>NC_133536.1:132252541-132881541 GCF_048544455.1 Silene latifolia
GATCAACTTCATGCGTTCAACATCATGGGGTTCGGAGGGACATTGAGTCTTGCTCAATATCGTCCCGGTTACCATAGGTACCAAACCCCTTTTGGATTTGTCCATGCTGAACCGTCGAAGAATCTTATCGACATAAGACTCTTGACTTAGTGCCAATATCCTTTTGGATCTATCTCTATAGATCCGGATACCTAATATGCGTTGTGCTTCTCCTAAATCCTTCATTTGAAAGTGGTTACCTAACCACTTCTTAACAGAAGACAACATTGGAATATCATTTCCAATGAGTAGTATGTCATCGACATACAAGATTAGGAACACAACATTGCTCCCACCGAATTTCATGTATAAACATGGTTCCTCAACACTTCGAGTGAAACCATTTTCCTTTATAACATGATTAAATCGATGATTCCAACTTCTAGATGCTTGCTTAAGACCATAAATAGATCTCTTAAGCTTGCACACTTTGTTAGGATTTTTAGAATCAACAAAACCTTCGGGTTGTATCATGTACACCTCCTCTTCTAAATGCCCATTTAGAAAAGCGGTTTTGACATCCATTTGCCATATTTCATAATCATGAAATGCGGCGATCGCTAACATAATCCGTATGGATCTTAGCATGGCTACGGGGGCGAAGGTCTCATCATAATGGAGACCTTGGACTTGGGTAAATCCTTTTGCCACTAGCCTAGCTTTGTAGACATCATCATGTCCTTCTATGCCATTCTTGATTTTGAATATCCATTTGCATTGAAGAGGTCTTGCCCCTTTAGGCAAATCTACCAAGTCCCAAACTTGGTTTTCATGCATAGAATCCATTTCGGACTTCATGGCTTCAAGCCATAAGGAGGAATTCGGACTAGAGATTGCGGTCTTGTAGGTGGCGGGCTCGTCACTTTCTATAAGTAACACATCGAGTGTTCCATCTTCCTCGATAAGTCCCACATATCGATCGGGATGGCGAATTACTCGACTCGTCCTTCTTAGTGGAGGAGGTACAACCGCGTTAGACGACGAAGGAACATCTTCTTGCGTCTCTACCTCGGTTTGTGGCTCTTGAACTTCATCAAGTTCAAAATTTCTCCCACTCTGTCTCTTAGAAATAAATCCCCGTTCTAAGAAGACAGCCTCGCAAGACACAAACACTTTTTTCTCTTGAGGTTTATAGAAATAGTAACCTCGAGAGGTCAAAGGATAGCCTACAAAGATGCACTTTTCAGATCTTGGGGCAAGCTTATTGTCGGGTTTAGTTTTGACGTAAGCATCACATCCCCAAATTTTTATGTAGGATAGATTAGGAACCTTTCCTTTCCATATTTCAAATGGAGTCTTTTCGGTGGCTTTAGTGGGACTATTATTTAAGGATAAAATTGCAGTTTGGATTGCAAATCCCCAAAACGAGTTAGGTAACTCAGTTTGACTCATCATGGATCGAACCATATCAAGTAGGGTTCGATTTCTCCTTTCGGCAACACCATTCAGTTGTGGTGTTCCGGGTGGAGAAAGTTGTGATATGATACCACAACCTTTCAAGTGTGAATCAAATTCAAGGCTAAGGTATTCACCACCACGATCAGATCGTAGTGCCTTAATCCTCTTGTTCAATTGGTTCTCTACTTCGTTTTGAAATTCTTTGAATTTCTCAAACGCTTCACTCTTATGTTTCATTAAATAGATATACCCATATCTACTTAAATCATCGGTGAAGGTTATGAAGTAGTCATAATTACCACGAGCGGTGATAGTCATTGGTCCACATACATCGGTGTGTATGAGTCCCAATAGCTCACTAGCTTGTGTCCCTTTATCACTAAAAGGATTACGAGTCATTTTGCCAAGTAGGCAATATTCGCATGTACCAAATGATTGATAATCATATGGTGTAATCACATTAGTCGAAACTAATCTTTTGATGCGATTCTCGTTTATGTGACCTAATCGACAATGCCAAATGAACGCTTCACTTGGGTCACTTGTTTTGAGTTTCTTTGATTGAATGTTATAAATATCATTTGCCGGATTTGAGGTCTCTAAAATGTAAATGCCATTGATAGAGGAATCTTAGCCTATAACCAAGTCGTTCCTAGAAATAGTACAACGATTGTTCTTAATGACAAAACAAAAACCGTCCATGTCTAGCATGGCGATTGAAATAATGTTTTTAGAGAGCGTAGGCACATAAAAACAATTATGCAAATACAACTCAAATCCATTAGGCAAAGCTAAAACATAAGTTCCCTTGGATTCGGCCGCTACCCGAGCTCCATTTCCAAAGCGTAGATCCCCATCTCCCTTGCTAAGCCTCTCCACATCTCTTAAACCCTGTAAATGATTACAAAGGTGAGAACCACAACCGGTATCTAGTACCCATGTCGTAGTGGAAGTATAATTTATATCAATAACATAAATTTCTTTAGGAATTGTACCTTTTGGAGCAATGAGTCCTTCCCTTATATTTCGCAAATACATGGGACAATTCCTAAGCCAATGTCCCATGCCATAGCAATAATGGCACTCATCATTAACTTGCTTGAAGTTTTTGATTTTCTTTTCTTTCTTCTTGAACCTCTTGCCCTTTGAAGCAAGAACTTGATTGCTAGAGCTCCCACTAGCTTTGGCATCTTTATCTTCCAGAGATAAAGACCCTATAGATCGTATGAGGTAGTCTTCCTGAGACGGACTCACACGAGGTCTAATAGAAGTGGGTGGTTTAGAAGAGGTGATGAAGTTAAGGTTTCCATCCGAACCTATCCCGAAATGAAGTTCTCTAGTTGTATCGAAATTATTGTTGGAGCATACGTCGTCAAGAACATTGTGATATGACTCAATAGTTATCGGTGCGGTAGCATTTGATGGATTCATTGTAAAAACTACAAATATGGAGGAAAAAGGAAATATTAACAATTGTCTTTTTAAATCATACTTGCAAATTATCAAGATATGAACATTTATATAGTGACCTCTACCCAACTATTATAAATGATTCCAAGACCCAAATTCATATCAACTTAGGCACGGGGTAGCCGATGCAACCTTCATTAATATAACTCGGTGGATTAACCTTTTAATCGATTCTACTTTTAGAACTCTTGGTCGATAAAATTACTCTAATGTTTATCTATAGCCCAAAACACATCAACAAGGGCACGGGGTAGCCGATGCAACCCTTATCAATAACTTTTGTTGAGTTCAATCCAAATTTCGAATAAATGTGTCCATTATCCAAACCCACATCAACTTGGGCACGGGGTAGCCGATACATCCCTTATCAACATGAATTCGGTGGATTAACATTCATCACCCACTTCCCCTACGTAACAAGGTTTGTACCCCGGGGTAGCCGAGTGCACTCCCTCGCGAAATAGGTTTTCATGTTTTCTACTATTTGGTAACGCTATGTCTCAATTGTTGGTTTTAGCGAGAGGTCATGTCAATTTATTATCTGCCACGTTTTAAGTGAACTAAAGCGGTGAACTACGATAATTTTAATTGACACGGTCGATAAACTCGATAAAATAAGAATGCATGTTTTAGTTATGGCGATTTAGCGATGCATGTGACATAAAATAAAATGCAAGCATAAAAATAAATAAATCCTAGTATGGCCTTTCCTAAAATAGAAAAACTATTTAACTATTACATATTCGGAAACCAACTCCATTGGTCCCTTGAACTTCGGTTGTGGCACGCATCTTGAGGTAACACCGTCTTTATGTATCGCCATTCTTGAAGAAATCCGTCTTTGGGAACTCCGGAATGAATAAAATTACATAATAAATTACATAATTTCCTATTATACATTTGTAACTAAAATAAAATAAATCTATTAAATTACAAAACGGTGATACGAGATCACAATAAAAATTACAACCGAATCGGTATTCCCATACATTTCGGGAAATACCAATTAAAAACTAAGGCCATACTAAGTAAAATTACATAATTCAAAATTACATAAATTAAAATTATGACAATCATAAAGAAAAAATGCAGCATTATATTATGTATAAACATGCTCAATTTTATGCTAAATCGCCTTTAATTAGCCAATATCGTATATTACTCGGTTTTTACGGATTTGCGTGATTTCAACATTTTATAATCACAAAAATACATAAACTCATATTTATGCATAAGTTAATTACCCTAACCTCTTAAGACTCAAAATTTAGTCTTCACTAATAATTTGACCATAATTAACCCATATTTTATAAAATTGTTCATAAATGGATCAAAAATTACAAAAATAAGCTATTAAACTTCAAATAATTCACAAAATTTCAAATAAATTCAAAATTTGAAATTTAAATTCATGAACATTCTGGAAAAATACCATGACACTCATAATGTTCAAAATCTTAGGTTAAAAATTTCGAAATTTTCCCAGAAAAACAATGTTGCGGTTTATCGATTTTTAATAAAAAAAAATCATAAAAACATGGAAAAAATATATTCACTAACTTTTCAATTTTAGATCTGAAAAATATAATAAAATGCAACATTAGACGTTTTTTCTAAGTCATAGATTATGTTTTATTAATTTTTCACTAATAATGTCACTATTTATGCTATTTTTCTTCAAAAATTCATAAATCATGCAAAAAGACTTCTTTATAGCCAATTATTTTACACACATCTTGTAAACTTGCATGTGACAACATATTAATTTTCTATGACCAGATTCGAAATTTAACTCATATTAACCTATTTTTTCACCTAAATCCGAATTTAATAATAAAAATTCATTTTTCGAGCATAACAAGTCCAAAAATTATGAAAATTTACAGGTTATCTCAAAATAAAATTTACAGGTTATCTCAAAAAAATCATAAAAACAGGTTATCAACTTAAAATTCGAAGTATAGCTAATTTTCGACCAAAAATGACATTTTTACTCATAAAATCATATTTAAATGTCATTATTGTAAAATATGAACAATAAAAATCCGAAAAATTAACCAAAATATTCTAAAACATTTTAGGACCAGAAATATTAACATGCATGGATTAATTTCGTGATATCTCATAATAACACAAATTTTTCAAGTTTTATATGTTATTCTTATAACTCGGAAAAACTTTTAACCGATTTGCATGCAAACAACCGTGGCTCTTGATACCGATTGAAGGAAAAGTAGATCTTAATACATACTAACATACTCATATATGTTAAAATTAATTTGTCATAAAATTAAATACGGATTTTATGCATGCAAACAATATAATAAAATAGAGAAGAAATCATATCCTTACATTGAAATTTCGGTTCAAATGGGCACAAAAGAAATCTCCTTTTCTTTTGTTCTTGAGCTTTCCTTTAATGGAAGAACAAGATCCAAGTATAGGATCTCTCCTTAGGAATAATACCCAAAGCTAACTCTTAATCTAATTAATATTATTTGAGCTAGTATAATATTAATCTTGTGAAAAATTGAACCAAAAATATTTGGTTTTAGGTTCTCAAAACCGGTTGAGAGAAGAGGAGAGGAAGAGGAATTATTTTATCTCTCTAAAATAATTATATGAAGTGAATGAATAAATTATCTAACACACTATTCCATATAGTGAATGATAAAAATAATAAGTAAAAGAACCCTTGTTCTTTTCTATGTAGAACCGGGTAGGAGGGAAAGCATGGCCAATGCATGGCCTTTGTGCTCTTACACAAAAGACACTAGGTGTGCATGCCTAAATTAGAGAAATAATGATGAATTCCACTAATCTAAATTAACACAATATGTTAATTATGCCCAATATTTCGGTCCACATTGTAATATGGATTCCATATTATTTTTGTCAAATGTCAATATGTCACATGTCATATGTAACATAAATTGTTTATGTATTTTTAACATATTAAAAATCAACGTATTAATAAAAATACGTCATATACAAAAATCGACTTAGTAATTCATAATTACTCGTACCAAAATATTTTACCGTTTATAAATCGCATTTATAATAATTCATTCAAATCCAATTGTTTCTTTAAACAATAATTTCATCCGAGTAATGATACAATTCGATTACTCAGACCGTATCTCATTTAATCACATTTCAATTTGATACGTAAATTTTACTTCCAAAATCGTCCGTCAATTTTTCAAGTAATTTAATTAACTCGTAACATTATACGATTATTAAATGATCAATTAAGAGTGTTGCCCTATAGGTATGACCTAGGGGGTCAACTGATCACCACCGTCACACGACAGTAATGTCAAACTCTAGTCAGCCAATCATTACCGATATATGTTGACCAGTTGACAGTAAAAATACTTCCCAATTGTATTCTTTAAAATGAGATTTAATAATGATATTTAAATCATATGATCGCACTATTGTTGAGGACACATTTCCCAACAACAAAGTGGTATCAGAGCGACGATTTTGGAACCTGTAACAAATGAACTTAATGAACGTTGTGAGTCTAATAAAATGAACCTGGTGTATGTATAATGGGGGCCCCGCTGATGCTAGATTTTGGGTGAGTAGGCGCCCTCATTTCAAAATCTTGGCCCCATGATACTTAAGCCAGTCACATGGTATGGGAATGTGGAGTCCGTGTGAATGTGTGTGATGTGTATGTTAATAGTGTCGGAGTTATCTGAGGTCGAGTCTTTGCTAACTTAGAGATGGGTATAATGGTTGCGTTTGGGTGACGCTTAGTGAAGTTTTGGCTTGATTAACGAGCTTGTATGATGATTCCGGTATACGTGACAAAGGTTTATTTGATAGAAATGCGTGAAATGTGAAAGTGTATGCCGTGATATGAAAGTGATTATGTTGGAGTTTGCTTCTCGTGGTTGGTAATGGTAATACTATGCGAGTTTATAAGTCCTACGGTTGCCATAGTGTAATTGTTATAAGAATTGTTGAGTTATATTATGAAATATGGCATGTAGTAATGTGTATATGCCTTGTTTATTGATTGAAATTTTTCCGCTGCGTGACAAACGATTTATGTAAGATGATTTGCTTATGACTGAATTTGGAACATGTTAGGTTAATTTTTTATGAAGGAGTATGCATTTATATGATATGTGAAAGAATGAATTAATGATAATTATATGTTTCAAGTTGAAGTGAACACGAATTTGGTAGTAATGTGGTAAAATGAGTTTAAGTGTAGTATGATGACGCGATTATGTTTAGGGAATGACTCGGTAGCAGGTAAACCGAGTTGGGAAATTTATGTAGCGTAATTTGACATACACCTTGCTCGTTGAGACGATACGTTAGGCTAGAGTAATAATGGTAATGCATGAACAAGCATGATAACTAGTGACGAATCCGAACTTAGTTTGGAATCAACATGTGATATTGTTTTTGCAGGAATCTTCAAGTTACTTCGTATTTCTGACCGAGTACTTAGCTATACTTGACCGAGTGCGAGTGCTTACTAGACCGAGTAGACCTCACTCGATCTCGTTAGGGAGATATGACGTCGAGATGTGGAAAATTCCTACAGATACTCGACGAAATAGCTCCTACTCGATCGAGTAGGGTGGTACTCGATCGAGTACCCTAGGCACTCGATCGAGTAGGCTACAGTACAGAGCCACTTACGGGTTTCTTAAAACCCCTATTCTTTCCTTATTCCTCTCATTTCTCCTTCCTATTTAGAACCCTAATTCTAAAATTCCTCTCAAAAGCTTCCTCATCTCGTGTGTTAGTGGTGATTCTTGGGGTTATTTTCTCTGTTTGATTTCGTTTCTTTACTTTACTACTTAATCTAGGTATGCTTTTCTTCCTAATTTACATGATTTATTGATTTGAATGTGTTAGAATGGTGATACAATCTGAAATTTTCGATTCATATGGATAGATTATTGCTTTTAATTGTTGTAATATGATTTACATGCTTCCCTTGTATGAATGTTGGTGATTAATTGCTGTAAAATAGGCTAGAAATTGCCAATATTGAAACCGGAATTTCTAGGATTTACAAAAATCGAAATTGAATTTTGATTGTTTTACATTGATTAGATGATGGAATTGAGTATTATTATACATTGTTTATATCATGTTGAAGAATGAATTATGATGATTTACACCTTAAAAAGTTGCCTTAAAACTCCGTCTTAAAAGTGCCCCAAATGGAAATTCGTTATTTATATCTGAAAATTGGGGTTGTATATGACTGTTTAAGTAAAGATTGAACTTCAATATGATAGTAGTGGTGTTAATTCATGAAGAATATGTCAAAATAATTACAGTTGTAGAAACCGTCTGACAAGTTTAACTGAGTTATTTGTTTCTAATATTGAAGATGATGATAATGTGTTCTAAATTACTTTCCATGAGCTTGTTCAAGTGCCTTACATGTTGTTAAGTGTGTATATAGAGTAACATGAGAATCATGCTAGGATGTTAGAATTTGTTGAGCATGTGTATTCACCATGATAAATTTTTCACAACTATGGTTTATGAGTAGCTATAAACTGAGTTTATATGTCAAAATTGAGGAAATTGTTGGTGAATGTGTGTACCTAGCTGAGTATTCAATGTTTAATGGCATGAATTATGTGCTTCACATGTCGAACTTGTTGATGAATTGGTGTACTTAGCTGAGTATATAAAATCCAAATTACGTGAAGTATATGTTTACATGTTTATACAAGTTTGTTTAAATCATATGCCGAAACAGATGCCGAGACCGAACGTAGGGACCCGTCAGAGTAAACGGGGGAGGGTGACACAGCCTGAGATTGGGGAGGGGAGTGGACCCGTGGTACCCGCAGTTCCGGAGTACCCTTCTGTTGTGTTTTTAGACTTCAAACAGAGAGAGCGTTTTGTAGTTTTGCAAAAACGCAAAATGAGGCCGACGAGGTGTATAGATACTACACTTTTGGAGGAGTTGGGAATAGAGATGGATGTCCGTCACATATTCGAGACTTTGGGTTTTACGGGGTTGTATAGGCTGAGGAAACACTCCTACCATTTTCTCACCTTGGAGTTTATGAGCTCCTTCATCTATGACCCAGCTGCCCAGACCGTTGAGTTTCGGTTGATGAACACTAGTTTCTTGCTTTCTATGGACCAATTTGCTTCTCACCTTGGGTTGGCCAAGCCTCCCAAGAACTCCATCACTGATATCCCTGCTTAGTGCGGTGTCTGCCGCCTAATGCCTTGTCTGACCGGAAAACCAGATCCCACCTCAAGTAACATGCTGATTAATGATGTTCAGCATGTCACATTGAGGATCTTTCTTCGTTCCCTCTCGAACCTCCTTTATGATCGACCGGATATCAGTAAACTGAACAACCATGAGGTGTTACTTCTGATGTCTTACTTGAACCCGGAGCGGGCCAGGAAAGTGGTCTTTAATGCTCCTTCCATCGTCTGTGCTGCCCTTGACTTGATGGCTACTGCCTCTTCCCGGTACTTGAGTTGTGGCGCTATCGCCACTCGGTTAGCTGAAAAGCTAACCTCCTTTGAGGCTTCTCCGGAGTATGTGCCTCTGGCTACCCCAGTGCCTACTATGGACCGTGACTATTATCTCGACCTGAAGTGGTTGAGAACTTTGGCTGACGGTAGCCTAGCTTGGAGGGTATGGGGCGTGAGTTGGATGGGGATTCCGGCTCCTGAGCACCTTCCACCGACCGAGCCGTTAGAGCCGGTGGTGATAGCTGTTGACTCCGACGAGGAGGAGGAGGGTGATGACGTGCCCCGCCAGTTGCAGACCTACCTCATCGATGATGCGATCCTAGAGGTGATGCCCAAGCCAAAGAAGGGGGAGAACGCGGCGGTCAGGGAGGAGAGACCCAGGTTGGGGAGAGGACCCCGCCGAGTGAGGGAGAGGACCTCGGAGACTAGGCCACGGCCGGTAGCGCCACAGCAGAAGCAGCATCCTTTCTCGTGCTACCCTTACCTGGACACCTCGGAGATGCGATCTAGCTACTTGGCAGAGATAGTGTCATCTACTTTGACACTCAGGAATATGCATGAGATGGCGTACACTCAGGGGATTGGGACCGAGGGACCGCATCCGGTTTGGTGGAGTGGTGTTGGGGATTATAGTGGGGTTTTCCACTCCTACGGGGTGGATCAGTCGACGTGGGGGACACCTCAGTCCTTTCTCTACGGTGGTTTGACCCCATGACATGTCGGCCCGGGAGTTGGAGCGGGGGTTGATGCGGGCATTGGGACATCGGGAGCGGGTACGTCTGGAGGTGGTGGTGGTGATGATGAGGTGATGGTTGAGCAGCAGCAACAACAACAGCAGGAAGAGTGATACTCCTCATTTCTATCTTTGTTTATGGTTGTTGGTATTAGATGTCGGTAGTGTTGTTAGATATTGGTAGTTGTTTTCGTTGAAACTTTGGTTATGGACTTGTATTGTTGGCCATAAGGCCGGATTTGATAGTTGACCTTGTTGCAGGATGTTGGGAGTCGGGGACTCATCCCGACTCAAGTTACGAGCCGGTTATGTATATATGTGTTAGTTTATAACAGGTTTTATAAGGCACTTGACCTGTAGGTACTCGACAGAGTACCCCTATACTCGATTGAGTAGCTACAGGTATGGTAGATTTGATGCATTCTGATCTCGGGCTACTCGATCGAGTAGCCAAGACACTCGATCGAGTAGCATGGCACTCGATCGAGTACCCTTACATACTCGATCGAGTAGCTGTTACAGGAACTTTTCGAAAAATTAAAAGTGTGTAATTGTTTATACTTACATGTTTGATGATTAGCATGGTTCGTGATGCTTAGTAATACCTTTGAACCGTTGATTTCATATGTTAGAAGTCGTGCTTGAGTTTTATATACATCTTCGTCACAAATAGTGAAGTGGTGATGATTTCTTGTTGCTTTAATATTAAACCCGCCATATTACGATCTATTCATCGGAGTTACATTTTTTTTCATACGCTAGTGCATATGTTGTTAACGTGCTTTATCGACGACGGCTAGTTATTCCGGTGGTTTGTGTATGATTTCTAATTTAACGAGTATAGGCTTAGTGAGTAATGTCCATAATAAATAATATGGTTCTAATTTATGTTATGATACAAGGAATAGGTAATATGTGTGGTAATTTTGGTGGTGAACTTCGGGGACGAAGTTCCTTTTAGAGGGGAAGAGTAATGTCGCAAAATAAAAAGGCTGATTTTGAAATTATGTTGTTGTTCGTTTATAATGTTTTGTTGTTTAAGTACAAAATTTTCTATTTCTTTGGTCACATTGCTTATATGAAGCTGTAATTGGTTACCTTAGTTTGTTGAGTAATTCATGCGTCGAAGTGAAAGTTGATAATATGTTTTAAAAGATGGTCATAAAGAGATAGTTGTGGTGCAATGTGTCTTAGTAGAATCGCGTTGTTGAGTAATGTGGTGGTATAGTCGTGCGGCACGAAGTTGATATGAGATATGTTTCATGTTGATAGTTGTTATCATGTGATGGGTAATCATTGTTTGTGTTGGTTCGTATTGCGAGGTTGATGTTTTGTATATGATAGCTTGTAAGAGTTGATGTATACATATAGAGTGACAGTTGATGATGATAAATAGAGTGACAGTTGATGATGATAATGTTTGTATGATGGTTGCAAGAGTCGATATATATAGGTATGAATAGAGCGTTAGACGGTGAAGATGATGACACGGGGGATGGTATTTCAGGGGAGTAATGACTTGAGTAGGAAGAGTGGTGATGTCGTGTTTTTCCCGTGTGTTATGCGTTGAGTTTGGTGAGTTGAACTTCGGGGACGAAGTTCTTTTTAAGGGGGGAAGACTGTAATACCCGTCCTTTTAGATACCCTTTGACCAGCGTTGACTGACCTTGGGAGCGGGAATAGTTCTTAGAAGTGCGTGCCAAAACTATCTTGGGTTACGTGTTAAGAGTGGTACTCGATAGAGTAGAGGCTACTCGATCGAGTAGCTAGGTTACTCGATCGAGTAAGGGGACACTCGATCGAGTATGTTGGGTACTCGATCGAGTATCGAGTTTTCAGCGAGGGTTTTTAATCGCGTTTTGTTAAAACCGTAAATCATTTCCGCCACTTTCCTCCTATCCTTCAGTCGCCTCTTTCCCTTCCCTTCACCACAAAACCTCCATGAAAGCCTTTTGAAGGTCTTTGTGCCTTAGGAGAGCATAGTTTGAGTTGGGTAGGTGTCTTTTGCCGGATTCCTCTTTATAGGTATGTCGTCATCATCATCCTTGTCTTTACGATTAGGGTTTGCTTGGTAGTAATAGATGTTGTATTGTAGTTATAGGCTTTGCTTGGTTGCTGGATATGTCGTATGTTGGCATGGATTGGTTGCGGTTGCTTAAAGGTAGGTTCGCCTACTCAGTCTCTGTAGATGGTCTAGTGTGTCGGTTGTTTTGGTTGTATTGTGTTTGTTGTGTGTTGTTGATTCATCCAGACGGTTGTTGCTGTTATATTGTGATTGTGACTGTTCGTCTCTGGTTCTCGAGATGCGTTCTCGGCTGAGTGGAGTCACTTGCGGGAGTGACTTCACGCCCTAGTTTCGCCCTTCATGGAACCCGCCACGGAAGGGGATGTGCACATTAATGGGACAGGGTTATCGCTCGGTATGATGAGCGGGGATTTGGTGGGTACGGCTGCGGTCCCCCACCGGCAAGGCTGGTCCAGTGGACAGTCGGTGACGGAGATTGATCGGTGTGGGTGTACTTGTGTGTGGCTGGTTGTGTTACATTGTATTGCTAGTCGTTGTTGGCTTTGATGTGTTTTATCTCAGTACTGACCTTGTGTGGTTGTCTTCTTGTTTTATGTGTCTGCCGTGATCCCCTATGGTGAGCAGTCTGTCTTAGCAGGTGTTGATATCGTTGATAGCTGGAGTCCGGGCAGGAATGAGTCTTCACGAGATTTGTCAGTTATAGCGAGTAGTCTTTGAGTTGTATCATTTGTATCCTCAGTTGGTTTTAAAACACTTGTAATATAACATAATAGTTCTTTTATCGACATTTGATTATTACTGTCCTCGGGCAACCGAGATGGTAATGCCCTTATACGCTAAGGAAGGCCTAGTTAAGGCTCCTCTGGGTATGGGGGTGTTACAAGATCATAGATCCATATTAGACTCTCTAATAAAAATTAAATTATCTTATAATTTATCATTTAGGTTATCGATGTAACATGCATCCAAATATAAAAGCAGAAAGATGATAGTTTAAGGAAAAATAATTTCCTTACATTGATTTTATGGTAAAAAGGGCACAAACTAGTTCACCTTACTAGTTTGTTCTTGAGCTCATAACAAATGGATGATCCTCCTCACAAATCTTCAAAGAGAAGATCTCCTTCAAGATGCACCCAAGAACTTACCCAAAAATAATAACAAGTATTAAACTAGAAACTTGTTAAAATTACACCCTTGATATTATTTTTAATATTACTAACATTTCTTAGTAATAAAAAGGATTACTAACTTCTTAGTGAAGATGAATAATGATTTTTACAGAGATGATAGATTTTCTTATGTTCACATGCAAAACATACAAATGATGTAGTGTAGAAAAATGAACAAATGATGAAGTATAAGGAAGGGAAAAGTGGCGGGTGGATGTGGAGTGTGGTAGTGGACAAATTGTTTTATATTATTTAATCTTACATCACATGCAAAATCTATATAAGATAACTTATTGTACTATATAAGGTAAGGTGAAATGATTATGTGTGTAATCATCCACTACTTTATTTTACACGGTCCACTTGCCTATTTACGGGTCCATGTTGGTTCTTATATTTGTCGCACAAATACGTGTAATTTTATTTTAAACATCGTTTCATGTTTAAATACTTCCATAATTATTTCGTCCAAATCACTCCGTAAATATACGTGTACCACTACACATATTATTTACGTACTAATATTAATCACATTAATCAATTAGTACAATTTTAGTGAATTAACAATTAATTAACTAAAACCCGTCTCCCAAAAATTTATTATTCAATTATCGCATAATTAAATAATAACTGCCGTTCCTCGAGTTCGCAACTCAAAATCTCTCTAAAAATAATCGACTAACCTTTTAGTCTATAAATCAAGGGACTAAATAAATTGTATCTCATACAATTAATTAGTTGTCAATTGGGGTTCGTTCCTTTATGTGTGACCGAAAGGGGTCAGTTGATCACCGCCGTCTCACAACAATAACGTCAAACTCTAGTCAGCCAACCGTTATCGATTTACGTTAATCAACTGACGAGGATCAAATAATTAAATATCTGATGATATTCCATTAATGAGATTTATTATGTTAACGCACTATTGTGGAGGACACTAACTCCAACAATATCCCACTTGTCCGACACAAGGTGTGCGCTACAAATTCTCTTGTCCGTTATAATCTCCCACTCAATGCAAGGTGTCTTTCAGGTCGCACTTGCACACGAACATATCGCGAGTGGTTTTCTCGATCGGGAGTGTGACTACCTGACCGGAAAAATCTCTCACAGATTACTTCCGAGCGTGGCCACGCATTTGTAGTCATTAACTCCTCGTGTGGCCTTGAGATATAGTTACCCAACGTGGGTGGACAATTCCTGTATGCCCTATCTATCCTATTGCACAATACAGCTCACCATGACCTAGTAAATGCCCTTTTGGCCTCCTTTCACGGTACGACCTTGGACAAAAACCAAAGTCACTCGGAAACTGCACTTGCTCAGATAATAGTCTCCAGTCAAAATAATCGACTCATTAGAACATCTTAGAGATCCCCGCCACGACCAGGCGTCTATAATAGAACTTAGGGACTCTCTAAATGGTCACTGTCCGGCAAAGTGTCACACACTCTACTGATGTAATCGACTAGTCATCACGTATGTCCTTATGGTGTTGAACAACCATCAATCGACTTACAATCTAGTCACTCCGAGACGTCAACTCATTAAGTGACTAGGGACAAAATACAATGTTCATCTTATTCACTTGAATAGTGTTCAACATTGTCGCCACAACTTATTCAGATAAACAAGGTATTCATGTTTTCAGTCAAACTGAATAATTGAGTTCTTAAGAGACTCAAACAATCAATGCGATCATCACTTATGTAAATATCAACACTCTATCAAATATTTACATAACGATCTTCAGCAATTAAGGTATACTGCTCAATCACATTGAGATGACATAACCATCATGTCTACCTTATGCCAACGGCTTTGGTTAGAGAATTATTAACAGTTGCATCACTCTAATTTCCATTGCTATTTTCCTTTGTTCTATGCAATCTTTTCACCACATAGAGCCTTTCTAAGTACATGTCTAAACAAGTTTTTAGACTCTGGTTCTAAAGCCAGTCAAACACTTCCACTGTTTTCACAGCCTCTTGGGAAACGATATTCGGCTAACAGAACTACTCCAGTCCCATTAAATTCCGATTATCAACTATCTCTCTTACAACATCGGATGTTGTAATGTACTTAGCTTTCGTTCATGATTTGTACGTATAACACTTATACATACACATCCTTCATATGACATCTTTTATGTATGACTCCTCATACATATCTGCTTTATACATGTATAACTTTTTATATATATATGTATAACTTCTTATACATATTATTCTTTATGCACATAGCACTCTTACATGCTAACCATTCCTTAACAAGGCCCATAACATCTTATAAGCATAGGAATGTTTTCGTGTAATCCTTTTACACAAAATTCATAGATTCCTCCAAACTACAAGAGTAAATCCTCAGTGCTTCTCAAGTACTCAAGGTTGCTCTTGATAATTATCTAGTGACACTCACTAGGAAATGATTGGTAATGACTTCTCATATTCTCAATATGATAAGTCCCGACGAGAGCAGCTTTTAGCATATTTAATAGATCTTGCAGCGGAAGCAAAAAAGATTATATTAAATTGTTCAACAACTTGAATGAGGCAAGAATCTTATCACATAAGTCTCTTGACTAAGATGCTAGTATCCATGGAGATCTATCTCATTAGATCCAGATATTTAAGATGCGCCATGATACTCTCAAATATTTACCCGAGAATATTTCTAGTCACTAATATGTCAAGCACATATTTTAGACTAAGAAATATCACCTTAGCTACATTTCTAGTCAATAATATGTCAAGCACATATTTTAGACTAAGAAGCTCACTTTAGCTCCCACTAAACTCCATGTATCATCATGTTATCTCGACACTCGAGTAATACCGTTTTGATAGACTACATGATTGAACCCAAGGTTCCAACTCTTTGACCTATATAGATCACAAAAGGGATCTTCCAAGGATGCTAGGCTTCTCAGCATTGACAACATCAGCAAAACTTCTCCCTTCATAAGATACATTCAAGGAGAAAGTTTCGTTATCCTTTTGCCTAAACTCATTCTCATGAGAGGCTATATTGCTAAGACCATACGAATTGATAAAGGCATTTGGGTTGTCACAAACTCTCTATAACAAGCTCAAATTTTAAACATCTTATGTAACCTTTAGACAAGATCAAGGTAACCAACCAAAGTATTCACCTTAAATCAAGTCTCGGAAACATCTCGTGTTTCCTTCCTTATCGCATCGTGTGTAAGGAGATCAATTCGAATTGCATGGTGACACGCCATTACATAGAGTTCATACTATAGAAAAGCCTTTGATGAGGGTTTAAGATTCGTCACTTTTGAAAAGTAACGCAATATAAGAACCAAAATTATCTCCTTATAACCACTGAGCCACAATAAAGAACGTCTTCTTGCATTATACTCAGTTTGTGGGTCTTGGACTTCCGTAAGTTCAAAATTTCTCCCACTCTGTCTTCCAGAAAATGAAAATCTTTCTAGAAAGACAGCATTACGAGCCTCATACTCTTTGTTCTCGTTTTGGAGGAGTAAAAACCAAGTGGTTCAATTTTGGATAACCCTCACAAATACACAAATTGGTTCTGAACATAAACATTTATGATCCCAAATGTATAAAAAGACAAGTTATGGACTCTCCCTATCCATATCTCATATGAAGTCATTAAGGCTATTATAGTCGGGTTTTAAACTTTTAGTGAGAAAATAGCTTACAAAAATTGCGAAAAACCTCAAACTATATCTCATAAAGTTCGGTTTATATACTTGACTACACCATACTCTATGGTGTCCCAAGGAGAAGGTATTATGTGAACTGGTTCACAATCTTCTTAGTGATTATGAAGGTCATTACTTGATATTACCCATTTGATCTTCAAAGTCATTATTTTGAAATTTCCGATCAACATCTTGATCTTGACGTGCTTTTGGTTTACTATTTCATTTTGAAAATATTCCACGTTTCAAAAATCACTTTTATGTCTTATGAAATAGATATGAGGCTTTCATATCTACTTAACATTCCGGTAAAAGTAACCAAGTATGTATATTACCAACTATCGGCCTTACACATCCGTATGTATATGGTCAATCACCTCACTATTGTGTTTCTTTTCTACAAAAGAAAACATAATACATGCACACATACCATAAGACTCACAATCAAATGGTTGTTCAATGTGCTTTTCGTTTATACGTGAAACGAATTTACTTGAGGTTTGATCAATTGGGTTCACCGGATTAGAGACTTTAAAATCTACAAGATAGTATAATATTTAGTTTTCATGAAGAATGTAAAATTCCTCTAACTGAGTGGTCTAAACCAACCACCAAGTTATCATAGGAGTAGGTACAACATTTTGTTTTAAATCACATGAGTGATGCCTTCTATGTATAAACATAGATGATTACATTCTTTTAAAACCAAATTTAGGTACATTTATTCCTATCAAAATCATTGCTACTCTAGCACCATTTCGATACAAAAATGTCCTATGCTAGACGTCTTACGTTTGATCAATTCATGTAAACTTCTTTACAAAGAAATGACCCATACTTGGTATCTCATACCAAGATAGTGGAACTAGCCTATCCATTAAGTAGATGTCTCTTTCAACTTTGTTCTATCGCATACATCTAGGGTTGATACTTCTTAACTCCCACTCACTTTCACATTCCTCTTTGCTTCAATCAAGCAAAAATGAATCTCATGAAGACCTCTCTTCATGTCATTCGTGATATTTTATACATTTAGTAAGAGTGAATTACTATAAAGTGAGTATAACATGTGGCAAAATCTCAACTTCTTGCGAAATTGGACTACCTAACCGTTCAATTGTCATCATATGCCTAAACTCTTTAGCGCATAAACAATCGATTTGGCCTTTCTCGAATTGAGCCATTTGACGGTATCATATTGGAGTATTCTCTGTGTTTTTGAAAACTCTTTTCGCAAACATTTAAATTACTCTTGAGTAATTAAAATTAATATGTCATCATCATGACGGAGGTGTCACTTTCGAAATCAAGACTCTCTTGATAAAATTTAACTCCCTTTTAAACTCGTAATATGAGTTTGCAACATGAAAACCCCTTTTAAATATGTATGGATGTTAAGTTGTATAATAATCGCAATAATTGTTGTAAGCTTATGTAGGTGAATTAGTAAATAATGTTACCAATCATTGCTACCGAATTCTTTCAAAGAAACCGCTTCCTATGAAAGAACGAAACGAGTATAATAATAAATAGAGGATGAAGCGCGCGATGTCATAGTAAATACATTAATGAAAAAGAACAAAAAGTAGGAAAAATTAACATTCAATGTTTTAAAAATACTTGTGAAAACATGTTCAACAAGTTTTAACATTTATATAATGATCTCCCACTAAATTATATAAATGATTCCAAGACCCAAATATTAAACAAAAATGAGCATCGCTTGAGCGAAACATCCCATAATTGTGTAAATTCGGGAAGTCAAGTTGACTAATTCTACCTCTAGAACTCTTGGTCGACGAATTTCCTTAAATCCATCTACTAGCCCCGGAACACAAGACCGTCTTATATCCCGTTGAGTCCAACCAATTTTAGCAGGTGATAACCGTTTACCACCCTACTTACCCAAGGTAAAAAGAGAACACCCCGCTTGGGCGAGCGTGGCTCTAATGAACAAGAGATTCATAGGTGTTACTAATTGGTGGTAAGGCTAATCTCAATTTTAGTTATGTGAGAGATCTTGTCAATTTAGTCATAAATTCCTTATAAGTGAATTAAGTCGGTGAATTTAAATGACGTGAATTGACGACCGCGAAAATAAAATGCATGTGAATGACGATTTTGGCATGCGCGAAAATAAAACAAGCAAACAAGTAAGCATATGAATAAATCCTAGTATGGCCACCTAGTTAATAAAAACTAGTCTATTACTATTCGGAAACCCACTCCTTGGTCCCGTGCCTCTTTATTCCATAAGTGGCTTCTTCTTGTGGGATTTGGAACACCTTCCAAAAATAGACTCCGTCTCGATGTAATCCGTCTTTTGGAAACGCCGGTAAGAATAACTATTACAATTTAAATTACATAGCTATTCCTATTATACATTAATTAATAAAATAAATAAAAATATTAATTAATTACAAACCGACGATACGAGATCGTATATAATTACAAACAAATCGATATTCCCATTCATTTCGGGTAATAACGATTAAAATTAAACTAGGCCATACTAGGTACAACAAGATAAATACTTTAAATAAATGACAATCATTCATTCAACTTAAATAAATATGCTTAAAATGCTATAAAATGATGCCAAAATTGCCCTATTTATCAATCGTTGGTATCTTTCTCGGTTTTTGTTGATTTAATCGATTTTTAACATGTAAAAATCAATAATCAACTCTTAAATCTCATTTAAGTCCAAACTAACTGTCGAAACTGTTTTGAACCTCAAAATTAGTCCTCACTAATTTTATGATAAATAATTAGTTTTATTTGGTGATATTTTGCTAATTTAAACGGTAAAATCATAATATTTAAGTAAAAATCCAAAATAATTGAAAACTTACCCAAAAAATTGAAACAAAAATTTTGAGTATTCTGGAACACTCCCAAGAACACTAAAATGTCAGAAAAAATGCCCAAACATTCTGGATAAATTTTATGAAGAAAAAGATCGATATTTATCGGTTTTTAACCACTAAAATAAATAAACATCAAAACAATGTGAAAACACAAATTAAAATTCACTTTTAATATTTAAATAATAATTTTAAATGTACATAAATTTATCGTGGGCAGAATCAATTGTTTACAAATTATGATTAATTAATTTCACTTTTATCAACTTTTATCTCATAAAATCAATAAAGATGCAAAAAATTCGAACCAACCTTCAACCTTTTGCATACAATCGGTAGAAAACATGCATGAAATACCATAAAAAATCCATGCACCGAATCAACATTTAACTTTTTTTAGTCAATTTTTAACTAAAATATGGTATTTTGACTCGGTTTTCTACCAAAAAACATTAAAAATAGCAAAATAACTTCAAAAATCACCAAACTTAACCACAAACCTTTTAAGATCAGTAGGTATGCATGCCCCAAAAATTTCGTGCTAAAACCTCATCTAACACAATTGTTGAGTTTTTACTAATTATCTCATAATTCATTAAAATGCTTAAAATCAACATGCAAATTACAAGCCTAAGCTCTGATACCACTTAAAAGATCATAGATCCATATTAGACTCTCTAATAAAAATTAAAGTATCTCATAATTTATCATTTAGGTGATCTATGTAACATGCATGCAAATATAAAATCATGAAAATGAAAGTTTAAGGAAAAACAATTTCCTTACATTGATATTATGGTAAAAAGGGCACAAACTAGTTCACCTTACTAGTTTGTTCTTGAGCTCATAACAAATGGATGATCCTTTTCACAAATCTTCAAAGAGAAGATCTCCTTCAAGATGCACCCAAGAACTTACCAAAAAATAATAACAAGTATTAAACTAGAAACTTGTTAAAATTACACCCTTGATATTATTTGTAATATTACTAACATTTCTTAGTAATAAAAAGGATTACTAACTTCTTAGTAAAGATGAATAATGATTTTTAGAGAGACGATAGATTTTCTTATGTTCACATGCAAAACATACAAATGATGTAGTGTAGAAAAATGAACAAAGGATGAAGTATAAGGAAGGGAAAAGTGGCGGGTGGATGTGGAGTGTGGTAGTGGACAAATTGTCTTATATTATTTACTCTTACATCACATGCAAAATCTATATAAGATAACTTATGGTAGTATATAAGGTAAGGTGAAATGATTATATGTGTAATCATCCACTACTTTATTTTACACGGTCCACTTGCCCATTTACGGGTCCATGTTGGTTCTTATATTTGTCGCACAAATACGTGTAATTTTATTTTAAACATCGTTTCATGTTTAAATACTTCCATAATTAATTTGTCCAAATCACTCCGTAAATATACGTGTACCACTACACATATTATTTACGTACTAATATTAATCACATTAATCAATTAGTACAATTTTAGTGAATTAACAACTAATTAACTAAAACCCGTCTCCCAAAAATTTATTATTCAATTATCGCATAATTAAATAATAACTGCCGTTCCTCGAGTTCGCAACTCAAAATCTCTCTAAAAATAATCGACTAACCTTTTAGTCTATAAATCAAGGGACTAAATAAATTGTATCTCATACAATTAATTAGTTATCAATTGGGGTTCGTTCCTTTAGGTGTGACCGAAAGGGGTCAGTTGATCACCGCGGTCTCACGACAATAACGTCAAACTCTAGTATGCCAACCGTTATCGATTTATGTTAAGCAACTGACGATGGTCAAATAATTAAATATCTGATGATATTCCATTAATAAGATTTATTATGTTATTGCACTATTATGGAGGACACTAACTCCAACATAAAGGACGATTCCCTTAATAGATAAATTAATTAATTGTATGGTGATACGGATTAATTAATTCCTTAAAAATTGAACAATTTACATATGTGAGTGAGAATATGAATCTTATTGTAATTCGATTAAATGAGATTCGTTTTAGTAAATAAAATGTTATATATATTACGAAAACATTGTTTATGAAACAATTAAATTAAGAATGATCGGTTAATTATAATTACAATTTGTTGTAGATTATATTAACATGGACCATTTTATACACTTGTAATCATAAATTACTAGTCAATTGTTATATATAATTGATATATGTAATGATATTTAATTGTTAAATATGTATTAATATTATTAATAACATGTTACATGTTACATGTTACATGTTACATGTTACACATTATATGACAAAATGACAATTGACAAAAATAAAATGGACTCCATATTATAAGGGCCACCGCTTTTTAGAGGAAGATTAGGGTGAATGGTTAAATTGTTTTAATAGTGGTAAACATAATGATTGCTATTATAACCTATACTACACCATAATACTCTTTGATAAGAACAACTCTAAAAAGCAAAGAGACATGCATTGGCTCTCATATCCTCTCCATGCCACTGATTTTCCCCCCTCCACTACCATGATAAGAATTGTTCTTATTCTTCATTATTCATTATTATGTTTGTGTGTTTTTACAACTACTTTCTCTCATCTCTCTAAAAGAAGTTTTAGACATTAAATTGTTCAAAATCTTATTTATTTAGATTACTATAGTAGTAATAAGCAATAATATTAGATTATATTTTAAGGTTAACTACTAAGATAATCTAGTCATTTAATTAGTAGTTTTAAGGGGAAATCTTGGTGCAATTGAAAGGAAGTTCTCACACTATTGGGACTAATGGGATCATCCATTTACTTTGAGCTCAAGAGCAAGTTAAGAAAGGTGTTCTTACTTGTGCCCTTAAAATCGTTTTCATCATTGTAAGGAACCTTGTTCTTTCTTTTCTATTTTATTATGTTATGCATGCATAAGATCAACATCTAATTTTATGAGAAATTTAGATATAAAATTAAAGGGGTTTAATTAGAGGGTTATAGAATCCTTTCAAGTGGTATCATGAGCTATGGTTGTTGCATGCATAATCGGTTTATAGTTTTTCCGAGTTAAAAGTATAACATATAAAAGTAGAGATTTTGTAATTTATGTTATAAAGTCACGGAAATTTTTGCATGTCATATATTCTGGTCCTAAATTATATTTAGATCATTTTGATGATTTATGGTAATTTTTAGCTCATTTTAATGATTTTAGTGATTTTATTACATTTTAATGTATAAAATGGTATTTAAAATGCTAAATATAGTTAAACTTTGTTTCTGACCTTGAAATTTTTATATGACCTCACATGCATATTTTACTTATTGTATGTAAAATTTCGTATAAATTTCATTTATTTTGCATGATTTATAATTTTTATGAGATAAAAACGACATAAATGAAAGTAAAATGATTAAAATTAGTTAAACTTCGAAATAGGCTATAAAATTTTAATATGTGCTCACATGAACATTTTACACACTGGTTGTAAAAGTTTAGTTGAACTTAATTCATTTTGCATGATTTATGAATTTTTTAGTGTAAAAATGACATAAATGGTGACTATTTTAGCAAAAATAACTAAAATGAAATACATGGCATGGGAAAATTATATTAGGTTGAATTATTATCCCACATATCAGATCTAGGTTAGAACATTGATTATATTAATTTTCATATGCTTTAGATGTTTTATTTGATAAAACCGACAAATAGCAACTATATTTTTCTCGGAATAAATTCGAAAAATTTTAAACTTGATTTTTAATATTATGAGTTTCATGTAATTATTACAGAATGTTCAAAAATTTAAAATTCAAAATTTGAAATTATTGTAATCAAATTTGAATTTATTTCATATAAGGTTATGATTTTAAGGTAAAAAATGAGCATAAATGTTAAATCAAGTTTAATTATTGTCCAATCGAAGCCTAAAGAGAGAAAGAGAATGAACGACTTGTGCCGCCATTGTTCGTGCGTATGGCTAGGAAAACTAGCCAACAACGTCAGCGTGACATGAACCTGAGAGGAAGGAGTATCATTGCAAAGAAGAAGGACGATGAAGAAGTAGTAGAAGAAATTGAAAACATGGAACAGAGTAACCCTAATGCTGCTTTGGAAGGACCAGATGTTGATGAGATAGGCAAATCCAAAAAGATACATGACATAGTAGGAATACCAGAATTGGTTGTGGAGACGGAAGAGGAGGGAGAAACTGATGAGGAGATAGAGGAAAGTGATGAGGAGGAAGAATATGTGAAAGACAGCGTGGAACAGGGGATAGTAAACCCGGAAAACCTTGAACAAAATGGAGAAACAGAGACTGAGGAGATTAAAAATACTGAAGATGATAAGAAGGATGAGCAAGAGGAGATGTTACAGATCCAAATAGAGGACGTTGAAGAAGAGGTAGAGTACTGGAAGCAAGCAGTAGTATGTTTTATCCTAGGTGCTAACCCGCCATGGGAAATTGTGGAAGGTTTCATAAGGAGAATATGGACAAAGTTTAACATCGACAAAATATCATTCATGCTAAATGGGATATTCTTAGTTCGTTTCAAAACCTTGGAGATGAAAGATAGAGTTCTAAGTTCAGGGCATTATCTCTTTGATAATAAACCCATGATTGTCAAGCCATGGGAGAAGGACATGGAGATGAGTAAGGAAAATGTGAAAACTGTGCCTGCATGGATTAAAATTCATAAACTGCCTATCAAATTTTGGGGAAAGGTCTTCCTAAGATTACTAATCTGGTAGGCAAGTATGTGAAATGTGATGTGGCCACAGAGGAAAGAACAAGGTTAGGGTATGCTAGGGTTATGGTGGAGTTGCAGGTGGACCAACCATTGCCAAAGAATGTATCGTTTAAAGATGAGAATGGAGATGTGGTTAAGGTGGATATTCAGTATGAATGGAAACCTGTAACTTGTATGAAATGCAAGGGTATGGGCCATGAAATGGAGAATTGTAGGAAGGGGGAACCAAAGAAATCAAACCAGCAACTCATTAGGAAGGAATGGAGGCCAGTGCAGAAGGTGAATGCCCCTGTCAGGGCTCCTGAGCCAGCAGTTAAGGACACTACTCATGTGGAGGGGAGATCTGCTGTGGGGTTTCATACTCCTAGAAAGAGGTTTGTGAAGATGCATAGTAATGAGAGACCAAAGGAGGGGTACAGTAATGAGAGTTTTGGAGCTTACTCTTATAAGGAGGTTGCTACCTCCCCTCCTAAGAAGATCAGTTCTGAAATGGGTAATGCTTCAAATACTATTTTATCTAATGGATAGGATAGGATTCTGGAACATAAGAGGAATGAATAGGGTAGGCAAACAAAGAGATATAAATAATTTTTTGCAAGCTAATAATATAGGTTTATTTGGGTTACTTGAAACAAAAATAAAGAATAAAGCCTTTCAAAAGGCTGCGAATAGTTTTTCTAATTGGTGTATCACTACAAATTCGGGATATCATTCTGGAGGACGCATTTGGATCATTTGGAAGCCAAGTTGCTATAGGGTGCATGTGATAGAATACAATGCTCAATTTGTTCATATGAAAGTTGATTCTTTGGTGGATAGGAGGAGTTTTTGGTTAACTATGGTGTATGCCTTCAATGGACAACATGAGAGAGAGCCACTGTGGGATAGCTTGAGGAAGATTTCGAACCTGGTTAATAGACCATGGGCAATTGCAGGAGACTTCAACTGTATTCTGAATGCATCAGAGAGAGTAGGGGGTAATACTCCAGCTGGTGAAATGGAACCTTTTAGAAGATGTAATGCAGATTGTGGGGTGGTGGATGTTGCTGCAGTAGGAGCCTTGTTTACCTGGAACAATAAGCAGAAGCCTGAGGAGCGTATATATAGCAGAATTGATAGGTTCTTGGTCAATCAAGTCTGGTGTGACTCCTTTCTTGATATATATGCTCATTTTTTGCCTGAGGGTTTGATGGATCACACACCTTGCTTATTAAAGAGCACTAGTCACAGTCAGGGTAAAAGAAATTTCAAATATTACAACATGTGTGGTGGTTCAGAGAAGTTCATTCCTTTGGTGAGGGAGAATTGGGATGCTGGCTTCACGGGTACACCCATGTTTAGACTGGCAAAGAATTTGAAAGGCATGAAAGCTGTCCTTAAGGAGCTGAATAAAGAGTGTTTGTTGATATTGAAAATGCAATTTGCTATTTCTGAGAAAAAGGTGGAGGGGTTGCAGGAAGGGATTAACAGGGATCCTACTAATGTGCAAAAGATCACTGAAGAATATGAAGCCTCTCTTCAGCTGCAGGAGCTAGCTAAGGCCAGGGAAAGCTTCCTTGTTCAGAAATCTAAGCATAATTGGATAAAGGATGGGGATGCAAATACCTCATACTTTCATGGTCTGCTGAAAAGGAGAAGGAATATGAACAAGGTTGCTATGATTGAGGATATGACTGGCAAGGTGTGTGAGACTCAGGAGCAAATTCAGAAGGCATTTATTGACTACTATCAACTTCTACTTGGATCAAGTAAAGAGACTAAGAAGATACATAGAAGAATCATTGCTCAAGGACCTGTGTGTACTGCTGGCCACTGGCATATGCTAAGGAAACCTGTTACTGGGGAGGAGATTAAAGAAGCTCTCTTTAGTATTCCTGATATTAAATCACCAGGGCCAGATGGTTACACGAGTAAGTTTTTCAAAGATGCTTGGGGGGAGATAGGAGGGGATGTTATAAGAGCAGTCCAAGATTTTTTCCAAAGCAGGCAACTACTCAAGCAGTTTAACTCCACGAATGTTACACTAATTCCTAAGTGTGACAGGCCAAAAAGTGTGCTCCAATTCAGACCAATTGCTTGTTGTAATGTTGTTTACAAGGTCATCTCAAAGCTGCTTTGTTCCAGACTAGCTGAAGTGTTGCCTCACATTGTAGGACAGAACCAGGGAGCTTTTATTCAGCAAAGAAGCATTCAAGAGAACATCTTAATCTGTCAAGATTTGATCAGGCTATATGAAAGGACTCATGCTTCACCAAGGTGTATGTTCAAAATAGATTTGCAGAAAGCATATGATACTGTAGAGTGGTGCTTTGTTGAGAATCTTTTGGAGGAGCTCCAATTCCCATCTGATTTTAAAGCAATGATTCTTCAATGCATTACTACAACTTCCTTCTCCCTCTCTTTAAATGGAGAAATGTTTGGCTAGTTCCAGGGGAAGAGGGGCTTAAGACAGGGGGATCCTCTCTCCCCCTTGATTTTCACATTGTGTATGGAGTACCTGACTCGTTCTTTGCAATATGCTTCCTCAAAGCCTGATTTTCACTACCACCCTATGTGCAAGAAACAAAGACTCACTAGTCTTATGTTTGCTGATGATGTCATGCTCTTCAGTAAGGGGGATGCCACTTCTATGATGTTGTTGTTACAGTCATTTTCTACATTTTCTAATGCTTCGGACTGCAAGTTAGTGCCTCAAAATCTAATGCCCTACTGAATGTACCCGAGCAACTTAAATCGAGATATTGCAGATATCAGGTTTTGATGAAGGGAGTATCCCTTTTAAATATCTTGGTATGCCAATCCAGACTACAAGACTCAGGAAGCAAGATTGTGAGTGTCTTGTGGATAAAATATGTGCAAGGATACATGGGTATGGGGCAAGAAAGTTCTCTTATGCAGGTAGGTTAGTCATAGTATAGAGTGTGCTTAATTCTTTACACTCTTACTGGGCATCTATGTTTGTTCTCCCCAAAGGAATCATCAAAAGGATTGAAGCAGTTTGTAGGAATTTCCTCTGGGATAACTCAGCAGACTACAGGAGGGCTCCCCTAGTGGGATGGGACACAATTTGCAGACCTAAGGAGGAAGGTGGTTTGGGGATCAAAGACCAGGAATTTTGGAACAAGGCAATGGTAGGAAGACTGGTGGACTGGGTTGCTACACAAAGAGACTCTATCTGGGTTAACTGGGTGCAAAGTAACTATCTTAAGGGTCAGGAGTGGATGGAATACAACCCTAGTTCGAACTCAAGTTGGGTATGGAGGAGAATATGCAAGGTTAAGGAAGAAATGAGGAATGGTTATGTCAATGGAGAGTGGAGTGTTCAACCAGGAGGGTACTCTCCTGCTGGTTGCTATGACTGGTTCAGAGGTACAAGGCCAAGAATTCAGTGGGATAAGGCAGTTTGGAATGGATGGACAATCCCTAAACATCAATTTATGGGATGGATGGTTGCTCATAAGGCACTGAATACAGTAGAGAGGCTAGGCAGGTTTGGGGTAATCATTGAGGAGAAATGCTACCTGTGTGGCATAGCTGATGAAACAATTGAGCACTTGTTCTGTGAGTGCCCTTACAGTAGAAGAGTGGTGTTGGAGCTGAACAGGAACACTGCCTGGACATTCCTATCGGGATTTGGTTGAGTGGTGCAAAGAGTAGAACAGGCACGGGGCTTCGAAGGGAGTACAAAATGCCATAGTGATGAGCTTGATGTACCAGGTATGGCAGCAGAGAAATAGAAGTAGGAATGAGATGATTTTGCTTAGGCCTGAAAGGGTGGCAGGTGCTATATTGGAGAATATGAGATCAAGAGTTCGAACCCGGGAAAGAACAGTGATGACTCTTGCAGAACGAGATTGGTTGACTAAAATGCATCTTATAGAATGATATCTTTTGTATGATCACCATAATGTAATTATATTTTTCATATTAATATATTTCTCACATTTCACCAAAAAAAAAAGTTTAATTATTGTCAAAAATTGAGTAATGACTAATTTTTGAGTCCTAAGAGGTTAGGATAATTAAATTGGACTAAAATTGGATTTTAGTATTATTTTGTGATTTTAATAAGTTAAAGATCGCGAATAACCATGAAACCGGTTTATAATTACGATATAAGTTTAAATAGGGCGATTTGGCACATAAATTGGCATGGTAGATACATATTATAATGCTGCATTTTTCCATTGATGAATGTCGTATTTCTTTTATATAATTTTGAATTACGTAATTTTATCTTAGTATGGCCTTAGTTTTAATCGATATTACCCGTAATGTAAGGAAATATTGATTCGGTTGTAATTTATTTTTATCTCGTATCACTTTTATTTTATTTTATTAGATTTTATTTTAAAAATGTATAATAGGAAGTGCTATGTACATTTTATTATTTAATCATTTGTAATTCCGTCTAAAGACGGTGCCATTCGGAAAGGAGTTCCGATCAAGACGGTGTCTATCCTTGGGAAGCGTGTCACGTGAAGATTCAAGAGACCAAAGAAGTTGGTTTCCGAATATGTAATAGAATATAATATTTTCTATTTTAGGAAAGTCCATACTAGGACATTCTTTTTTTTTTCCTTATTTGCTTGCTTTATATGTTTGCATGCATTGCTAAATCGCCATAACTTCACATGCATATTTTACCGTCTTATCGACTATTGTCAATTATAATTATCGAGTATTCATCGACTTAGTTCACTTAAAGATGATAGATAAAAAATCGACAAGACCTCACACATATTTAAAATTGAGATTAGCCTTACCAAATAGTAGGACTCATGATTCCCTTTGACATTTGGGGTAGATTCGGTTTCCCGTGGTACTTTCATTTATCATTAGGTAAGTGAGGTAATAAAACATTATTACACGTGAAATTTGGTTGGACTCAACGGGATATAAAGACTAGTCTTATGTTCCTGGGCTACAGATGAATTTATGAAATACATCGACCGAAAATTCTATAGTAGAATCAATTAAAGAGTTAATTCACCAAATTTATGCAAGTATGGGATGTATCTGTTTCCAGTGCCCATGTTTGTGTAAAGATGGATCTCAGAATCATTTATATAATTTAGGTGCGAGGTCATTTATAAATGCATAATTTTAAAACCTTGTTAAATATGTTTACAAGTAAAATGATAAATGTTAATTGTTTCCTTCAATTCCTTTTTGTAGTCAATTTGATTAATTTGCAATGGCAACTGCGATTTCATCCGCTTCCACAAGTGGAACCGCTTCACCACTCACTAATGCTTCTTGGCTCCGATCCTTTATGGATCGATGTAAACTTGAAAAGTATGGGACTAACTTTGCCGATTGGGATGCGCAACTCCGCTTGGCCGCGGAAGGTGACGACAAGCTTCGTTACCTTACCGAAGCCGCTCCCGCTATACCTACTACTAGGTCCACCGCCGCGGTTAGCGAGGCCTATGAGGCTTACTTAAAATAATTGGTCGCGATCAAGAATGTCTTAATCTTCTCTATGGAAGCCGATCTCCAAAGGATTGCTATTAAGATAGGCACCGCCTATGAGATCTACACCAAACTTGTGACCATGTTTTCACAAGCTCCTAGGATAATCCAATATGAGGCGGCCTCCGCATTCTTTGAGCTCAACATCAAAGACGGTCAAAAGGTTAGCCCTCATGTGCTCAAAATGATTAAGCATGTTAAGACGCTCAATTTCCAAGGGGTTAAAATTTCCGAACAACTCGTTATTGACCGAGTTCTCCATTCCTTGAATAGCATCAAAGCATATGTACAGTTTAGGGTAAACTATAATATGCAAAACATGAAAACCTCTCTCCATGAATTGCACAACTTGCTCGTAGAAGCCGAGAGAGACATGGGTCTCAATATGAGTACGACCAAGGATGTGCTCAATATTAATAATAAGAGCAAAGGGAAATTCAAGAAAAGCGCTAGAAAGGGTAAGAAACCCACTCCCAACAAGGGAAAAGGGAAAGCAATTGGGGATAGCTCTCCCAAGCCCAAAAAGGGCACTTCTTCCGAGAATAAGTGCCACTATTGTTGTGGTACGGGCCATTGGAAACGTAATTGCCCGAAGTATCTAGGAGATGTCAAAGCTGGATGATACGTGCATTTTATATAGTCTTTTTAGCCTATTTTATGCACGTATTTCCATGCTTTTATTGTAGTTTATGCTACGAAATGCCCCGAATATGCTACTTTGGGTTATTTTGTCTTATTTGCAGGAATGAACCAGAAAGTAGTGAAATCGAGCCTTTTATCGTCCGCTTTGCATGCATTTGGAGGAAGAGTGAATTTGGAGCGGAATTATAGCTGTCTTGGGATGCGTGAAGCTGTTTCGGGAGCTAAAACGACAAGTCAAGGTCAAACTAACGAGATTTATAAGCTGCTAAAGTTAGTTTTCACTCGATCGAGTACTTAACTGGTCAATCAAGTGGTTTTAGATCAAGTAATAAGTCGATCGAGTACTTTATATGGTCGATCGACCCGTTCCATATTAACGTTTAGTCGATCGAGCACTTTGATTGGTCGATCGAACGGTTTGAGTCAGAAGTTTCTCGATCGAGTGGTTCTAAATCACTCGATCGAGTGGTTTATCCTACGGGCTTGGGCTTTTTAGTTTATTTCCGTCAATTAGGTTAAATAAATCCTATTTTCTTATAAATAGGAAGTTAGGACGTCATTTGTAAGCTCTCTCTCCTTTTGATCGGACACTGTCAGACGTTACCTTTGCTCTAATACATTATTCCTGCTACTTTGTTCTTCCTTAATTCCGGATTATTTAAATAACATTTCTCTCCCTTTTCCTCTTTAATTTAATGTTGATTTCTCTTCCTCTCTTATTTATTTATGTTCTTTATTTAATTATGTCTAGCTAATTCCTTTAATATGTTAGGACTAGGGAAGCCATGGTAGCAATATGTTAGGATTGACATGATTAGATTAGTTTTGCGATAAAAATTGTATTAAGCAATATAATTGTCATTAGGTTGAATGAATGCATGCAGGAGACCGATTTATATAGTTACCCCCGACCTGGATCGAAAGATTGGAAGGGAAGACTTGCTTAATTACAATAGGTGATACCTAATTAGGGCGAAAGCTAAGTTAGGGAGACCCTAGGGCGATTAGAGACCGAAAGGGTATAATCGTAGGTTTAAGGACCGAAAGGTGACGACCTCGCTCTTCTTATCAATGATTTAATCGACTTAGTTGACCCGATAGTATAGTTGCCACGGTAGACCGATTCCAAGCATATTCCTCTCTTTTATCTGATTTACCCTTCTCTTCTGTTAATTTCTCTCATTCCTTTCTCTCTTGCCTTAGCCTCTTTAGTTTAGTCAAACAATCAAAACCCCAATTGTGACATTAGACAGACCGAAGTAGACAAGTGAATTTCCAGAAGAACCAGTCGATCGAGTAGTTCAAATCACTCGATCGAGTGAAAATCAGGAGGAAAGTCCCCGATCGAGTAATAATTTTGCTCGATCGAGTGAGTTGGCCAGTGGGAGCTTTGATTCGTCACTTGGGTTCATTCTAGATCACCATTTTGATGATGATAATGGTTACGGTGAGTCTCCCCTATTCAAGGCCGAGTTGGATGCACTTGAGGCTGAGATTTACGGGCTGAAATCCACTGAGGAGGGTGGTGAGGAAGCAGCTGAGTCGGTAATTGCTCCTAGCACGGAAGATGTAATATCTTCCTTTTTCAATGGTTCCGTCATTGAGAGCGACCAACCCGAGGTAGTAAATGATAATTTACTTATTGTTTGTTTAAATAGTAAATTGCCTCGTTTGACTTATGCTTTGCATTCTAATGCCTTACCCTTTCCTAGTAGGTCGTACAATTTAACGATTTTTCACCATCCTTGTCATTTCAATTTTGTTAATCTAAAACGGAGCCCTAATTTATTGTCAATTGCTCCAGCGCTTCTATATTTTGTGGATAAATTTAGGAGCTCACATAGGAAATTTGTTAGGCTTAAACGGTTGTACAATTTTATTTCCTATTTCTTTATTCCACTGTGGTGCTACTTATGCTTTTGTGTAGCCCATGCGCAGATGTATGATCTCATGCTGCGCACTTTGAGTTGCTTTGATTCTGACTAATTAGAGAGCCTCGAAGTAAAGACGGTCGAGCTGGGACCTGACTGAAGCTAGCGCTACCCGGGAAGCAACCCGGAGTTTTTCTTTTGAATTTCTATTTCATTTCAGTTGTAATAAATGGTCTTCGTACCATAGACTATATCAGTTAAGCTTTTTTTGTTAAGTTTGCGGGCTGCTTTTATTTGCGTTTTGCAGGAAAACACTGAGGATCACTCAATCGAGTACTTTTTGTACTCGATCGAGCACTTTTGCTGCTAAATCCTCTCGATCGAGTATTTAATCTACTCGATCGAGCACCTGCAAAGAGAGAACTATTCGATCGACCTAATTTCCTTTCGATCGAGCAGTTTTTGATGCCCATTCTACTCGATCGACCACTATCTCACCTTGATCGAGTGTTATTGACTTGGATTCGCTTCCTGTGACGATATTTAGGCTATTTAGCGACCTCCCACGTTGTTGGCTGGTTTGGGGAGGTCCCTTTTTCGCGTATCTTGTGAGTTTTCCGCATTTCCACTCTTTCTCTTTTAGTTTGCATTTCCTTTCCATGTTTTGGTACAATGAGGGCATTGTACGGTTTGGTTTGGGGAGGTTATGCATCCATATCTGTGTCTGCATCTTGTTTTTATTTGCATTTCTGTTATCACGTTTAATTTCCGTATGCATTGTTGTTTATTTTTCATATAAAATTTAAAATTCCATAAAAATTGAAAATTTCAAAATTTCAAAAATTTCACGTTTATTTTAGCATATAGGTTGAGTCGGAACGGTTGATTTCAATGATGAAATTGCACTATAAATTGTCTTTTTGCTTAAGCCTTGCATTGAACTATTATCTTTCTAGCTTTGTCTTTTGCATGTCTACGAATTAATGTTTAAATTTAGCTGAACGAATAGACTTGACCTGAAATTTTGGCAACCTACTTATATATTCTAAGGATTAGAGCCTTATAAACTGGTGTCGTTTGTGACCAGTTTCATGTAGGATTGTCAGTAGTTACTCCTTGCATAACATGTTCATCAATTTGCACATATATGAAATTCAATGCTTTTTGCCTGCATACATTCGGGTTAGTGGTTGGTGCCACATGCAAGGAGGTGCTTACATTTCCTCTTTCTTTCATTTTTACCCATAAACTCCACATTAGCCAAATTTGCCTGTTGACCCTTAACTACACCCCAAATTTAGTCTGCCTTATCAAGCTAGTTTAGTGTATGTTTTGCGGTATATATTTCATTGTGCCAAGTTTGGTTCGTATTCTATTGATTCGGAGTTGGTAATCTAAGAAGAAAGGGAGGATGATGAAAAAAAGACGTGAAAAAGAAAGAAAAAAAAAGAAATGAAAAATGAAAAAAAAAAACAGAAAAAACGTGAAGCAAAGAAAAGAAGAAACCGAAAAAAATAGAAAGAAAAAGAAGAAAAAAAGATGTTGTTTGATGAGACGGTTTCGCTCCTATGCTTTATCTACCTTTATTGAGGAGTATTTCCAGTTCGGTTTGGTGAGTTTTGTGCCAAATGAAAGGCATTGTGCTTAATTCATAATTGGGTTGGAAATGGATGTTGTTATATGGTTTTGTTTAGGTACTAGCTTGATCACCTATACCTCCACATTCCCATAAATGTTTTGCCTTTTCTTACCCATTGCCTCACTTTACCATATTTTTGTAAGCCCTCCGCTGTGACAGGACCTTGTTTGGTTGGAATGTAAGTACGGTAGCTAGAATTGTCTATCATATTAGTTGCATGCATGTTTATGTGGGTCCTAGTTTAGGTGAGCGACTATTTTTCTTTCTCTCTTACATATATATGTTCACCCTTTGCTTCATAAGAGAAGAGTGACCCGTGAGAGTCCATTATCAAAGGTCTTGCAAGGTCGACGGTTCAGCTTTATTTTATAAACATCTTACAACTCGTTTGCATTTGACTGTTTTGCTATAAGTGTTAGTTTGCTTGCATTAAATTGGTTTAAGTGGGCATTTGTAGCTAGCTCTGAGTTATGTTTTCCGTTCCATTAGTTTGCATTTAGTTTACTCGAGGACGAGTAAAGGTTTGGTTTGGGGAGATTTGATACGTGCATTTTATATAGTCTTTTTAGCCTATTTTATGTACGTATTTCCATGTTTTTATCGTAGTTTATGCTACGAAATGCCCCGAATATGCTACTTTGGGTTATTTTGTCTTATTTGCAGGAATGAACCAGAAAGTAGTGAAATCGAGCCTTTTATCGTCCGTTTTGCATGCATTTGGAGGAAGAGTGAATTTGGAGCGGAATTATAGCTGTCTTGGGATGCGTGAAGCTGTTTCGGGAGCTAAAACGACAAGTCAAGGTCAAACTAACGAGATTTATAAGCTGCTAAAGTTAGTTTTCACTCGATCGAATACTTAACTGGTCAATCAAGTGGTTTTAGATCAAGTAATAAGTCGATCGAGTACTTTATATGGTCGATCGACCAGTTCCATATTAGCGTTTAGTCGATCGAGCACTTTGCTTGGTCGATCGAACGGTTTGAGCCAGAAGTTGCTCGATCGAGTGGTTCTAAACCACTCGATCGAGTGGTTTATCCTACGGGCTTGGGCTTTTTAGTTTATTTCCGTCAATTAGGTTAAATAAATCCTATTTTCTTATAAATAGGAAGCTAGGACGTCATTTGTAAGCTCTCTCTCCTTTTGATCGGACACTGTCAGACGTTACCTTTGCTCTAATACATTGTTCCTGCTACTTTGTTCTTCCTTAATTCCGGATTATTTCAGTAACATTTCTCTCCCTTTTCCTCTTTAATTTAATGTTGATTTCTCTTCCTCTCTTATTTATTTATGTTCTTTATTTAATTATGTCTAGCTAATTCCTTTAATATGTTAGGACTAGAGAAGCCGTGGTAGCAATATGTTAGGATTGACATGATTAGATTAGTTTTGCGATAAGAATTGTATTAAGCAATATAATTGTCATTAAGTTGAATGAATGTATGCAGGAGACCGATTTATTTAGTTACCCCCGACCTGGATCGAAAGATTGGAAGGGAAGACTTGCTTAATTACAATAGGTGATACCTAATTAGGGCGAAAGCTAAGTTAGGGAGACCCTAGGGCGATTAGAGACCGAAAGGGTATAATCGTAGGTTTAAGGACCGAAAGGTGACGACCTCGCTCTTCTTATCAATGATTTAATTGACTTAGTTGACCCGATAGTATAGTTGCCACGGTAGACCGATTCCTAGCATATTCCTCTCTTTTATCTGATTTACCCTTCTCTTCTGTTAATTTCTCTCATTCCTTTCTCTCTTGCCTTAGCCTCTTTAGTTTAGTCAAACAATCAAAACTCCAATTGTGACATTAGACAGACCGAAGTAGACAAGTGAATAGTGACCGCCTCCCTGTGGAGATCGACCCTACTTACCGCTGACTTCTGTTAGTAGTTGCTAGGTATTTATTTTTGGTACAGAAACGACCGTATCACTGGACGTGTGACTCCAGTAGGTAATAAATTCTCTAATCTGTTGTGTTAATGATATAAATGCCAACTTTGGTATTTAGATACAAGTTGTGATTCTCACCCCCTTTAAATGTAATTTAGGGCATGTGAGCAAAGACAAAGGTAAGGAGAAGCAAGCTTGAAGAAGATCTTCAACAAAGGGATGCTAGGGTAGCCGCCCATAGTAGAAGACCTATGGAAGCTTGGCTTTTATTTTGTATTGTCTTCTTAGTATTGTTGTACTTTGACTTTTTGTTTTAGAACTCGTTTTGATTTCCGTGTTGGACATGGAAATTTATTTTATTTCCATTTTGCAAACAATGGTTGTATGAATTTTAATGACTTGGCTTTCAACCCAAGTCATTCGGTTTATGGAATTTTTCTATGTTCTAAAAAATTGTCATTATACACCTTTTACATCAACAACATAAATTGATTTGACTTGAATTGATCATAAAGAATTACAACGATTGGATTATTGTAATGAGTTCATAAGCCATGAATTTGATTCCCTGTTATGCTTTTATGAATAAATATCACATCTTATTAGACATATGAAAGAACGATTGCAATGTCAAATAGGGTTATTTGAACTCAAGGTAGAGAATTTTATAAACCAATTGATAACACCACTTATAACTAAGACTTGTAACCACTTATAAGACTCTATACGAGCTACGGGAGGTCTTAAGACCCTAAAATTGTATAAGACATGGATATGAGTCCAATCCTTTATCTTATAAAGGTTAGTCTATCTTACTACTATATTACAACTTACTACTAGATTACAATGTCATTACAAGAGGGTCATCTATTAAGGTCATAATGTGCGATATTTTTCCTTCACAAAGTTTATCAAATTGTTTGTTGCTTATGGAGCTATCTTTCAAGAAAAATAGATGTATTTTTCAAAAGATAGAGTGAGAGAAATTAAGCAACAAACTCGAGACTAGTGAGGAGACCAAAAGAAAGCTTATTAGGTCAAACTCAAGGCTAGCGAGGAGACCAAAAGAAAGCTTATTAGGTCAAACTCAAGGCTAGTGAGGAGACCAAAAGAAAGCTTATTAGGTCAAACTCCAGGCTAGTGAGGAGACCAAAAGAAAGCTTATTAGGTCAAACTCGAGACTAGTGAGGAGACCAAAAGAAAGTGATCTTCAATATAGTTTATAAAGTGGTTGTATCAAGTAATTTTCAATTCAATTTTACATAAGAGCATTTTACAGAAGAGCCTAATAAACCAATGTGAAGTCTATGCATAAGAGTTGCATGGAAATACACTAAAGTTGTCTAGAAAGCTAAGTTAAAATGTAACCAAGCTAAGATCCATATCAGCATCGCTATACCTCATAGTGTGTATAATCATGTTAGATGGTAAAACCAATTTCTAAATAGGTATTTAGAAAAGAGTGTGTGTATGAGATACGCACGAGGTTTTAATTAACACTTAAAATTGCAATGATCATTACAATTATGTGATGAGAAAATGGTTTCACTCGAGTTGTCAAGAATCCATGAATGTACATGGATTTAAGTGGGAGTCAATATTGTCATGTTTAGACATGGAGATCAGTGGGAGAAATTGTGTTTTATGTTAATGTCATTGAGGATGACATGCTAACACTACCATCGATGAAGGAGTGTTTTTGTTTTCAATTCTCGATGAAAGAAGACATGATGCATTCTAAAATTCAAAATCTATCAAGATATAGGGAGATTTAGATTGGCACTTAGATAATTATCTTATGATTGATTAGATTCTTTATCTGATTAATATAGACATAGGTTGAGGAGGTTATTCATTTTGATGAAAGTGGAATTACTATGAGAGAGTCATAGTCATTCACTGAACCCCATGAGTTGTTGAGCACATGGAATCGATTGCTAATGTTTTCGCCATTAGAATGATCATGTATGCCAATATATGCACATGCAAGGATGAATCATATGCTTGGAGCATAATTAGTCAATAACAAGTTATTTCATATAAAAGTCATTTGAAAGCCTTCAAGAACATCTATTATAATTCCCGAGAAGGACTGAGGATCCGTTCTTGTGTTTGGACGACATACAAAGTTGTGTTGAAGAGTTACACAAACTCTAGTTTCCAAACCTATAAGGATTTATCGAAATCCTAGGCTAATTTTATTGACTCAGGAGTAAGTGACTAGAAAAATATTTTAGAATCAACCATTGCAAATTCTACAAATGGAGTCTGAGTACATTGTGATAAGGTGGTTCATAAAGGGACTATAAGTAGACCCTTCCACCAAGTATTTTATCACAAGTTATATGAGGACAGTGGGAGCATCTATCAAGTTAAAGAACCCAAGTCTATGAAGAAGTCTAGAGATGTACTTAGAAAAGTTCATGACATTAGAAATGACATTGAATAGAAGGAAAAAGCAATTCATAAAGTTGAACTGAATAGATACATGGTATATCCACTAACCAAGGTTTTATTGCACCTTGATAAGTGTAAAATATACACTTTAGATTATAGGATATGAAGTAGTAATATGGTATTGACTATTCATGTGTGATAATCGCATTTAATGTTTGAGTTTCTTAAACTCATCTATTATTTTGTTATATCCAAATAGGTTGTTGAGACAACATTGAACCCTATTAAAGTGAACTGGATTAACATAGTAATTGCCTCTGGTCACTCATATGAGGTGACGTCTCTAAGTGACTAGAGTGTGAGTCGATTGATGGCAAGTTCAAGTGCCATATAAGAGATGACTAGTCGATCACATAGACAGACTGTAAGAGACACTTTGTCAGGCAGTGACCGCTTATAGAGTTCTGGTAATTCATATAGCCTGTTCGTGGCGAGAGCTACTATAGTATTCTTTTGAGTCAATTATTTGACTATAGACTGTTCACCCAAGTTGGCACAATTTCTGAGTGACTTTAAATTATGCTCTACGACTTTCGTAAATGAGATCAAATGGGCATGTTTTGGATCATGATGAGCTGTGGCTAAATAAAGGGAATAGTGCAATAAGAAGTGTCCATCCCCTTGTCAGGGTTATTTAAAAATCTCAGGGCCACTCGAGGAGTAGTGAACTGAAAATGCTTGGCCACGCTCAAAGGTATCTACGGTAGATAATTCCGGCCAGACAGTTACTCTCCAGATCGAGGAAACCACTCTTGATATGATCACTTTCAAGGACGACCTGCAAGACACCTTGCATTGAGTGGGAGATAGTAATAGGACAAGAGAATTGGTGACGCACACTTGTCTCGGACAACTGGGAGATTATTGGAGTATGTGTCCTCGACAATAATGCGATCACATTATTAAAACTCATAATAAAAATACATGAAGGGATGATTCATATTTATAGATCAACTGATCAACATTAATCGGTAATGATTGGCTAACTAGAGTTTGGCATTACTGACGTTTGACGGTGGTGATCAGTTGATCCCTTAAGGTCACACCTAAAGGACGATTCCCTTAATAGATAAATTAATTAATTGTATGCTGATACAGATTAATTAATTCCTTAAAATTTGAACAATTTACATATGTGAGTGAGAATATGAATCTTATTGTAATTCGATTAAATGAGATTCGTTTTAGTAAATAAAATGCTATATATATTACTAAAACTTTCATAAACAAAGTTAAGAAAGGTGTTCTTATATATAACATGATCCCATGATTGCTATTAGAACCTATACTACACCCTAATACTCTTTTATAAGAACAACTCTAAAAAGCAAAGAGGCATGCATTGGCTCTCATATCCTCTCCATGCCACCGATTTTGCCCCCTCCACTACCATAATAAGAATTGTTCTTATTCTTCATTATTCATTCTTATGTTTTTGTGTTTTTACAACTACTTTCTCTCATCTCTTTAAAAGAAGTTTTAGACATTAAATTGTTCAAAATCTAATTTATTTAGATTACTATAGTAGTAATAAGAAATAATATTAGATTATATTTTAAGGTTAACTACTAAGATAATCTAGTTATTTAATTAGTAGTTCTAAGAGGAAGTCTTGGTGCAATTGAAAGGAGGTTTTCACACTATTGGGACTAAGGGGATCATCCATTTACATTGAGCTCAAGAACAAGTTAAGAAAGGTGTTCTTACTTGTGCCCTTAAAACCTTTTCATCATTGTAAGGAACCTTGTTCTTTCTTTTCTATTTTATTATGTTATGCATGCATAAGATCAACATCTAATTTTATGAGAAATTTAGATCTAAAATTTAAGGAGTTTAATTAGAGGGTTATAGAATCCTTTCAAAACAATTGCCAAACAATCCGGAGGTAACTTTCTTATTCGACAAACATAGGCTTGAATTTCTATCCCTTGCCAAAAAGGAAGTTTTAGCTACCAAGTTTATTTGCCAAGATACTTTACAAAAATTGGGTGTACTTGAGCAATCTAGGGCATTTTTCGAGTCCATGGGGTTGAAAACCCTCTTTGATATGAATGAATTGACTTTCCCCTCATTGACCAAGGAGTTCATAATCTCCTTGCGGGAGTACAAGGTAGAGACTCGAAACTATGTTGAGTTCCGACTTGAAAACGAGGGTAGAAGAATGCTTAAGGGTGAATTTGGTAAAGTGTTTGGACTTACGAAATTTGATCATTTTGAAAAGAAGCCTTTGAAGTATGATGCCGCACCCCTATGGAAGGCTATAACCGTTGCCAATTCGATTCCTTCCGGGAGTGCCATGCCTTGTATGTTTACCATCTGGGTATAAGAACTTGGCACAAGTTTGTGGCTAATACTTTAATTGCTAGGAAAGGATCCAACAACTTCAACGAACTCGACTTTGTCTACCTCGAGTCCTTTATTAATGTTAATGGAAATTCCACCTGTAAGTACAACATTCTTCAATTATTGATTGAGCGGTGGTTAGCGATTGATAATGGGAAAGAGGGAGCGACCTATATTGTAAATGGGGGCTTGGTGACAAGGTTAACTAAACACTTTAACCCGGAGTTCAACAGGGATAATACTTACAAACCGGTTAAGGAAAGCAACCTTCTTGACATGAGTACTTTGATCAACAAGTTTTATTGGGTCAAAAATGACAATCTTGACCATAAATTTAAGTGGCTCATCAAGGAAGCCAAGTCCATTGTCTTACCAACCAAGATTTGCCGTATCTCCACCCATCGAAGCAACTACCTCATTCCCGTCTCCAAAGAAGCCGAATTGATAATCAAGCAACAAAGGGATCCGATTGCAAAGTCCTCCTCCTCTACCATTGTGACTCCACCCTATCCTTTCGCTTACCAACAATTTACACCAAGTGGCTCTAATGTTGAGGTAGGCAAAGATTTCTTGACCCAATTGATGCAACAATTGCATAGAGAATCTTATGAAGACCGGGTGAATGCTTATTACGCCCAATATCCACCACTTCTACATCTTGCTAAGTAAGGACTTCTTGATTCTTCATGTCCTTTGCCTAGTTGGGCGGATAAGAAAGTGTTCTTTTCTAGTACTTCTCCAGATGCCGACAAGGATAGCCGGGTGGTTAATGGAGGGAATATTGTTGTTGCGGAAGATGAGGAAGGTATTGGTTCATGCCATAAATAAGAGCAAAGTCCGAGTTACGATGATGATGAAGTTGGTGAATCCTCCGGTCCAATGGAGATGGATAATGATGAAATTGATGATGATGATGATAATTCCGATGATGATGATGCCGGTAATGAGGCCAATGATGACGACGTCGCGATGAGCGACAATTGAAGGTTGACAAAGCTTAATGTAGGATACCACAAGTGCGGGGTTGATTGCTTAGCATCAACCTATTCCATTGTGAGTCTCCTACCCCTCCTTTAGCTTTATTTTTATATCATGTTTTTAATTTTTATCTTGATCATTTGTAGAGTCATTTTGGGCTCTTGGTAATTTTAAGTTTGGAGTCCTAACACCATTTAAAGGACTCCCACCTCGGTCCCATTGAGGTGTTTATCTTTCTGCTCCCATTACAAAGAATACAAAATTATAAATTAGAATTCATGCATTGCATTCTTGCCTTGTGCATGAACTTCCCCTCTTTTTGCACTAGCAATAGTGTTTTGTTCGGTTTGGGGAAGTTCACTCACAAGGGATGCGAGTCAATTCAAATTGGCTCTCCAACTAATCGAAGCATGCATCATATAGGATAGATTAGATTGCATCACTTGTTATATATGTCATATAGTTTGCATACTAGTTTAGAAATCATGCATTTTCATATAGATTGCATTGCATAATTTCCTATCGTATTGACCATTGAGGACAATGCCCATACTAGTGTGGGGATGGGAAATTCTAACCTAGCTTTCAAAAATCGAAAAATGATAAAAGTTGAAAAATTCTCAAAAATCCAAAAAACATGTTCATTCCTTTGTAGTGTAGAATTGTATATTTTGTATATATTTTTGTTTGTTCGTCACTCTTATCACATTGGAACGACTACGCCATATTCGAGGCATGAAGGAAATAGAAGACTGCATGGTATGATCTTTCCAAATCTCCTTCCTCCTTTTATATGTTAATGACAATGTGACTTTATTTTGGTTAATGCAGTACAAACCAATATGTTGTTAAGAGCTTGCATTTAGTTTATATGGCATACTAGTTGATAGAAGCATTTGCATTAGGTTGTATATATGCTAGTTGCATCGTGGCATGTAGTTGCATTCTTGGAATTTTTTTGTGAAAACATCTATTTGGGAAGCTTGATAAGTGTATATAAGGCCCTTGTGGATAATTTTTCTTCTTGAGACTTTGCTTATTAGAATACCTTCAAAATACCCTAAGATGTGTCATGCTAGTATCCTTTGACCCATGGACTAAGGCCTAGTCAAGAGTACCTTGCATTGTGATAACTCCTTTGCTACCATTTATTCCAAGGTGACCCTTGAAACCATGCAACCATCTTCCACTTCTGTCATATCTTTCACGCAAAAACGGAATGGGCACAAAAATTTTCAATTTGAGTTCAAGCATCAAAATAAAAATAAAAAAGTTTGCACAAATTGCATCAAAGAAAAGAGGAGTACGAAAATGAGAACTCCTATGCTTCAATAAAGCACCCTCATTACAAATTAGGGTGACTTTGAAAATATTCAAACAATGCAAAAATTGAAAATTTTGCTAAGTACCAAAATGCCAAACATCAAAGAAATGGCAAGACATTGTTCTCAAAATGTCAAAATTCCACAATAATTTTGGGGGAATAACAAATCGAAAGCAAACTACCATTATGAAACTCAAAATCATATTGATCCCTTTATCCATTGATTCCACTTTTGTACATGGTGGAGAGGGGATGACCCTTCTTCTTGTCTAGGCAAGAAGAGGAATTCCGTGATCCTACAATGTTTGTAACACCATAGGGAGTCCACTCTTGACAAAAACATTTAGCGATTGTGGACAAAGGTACCTTAGCTTGACACAACTTGGAGGTGATTTGTTGGTATCCTCATAGGCTTAGTGACTTGAAGAAACCATATCTATAATAAAGTGTGTACCCTTAGATTGATTCCCTTTTAGATAATATCCGCCACTTAGATGAGGAAAGTGGTTGTTCCTTTTTGTAGATGCATCTATTACTTGTTTTTGTGTGCTTAATGATTGAATGTATCGCCATTTTGGCAAGCCCCACTTTGCCTTGCAAGAAGGCATCCTACCTCATGGATGTCTTGTTGTGAGATGAAGTGGCGGAGTGAGACCCGCTAATTGTCTAACATCGGCTATATTAGTAGTGCTAGTTTAAATAAAGGTCATAGTTTTAGTCACCTCTTTACTCGGGACGAGCAAAGGTTTGGTTTGGGGATGTTTGATGTGACTCATATTTGTGCACATTTAGTTCCCGAATTAACCTTTTCCCATGCTTTCTAACAACTATTAGGGTCATTTCTTATCTTTAGTTCTCTATTTTGCATATTCTTTGAGGTTTTGTGTCCTTGATAGGAGAGGATTGCTAGCCTTGCATTTATAGAGCAAAATGGAGCTAAATGGATCGCATCTAATGACCAAGCATCGAAGAGGAGACCAATACTAAAGGCCTAAGCAAATAAATCAAGTAAATTTGGCAATGATGAAGATCCCTGCGGCCCTAAGTCCGTCCCCACGGATTGTTAGGCAGTCAAGAATAAGAGGAAGAACCCTGTCCCAGGATCCGGGCGTCCCGAGTTCAGGACGAGCGTCTAGGCCCAGGATCCGGGCGTCCCAAGGCTCATCTCGCGCGGATTTCCTTACAGTCCCGAGCATACACAAGGCGAGGACGCGCTGAAAGTTTCTAAAACCCCTATTGAACTTATTTAATAGATTTTATAAATTAGTCATAATTTATACTCATATGGATCTAATTTCATGCAAGATGTGTTAATCAAAAATAAGGAGAAAACTATTTTCTTACATTTATAATGGACGAAAATGGGCACAAGTGTAGGACTCCTTCCCACACTTGATCTGGAGCTCATAATATTATGATGATCCTCCAAAACCCAAGCTCCATATTAGGAACTCTCCTCTTAGTTGCACCAAGACTATCCCTCAATATTAATATTATCATTAACTAGATAATAAATATTAATTACCTTAAATATAAATCTAATATTAGGATTATTACTACACTAGTAATATGTGAGGTTTATTAGATTTGTGAACAATTTTGTACTAAAACTATTTTTAGAGAGTTTAGGGAGATAAGCATAAAAAATGGTAAGAATAATGAATGATAGGAAAAATAAGAACAACTTCCTCTTATTCCATCAAGGGGGTGCCGGTTTTGATGAGTGCCCAAGAGTCAATGCATGCCCCTTTTACATTTTGCTCTTACCCAAAATCATAGCTATGAATGGCTAGCTTTTAGGGTAATGATGTGGTCTATTTTATGATTAAAATAAGACACCCACTCACCCCTTAAACCTCCAATTTTTTCGGTCCATTTCATAAAATGGAAATCCATTTTATTTTGTCAAATGTCAATTGTCACACACAACATGTCACATGTATTATGTAACATCTAATTAATCATATTAATGCATATTTAACAATTAAATATCATTATATAAATTAACCAAATTACATGTAATAAATTATCTAGTAATTCATAATAACATGTGTATAAAATGGGTCATGTTAATATAATTCACAACATTTTGTAATTATAATTAACCATTCATTCTTATCTTAATTGTTTCATAAACAATAATCAATTTTAGTAATATAACATATTAATTACTAAATTGAATCTTATTTAATCAAATTACAATAAGATATAAAACTCTCTCTTATAAATAAAATTTGTTCAATTTAAGGAATTAATCAATGTGTATTGTCATACAATCGATTAACTTTTCAATTGAGGGAATCGTCCTTTAGGCGGGACCTTAAGGGATCAATTGATCACCACCGTCAAACGACACTAATGTCAAACTCTAGTTAGCTAATCATTACCGATTAATGTTGAACAGTTGACTATATATATTGAATCATCCCTTACGTATTCTTATCATGAGTTTCAATAATGTGATCGCACCATTGTTGAGGACACATACTCCAACAATCTCCCACTTGTCCGAGACAAGTGTGCGTCACCAATTCTCTTGTCCTATTATATCATCTCCTACTCAATGCAAGGTGTCTTGCTGGTTGTACTTGTATTTGATCATATCTAGAGTGGTTTCCTCGATCTGGAGAGTAACTGTCTGACTAGAATTATCTATCTTAGATACTTTCCGAGCGTGGCCACGCATTTCCAGTTCACTACTCCTCGAGTGGCCTTGAGGTTTAAAATAACCCTGACAAGGGGTGGACAATTCCTATCGCACTATTCCCTTCGTACACCCACAGTTCATCATGACCCAAAAGATGCACACTCACCTCTTTTGACAGAATGGCTTGGGGCAAATATCAAAGTCAATCAAAAACTGTGCCGACTTGGGCGAACAATCTCTAGTCAAAGAATTGACTCAAAAGAATACTATAGTAGCTCTTGCCACGACCAGGCTATATAAAATTGCCAGAACTCTATAAGCGGTCACTGCCCGATAGAGTGTCCCATACAGCCTCTCTGTGTGATTGACTAGTCGCCCCTTATGACCTTATGGCACTTGAACTTGCCATCAATCGCATCACACTCCAATCACTTGGAGACGTCACCTCATATAAGCAACTAGCGGCCAATACTATGTTAATCCAGTTCACTTTAATAGGGTTCAATATTGTCTCGACAACCTATTTGGATATAACAAGGTAATAAAATAGTTTGTAATTAAACTCTAACAACGAATTTATTATCACATATGTAGAATTGATACAATATTAATTACTAAATGACGTGACTCATATTTGAGCACATTTAGTCGCCGAATTAATCTTGTTCCCATGCTTTATAGCACACATAATTGGGTCATTTACTATCTTTAGTTTCCCATTTTGCATATTCTTTGAGGTTTTGTCTCCTTGGTAGGAAAGGATTGCTAACCTTGCATTTATGAGGCGAAATGGAGCTAAATTGATCGCATCTAATGACCAAGTATCAAGAGAAGACCAACACAAGAGGCCTAAGTAGATAATAAAGTGAAATGGGCAATGAAGAAAGGATCCTTGCATCCCCGACATGATCCTTGCGGATTGTTAAGGAGCAAAAGAAGAAAAGTAGTCTGGCCAAGAATCTGAGCGGATTGAGCATGATCCGGACGTCTCTGAACACCACGATCCAGGCATCTTGTGCCCAAGACGAGCGGCTTGCATCAGCTGGATCCGAGCGTCTTCCCCAAGATCCGAGCGGATCACAAGTCAGAACAACCCGTGCCTCAACACGGGACGAGCAGATCAACACGGGACTAGTTAGAGGATCCGCTCATTTCCTTCGGGAGTAGCATTTCCACAACTTTTCTTAGGGTCTTAATAGTCATTTAAACCCTTAGTAACCCAAATCCTTGTACTTAATCTTTAGTATAAATACCCCATTGTACTACCTAGATTAGCATCCAATCTTGAGGCTCTCTTAACCCATCCTTAATCTAGTTGTAATCTACTCTAAATACTCTCAAATTAGTCTTAATTTAGTTGTAATACAATTCTCAATATTAATCATGTTGGGAAATGTGTCCTCAACAATAGTGCGATCATATGATTTAAAATCATTATTAAATCTCATTTTAAAGAATGCAATTGGGAAGTAATATTGTTACTGTCAACTGGTCAACATATATCGGTAATGATTGGTGACTAGAGTTTGACATTCTTGTCGTGTGACGGTGGTGATCGATTGACCCCTAGGTCATACCTAAAGGGCAATACTCTTAATTGATTATTTAATTAATCGTATAATGTTGCGAGTTAATTAAATTACTTGAAAATTGACGGACGATTTTGGAAGTGAAATTTACGTATCAAATTGAAATGTGATTAAATGAGATACGGTCTGAGTAATTGAATTGTATCATTACTCAGATGAAATAATTGTTTAATGTAACAATTAAATTTGAATGAATTGTTATAAATACAACCGGTTGTAATTTATAAATGGTAAAATATTTTGGCACAAGTAATTATGAAATTACTAAGTCGATTTTTGTATGTGACGTATTTTTAATAATACGTTGATTTTTAATATGTTAAAAATACATAACAAATTTATATCACATATGACATGTGACATATTGACAATTGACAAAAATAATATGGAATCCATATTACCAAGTGGGCCGAAATTTAGAGGGTTTATGAGCTAATTATATGTTGATTGTAATTAGTGGAAGACATGATGATTACACTAGTCACTAGCCATGCAAGCCTATTGTTCATTGTGAAGAACAATTTTTTCATGCATTGGCTCTTCTAAAGCCCTCCTCTTACACGGTTTAGGGAAGACAAAACCCATGATGGTTTTCTCATATTTTTACCTAATAATATACAAAATGTTTTGTATCTTCATTTATTCACTTGCTCATCCAAAAAAATAAGATTTCTAGAGAGAATAAAATCCTCTCTTCTTCTCTCATCAAACCGAAAATATTCAAGTGTTAGAAAATATTTTTGGTTCAATTTTCTACAAGATTAATATTATTCTAGACCCAATAATATTAATTAGATTAAGAGAAAGCCTTGGGTATAAAGCTTGGGGAGAGATCTTAAACTTAGATCTTGTTCATCCATAAGGAAAGCTCAAGAACAAAAGAAAAGGAGATTTCTTTTGTGCCCTATAAAACCGAAACATCTATGTAAGGATATGATTTCTTCTCTTTTGTTATATTGTTTGCATGCATAAAATCCGTTTTAATTTTATGACAAAATTAATTAGACATATATGAGTATGTTAATTTGTATGTATAAAGATCTACATTTCCTTCAATCGGTATCAAGAGCCACGGTTGTTTGCATGCAAATTGGTTAAAAGTTTTTCCGAGTTATAAGAATAACAAAATAAAACTTGTAAATTTTGTGTTATTATGATATATCACGAAATCATTACATGCATGTTAATATTTCTGGTCCTAAAGTGTTTTAGGATTTTTGGGTTAATTTTTCGGATTTTTATTGTTCATATTTAATAATAATGACATTTAAATGTGATTTTATGAGTAAAAATGTCATTTTTGGTCGAAAATTAGCTATACTTCGAATTTTCACTTGGTTTTTGGATATGTTGTTACATATATTATTTTGAGATAACCTGTAAATTTTCATAATTTTTGCACTTGTTATGCTCGAAAAATGAATTTTTCATTATTAAATTCGGATTTAAGAGAAAAATAGGTTAATATGAGTTAAATTTCGAATCTGGTCATAGAAAATTAATATGTTGTCACATGCAATTTTACAAGATGTGTGTAAAATAATTGGCTATAAAGAAGTCTTTTAGCATGATTTATGAATTTTTGAAGAAAAATGGCATAAATAGTGACATTATTAGTTGAAAATTAATAAAACATAATCTATGACTTAGGAAAAACGTCTAATGTTGCATTTTATTATATTTTTCAGATCTAAAATTGAAAAGTTAATGAAAATAATTTTTCCATGTTTTTATGATTATTTTATTAAATATCGATAAACCGCAACATTGTTTTTCGGGAAAATTTTCGAAATTTTTAACCTAAGGTTTTTGAACATTATGAGTGTCATGGAATTTTTCCAGAATGTTCATGAGTTTAAATTTCAAATTTTGAATTTATTTGAAATTTTTGGATTTATTTGAAGTTTAATAGCTTATTTTTGTAATTTTGGTCCATTTATGAACAAATTTGTAAATAAAAGTTAATTATGGTCAAATTATTAGTGAAGACTAAATTTTGAGTCCTAAGAGGTTAGGGTAATTAACTTATGCATAAATATGAGTTTATGCATTTTTGTGATTATAAAATGTTGAAATCACGCAAATCCGTAAAAACCGAGTAATATACGATATTGGCTAATTAAAAGGCGATTTAGCATAAAATTGAGCATGTTCATACATATTATAATGCTGCATTTTACTTTATGATTGTCATAATTTTAATTTATGTAATTTTGAATTATGTAATTTTACTTAGTATGGCCTTAGATTTTAATTGGTATTTCCCGAAATGTATGGGAATATCGATTCGGTTGTAATTTTATTGTGATCTCGTATCACCGTTTTGTAATTTAATAGATTTATTTTATTTTAGTTACAAATGTATAATAGGAAATTATGTATTTTATTATGTATTTTTATTCATTCCGGAGTTCCTAAAGACGGATTTCTTCAAGAATGGCGATACATAAAGACGGTGTTACCTCGAGATGCGTGCCACAACCGAAGTTCAAGGGACCAATGGAGTTGGTTTCCGAATATGTAATAGACTAATAGTTTTTCTATTTTAGGAAAGGCCATACTAGGATTTGTTTATTTTATGCTTGCATTTTATTTTATGTCACATGCATCGCTAAATCGCCATAACTAAAACATGCATCTTCTTTTATCGAGTTTATCGACCGTGTCAATTAGAATTATCGTAGTTCACCGCTTTAGTTCACTTAAAACGTGATAGATAATAAATTGACATGACCTCTCGCTAAAACAATCAATTGAGACATAGCCTTACCAAATAGTAGAAACCATGAAAACCTATTTCGCGAGGGAGTGCGCTCGGCCCTACCGGGGTACAAACCTTGTTACGTAGGGGAAGTGGGTGATGAATGTTAATCCACCGAATTCATGTTGATAAGGGATGAATCGGCCCTACCGTGCCCAAGTTGATGTGGATTTGGATCATGGACACATTTATTCGAAATTTGGATTGAACTCAACAAAAGTTTTTCGACAAGGGATGAATCGGCCCTACCGTGCCCTTGTCGGATGTGTTTTGGGCTATAGATAATTATTAAAGTAATTTTATCGACCAAGAGTTCTAAAAGTAGAATCGATTAAAGAGTTAATCCACCGAGTTATATTGATAAGGGATGAATCGGCCCTACCGTGCCCAAGTTAATATGAATTTGGATCTTGGAATCATTTATCATAGTTGGGTAGAGGTCACTATGTAAATGCTATACTTGTTTACAAGTATTAATATAACGATAAATGTTTTGTTTTCATTATTCCGTTATCATATTGTTCTATTTCTTTACCACAATTCATATACGATATCATTTCGATTTTGATACAAATCTCCATTAAAACAACGTAACTAAAGACAAATTTGAAATTGCTTCTAAAAACCTCAAATGAACCATTGCTAAGGATCTCTTGTAAAGAGTATAGATTAAAGTTATTCATTATCAAACAGGTTTTTGATTTTTGACTAACACATCTACTTACAATGGATAGTTATTCATATACTTAATTGAATTAAGTACCTTGAAGCGATAAATTGTTTTGGTGATTAGATTTTCAGAATTCGTAATTGACCAAAATAACGCAACCACTTCAATGAAAGTTTTAAGACTAAAACGAACAAATGAAGAAGTGATCTTCGTAAATTCAATTTTGCTTCTCAAAGCAAAGGCTCATTGAAATAAGTGGGAGCATTCTCTTAAACTGTTAAGATGAGGACGAGGTTCAAGAAGTAAAAGGGATTGATACAAGGTAATGTTAAAGGTAAAGTTGTTGAGAATGACGATGCTAAACCTATCAATCCCGACCGATATGGTTTCCATTGTCTTAAATGTTGGACACAAGAAAGGAAACTGCCCCAAATTATTGAAGAATCAACAAGTTAGTTGTGGGACATCTAATGGGACCTTCTTCTTTAAATGTTTATTTGATTAAACATAAATTTTGCTAGTACCACTTCGTCAATATTAGAAACCAGTGGAGGTTTTCATCATTGTACTTGATACATAGGATGATTAGAATATGACGACTAGCAACAATAATGTCGAGAGATAGAGTAATTGTGTACTCAATCTAGTTTTTGGATTTAAAGTTGCACTTAATTATGACTATTAAGTGCATAAACTCTAAATAAGAATATAAACTTGTTAAGATACAAAAGAGGTTTTCACCTTTGTGACCCTTTACACCATGATTTGATGTATGGCTAGCCCATCATCAAGGTGATTATATTCTAAACCAAACTAGAATGATATATCATGATGATGATGTAAGACTCAAATTGGTAACCCAAGATTAAACCTTAAATTTTTGAATGATGAACGCAAAGAGTTATCGAGTACTCTTGAAACCATTAGATTGTTAATGGTGTATGCGCATCTTGTATTCAAAGCAAGATGTCTCGTGCCTTTTGGTTGAAAAGGAGATCGAGGTTGTATATCATCGATCCAAAATAGGTTAATCATTTTCTTTTACCAACGATTTAAGTTAACGCTAATATGTTCACTTAATAAGGTAAAAGGAGAAATCTTTGAAGAACTTCAAAGAGTTCAAGGAATCACGATTTAGTCGTGATGGGATTATCAAAGTGAAGACTTTGATATAAGCCAAAGGAAATGTGATATAGTATCACAAGTTAATCTCTCTTAGCACGCATTATGGAATAATGTGTGATTAGATAAGAAATCAAACGCTATTCGATACGGTTTGGATTTCAATCAAGTTACTTTGAGTTACTTGATCCATTTGGGAATATTATCATTTTGTCTAAATTATTTTCCACTAAATCAAATCATATGAGATATGAAATGGTAAGGGTACCATGTTTGTAAGTTTTCACAAGAAACAAATGCTCATTTTTCCCTTTCAATTATCATGAGTACGACGGGTTTGCGGCTCATGAAGCTGTCTTTCTAAAATACAAGTTTATTTCTAGAAGACAGAGTGGGAGAAATTATTCAAGAGCCACAAAGAAAGTCACAAAGAATGTTATGTCGCAAGAAACTGGTCTTTCTTGGCTACATGAAACATTTTGTGTAAGATGTTGTTTCTTTAAAACCTAGGAGGTTAAATTCGTCACTTGTTGAAAATGATGAATTCATGCTACTTTTAAGAAAGTAAAGATCTTATAACTTACAAAAGAAATTGTTTGATTCAAGTTAATTACTTCTAGAAGGTAATGAACATATGACTTACATAAGAGTGTTTAAGTCACAACTCAATCTAAGGCTTAGAGCCATGAAAATCCGAAATAAAAAGGCTTGATTAGTTGCAAAGGGTTTTGCACTGATAAAGAGAGATTTCAAGGCTTGATTAGTTGCAAAGGGTTTTTGCACTAATAAAGAAAGATTTCAAGGTTTGATTGGTTGCAAAGGGTTTTGCACCAATTGAAATGCTTAAGTCTATTTGGATCTTCTTAGGGATTGTGTTTCATTATTATGAAATACATAGCAAGTGAATCTAAAACCCACTTCTTCAATTAGAAGGAATGTATTCAATACATGTCTTGAGTTTTGAAGATTCTTGCAATCCTAAGATAATGTGAAACTTAAGAGAGAGTCTTAAGTAGAACATCAATGAGTTGTAATCAACATTTTATTCATGTGATAAAACATTTCTCGATAAGTCAAGAAGTTGTGTTTATACATAGAGTTTAGTGGGAGTTACAGAAATTTTAATTAGTCCGATATGTGGATGACATATTGATCATTGAGAATGATTTAAGACTTTTGGAGTATTATAATACATCTTGAATATCCGGATTTATGAAGATAAATCCACATGATATTAGCGTCAGTAAGAAGTCTTATGTTGATAAGATTCATGACTAGTTCAATTAAATCGAACATATTTGATTGATTCCATTTGCTTCCGCTGCCGGATCAATTAAATGAGTAATGATGTATAACACTTCATATACTTTGAGTATGATGAATTGTTTTCAAAATCGAATTTAAGTAATCTTTACCTAGTATATAAAGATTACCCTTAAATGCATGCAGAAGCATTAAGGAAGTAAAGCAAAGTGTTTATGATGCAATTTTGTGTAAAGGTGTTACACAAGTGACAATTGACAATTGAGATTGCGCATGGTTTCCGACAAAACCATAATCAAAACACATAAGGATGGTTAAGATACCATTGTGGTTATGATGGTTAAGATACCATTGTGGTTATGATAATTAAGAAGTAGATTTTCTAGAATCGTTCTAGGCAATAAAGAACAATGAGAGACATATATATAACGGAAATTGAGTACACTTGCAATCATGAGATGTGCAAGAGGATGAGTCCCGCACACTGTGAAAACAGTGGGAGCTATTCTTAGGCTAAGAGGGCCTATGTCTTGATTGGATCTCGACACGTACTCAGAAAGTGTTGTGATGCAAATGTATACATTACAAAGGAAAACGAATATGTAGTAAGGTTGAGTAAGGTACAAGAAGTTGATAAAACCTACTAACCAAAGCCTTCTCAAAGGCTAAACATGATGAGTCATGTCATTTCAATTGAATTGAAATAAACAACTACGTACAAGATCAAATTAGATTATAGAATATGGAATAGTAATCAGGCATTGACTATTCATATGTGATAATCGCATTTGTCGTTCGAGTTTTTCTTTAAAAACTCTTTTTATACTTTGTTACATCCAAACGGGTTGTAGTGACAATTGAACCCCGTTAAAGTGAACACGGATTAACATTGTATTCGCCCATAGTCACTTGTATGAGGTGACGTCTCGAAGTGACTAGAGTGTGATGCGATTGATGGCAAGTTCAAATGCCATAGAGTCATGTGAGATGACTAGTCGATCACATAGGCGATCGTTAGGAACTTTTTGTCGGGCCTAATGACCGCTTATAGAGTTCGGCAAATTTATATAGCCTGGTCGTGGCGAGAGCTGCTATAGTATTCTAATGAGTCGATTCTTTTGACTAAAGACTATTCACCTAAGATGGCACAGTTTCAGATTAACTTTGATTTGTGTTACTACGACCTTCGTAAATGGGGTCAAATGGGCATATTTTGGGTTATGATGGCTGTGGCTAGTCGAAGGGAATGAGTGCGATAGGAATTGTCCATCCCCTTGTCAGGGTTATAACAATATCTCAGGGCCACTCGAGGAGTAATGAACTGTAAATGCGTGGCCACGCTCGGAAGGTATCCAGAGTGGATAAATCCGGTCAATCAGTTATTCTCCAGATCGAGGAAACCACTCTCGATATGATCACTTGCAAGTACGACCCGAAAGACACCTTGCATTGAGTGGGAGATAGTAATAGGACAAGAGAATTGGTGACGCACACTTGTCGAGGACAAGTGGGAGATTGTTGGGAAATGTGTCCTCAACAATAGTGCGATCATATGATTTAAAATCATTATTAAATATCATTTTAAAGAATGCAATTGGGAAGTAATATTGTTACTGTCAACTGGTCAACATATATCGGTAATGATTGGTCGACTAGAGTTTGACATTATCGTCGTGTGACGGTGGTGATCATTGACCCCTAGGTCATACCTAAAGGGCAATACTCTTAATTGATTATTTAATTAATCGTATAATGTTGCGAGTTAATTAAATTACTTGAAAATTGACGGACGATTTTGGAAGTGAAATTTACGTATCAAATTGAAATGTGATTAAATGAGATACGGTCTGAGTAATTGAATTGTATCATTACTCAGATGAAATAATTGTTTAATGTAACAATTAAATTTGAATGAATTGTTATAAATACAACCGGTTGTAATTTATAAATGGTAAAATATTTTGGCACAAGTAATTATGAAATTACTAAGTCGATTTTTGTATGTGACGTATTTTTAATAATACGTTGATTTTTAATATGTTAAAAATACATAACAAATTTATATCACATATGACATGTGACATATTGACAATTGACAAAAATAATATGGAATCCATATTACCAAGTGGGCCGAAATTTAGAGGGTTTATGAGCTAATTATATGTTGATTGTAATTAGTGGAAGACATGATGATTACACTAGTCACTAGCCATGCAAGCCTATTGTTCATTGTGAAGAACAATTTTTTCATGCATTGGCTCTTCTAAAGCCCTCCTCTTACACGGTTTAGGGAAGACAAAACCCATGATGGTTTTCTCATATTTTTACCTAATAATATACAAAATGTTTTGTATCTTCATTTATTCACTTGCTCATCCAAAAAAATAAGATTTCTAGAGAGAATAAAATCCTCTCTTCTTCTCTCATCAAACCGAAAATATTCAAGTGTTAGAAAATATTTTTGGTTCAATTTTCTACAAGATTAATATTATTCTAGACCCAATAATATTAATTAGATTAAGAGAAAGCCTTGGGTATAAAGCTTGGGGAGAGATCTTAAACTTAGATCTTGTTCATCCATAAGGAAAGCTCAAGAACAAAAGAAAAGGAGATTTCTTTTGTGCCCTATAAAACCGAAACATCTATGTAAGGATATGATTTCTTCTCTTTTGTTATATTGTTTGCATGCATAAAATCCGTTTTAATTTTATGACAAAATTAATTAGACATATATGAGTATGTTAATTTGTATGTATAAAGATCTACATTTCCTTCAAATCATATCTTAGTCTTTCCTTAATTTCTGTATTGTTCTTCCTTTATTTTGGGTAATTAGAAGATTATTTGGGTTTATTTGGAGGATTGACAACCTTCCATCAATCATCAAGTACTTCTATTTTTCTTTGCTTTATTATTTGGAATCATCTTCATAGGTGTAATTATCTCTTAACCTTGTTTAATTATTGTTAAATCACTTTTATTTATTCATCATGTTTTGCCTTGTTAGTATGATTGACAACCTTATTAACATGTTAAACTTGATCTTGAGTGAGTAGTTTCCTTAGCTAGGGTTAATGGGGAATTAGGGGAAGCCAACATGGGGATTGATCTATGCTGAATCTAATATGTTTTCATAATTAAATTGCGTGCTTGTTGTGATTTCAACTTATACACATGTTATGTTTGATGAAATGCAAGCCTATGAATTCTTGCATTTTTTACCCATCATCTATCTTTTCAATGAGGATTGTAAGCTTACACAGCAACTCGAGCCTCATTAGACCATGCATATAGTTGAACAAGAAGGATTAAGTCGACTTGTAGGTGTTGTACAATCTAATCGATTCGGCTCCGGGACCCAAACCTTCTTATTGATTGTAAGCTTATACACCAACTCGATCCCTTGACAACAATAAGTGCTTTCTATATAATTGAGAACATGTTTGTATGATCAACTCCCATGAATCCCCTATGAACCCCTGCCACCCTAGTCCCTTTAATCAATTGTTTACAACCCCTCTATTTGCTTCACTTTATTTTTATCTTGTTGATTAGTTTAGTTTATCTCCTACATCAACCCAAATTGTGACACCCTAAGACACAACCATTTGCAATTGAGAATCCTACATCAATACCCGTCCCTTGGGATCCGACCTTTACTTGGCTCTTTGCTAAGAGTAGTTTGTGAAGTTATAAATATTGTTTTGGTTGGTAGCTTTTGACGACGAGTTTAAACCGGACCAAAAATGGCGCCGTTACCGGGGACGGTGTTAAATTGATTTGATTTTCGTTAATTGTTTTTAGTTGTGTCTTTCTTTACCTTGGGGAAGTCAATCTCCTCAAGGTTGTTCTAATTGTTTTTGAGTTGTTTGATATTTTGTATGACTAGGAGATCACAAGGTAATCCATTACCTATTGATCTTGAAATTGAAAGAACCTTAACCAACAATAGAAGAGTTTCTAGAGGTACTTCAAGAGTTGTAGGTACTAGAGAGATTGTGGACACTCAACCAAATAGCATTGAGTTTATCAACCCTTTTGCAAAAGAAGGAGAGGACAACCCAATACAAAATCCACCACAAAATAAACCCACAATGCCTAAATTTTCATCACATTCCGTACCAACCGACGAGAACCTACCAAATAGTACTCCTACACCACCACATTTAACCGGTAATTTCATTGCCAAATCTGCATTCATACAACTAGTTGAGAGAAGTCAATTTGGAGGTGAAGACCCTCATTCACATATGGAGACTTTTTGGGACAATTGTGATGCGATTTCTCAAACCGGAGTTACTCAAGATCAAATCCGATGGGTATTATTTCCTTTTTCTGATTGGTACAGGAAAGCAATGGTTGAAGAGCCTAGACAAGGCTACCCTTGGTATTGACTCATGGAAGAAGTTGGCACTTGCCTTCTACAAGAAATTCTATCCTCCGGAGAAGACCAATATGTTGAGAGCCCAAATCACCGGGTTCAAACAAAGGGATGAGGAATCATTGTATGAAGCATGGGAGAGATTTAAGGACACTTGTCATTCTTGTCCACACCCTGGACTTAGCGAGTGGTTCCTTGTGCAACAATTTTGGAATGGTCTATATGAAGACTCCCGCAACATTCTCAATATGGGATCCAATGGTATGTTTACCGAACTTGATGATAATCAAACATGGGCTAAAATTGAAGAGATGGCGGTTCATAATTCACAATATAGTAGGCCTCGAAAGGCCACTAGAGGAGGAAAGCATGAGGTAGATTCCATCACACAATTGGGTGCTCAACTAAGTGCTCATATTGACACCATCAATTTGAAGTTTGAGAAGGCCATGGCTAAGCTTGATGAAGCTTCCAAATCACCCAAACAACATGTTAATGCTATGGTGGCATCATCCTCAATTCCAAATGGAGTATGTGAGTGTTATGGAACTTTGGGACATGACCAAAGTGAATGTAGGAGAACAAGTGAACAATGAATGCTTTCCAAGCATACAAGAGTGGCACCCCTTATTCCAACTATTACAATGAGAATACCAAATTCCATCCAAACCTTTCATAGTAAACCCAAAATGTTCAAAAACCTCAACCAACATACACCCCACATCCAATGAGAAATCAAGCTCAAAGACCCTTTTATAACCAAAGCCAAGGTTATCAAAATCAACCGCCTTACAATCAATCTAATGACCAAGGCTTTGATGTCAAAAAAGCAGTCCTCCAAATGCAAAAGAATCAACAAGAATTTTTCACCCAAATGCAAAAAGGTAGCCAAGCCAAAGACATCACCATCAACAACATACTAGCCCACACCAAGATGCTAGAAACTCAAATGACTCAATTAGCATCTTCTAGCTCTCAAAGACAAAAGGGGCAATTACCACCTCAAAGTAATCCCCCAAGACATGAGTCGGTTAGTGCCATCCATTTTATGAGTGGTACAAGGTATGAAGGGCCAAAGAAGCCGATTGATGAAGACATTGTGGATGCTAGTGACAAGCAAGGAGTTGTGGAGAACTCTAAAGAAGAAGAACCCACCACCAAAGAGGTTTCAAAGAAGAAGAAAGAAGAGAAGGCTAAGGAAAAAGAGCCTATCGTGATTAGACTTACATTCCCAAGTCGTCAAGCTAAGCCTAAGTTTGATGAACAACTTGGAAGGTTCATGGAGATTGTGAAGAACTTAGAAGTCTTAATCCCATTCACGGAATTGATCAATCATTGCCAAGAAGAAATCTATCCGGAAGCTAGAGACTATTGCCTTTACTAAAGTGAGTAGTGCTATTCTTCAAGGAAGTTCACCTCGAAAACTCAAAGATCCGGGAAGCTTCTCGATTCCATGCACCATTGGCGACATTACAATGAACAAAGCATTATGTGACCTTGGAGCAAGTGTAAGTGTCATGCCATACTCGGTATGCAAGAGGCTAGGAATGGGAGAGCTCAAGTGCACTAACATTACTCTTCAAATGGCGGATCGATCAACAAAGATACCTTTAGGGGTATGGGAGGATGTGCCCGTGAGAATTGGCAAATTCTTCATCCCGGTAGACTTTGTCATTGTTGACATGGAGGAGGATTCCAACATTCCTATCATCCTAGGAAGACCTTTCTTGCACACCACGGGAGCGGTAATTGATGTGAAACATAGAGAACTTACACTTGAAGTGGGAGATGAAACAATCACTTTCAAGCTTGACAAAACAATGAGAGCTCCCTGACTACATGAGCCATGCTTCATGGTCAATCATTATAGCCGAGAAAGTGATAGGAAGAAGTTGGCATCTGAATGCAAAGACCAAGCTATGGGTAAAGAATCACCGCCCATATGGAAAAAGAAAGTGGATAATCCTCAAGATGCTCTATCCGGAGATAAAGAAAATTTCAACAACAACGGGAGCTTGAATAGCTCACCACCAATCATGACAAGTAAGGAAGAAGGCCTCATTGGCCATTACAATAAGAAAGACGATTTGTATTCATCAACCCATGACATCATTGGGGAGCAAGCTAGTGAAGTGTGTGGTCTATGGAATGGCGAATTTGAAGGATTAGTCAATCCCTACATCGGCAATGCTATAGACCAAGGCTTTGGTGACCATCTTGACTCGAGTCACCACCATGAAGAACACCATGTGCAAGGTTCTATTGAAGATCTTTATTATGAGAATGAACAAGCCTTCGACTACTTTTACAAGGTGTTGAGCAACATCAACAACACCTTGGCTATGCCTCCTTGACATCTCATTCAAGAGTGAGAGTTTGATGGAGTCCTCCCTAAACCACCATTTGTAAATATTCTAACCCATAACTTGCATTTTACTTCTTATATTGCATTTTTGTCAATTTTGGATTTGCAATTTCATACTTTGATCAAGATTTTTATCATGAGAGAAAGTAAGGGAGGTATTTTAATGTATTTTGATGTGTAGTGTGTGATCTAGTGTGGGGATAGAAATTACCTAGGCTAACCGAGCCTTCATAGTGCACCCGCACCAATGAACAAAGGAATGAAGAAAGAATGATATGGGAAATGAAGATCCCCACGGGTGGAACTGAACTCGTGGGTACAGGAGAAGATCCGAGCATCCTAGGTGGGAATCCGCTCGAGCTGGCTCTGATCCGAGCATCGTGGCTCTAAGATGCTCGTCTTTGGAATGCTGAAATTGAAACGTTTAGTCTGTTTAAAAATCTGGGCAGATTACACAGAAGACGCCCGTCCTAGTTCTGAAGACGCTCGTCTTTGCAAGTATCTACACGTCCTAGCTTGTGCAAAAACTTAAAGCTCACACTGTCTATGAATCCGAGCCTCCCCAAGTGAAGACGAGTGTCCCCTGCAGAAATCCGCTAGTCTCCAGCAGAATCCGCGCGTCCCAGCACGGGTTAGAAATTCCTGAGCTGACTGACTAAGGATCCGAGCGTCCCTAGTCCAAGACGCTCGTCTCCTGCTGCTAATTGCCTATAACACGGGATTCATATCCGTCTTCCCCAATTCATTTCTTTATTATACAAACGCAAACACATACCCTTCTCCCTCAAAACCCTCAATCCCCTCATCAACAAAACACAAATTCCTCAACCAAATTCACCCAAATCAAAACAAAACTTCCTCAAATCACAATTAAACTACTCCTTTATCAACAAGAAGCCATCCAAGCAACAAATTCCTCACACATTGAGTCGATTTTCATGGGTTTCAAGACAAATTCAAAAATCCTAAATTGATTTGGAATTGATTGAAGCTTGAGGAAACAAGGAGCAATCAAGCTTAATATTGGTTTGTTGATACAATTGTTTGGGCTAAAATCCACACAATAAGGAAAGCCCGCTTGGTAAGTAATGGATCATAAAGGAAGGAGTGGAAGCAGGGGAGCCCACGATTGGGAGAAACGGCGCTGAAAGGGGTAATGGGCCAGCAGGCGCGTAAAGAAGGAGGCCAAAGCCCACTGAAGGAAGCATCCGTGTTTAGGGAAGATAAGTCAGGGAGAAGTCAGGGAGCATTCAGGGAGATCAAGGAGAATTGAGGGAGATAGTGAGATATGGAAAGAGTTATTATGGAAGTTATATTCCTTTCCATAAACATGGTAGGATACACCTAGGGTTCTTACCCTATAAATAGCAAGGGAAGCAATCGAAGAAGGACATTCAAGATCACACATACACAATACCTCGTCCTAGCAAGATTTACATTACGCATCAATTGTATTCATCCTCCCATTCAAAGATAGTGCAATATTTGGCAGGGTACCGTCCCTCCCGCGGTTGTTACCACATTGAGTTTTCCGCGTCACCAAATCTTACGTGTCAATTTACATTCAGTACTTTATTTCCTTATTTAAACATCAAACACAAACGATCAATCAAGCAACCAACGAGTAAGACCGCATTGACCTAATACAATTAACTTGGTAAAAATCACCTAAACAGTTTGGCGCCCACCGTGGGGCATTGTGGCCGTCAATCGTTGATAATCTAAATACACCATGGATAAACAAGTATCAGAAGCCGTGTCAGGGAGTATTCAACCGTCGTTGCCACCAAATTCTACTCAAAACCCGGCATCAACGGTGTCAACGCAAGCTCCTGGGCACACCTCAAGAACCATACCTACGGCAAAAAACTTCTTTGCCTCCTATAACCCCTGCTGTTACAACCCAAGCCAGATCAGATAAAGGAACAACGAGCTCAGGCCTCACCCTACCGCCCAGTCCAACACAAATCTTGCTCGCTGGCGTAGAGAACCTTCAAAAAGCCATGGAAAACATGAGAGAAGACCAAAAGAAAGCTGAAGCTGAAACAAGGAAAAGAGACAGAGAGCTCTGGGCATAGATAGACATTCTGAAGCAGCAATCTGCCACATCAGCAAGCAAGGAAGGTGAAGGAAGAGCTTCAGTAGTGGATCTAACATAGAGGGCATCAGGCAGCAGGAATCCGCCTCGACATGTACCAGCTAAACTAGTAACGGGGCTGGATCTAGCTACAGTATCATCAGATGAAAGAATAACCCCACAAGGGCTGGGATATCTCACACCAGATAACTGGCCGCCAGCCAGCCACGTGGAAGGACGAACAAGTGGCACCCCTCTTGATAATTTCGTAGCATCCGGCCAGACACCTAGAGCAGGGTCCGCGGTAAACCCGCAGGTGAACTGGCTGCAAGGAACAATCGTAACCTCAACCCCCCAGGCTGCTGGAACACATCAGAACCTTCAAGAGTTTGGGTCAGGAGGTAGTGCATTGAATCAGCAAGCGGCTGACAGGCGGACCCAGTTGAGCAAAGATAACAAATCAAAGATACTTGGAGTTAAGAGAGATGCTAAGCAGGGTTCCAGGATTGCCACCCCCACTTGAGAAAGCAGCACCTGAGAGTTATGCCGACTCACCATTTGTGGACGCCATATCCATCACAGCCATGCCAAAGGGATTCACAAATCCAAATATGCCTCTCTTTGACGGCACGGCAGATCCCTTTGACCATATAAGCCAGTACAAGCAGAAGATGATGACAGTAACAACCGTAGGGCAGGTCAAGGAAGCTTGCATGTGTAAAGCATTCGAATCCACCTTAACGGGGCAGGCACTTCGATGGTTTGTGAGTCTACCCAACAGGTCGATCTCCACATTTGCTGAGTTGGTAAACGCATTTACCTAGCAGTTTGCAAGCAGTCGGAAGCCACAAAAGCATGCAAGAGATTTATACTGAATCGTCCAGGGGGCAGGAGAAACCATTGGAGAATACAATACTAGATTCAACAATGAGAAGGTGGCAGTACGGGAATGTGATGTTTCAACGGCAGTAGAAGCTTTCAGGAGAGGCCTCCACCATGACTCTGACCTGTAGAAGCAGCTAACTATGCACCCTTGTCATAGCTTTGAAGCGGTACAAGAAAAGGCAGCAGCCGTAATCAGATTGGAGGAAGACATTCTAGCCAGAACTAACTTGCCTAATACACCAAATGTCTCCAGCACCTCAGCCGTAGAAAAGTCTGGAAGAAAATAATCTACAATTAAAAGGGACGAAAGGTATATGCCATATGGAAGCGGAGTCAACAAAATCGAAGAAAATCAGCTACTCCCTACTCTGGCAGATTATGGATTCACTACAGGCGTCGGAGGAATCCTGAAAGCACTCAGGGAGATGGGAGATGGAGTAAGATGGCCCAAGCCACCAGTAGAAGTACAGGCATGGCGAAAAGATAGCTAGAAGAAGTGTGAGTTCCATCGTGACATTGGACATAACATTGAGGACTGCTACACAGTACGAAGAGAGATCAAGCGCCTGTATGAGCAAGGTGAGCTGAGCCACCTATTACCACGTGGGGGCAAGCAGCAGGATAAAGTAGGCTTCGCGAAACCTGCAAATCCACCCACATGCACCAAGATAATAAACGTGATAACACGCGGCTCAGGCCTAAGTGGGCTGACGTACTCAGCAGCTAAAAGACATGCCACTGAGACCAAAGGAAATAGACCATTAAATTCTTGCAGAATTTCTCACAGTGATTTACCAGCTGTCACCTGTGATGAAGGAGACACATATGACGAACGGGAACATCACGACGCACTCATTATCACCTTCTCAATGGCTAACTGCACAGTTAGAAAAGTCTTGGTAGATACAGGCAGCTCGGTCAACCTGATTATGTTAAAAACTATAGAAAACATGGGATTCAGTTAGAAGGATTTACAAAAGAAAACTATCCCGCAGGTAGGCTTCAGTGGGAAACAACCAACTCACTAGGCGAGATAATCATCCCAACCTATGTGGGAGGGGTCAACAAGCAAGTCAGATACCTGGTCATAGACGGACCCTCTACCTACAATGTCATCCTGGGAAGGCCGTGGCTACACCAGATGAAAGCAGTCCCTTCAATGTACCATCAGTGCATAAAGTTCTCCACACCATGGGGGGTAGAGACAATACGAGGAGATCAGGAGGAAGCTAGAGGCTACTACAAGAGGGGACTAAAGTGCACTGCCAGCCCTCCCGCATAGCAATTATAGAAGCAGACTGTCTAGGATGGGTACATTGAGCCCCCAGCTGAAGAACTAGATCAAATCAACCTGGACAAGCTGCACCCAGAGAGAACTATGCTAATTGGAGCTGGATGCACAAGAAGATTGAGGCAACAACTAATCAAATTTCTGCAAGATAACATGGACTGTTTCGCATGGTCGCACGACGACATGATAGGGATAGACCCGTCCATCATAACGCATAAACTCAGTGTGGATCCAAAGTGTAAACCCGTCCAGCAGAGAAGAAGGAAGTTTGCAGCAGAAAGAAATAAGGTAATTAATCAAGAGGTAGATAGCCTCCTGGCAGCAAAGAAAATAAGAGAGGTAAAGTATCCAGAGTGGTTGTCCAACGTGGTGGTAGTACCTAGGAAGAATGGAAAGTGGAGAGTATGCGTGGACTTCACCGACCTCAACAAAGCAAGCCCTAAAGATCCCTTCCCACTGCCTCATATCGATGCCATGGTAGATGCGACAGCTAGACATGAGATGCTGATATTTCTGGACGCATGGAGTGGTTACAATCAAATCAAAATGGATCCTGCAGATCAGGAGAAGACGACATTCATGTCTGAAAGAGGAATATATTGTTACAACGTCATGCCATTCGGCCTAAAGAATACAGGCTCCACATATCAGAGGCTGGTCAATCGCATGTTTAAAGAGCAGATAGGAAGAACTATGGAAGTATACATCGATGATATGGTGTTGAAATCAGAGAAAGCCAAAGATCATATACGACACCTGGCAGAAACATTCAGCACCCTGAGGGAATACAAAATGAAGCTAAATCCATCTAAATGCACCTTTGGGGTATCCTCTTGCAAATTCTTAGGCTACATTGTAACACAAAGAGGGATAGAAGCGAGCATGGAGCAGATCAAGGCTGTTTTGCAATTGGAGTCACCTGAAAAGCCTAAGGACGTTCAAAGACTAGCTGGCAAAGTAGCAGCCTTGAGCAGGTTCATCTCAAGATCCTCAGATAAGTGCAGGTTATTCTACGATATACTAAGGAAGAGCCAAAAGTTCGAGTGGACCGCAAACCACGAGCAAGCATTCAGAGAGCTGAAACACTACCTCAGCAACACGCCACTACTGTCAAAACCGGAACCAGGAGAACCACTGTACCTCTACCTGGCCGTCACAGAGGCGGCAGAGAGTGTTGTTGTAGTCAGAGAGCAGGAGAAGGAACAGAGGCCATTATACTATGTAAGCAAGTCTCTGCTGCCAGCAGAGACCGGGTACACATCTCTCGAAAAACTAGTACTAGCTCTAGTAGTAGCATCTTATAAGCTGCGCCCCTATTTTGAGTCCCACACCATACATGTTGTGACCAACTACCCGCTGAAGTCTGTCATGATGAAACCTGAACTGTCAGGCAGAATGTCAAAGTGGTCTGTACACCTTAGTGGGTATGATATCTAGTATGACACCAGAACAACAATCAAGTCGCAAGCTTTAGCGGACTTTGTCTCAGACTTCAGTCCAGCCATCCAAAATCTGGCAGATGAGGTAATCCTCGCCCTAGAGGGAAACATGGACATGGAGATCTGGCAGATGCACATCGACGGAGCCTCCAATTAAAGGGGGGCAGGTGTAGGGTTAATCCTGCGATCACCACAGGGGGATTTGATAGCACAAGTAGTAAGATGTGAATTCAAGGCAACCAATAATGAAATAGAATACGAGGCTTTGATACTAGGAATGCAGCTAGCTCTGGAATTAGGAGTCAGGCACCTGCACATATCCAGTGACTCCCTGCTAATACTCAACCACGTAAATGACGAGTTTATAGCTAGAGATTCAAAGATGATTGCCTACTTAAAGATAGCAAAGAATTTAAAAGCAAAAATTCAAAACTTGCAAGCTCAAGCAGATTCCCAGAGATCAGAATATGGAAGCAGATGCCTTAGCAACTCTGGGGCAATGTTCAAGCCGACAGAACTATCCAGCATTCCCATCGCACACATGCTGGAACCTTCTATCCAGAAGACAGATGAAATAGACAGAGGAGAACTGGAGGATCAGCAGGACGAAGTGGGAGTTCAGACAGCTGCGGAGGCCGGGGAAGACTCCCAGCCGCATGACCAATTGGTTATACAGGCAGATGAGTGGGATTGGCGCACACCCTACCTAGACTGGCTACGTCATAGCAAGCTGCCAAATGACAAGAAGGAAGTAAGAGCTTTCAGAGTAAAGGCCTCCAGATTTATACTAATTGATGATACACACTTCAGGAAGTCACTGGGAGGTCCCTACATACGATGCCTGGACAAGGAGGAAGCACAGACCGCGTTACATGCTCTCCACAGTGGAGAATGTGGAAACCATGCAGGGGGCAGGAGTCTGTCAAATAAAGGTCTCAGACAAGGATACTTCTGGCCCACAATGAGGGCAGATGCAGCAGAATACGCACGAAAGTGTGACGCCTGCCAGCGCTCAGCACCAATGATCCATTAGCCAGCAGAGCCCTTACACCCTATCATTTCTCCCTGGCCGTTCATGACATAGGGTATGGACATAGTAGGACCCCTACCAAGAGCCACAAGGAACATGATATGGATGCTGGCGATGACAGATTACTTCTCCAAGTGGATAGAGGCAGAAGCATTCATAGAAGTGAAGGACAAACAAGTCATCTCTTTCATAAAACGCAATATCATCTGCAGGTTTGGTATCCCGTCAGAGATCATATGTGACAATGGCTCACAATTCATCTCCAACGATGCTGAGGGATACTACGCCAGATGGAACATCACCTTGAAAAAATCAGCACCCAGGACTCCAAAGTCTAATGGGAAAGCCGAGTCTAGCAACAAAATTATCATGGATAATCTGAGAAGGAGGTTACAGGAGTTAGGAGGAAAGTGGGCAGATGAATTGCCACTGGTGTTATGGTCAGATAGAACGACGCCAAAGATAGCAACAGGCTAAACACCCTTCAGCCTGGTGTTTGGTGCGGAAGCAGTCATTCCGTTAGAGGTTCTGGTTCCCACTCATAGGTATGGATGTATAACAGGGGAACTAAACAAAGCAGAGATGGTCTGGAGCCTGGACACAGTAGACGAGCAGCGAGCATGTGCAAAAATACGTCTAGCTGCCTACAAGCAGTCAGTGGCCAGGAGTTACAACAAGAATGTGAAAGTCAGGCTCCTGTAGGTAGGAGACCTGGTTCTCCGTGAAGTGTTCCAGAACACTAAAAATCGAAAGCCAGGCAAATTCGCCTACAAATGGGAAGGACCATACCAGGTAGAAGGAGTTGTTGGCCATGGTGTATACAGACTGATTGTTGGAATAAGTGTCCTCCGACAATAATGCGATCACAACTGTCGATCATAATGATCACATGTTTAAATCTCGTTTTAAGAACACATGTGGGATGTAATATTTTACAGTCAACTGGTCCACACATATCGGTAATGATTGGCTGACTAGAGTTTGACATTACTGTCGTGCGACGGTGGTGATCAGTTGATCCCCTTAGGTCATACCTATAGGGAAATACTCTTAATTGATTATTTAATTAATCGTATGCCGATACGAGTTAATTAAATTGCTTAAAATTGACGGATGATTTTTGAGTAAAAGTTAACGTGTCTTATTATAATTCGATTGAATTAGATACGGTCTAAGTAATCGAATTGTTTTATTAATTAGGTAAAATTGTTGTTTACGAAACAATTGAAACAGAATGAATAATTTATTATAAATACAAGTTGTTGTAATTTATAATTTGATAAACCATTTTGGTACAAGTAATCAAGAATTACTAGTTAATTTTGTATGTGACATATTTTATTAATATGTTGATTTTTAATATGTTAAAAATACATTGCATTCTAACAAGTCATGTAACATGTAACATGTGACAAAATTGACAAATGACAAAATAAAATGGCCTACCCGTTTTATTTAAGTGTGCCGAAAATGGAGGGAGTATAAGGTTTATATTGTGTTTTTATTTTAATTGGAAACATAATGATAAAAGCCTACTATTTAGCCTTGCATGCCTAGTCTCATCTTGAGAAGAACAAGACCATGCATTGGCTCCCTAATATAGACCCCCCCCCCCCCCAACCGGTTTTCCATGTAGTGGAATAATATGGATTTCTCAATTATTCATTCACAACTACACCTAATATTTTCTAGTGTAAGAAAATCAATTGTCTATCTTGTGAAGAATTTTTAGAGAAATAAAAACCTCACTAATCTCTCCTATCTTGGCCAAAAATATACAAGAGTACAAAATATTATTTTGTGTCAAATTTTAGTAAGACTTATATTATTACTAGATCATAATAATATTAGTTATTAAGAGTTTTCCTTGGGTATATGCTTTTGGGAGAGGTTCTAATTTGAACCTTGTTCATCCATTGTTGGAAAGCTCAAGAACTAACAAGAAGGAGATCTTGTTGGTGTCCTTTGATCCGAAATCCCAATGTAAGATTGATGATTTCTTCTCTTATCTTGTTTTAGTTTGCATGCATAAGATCTTGTATTTATTTTATGACCAAATAAACTATCACATATATGAATATGTAAATTAATAAGATTAATGAATCCAACAAGCGGTATCAGGAGCCTTAGGTTGTTTGCATGCAAATCGGTTTATAGTTTTTCCGAGTTATAAGAATAACATACAAAACTAATTAATTTGGATTTATGAAGATAAACCTAAAAATAACTTTGCATGTTAAAAATTTTCTGGTCCTAAGTGATTTTAAGGACATTTTGGTTTATTTATGGATTTTATTGTTCATTTTATATAATATTGGCAATAAAATGTGATTTTTATGATAAAAATGTCATTTTTGGACGAAAAATAGCTATACTTCGAATGTTTCAGTGGTTTTTGGATATGTTTTCACATATATTATCTACTGATAGCCTGTAAATTTTCATGATAAAATGAGTTGTTTTTCTCGAAATATGGATTTTTCAAGTTAAAATCGTATTTAAATGGGTAAATAGGTTAATATGAGTTATATTTCGAATCTGGTCATGGAAATTTAGTATGTTGTCACATGAAATTTTACAAGATGTGTGTAAAATATTTGGCAATAATGAAGTCTTTATGCATGATTTATGAGTTTTTGATGAAAAATCACATAAATAGTGACTATAATTAGTAATAATGCTAAAACATACTTTATGACTATAGAAAAAACGTCACATGTTGCATTTTATCATATATTTCAGATCTAAAAGTGAAAATTTGATGAATATAATTGTTCTCATATTTTTATGGTCATATTTGTTAAAACCGATAAACCGCAACATTGTTTTTCTCGATAATCTTTCGAAATTTTTAACCTAAGTTTTGAACATTATGAGTGTCATGGTATTTTTCTAGAATGTTCAAGAGTTTAAATTTCAAATTTCGAATTTATTTGAAGTTTTTATAATTTATTTGAAGTTTATAGCATAATTTTGTATTTTTGGGTCCATTTATGAACAATATTACGGAATCAAGTTTAATTATTGTCAAAATGTTAGTGGAGACTAATTTTGAGTCCTAAAAGGGTTAGGGTAATTAACTTGTACATAAATATGAATTTATGTAATTATTGTGATTTTAATAAGTTAAATCACGCAAATCCGTAAAAACCGATTAATATACGATATTGGCTCTTAAAAGGCGATTTAGCATAAAATCTAGCATGTTCATACATATTATAATGCTGCATTTTATTTATGATTGTCATATTTCAATTTTATGTAATTTTTGAATTATGTAATTTTACTTAGTATGGCCTTAGTTTTAATTGATATTACCCGAAATAATGTATGGGAATCTCGATTCGGTTGTAATTATTGTGATCTCGTATCATCGTTTTGTAATTTAATAGATTTATTTTTATTTTAATTACAAATGTATAATAGGAAGTTATGTAATTCATTTTGTAATTTAATTATTCTGGAGTTCATTGAAGACGGTGTCATTCGAGAAGGCGATCCATCAAAGAAAGTGTTGCCTTGAAATGAGTGTCAAGACCGAAGTTCAAGGGACCAAAGGAGTTGGTTTCCGAATTTGTAATAGTTTATTATATTTACTATTTAAGGAAGGCCATACTAGGATTTTATTTTTATGCTTTGCATTTTATTTATATGTTGCATGCACCGCTAAATCGCCATAACTAAACATGCATTTTAAATCGAGTTTATCGACCGTGTCAATTATAATTATCGTAGTTTACCACTTTAGTTCACTTAAAACGTGATAGATAATAAATTGACATGACCTCTCGCTAAATAAACAATTGAGACTTAGCCTTACCAAAAATTAGAAACCATGAAAACCTATTTCGTGAGGGAGTGCGCTCGGCCTTACCGGGGTACAAACCTTGCTACGTAGGGGAAGTGGGTGATAAATGTCTACCCACCAAATTTATAAAGATAAGGGTTGTATTCGGCTTTACCGATGCCCAAGTTGATGTAAATTTGGATCATGGACACATTTATTCGAAATTTGGGTTGAACTCAACGAAAGTATTCTCGACGGTTGCCGGATGTGTTTCGGGCTAAAGATAAATATTAATGTAATTTTATCGACCAAGAGTTCTAAAAGTAGAATCGATTAAAGAGTTAATCCACCGAGTTATATTGATGAGGGTTGTATTCGGCTTTACCGATGCCCCAAGTTAATATGAATTTGGATCTTGGAATCATTTATCATAGTTGGGTAGAGGTCACTATGTAAATGCTTTACTTGTTATTTCCAAGCATTAATAAAACGATAAATGTTAAGTTTTTCACTATTCCGTTATCGTATTGTTCTATTTCTTTACCACAGTTCATATACGATATCATTTCGATTTTGATTCAAATCTCCATTAAAACATCGTAACTAAAGACAAATATGAATTTGCTTCTAAAACCTCATATGAACCATCGCTAAAGATCTTTTTGTGAAAAGTGTAGATAGAAGTTATTCATTATAAAAAAAGGCTTTTGATTATTGGCTAACATGTCTAATTACAATGGATAGTTATTCATATACTTAATTGAATTAAGTACTTTGAAACGTTAAATTGTTTTGGTAATTAGATTTGTAAGAAATCGTAATTGACCAAAATAACGCAACCACTTCAATGAAAGTTTTAAGACTAAACGAATAAATTGAAGAGTAGTCTCCATGAAATTAAATTTTTGCTTCTCTAAGCAAAGATTCATTAAAATGAGTGGGAGCATTCTCTTAATCGTTAAGAAAGGACGAGGTTCAGGAAGTAAAGATTAAAAAGGAATTGACAAGATAAAGGCAAAAGTAATGTTATTGGGAATAACATTATTAAACCTATCAATTTCGACCGATAAAAGTTCCCATTTTGGATGTGTTGGACACTAGAAAGGAAACTACCCCAAGTTGTTAAAGAATAAGCAAGTTAGTTGTGGGCCATCTAATAAGACTTAGTTCTTTATTTATTTGATTGACATAAGTTTTGCTAGTACCATTTCGTCAATATTAGAAACCGATGGTGGTTTTCATCATTGTATGCGATACATAGGATGATTAGAATATGACAACTAGCATCAAATAATGTCGAGAGATAGAGTCATTGTGTACCAATCTAGTTTTGGGTTTAAATTTGTACCTTAATTAGGAATATTAAGTACATGGACCCTAAATAAGAATATAATTTTGTTAAGATACAAAAGAGGTTTCACTTTTTGTGACCCAATACACCGCGATTTGATTTATGGCTAGCCCAAAATCAAGGTGATTATATTCTTAACCAACCTAGAATGATATATCATGTAGATGATGCAAGACTCATATTGGTAACCCAGATTTAATCAAAATTCTGGAATGATAAACGCAAAGAGTTACCGAGTACTCTTGGAACCATTAGATTGTTAATCTTATGGTATATGCGTATCTTGTATTTAAAGCAAGATTTCTCGTAGCTTTTGTTAGAAAAGGTGATTGAGGATGCAAATCATTAATCCAGAAATGTTGATCATTTTCTTTTACCGACGATTAAGTTGATAGTGTTCACTTGATAAGGTGCAAAGAGAAGTCTATGAAGAAGTACAAAGAGTTCAAAGACGCGCGATTTGATCGTAATGGGAATATCTAAGTGATAACTTTGATATAAGCCAAAGAAAGTGTGATATAGTATCACAAATTAATCTCTCTTAACACGCATTATGGGATAAGGTTTTACAAACTCTATTCGATATGATTTGGACATTGATCAAGTTACTTTGAGTTACTTGATCTTATTTTGGGGATATTATCATTTTGTCTAAGGTGTTTTTCCACTAAATCTAAACTATTCACATGAGATATGAAATGGTAGTGTACCATGCTCGTAAGTTTTTCACAAGAAACAAGCGCTCTTTTTCTTTACAATAATCACGAGTACAACGGGTTTGTGGCTCGTGAAACTGTCTTACTAGAAAACAAGTTTATTTCTAGAAGACAAAGTGGGAGAAAATATTCAAGAGCCACAAAAGAATTGTATGTCGCAAGAAACTGCTCTTTCTTGGCTACATAAGACATTTTGTGTAAGACGTTGTTTCTTCAAAACCTAGGAGGTTAAACTCATCACTTGTTGAAGATGATGAATTAGTGTTACTTTAAGAAAGTAAAAAGTTTACAACTTACAAAGCAACTAATTGACTCATGTTACTTCTAGAAAGTAATGAACATATGACTTACATGAGAATGTTTAAGTCACAACTCAATACAAGGCTTAGAGCCATGAAAATCCGAAATAAAAGGCTTGATTAGTGACAAAGGGTTTTGCACTAATAAAGAGAGATTTCAAAGCTTGATTGGTAGCAAAGGGTTTTGCACTAGTTGAGAAGCTTAAGTCTAAGGATTGTATTTCATTATGATGAGATATATAGCAAGTGAATCCAAAAACCCACTTCTTCAAAGAAGAAATGTATTCGATAACATGTTATGAGTTTTTTGCAATCCTAAGAGAATGTGCAACTTAATAGATGGTCTTGAGTAGGACATCAATGAGTTAGAATCAATGATTTGATCATGGTATAAAAATTTTCCCGATAAGTCGAGAAGTTGTGTTTATACATGAAATTTAGTGGGAGTTACGGAAATTTTAGTAGTCTTATATGTGGATGACATATTGATTATTGCGAATGATTTAAGACTTTGGAGAAATATAGTACTTCTTTAATATCCGGATTTATGGAGATAAAACTACATGATATTAATGTCAAATAAGAGGTCTTATGTTGATAAGATTCATGACTAGTTCAATCGAGTTGAACATATTTGATTGATTCCATTTGCTTCCGCTGCCGAATCAATTAAATAGGAAATGATGTATAACACTTCACATACTTTGAGTATTATGAATTGTTTCAAATCGAATTAAGTAATAGTTACCAAGTAAGGCATAAAGATTACCCTTAAGTGCTTGCAGAAGCATTAAGAATGTAAAGCAAAGTGTTTTTAATGTAATTTTGTGTAAGGGTGTTACACAAATGACAATTGACAATTGAGATTGCGCATGGTTTCCGACAAAACCATAATCAAAATACATTAGGATGGTTAAGATACCATTGTGGCTTTGTTATTTAAGAAATATATTTTCTAGAATCGTTCTAGGCAATAAAGAACAATGGGAGATGCTTACAACGGAAATGGAGTACACTTGCAATCATGAGATATGCAATAGGATGGATCCCGCACACTGTGAAAATAGTGGGAGCTATTCTAAGGCTAGAGAGCTTATGTCTAGATTGGATCTAGACACCTACTCAGAAAGTTTTGTAATACCAATGTATACATTACAAAGGAAAACGAGAATGTAGTAAGGTTGAGTTAGGTACAAGAAGTTGATAAAACCTACTAACCAAAGCCTTCTCATGGGCTTAACATGATGAGTCATGTCATATGTCATTTCAATTGCATTGAGATGAACAACTACATATAAGATGAAAATGGATTATAAAAATATGAAGTAGTAATCAGGTATTGACTATTCATATGTGATAATCACATTTGTCGTTCGAGTTTTTTAAATATAAAAACTCCTTTTATACTTTGTTACATCCAAATGGGTTGTAGAGACAATATTGAACCCCGTTAAAGTGAACCCGGATTAACATGGTATTCGCCCATAGTCACTTGTATGAGGTGACGTCTCGAAGTGACTAGAGTGTGATGCGATTGATAGCAAGTTCAAGTGCCATAGAGTCATGTGAGATGACTAGTCGATCACATAGGAAGACTGTTAGGAACACTTTGTCGGGCCTTATGACCGCTTATAGAGTTCTGGCAAATTTATATAGCCTGGTCGTGGCGAGAGCTACTATAGTATTCTAATGAGTCGATTCTTTTGACTAAAGTCTGTTCGCCTAAGGTGGCACAATTTTAGATTAACTTTGATTTATGTTACTACGACCTTCGTAAATGCGGTCAAATGGGCATATTTTGGGTTATGATGGCTTTGGCTAGTCGAAGGGAATAGTGCGATAGGAATTGTCCACCCCCTTGTCAGGGTTAAAACAATATCTCAGGGCCACTCGAGGAGTAATGGACTGAAAATGTGTGGCCACGCTCGAAAGGTATCTATGGTAGATAACTCCGGTCAATCAGTTATTCTCCAGATCGAGGAAACCAGTCTTGATATGATCACTTGCAAGTACGACCTGAAAGACACATTGCATTTAGTGGGAGATAGTAATAGGACAAGAGAATTGGTGACGCACACTTGTCGAGGACAAGTGGGAGATTGTTGGAATAAGTGTCCTCCGACAATAATGCGATCACAACTGTCGATCATAATGATCACATGTTTAAATCTCTTTTTAAGAACACATGTGGGATGTAATATTTTACAGTCAAGTGGTCCACACATATCGGTAATGATTGGCTGACTAGAGTTTGACATTACTGTCGTGCGACGGTGGTGATCAGTTGATCCCCTTAGGTCATATCTATAGGGAAATACTCTTAATTGATTATTTAATTAATCGTATGCCGATAGGAGTTAATTAAATTGCTTAAAATTGACGGATGATTTGTGAGTAAAAGTTAACGTGTCTTATTATAATTCGATTAAATTAGATACGGTCTAAGTAATCGAATTGTTTTATTACTTAGATAAAATTGTTGTTTACGAAACAATTGAAACAGAATGAATAATTTATTATAAATACAAGTTGTTGTAATTTATAATTTGATAAACCATTTTGGTACAAGTAATCAAGAATTACTAGTTAATTTTGTATGTGACATATTTTATTAATATGTTGATTTTTAATATGTTAAAAATACATTGCATTGTAACATGTCATGTAACATGTAACATGTGACAAAATTGACAAATGACAAAATAAAATGGACTATCCATTTTATTTAAGTGTGCCGAAAATGGAGGGAGTATAAGGTTTATATTGTGTTTTTATTTTAATTGAAAACATAATGATAAAAGCCTACTATTTAGCCTTGTATGCCTAGTCTCATCTTGAGAAGAACAAGACCATGCATTGGCTCCCTAATATAGACCCCCAACTGGTTTTCCATGTAGTGGAATAATATAGATTTCTCAATTATTCATTCACAACAACACCTAATATTTTCTAGTGTAAGAAAATCAATTCTCTATCTTGTTGATGTGACCATAATTAGAGCATATTTAGTCCCCGAATTAGCCTTGTTCCTATGTTTTTTAGTGCATATTTGGGTCATTTATTGTCTTTAGTTCTTTGTTTTGCATATTCTTTGATGTTTTGTGTCCTTGGTAGGAAAGGAGTGCAAACCTTGCATTTTCATGGCAAAATGAGACTAAATTGATTGATTTCAATGACCAAGCATCAAGGAGAGACAAGATTAGACGGCCTTTGTACATATTATAGTAGATGGGCAATGATGAGAAAAGATCCTTGCATCCCCGAGGAAATCCCCAAGGATTTTATGAAGAAAAGGGAAGAAAAGAAGAAGAAAGCACGCTGCATGACAATCCGTGCATCTTCCCAAGAAGACGCCCGTCCACCAAGCCACAATACGTGCGTCTGCCTTACAAGACGCCCGGGCATCAGCAACCAGAAGATGTCCGTCTTCTCCCAAAGACGCCCGGGCAGAGACACAGGAATTCGGCCGTCCCGAGCCTAAGACGTACGGATTCCAAGGCAGCACAACTTCGTTTTTCAAGCTTCAAAGAAAGATGCCCATCCTTTTAAAAATACTGGCGTTTCCTTAAGTAGGGACTTAATCGTCATTTAAGCCCTTAGTTAACCCTAATTCCTACACCTAATCCCCACTATAAATACCCCATTAGTCTAATTAGAAGAGGATGTTCTTCTTATCAATTCTTAGAGTAGTTAATACCAATCAAATCTCTCTTTAGTTTTGTAATCAAAAATTAATCAGTTTTAATACAAGTTTTATTTCCTTAATCTCTCTTTTGTTCATCCTTTATTTTGGGTAATTGAAGATTATTTGGGTTATTATTGGGAGATTGACAACCTCTCAATCAAGCATCAAGTACTTCTTTTATTCTTTGCTTTATTATGGGAATCATTAGTAGGTATAATTCTCTTAATCCCTTTTTAATTATTGTTAATTACTTTCATTTATTCATCATGTTTCACTTTGTTGGTATGATTGATAACCTTGCTAGCATGTTCAACATGATAATGAGTGAGTAGTCACCTAGCTAGGGTTAATGGGTAATTAGGGGAAACCAACTTGGGAATGATTCATGCTTAAATTAATATGCTTTCATGGTTTATTTGCTTGCTTTTTTTGATCTCAACTCATGCACATATTATGTTTGATGAAATGCGAGCCTATGAATCCTTGCATTTTTTACCCATCACCTACCTTTTCAATGAGACTTGTAAGACATAAACCAACTCGAGTCTCATTAGACCACGCATGTTGTTGAGTAGGGAAGACTAAGTCGACTTGTAGGTGTTGTACAATCTAATCGATTCGGCTCCTGGACCCAAACTTTCCTAGGATTGTAAGATATAACCCAACTCAATCCATCACAACAATAATTGCTTGCTTATAATTTGAGAACATGTTTGTATGATCAATTCCCATGAATCCCCTATGACCCCATGACACCCTAGTGCCTTTTATCAATTGTTTACAACCCTTTTTAATTCATCTTGCTAGTTTACTTTCATTGCTATTTAGTTTAGTGACCTTCTACATCAACCCAAATTGTGACACCCCTAAGACACCGCTAGTTGCAATAGAAATCTCATCTCAATTCCCGTCCCTTGGGATCCGACCTTTACTTGCCTCTTTACTAATTGTAGAGTTGTTTGTGAAGCTATAAATTGTGTTTTGGTCTAGGTGCTCCTAACGACAAGTTACCGAAAAGATTTAGTCCGACCAAAAATGGCGCCGTTGCCGGGGACGGTGTTAACTTGATTTAGATTTTCTTACATTGTTATTAGTTGTGTCCTTCTTTGCCTTGAGGAAGTAAAACTCCCCAAGGTTTGTTCTAAATGTTTTCGAGTTGTTTGATATTTTGCATGTCTAGAAGGTCACAAGCTAAGGTGATTTGTTACCTTTTGATCGTGAAATTGAAAGAACTTTGACAACCAATAGAAGACTTGCTAGGAGAAATTTGAGAGGTATTAGTGAGGTTGTAGATAGTCGACCAACTATTGAGTTCATTAACCCTTTTGCAAGAGAAGGTGAGGAGAACCCAACACAAAATACAACACAAAATCAACCCACAATGCCTAAGTTTTCATCACATTCCGTACCCACCGAGGAGAACCTACCCAACGGTACTCCCACACCACAACATCTAACCGGAAATTTTATTGCCAAATCCGCATTTATCCAATTAGTCGAAAGAAGCCAATTTGGGGGGATGTCTAGTGAAGACCCTCACTCTCATATGGAGACCTTTTGTGACTATTGTGATGCAATTTCTCAAACCGGTGTAACTCAAGACCAAATTCGATGGGTCTTATTTCCTTTTTCTCTAATTGGCACCGCGAAACAATGGTTGAAGGGCCTTGATAAGGCCACTCTCGGAATTGATTCTTGGAAGAAGTTGGCTCTAGCTTTCTACAAAAAATTCTACCCACCGGAAAAGACTAACATGCTAAGAGCTCAAATTACGGGTTTTAAGCAAAGGGATGAAGAATCTTTGTATGAAGCTTGGCAGCGGTTGAAAGGAATTTGTCGCTCATGTCCTCATCATGGACTTAGCGAGTGGATTTTGGTACAACAATTTTCGAACGGTCTATATGAAGATTCAAGGAACATTCTCAACATGGGATCAAATGGAATGTTCACCGAAGTTGATGACGATCAAACTTGGAACAAAATTGAGGAAATGGCGGTCCATAACTCACAATATAGTAGACTTCGCAAGGCTACTAGAGGAGGAAAGCATAAAGTGGACTCCGTTACTCAATTGGGTGCTCAACTTAGTGCTCACATTGATACCATCAATTTGAAGTTTCAAAAAGCTATGGTTAGACTTGAAGAAGTCTCAAAATCACCAAAGCATCATGTTAATGCCATGACGGCATCTTCATCAATCCCAAATGGGATATGTGAGAATTGTGGAACTTTGGGACATGACCAAAGTGAATGTAGGGGAACAAATGAACAAGTGAATGCTTTCCAAGCATACAAGAGTGGTACCCCTTATTCCAACTATTACAATGAAAACACCAAATTCCATCCAAATCTCTCATACAAAAGCCAAAATGTTCAAAACCCTCAAACAACATACACCCCACCTCCCATGAGAAACCAAAATCAAAGACCCTTTTACAACCAAAACCAAGGTTACCAAAATCAATCTCCATACAATCAACAAAATGATCAAGGTTTTGATGTTCAAAAAGCGGTCCTTCAAATGCAAAAGAATCAACAAGAATTTTTCACTGAAATGCAAAAAGATAGTCAAGCAAAGGAAACCACCATCAACAACATCCTAGCTCACACCAAAATGTTGGAAACCCAATTAACTCAACTAGCATCTTCAAGCTCACAAAGACAAAAGGGGCAATTACCACCTCAAAGTAATCCCCCAAGACATGAAACGGTTAGTGCCATTCACTTGAGAAGTGGTACAAGGTATGAAGCACCGAAGAAGCAAGTTGAGAATGAGGTTGTGGAAGCTAGTGATAAGGAAGAAATTGTGCAAAACTCCAAGGATCGAGAATCATCAAAAGAAGAAATTTCAAAGAAAAATGAAGACAAGGTCAAGGAGAAGGAGCCCTTTGTGATTAGACTTCCTTTTCCACGTCGTCAAGCCAAGCCCAAATTTGATGACCAACTTGGAAAATTTATGGAAATTGTGAAGAATTTGGAAGTCTCAATTCCTTTCACGGAATTAATCAATCACGTGCCGGCCTATGCGAAATACATGAAAGACATCCTCACAAAGAAGAAGTCGATCCGGAAGCTTGACACTATCACCTTCACTAAGGTGAGTAGTGCAATACTTCAAGGGAGTTCACCTCCAAAACTCAAGGATCCGGGAAGCTTCTCAATACCGTGTACCATTGGCGACACCACAATCAACAAAGCCGTATGTGATCTAGGGGCTAGTGTGAGTGTTATGCCGTACTCGGTGAGTAAAAGGTTGGGGATAGGAGAGCTTAAATGCACCAATATTAAACTCAAAATGGCCGATAGATCGACGAAGACACCATTAGGGATATGGGAAGATGTTCCCGTGCGAATTGGGAAATTTTTCATCCCGGTGGACTTTGTCATTGTTGATATGGAAGAAGATTCCAACATTCCAATCATTCTAGGAAGACCTTTCTTACACACCGCGGGTGATCGGTCCGTTTCGTGTTCACAATTTAATAGATGTTGTCGTTGGGTCACGTCCGAATCAAAACACAATTTATAGCTTCACAAACAACTCTACAATTAGTAAAGAGGCAAGTAAAGGTCAGATCCCAAGGGACGGGAATTGAGATGAGATTTCTATTGAAACTAGTGGTGTCTTAGGGGTGTCACAAATTGGGTTGATGTAGAAGGTCACTAACTAAATAACAATGAAATTAAATAAGTAAGATGAATTAAAAGGGTTGTAAACAATTGATAAAAAGCACTAGGGTGTCATGGGGTCATAGGGGAATCATGGGAATTGATCATACAAACATGTTCTCAAATTATAAGCAAGAAATTATTGTTGTGATGGATTGAGTTGGGTTATATCTTACAATCCTAGGAAAGTTTGGGTCCCGGAGCCGAATCGATTAGATTGTACAACACCTACAAGTCGACTTACTCTTCCCTAGTCATCAACATGCATGGTCTAATGAGACTCGAGTTGGTTTATGTCTTACAAGTCTCATTGAAAAGATAGGTGATGGGTAAAAAATGCAAGGATTCATAGGCTCACATTTCATCAAACATAACATGTGCATGAGTTGAGATCAAAACAAGCAAGCAAATAAACCATGAAAGCATATTAATTTAAGCATGAATCATTCCCCATGTTGGTTTCCCCTAATTACCCATTAACCCTAGCTAGGTCACTACTCACTCATTATCATGTTGATCATGCTAGCAAGGTTGTCAATCATACCAACAAAAGGAAACATGATGAATAAATGAAAGTAATTAACAATAATTAAAGAGGGATTAAGAGAATTATACCTACTAATGATTCCAATAATAAAGCAAAGAATAGAAGAAGTACTTGATGCTTGATTGAGAGGTTGTCAATCTCCCAATAATAACCCAAATAATCTTCAATTACCCAAAATAAAGGATGAACAAAAGAGAGATTAAGGAAATAAAACTTGTATTAGAACTTGATTAATTGTTGATTACAATACTAAAGAGAGATTTGATTGATATTAACTACTCTAATTATTGATAAGAAGAACATGCTCTTCTAATTAGACTAATGGGGTATTTATAGTGGAAATTAGGTGGATGCATTAGGGTTAACTAAAGGCTAAACTAGTAATTACACTTTTTAGATTGAGCAGGAAGGAGCCGGTATTTTTCGAAGGAAGGGCTTCTTTCTTTGTAGCTTGGAGAAGACGAAATTTTTATGATTGGAATCCGTGCGTATTGGAGTCGGGACGGGCGGATTCAGGCGAGGGAAGACGGGCGTCTTCAGGAGAATCCGGGCGGATTCTGTGGCTGCTGTCCGGGCGTCTTTGGAAGAAGACGCACGGATTGTGCTTGAGGAGGACAGACGGATTGTGGTCAATCCGCTCGGATTGTAGCTCAGCACTATTTCTTCTTCTTTTCTTCCCTTTTCTTCATAAAATCCTTGGGGATTTCCTTGGGGATGCAAGGATCCTTTCTCAACATTGCTCATCTACTATCATATGTACAAAGGTCTTCTAATCTTGTCTCTCCTTGATGCTTGGTCATTGAATTCAATCAATTTGGTCTCGTTTTGCCATGAAAATGCAAGATTTGCACTTCTTTCCTACCAAGGGATCAAAATCTTAAAGAATATGCAAAACAAAGAACTAAAGACAATAAATGACCCAAATATGCACTAAAAAGCATGAGAACAAGGCTAATTCGGGGGCTAAATATGCGCTAATTATGGTCACATCAAATATCCCCAAACCGAACCTTTGCTCGTCCCGAGTAAAGAGGTGACAAAGACTAGGACCATTATTTAAACTAACCTAATAACATAGCCGATATGAGACAATTAGCGGGTCTCACTCCGCCCCTTCAACTCACAACAAGACAACCATGAGGTAGGATGCCTTCGTGCAAGGCAAGGTGGGTCTTGCCAAAATGGCGACACATCCAAACATTAAGCACACAAAATCAAATAATGTATGCATCTACAAAAGGAATAGCCACTTCCTCATCAAGTGGCGGAGGCACTAAGAGAGAACAAATTTAAGAGCATGTAATCCTTCACAAATACTAGTTCAACAAATTACTAAGGCTAAGAGGATGGCACTAAATCACCTCCAAATGGTGTTAAACTAGACTACTTTCGTCCTCAATTTCCAAATGCTTTCGTCAAGAGCGATCGGATGGTGGTGGAATGATGATCCCTATGATGCCAGTAGCATATGACATGACAAGTCTCGAATTCTCTACAAAAGTAAAGGTCATGGATCGTCCCAAGCTCGACAACGTGGCTTGACAAATGGCTTTTTGGGAATGAAATGCTCAAATCTTTATAAACAAAGGGTGGATATGACTAGTATTCAAAATTGTCCTCATTTCACTTTCACATTTCAAAAATTTTAAGATGGGATTTGTCCCTTCCGAGCTAGTGTCCTTTGCTTTCGCCAAACGCTTATTAGGCAACCGGTTAACCTCTAGACAATAGCTTTTCGGGGTGATAGTCACTCTGTCTCTGGGAGGCCGAATTCACAACCGTGTGGGGGCCCAATTCAATGGATCCCTCTCCAAAGCACATCGAAGTGGTACGCCTCCATCAAAACAACTAAATTTCTCAACATTTCAACATTTCATAACATTTGAGGTTTCCTTAGCAATAAATTACTTCCACATAACAAAATTTTCGAAATGAGCACTTCAAACTTATTGATAAAAAGTATTTTTGGGTTGCCTTACCACAAAGTCAATCAAGGTCACCTAGACAAGTTAACCAAGTCCACATCGCATCACGGGGTTGGAATAGGTGACTCACATGCAAACCCTTGACTAGCCTTTGGGTCATGGGTCAAAAGACACTAGTATGACACTATCTAGGGTGTTTTACAACCATTCTAGTAGGCAAAGTCTTAAGTTGAAAAAGTATTTGTAATGGCTTAGTTGCTCTTGTCAAAGTTCTCAATTAGGCACTTTTCAAAATGTTTTATCTAAATGCAACTACATGCCATGATGCAACTAATATATACATCCTAATGCAAGTGATTCTATCAACTAATATGACATATAAACTAAATGCAAGTCCTAAGTTCACATTGTTATACCGCATCAATCAAAATAAAGCCACATAGTCATTAACATAAAGAGGAAAAAGGAGATTGGAAAGATCATACCATGCGGTCTTCATGATCCTCATGTCTCGGATGTGGCGTAGTCATTCAATGTGAACAATGATAGAACAAACACAATATATACAATATATATAACTATATATATATATATATATATATATATATATATATATATATATATATATATATATATATATATATATATATAACTACACTACAAAAGGAATAAACATGGTTTTGGGTTTTTCAATTTTCATATTTTTATGTTTTTTCGAAATTTTTCAATTTTTTTGGATTTTTGAATAAAAGTTAAGTTAGAATTCCCCATCCCCACACTAATATGGGCATTGTCCTCAATGGCCAAAATGATGGGAAATTATGCAAACATGATGCATGATTTCTACACTAAATGCAAGCTACACTAATCTACACTACATGATGCATGGTTTTTGTTTATGACGGAGTGGATAATTTAGATTACCTCCCGTTATGTATGCATTAACTTCCCCAAACTGATCTAGACATTATTGCTAATGTCCAATGATGGGTGTAGTTCATGCACACACTATGCAATGCATGAAACTAATTTTGTCATTTTGGATTTTAAAAGGTGGGAACAATAAAATGAGAACACCTCAATGGTACCGAGGTGTTAGTCCTCTATGGTGCTAGGACTACTCCAACAATGATAAAGATTAATAAAATACAAGTTAACAAAACACAAAACTTCTTTTCATGAAACTTTAAAATTAAAGAGAGGAGATGAGGAAACTTCACTTAAACTTAGGTGGGTGCCTCTCGCCCGCTCCACCTAGCTATGAAGTAATCCTCTAGAGGTCGGCATCATCTCTTTCTAGATCGCTATCCCATATCTCCTTTGATGCATCACTCAAACTTGGGTCCATGAACTCGTCCTCTTCACTTTCAAGTTCCACCGTATCTCCTCCACAAGAATTGTTGCTTCCCTCCTCTTGTCTCCCGTTTGGTCCTTCATTTGCTCTCTCCGAATTGGGGAAGAGTAGGTCCATTTGAGCCCATGAGGGAAATGCTCCTTCCTCACTAATCTTTCCCTTTTGAACCATATCGTGGTATTGAGGATAGAGTGCATAGTAAATGTCCACGTTGGTTTTGTATTGACGGTAGTGCAAATCTTGTAAGATTCCCGTGACAAAGTCGTCACGTGGAAGGATGAAGGGATTTGGATGGTTGTACGGTTGGTAAGGAAATGGGTAGGGAGGCACTTTGATCTTCTCATCTTGAGTTTGTTGTCCTTGTTGTTGTGGTGGTGGATTTTGAGGTGGTGGTGCTTGTCTTGGTTGGGTTGGATTTGGAGGGATGAGGTAGGATGGGATTGGAGACAAATGTCCTCTTCTCGGGGAGATACGTGGTAGGTCGTTCATTGGTAGATATATCGGATCGCTTCCTTTCGTTAACCACTTGATCCGCTTATCGACCCCCTCATGGGTTATCCAATGGTGATGAATGAGAAGAAGATCTTCATTTATCCTCGTGTTTCCCAAAAGAGGAGCATACTCATTATTCTCATTGAATCTCGGGTTGAAATGCTTCGCAAGCCTAGTAATGAGTCCTCCATTCAAAATGTGTTTCATTCCATCATCGTCACCATTCCTAAACTTTGCCCATTTCTCTAGTAATACTAGAGGTGCATTGAAGTCGTACACATTTCTTCCTTGAATATTGAGGTAGGATTCCATAAACACAAGGTCTAATTGGTTCACTATGGCCGGATCTCGGCGGGCAAGTAGGGTGCCCGAAAGAAATCGATAAGTAACCCTTATGATCGGATTTTGGATATGAAAAGCGAGACATTCCTTGGTGTGTATGAAATCCCGGCCGGTCATGGCCCTCCACAAAGGTTCAACACTATACTTCTTTGGCTTCGATGTTCGGGTAGGCGAAACATCGAGACCGAGTACATTTGCGAATTCTACAAGGGTCATCATCCTAGAAACATTCTCCAACCTAAACTCTATGCAAATTGTTTTGTTCAAGGCTGTAATCTTCAAAAAGCTCAAAAATTCAAGCACAAGAGATCGATAAGTTTGTTCATACATGCAAAAAAGGGTTGAGAGACCAAATACTTCAAAGAGAGCTTCCACTTGGTGATAAATCCCAAGTTTCCTCAAGGTAGCATGACATAAAAACTTAGTGGGAAGAATATTCTTACTTAGAAGCCGGTGGAAGACTAATCTTTGCACATCATTGACAAATTCCACATTTGAGAAGTCATCAAGCCTTGTGAGATCTACAATCTCTTCATGCTCCCTTCTTAATGTGTTGACATGGGAGGTAGAAGAACTTCCCCTCATCCTTGGTCTCCTCCTATCCCGAAAAGAGGATCTCCTTGGTGCCATTCTTTGATTATAGAGCTGGATTCTTTGATTTGTGAAGGAATAGAGATGCACCTTGTTGATTGAGTGTTGCCTTTGGAAACCCTAGAAAATTGGGGCTTTTTTATTTTTGTGGGTTTAAGAGTGATTTGGATGTGCTTGGGAGTCATAAGGAGGTGGGTTTTATAATGCAAGTGGAAAGAAGGATGATGTGTCACTAAATGTGAGGTGGGGTGTAATTTTAATTAAGAAAAGACGGGTCAAATCAACGTGGGAAGACGGGCGGATTCGAGCAGAAGACGCTCGGATTCAGGCTCCTCGGGATGGGCGGATTCTGGGTAAGACGCCCGGATTCTTTCACAGCTAATTTTCCAAAATATAACGCCACAAGACGGGCGTCCCGAGAATGAGACGCTCGGATTCCTTTTTATCGGGACGGGCGGATTCTACTGAAGACGGGCGGATTCTCTTCCAGGAATTTTTCTTGAAATGCACAGGTAGAAAGACGGGCGTCTTTCTACAAAGCCGGCCGGATTCTTCAGGACGGGCGTTTTCCCTTCAGGGACGCTCGGATTCTCCTTCAGTCAAAAAATTTTCAAATTATCAGGGTAGCAGGACGAACGGATTCTCCTCAGGCCGCCCGGATTCTGGCAAGACGGCCGGATTCCAGGGAACACGCACGTGTTCAAGCTGTTATATCTTCCTTTGACTTTCTTTCCTCTCCTAGATGCTTCCCCACACTTGAAAATTGGTTCCTTCCTTCATAAAAATTCGTTAGTGACCCTCCCTCACTTACTCTCATGAAAAGAGCTCATGCTTATTATTAAAAGAAATGCAATAAAATTATAAATACAAGTTAGAGGGTTAGTATATTTACAAGTGGTGGTTTAGGGAGGACTTCACCAAACTCTCCCTTTGATGGTTCTTTCAAGGATGAGAAGGCTCGCGGTAGGTGACCTCGACCTCTCCAATGAACGCTCCTTCATAATATGGCTTCAATCTTTGACCATTGACCTTGAACTTGCTTCCATCTTCCGCCTTGAGTTCAAAATCTCCATATTTTCCAATTTCGGTTATCACATAGGGACCCATCCATCTAGAGTTCAACTTTCCCGGAAAAAGTCGGTAGCGGGAATTGAATAGAAAGACTTTGTCTCCTTTGTGCAAGGCTTTTTGTCTAATTCTCTTGCCATGGAGTAATTTTGTTCTTTCCTTGTAAATCTTTGCATTCTCATAGGATTGTAGTCGGAATTCCTCCAACTCTTGAATTTGAATCTTCCTCCTTTGACCACTCAACTTGAGATCAAGATTAAGTGCTCGGATTGCCCAAAAAGGTTTGTACTCCAATTCGATTGGCAAATGACATGCTTTTCCATAAACAAGTTTGTAAGGGGAGGCTCTTATAGGAGTCTTATAGGCCGTCCTATAAGCCCAAAGAGCATCATCAAGCTTTGTGCTCCATTCCTTCCGAGTCTTGTTCACAACTTTCTCAAGTATTTGTTTGATCTCTCTATTTGAAATTTCAACTTGACCGCTTGTTTGAAGACGATATCCTAAGCCGGTTCTATGTTGAACACCATATTTGGTCAAAAGAGATGCAAGTTTCTTCTCATGGAAATGCGTTCCTCCATCACTAATGATCGCTCTAGGAACTCCAAATATTGGGAAGATTATCTTCTTGAAGAGCTTGGTGACCGTTGTTGCATCATCATTTGGAGTGGCAATGGCCTCCACCCACTTTGAGACGTAGTCTATGGCCACAAGGATGTACTTATTCCCATTGGATGTCACAAAGGGACCTTGGTAGTCGATTCCCCAAACATCGAAGATCTCCACCTCAAGAATGCCCCTTTGTGGCATTTCGTCCCTCCAAGAGATATTCCCCGTTCTTTGACAAGCATCGCAATGAATGATGAATTCTCTTGTATCTCGAAACATTGTAGGCCAATAGAAGCCCGATTGAAGAATTTTTGAAACGGTCCTCCTTGCTCCATGGTGCCCACCGTAAGGTGATGAGTGACATCCTTCCAAGATTCCTTGGACTTCCCATTAAGGGATGCATCTCCGATAGAGCCTATCACTACACTCCTTGTAGAGGTTTGGGTCATCCCAAAAGTACCTCTTCACTTCGAATAGGAATCTCTTCCTTTGGTTGTGGTTCAAATTTGGAGGGAGTACCTTTCCAACAATATAGTTAGCATAATCGGCAAACCATGGGGTGATGTGCCTTTCGAGTTGCGTTTGAATGGCCATCAAAATATCGTCGGGAAATGAGTCATTGATCGGGGTTTCTCCATTTTCATCATGAAACCGGATCCTTGACAAATGATCCGCCACTACATTCTCGGCTCCTTTCTTGTCTCTTATTTCTAAGTCAAATTCTTGAAGAAGAAAAATCCATCTCAACAATCTTGGTTTTGCCTCCTTCTTTATCAAGAGATGTCGGAGAGCACGGTGATCCGAAAATACAATCACTTTGGATCCAAGCAAGTAGGAACGAAATTTGTCCAAAGCATAGACAATGGCAAGAAGCTCCTTCTCGGTGGTATAATAATTCACTTGGGAGGAGTCAAGAGTCTTGCTTATATAATAGATGGCGTGAAGAGCTCTCCCTACCCGTTGGCCAAGAACCGCTCCAACGGCGTAGTTGCTAGCATCACACATAATCACGAATGGTAATTCCCAATTTGGAGGTTGGATGATCGGTGTCGAGATTAGTGCTTCCTTGATTCTATTAAAGGCTTCAACACACTCATCAGTGAATTGGAATTGGGCATCTTTAAGCAAAAGTTGAGTGAGGGGTTTCGCTATTTTTGAAAAATCCTTTATGAAACGGCGATAGAAACCCGCGTGACCGAGAAAACTTCTCACCCCTCTAACATTCACAGGAGGTGGGAGTTTCTCTATCACCTCAACTTTAGCTTTATCGACCTCGATGCCCTTTTCCGAAATTAAATTACCCAAAATAATTCCTTCATTGACCATGAAGTGACACTTTTCCCAATTTAAAACAAGACTAACATCTTCACATTTTTGCAACACAAGAGAAAGATTATTCAAACATGAGTCAAAGTCCTTTCCATAAACGCTAAAATCATCCATAAAAACTTCCATTATGGTCTCTAAGTAATCGGAGAAGACACTCATCATGCATCTTTGGAAAGTGGCGGGGGCATTACATAAACCAAAAGGCATCCTCCTATATGCAAAAGTACCATAAGGGCATGTGAAGGTGGTCTTATGTTGGTCATCCGGGTGTATAGGGATTTGGAAAAATCCCGAATACCCGTCAAGGTAACAAAAGAATTTGTTGGAGGCTAGCCTCTCAAGCATTTGGTCAATGAATGGTAGGGGGAAATGATCCTTTCTTGTTGCGGAGTTTAATTTTCGATAGTCTATACACATACGCCAACCGGTGATCATTCTTGTGGGTATTAGTTCATTCTTTTCATTTGTCACTACCATGGTACCTCCTTTCTTAGGTACCACTTGGACGGGGCTAACCCACAAAGAGTCCGATATGGGATATATGATTCCCGCATCAAGCAATTTCATAACTTCTCCTTTGACAACTTCTTGCATGTGGGGGTTCAATATTCTTTGGGGTTAAATGGTAGGTCTATGGTCTTCCTCTAGATGAATTCTATGCATGCAAAAGTTGGGACTTATCCCCTTAAGGCCATCTAGACTATAGCCTATAGCCTTTTCATGTTGTTTCAACACATCAAGCAATTTTCCCAATTGTTTCTCATCAAGTCTATCATTGACAATCACGGGTTTGGTCTTTGATTCATCAAGGTAAGCATATTTCAAATTTGGGGGAAGGGGTTTTAAAGTAGGAATTTGTACCTCACTTTCCTTCTTTGGAGTTTCATTGAGAATTTGCTCCATCTCCATTAGACATTCCATTCTCATAGCATATTCAACTTCATTCTCATCAACCTCATCATATTCAAATTCCATGATGGGTTCCTCTTGCTCTTGAGCTTGTAAAATATCTTCTAGGATGGATTGCTCATCTTCTATGGGTTGACATGCTTCCACAAGGATGTTATGCACCAATACGGATTGTGCATGAGTAAGTTCTTTGTTAGCTAGAGCGGCCTCAAAAAGATCCACCTCCAATTCCCAATACATATTTTTAGCGTCACTTGCTTCCAAGGCTTCCAATGCTTGCATGAGATCTTTGATGAAAGGTATACTAAAGTGGTCCTCTACAAAACAATCTATAAGGTCCATCTTGCAAAATATCGAACAACTTGAAAATAATTAGAACAAACCTTGTGGAGTTTTACTTCCCAAGGCAAAGAAAGACACAACTAATAACAATGTAAGAAAATCTAAATCAAGTTAACACCGTCCCCGGCAACGGCGCCATTTTTGATCGGTCCGTTTCGTGTTCACAATTTAATAGATGTTGTCGTTGGGTCACGACCAAATCAAAACACAATTTATAGCTTCACAAACAACTCTACAATTAGTAAAGAGGCAAGTAAAGGTCGGATCCCAAGGGACGGGAATTGAGATGAGATTTCTATTGAAACTAGTGCTGTCTTAGGGGTGTCACAAATTGGGTTGATGTAGAAGGTCACTAACTAAATAACAATGAAAGTAAATAAGCAAGATGAATTAAAAGGGTTGTAAACAATTGATAAAAAGCACTAGGGTGTCATGGGGTCATAGGGGAATCATGGGAATTGATCATACAAACATGTTCTCAAATTATAAGCAAGCAATTATTGTTGTGATGGATTGAGTTGAGTTATATCTTACAATCCTAGGAAAGTTTGGGTCCCGGAGCCGAATCGATTAGATTGTACAACACCTACAAGTCAACTTAGTCTTCCCTACTCAACAACATGCATGGTCTAATGAGACTCGAGTTGGTTTATGTCTTACAAGTCTCATTGAAAAGATAGGTGATGGGTAAAAAATGCAAGGATTCATAGGCTCACATTTCATCAAACATAACATGTGCATGAGTTGAGATCAAAACAAGCAAGCAAATAAACCATGAAAGCATATTAATTTAAGCATGAATCATTCCCCATGTTGGTTTCCCCTAATCACCCATTAGCCCTAGCTAGGTCACTACTCACTCATTATCATGTTGATCATGCTAGCAAGGTTGTCAATCATACCAACAAAAGGAAACATGATGAATAAATGAACGTAATTAACAATAATTAAAGAGGGATTAAGAGAATTATACCTACTAATGATTCCAATAATAAAGCAAAGAATAGAAGAAGTACTTGATGCTTGATTGAGAGGTTGTCAATCTCCCAATAATAACCCAAATAATCTTCAATTACCCAAAATAAAGGATGAACAAAAGAGAGATTAAGGAAATAAAACTTGTATTAGAACTTGATTAATTGTTGATTACAATACTAAAGAGAGATTTGATTGATATTAACTACTCTAATTAATGATAAGAAGAACATGATCTTCTAATTAGACTAATGGGGTATTTATAGTGGAAATTAGTTGGATGCATTAGGGTTAACTAAAGGCTAAACTAGTTATTACACTTTTTAGATTGAGCAGGGAGGAGCCCGTATTTTTCGAAGGAAGGGCTTCTTTCTTTGTAGCTTGGAGAAGACGAAATTTCGCTGTACTGGAATCCGTGCGTATTGGAGTCGGGACGGGCGGATTCAGGCGAGGGAAGACGGGCGTCTTCAGGAGAATCCGGGCGGATTCTGTGGCTGCTGTCCGGGCGTCTTTGGAAGAAGACGCACGGATTGTGCTTGAGGAGGACGGACGGATTGTGGTCAATTCGCTCGGATTGTAGCTCAGCACTATTTCTTCTTCTTTTCTTCCCTTTTCTTCATAAAATCCTTGGGGATTTCCTTGGGGATGCAAGGATCCTTTCTCAACATTGCTCATCTACTATCATATGTACAAAGGCCTTCTAATCTTGTCTCTCCTTGATGCTTGGTCATTGAATTCAATCAATTTAGTCTCGTTTTGCCATGAAAATGCAAGATTCGCACTCCTTTCCTTCCAAGGGATCAAAATCTCAAAGAATATGCAAAACAAAGAACTAAAGACAATAAATGACCCAAATATGCACTAAAAATCATGGGAACAAGGCTAATTCGGGGGCTAAATATGCGCTAATTATGGTCACATCATCGGGTGCGATGATTGATGTAAAACATGGAGAGCTCACTCTAGAAGTGGGAGATGAGAGCATAACTTTCAATCTTGACAAGACTATGAGAGCTCCCCGTTTACATGAACCATGTTTTATGATCGATCATTATAGCCAGAAGGATGATAGGAAGAAGTCGGAACTTCAATGGAAGAACAAAATTGAAGATGCTCCATTCAAAGAGCAAGTGAATTGTAACAAAGAGAGCTTGAAAAGCTCATCAAAATCAAGCAATGAAGAAGATGTCCTCATTGGCCAAGAAAACAAAATGGGAGAGTTGTCTCCATCAAATCAAGAGATTTTTAATGATCAACTTAATGAAGTTTGTGGTCTTTGGGACGACGAATTTGAAGGGATTTTCAATCCCTACATTGGTAATGCCATCGATCAAGACCGACAACAAGGGCAAAGGTCTATCGAAGACCTTTATCATGACAATGAACAAGCTTTTGATTACTTTTTCAAGGTGTTGAGCAACATCATCAACACCTTGGACATGCCCCCTTGACATCTCATCAAGAATGAGAGTTTGGTGGAGTCCTCCCTAAACCACCATTTGTAAATATTTCTAACTCCCTAACTCGCATTTTAATTCTTAATTTGCATTTTTGTCATTTTTGGATTTTTATACTTTGATCAAGATAATTATCATTTTTTAGAGAAGTGAGGGAGGGACTAATGATTCATTTGATGGTAGTGCGTTAGCTTAGTGTGGAGATAGCAATTGCCTAGGCTATCCATGCCTTAGTAGTGTCCCCACAATGAAGAACACGATATATGAAGAAGAATGAAATGACACGGGATAGGCTAATACACGGATGGAACTGAATACGGGTAAAAGGGGAAGAATCCGAGCGTTTTCAAGGGTAGACGCCCGTCTTCAGGCAACCCGGACGTCTTGGTCCGAATCCGCCCGTCCTTCATGAGCTGAATTTTTGAAATTCTAGGACTGTTAGCAAATCCGGGCGTCTTGCAATACAATCCGCCCGTGCTAAAAAAGACGCCCGTCCTGCAAGAGAAGACGCCCGTCTTTTTGGCTGAGAAAAACAAGAAAAATCCCTGGAAAGGAATCCGCCCGTCTTTAGGCGAGAATTTCCCAACCCAGAACATACAGAATCCAGGCGTCCCGAAGGAAAGCCGCCCGTCTTCCCCCTGCGTTTCAAATATTTCGGGTCTTTTATAAACCCTCTCCCACATTCATTTCTTCATTCCTTCATTCATAACACTACCCATAAACCCCAAAAACTCAAAACCCTCATCCTCTCCATCACAAAAACAAGATTTCCTCAACCACATTCATCAAAATCAAATCAAAACATCCTTTTAACAAAAATTAATCACTCCTCTTTCAACAAAAATCAAACCAAGCAACAAAATCTTCAACCTTTGAGTCGATTTTTGAATTTATAAAGGCAAAGCCTTTCATCTTGAAATCGATTTGGATACACTTGAAAATTGAAGATTTTCACTCTTTTCTTGGTTCAAGCATCAATGGCAAGGACAAAAGGAGCAACAAAGGCACCAAAGGCAAAAGCACTCTCAACAAGACAAAAGAGTCTTCAAGCAAAGAAAGCCTCATTGGCTATGGTGGTAGCTAGCTCAAACTTGGAAGTGCAACAAGAACAACCTCCCATGGAAGCAACAACATCTACTACTCCGGAAATTGCTCAACTTTCGAACTATCAGGAGGTAATTTTCATTTCCAAATCCCATAGGGACACTTTTGCCAAGTTTGCTAGAAAATCATTTCTATCCACCAAGTTTATTTGTGAAGATGCCTTAGATAAGTTGGGTGTCGTTGAGCAAACTAGAGCCTTCTTTAAAGCCATGGGGTTGGAAAAATTGTTTGCAACAAAAGAATTGACATACCCCTCCCTTACCTTAGAATTCCTGAGTTCTTTGAAAGTCAATAAGGTAGAGACCATGGTAAACATCGAGTTCCGCCTAGCTAATGTTAGTAGGCGCATCTCCTTTGAGGAAATGGGTAAAGCATTAGGTCTTGATGATTCACATAGTTATTTCAAGAATGTTGGCAAGTATGACCCCGACCCTCTTTGGGAGGCGATTTCCGGAAGGAAATTTGAGAACTATCATGCTAGTCGTGCTCTATTAGTCCACCATCCGGGCATTAGAGTGTGGCACAAGGTCATAGGAAACACCATAATTGTAAGAAAAGACACCAACCACTTTACCAAGCTCGATTTTGTTCTTCTTGAGTCGGCCTTGAACATTGGAAGGGAATTCACCAAGCCTTTCAACTCTCTAAGGCTTTTGGTGGATAGATGGCTAAATGTTGATTATGGGAAGCAAGGCACTACCGTTATTGTGAATGGAAGTCTAGTCACTCTTCTAGCTAAATACTTTGATCCGAACTTCAACAAGGATAACAAGTATGTGGCGAAAAAGGGCGGTCATCTCATTGATATTGATACTATGATAAACAAGTACAAGTGGGTCTCTCATAACCCTCTTGACACCACGTATGGGTAGCTCACTAGTGAGGCTAGATCTTTTATTCTGCCTTCGAAGATTTGTCGTTTAAGTGTCCACCGGACCAACTATCTCCTTCCCCTCTCAAAATAGGCCAAATACATTATCCGACAACAAAAGGGTGAAATTGAAATGCCCTCCTCTTCCATTGTCACACCACCCTATCCTTTCGAGTACCAAGAGTTCAAACCTGAAGGTGTTGAAGCAAGAAATGATTATATGACTCTTCTTATGCAAGAGATGCACAAGCAAGCCTTCAAGGATCGGGAAGATGCTTACTTAGCCCAATATCCACCCCTCCTTCACTTAGCAAGGCAAGGACTACTTAATCCTTCATGTCCTTTGCCTAGTTGGGCGGATAGGGAAGTCTTCTTTCCGAGTGCATCTAGGGTTGAAATTCCGGGTGACAATGAGGTTGTTGGTGATGCGGTTGATGAGGATGATGATGAAGAGGCTAGTGAAGAAGAAGAAGAGGATGATGAACAAAGTGAACAACAAAGTGAAGAGGGAAGTGGTGAGGAGTCCACTTCAATTGAGGAAGATGATGATAGTGATGATATGATGGAAGATTAGCAATCTTTGGAGGCTCCTACCCTCTTGAGGTTTGCTTCCTTCCTTCTTTGTTTTATTTATTTATATTGATCATGATTGGTAGTCCTAGCACCATAGAGGACTAACACCTCGGCCCCATTGAGGTGTTCTTACGTTATTGTTCCCATTTTTTAAAATCCAAAATGACAAATTTAGTTTCATGCATTGCATCGTGTGTGCATGAACTACACCCAACCTTAGGACATTAGCAATAATGTCTAACTCGGTTTGGGGAAGTACGTGCATACACAACGGGAGGTAATCTAAATTATCCTCTCCGTCATAAACAAAAACCCATGCATCATGTAGTATAGATTAGTGTAGTTTGCATTTAGTGTAGAATTCATGCATCATGCTTGCATGATTTCCCATCATTTTGGCCATTGAGGACAATGCCCATATTAATGTGGGGATGGGGAATTCTAACTTAACTTTTATTCAAAAATCCAAAAAAATTGCAAAATTTCGAAAAAACCATAAAAATTTGAAAAATTGAAAAACCAAAAACAAGTTCATTTCCTTTGTAGTGTAGTCATGTATATATTGTTGTATATATTGTGTTTGTTTTACCCTTGTTCACATTGATCGACTACGCCACATCCGAGACATGAGGATATTGAAGACCGCATGGTATGATCTTTCCAATCTCCTTTTTCCTCTTTATGTTAATGACTATGTGGCTTTATTTTGATTGATGCGGTATAAACAATGTGAACATAGGACTTGCATTTAGTGTATATGACATAATAGTTGGTAGAATCATTTGCATTAGGATGTTTATATGTTAGTTGCATCATGGCATGTAGTTGCATGTTAGAAAATTTTGCGAAACCGTCTACTTGGAAAGCTTGACAAGTGTATATAGGCCCTAGTAGATGCTTTTTATTCTTAAGACTTTGCTTGTTAGAATACTTGTAAAACACCCTAGGATGTGTCATGCTAGTATCCTTTGACCCATGGTTTAAGGCCTAGTCAAGAGTACCTTGTGGTGTGATAACTCCTTGGCTACCGTTTATTCCAAGGTGACCTTTGAAACCATGCATCCATCCATCCATCATCCATGTTCTACCATATTTTTGTCAACAAAAGGAAATGGGTATAAAAAGAAATCAATTTGAGTTCAATGAAATGAAAAGTGAAAGAAAGTTTGAAAAAATGCATCAAATGAAAAGAGGAGCAAAAATAGAACTCCTAAAGCTTCAAATATAAGCCACCCTCACTACATATGGGGTGACTTTGAAAATGTTCAAAAGAAATGCAAAGAAAAGTTGAAAGTTGTCAAGTGTTGAAATGCCAAAAATAAAAAAGAAATGGCAAGAAAGTGTTCTCAAATGTTATATGCCACATGAAATTGGGGGGGAAAACAACAACAAAGCAAACTCCCAAAGTGAAACTCAAATGTCTATCGATCCCTTTATCCATTGTATCCATTTTTGTGCATGGTAGAGAGGGGACGACCCTTCTTCTTGTCTAGGCAAGAGGGGGAATTCCGCGATCCTCCAGTGTTTCTAACACCATAGGGAGTCTACTCTTGACAAAAGCATTTAATGATTGAGGACAAAGGTACCCTAGCTTGACACAATTTGGAGGTGATTTATTGGTATCCTTCTAGGCTTAGTAGTTTGAACAAATTGCATCTATGAAGGAGTGTGTACCCTTGAATTGCTTCCCTTGTAGATAATTTCCGCCACTTAGATGAGGAAAGTGGCTATTCTTTTGTAGATGCATCCATTATTTGATTTTGTGTGCTTAATGTTTGGATGTGTCGTCATTTTGGCAAGACCCACCTTGCCTTGCAAGAAGGCATCCTACCTCATGGTTGTCTTGCTGTGAGTTGAAGGGGGGGAGTGAGACCCGCTAATTGTCTCATATCGGCTATGTTATTAGGTTAGTTTAAATAATGGTCCTAGTCTTTGTCACCTCTTTACTCGGGACGAGCAAAGGTTCGGTTTGGGGATATTTGATGTGACCATAATTAGAGCATATTTAGTCCCCGAATTAGCCTTGTTCCTATGCTTTTTAGTGCATATTTGGGTCATTTATCGTCTTTAGTTCTTTGTTTTGCATATTCTTTGAGGTTTTGTGTCCTTGGTAGGAAAGGAGTGCAAACCTTGCATTTTCATGGCAAAATGAAACTAAATTGATTGAATTCAATGACCAAGCATCAAGAGGAGACAAGATTAGAAGGCCTTTGTACATATTATAGTAGATGGGCAATGATGAGAAAAGATCCTTGCATCCCCGAGGAAATCCCTAAGGATTTTATGAAGAAAAGGGAAGAAAAGAAGAAGAAAGCACGCTGCATGACAATCCGTACATCTTCCCAAGAAGACGCCCGTCCACCAAGCCACAATCCGTGCGTCTTCCTTACAAGACGCCTGGACAGCAGCAACCAGAAGACACCCGTCTTCTCCCAAAGATGCCCGGGCAGAGACACAGGAATCCGGCCTTCCCGAGCCTAAGACGCACGGATTCCAAGGCAGCACAACTTCGTTTTTCAAGCTTCAAAGAAAGATGCCCATCCTTCCAAAAATACCGGCGTTTCCTTAAGTAGGGACTTAATCATCATTTAAGCCCTTAGTTAACCCTAATTCCTACACATAATCCCCACTATAAATACCCCATTAGTCTAATTAGAAGAGGATGTTCTTCTTGTCAATTCTAAGAGTAGTTAATATCAATCAAATCTCTCTTTAGTTTTGTAATCAACAATTAAACAAGTTTTAGTACAAGTTTTATTTCCTTAATCTCTCTTTTGTTCATCCTTTATTTTGGGTAATTGAAGATTATTTGGGTTATTATTGGGAGATTGACAACCTCTCAATCAAGCATCAAGTACTTCTTTTATTCTTTGCTTTATTATTGGAATCATTAGTAGGTATAATTCTCTTAATCCTTTTTTAATTATTGTTAATTACTTTCATTTATTTATCATGTTTCACTTTGTTGGTATGATTGACAACCTTGCTAGCATGTTCAACATGATAATGAGTGAGTAGTCACCTAGCTAGGGTTAATGGGTAATTAGGGGAAACCAACATGGGGAATGATTCATGCTCAAATTAATATGCTTTCATGGTTTATTTGCTTGCTTGTTTTGATCTCAACTCATGCACATATTATGTTTGATGAAATGCGAGCCTATGAATCCTTGCATTTTTTACCCATCACCTACCTTTTCAATGAGACTTGTAAGACATAAACCAACTCGAGTCTCATTAGACCATGCATGTTGTAGAGTAGGGAAGACTAAGTCGACTTGTAGGTGTTGTACAATCTAATCTATTCGGCTCCGGGACCCAAACTTTCCTAGGATTGTAAGATATAACCCAACTCAATCCATCACAACAATAATTGCTTGCTTATAATTTGAGAACATGTTTGTATGATCAATTCCCATGAATCCCCTATGACCCCATGACACCCTAGTGCTTTTTATCAATTGTTTACAACCCTTTTTAATTCATCTTGCTAGTTTACTTTCATTGCAATTTAGTTTAGTGACCTTCTACATCAACCCAAATTGTGACACCCCTAAGACACCGCTAGTTGCAATAGAAATCTCATCTTAATTCCCGTCCCTTGGGATCCGACCTTTACTTGCCTCTTTACTAATTGTAGAGTTGTTTGTGAAGCTATAAATTGTGTTTTGGTCTAGGTGCTCCTAACGACAAGTTACCGAAAAGATTTAGTCCGACCACTTGTGAAGAATTTTTAGAGAAATAAAAACCTCACTAATCTCTCCTCTCTTGGCCAAAAATATACAAGAGTACAAAATATTATTTTGTGTCAAATTTTAGTAAGACTTATATTATTACTAGATCATAATAATATTAGTTATTAAGAGTTTTCCTTCTCTTATCTTGTTTTAGTTTGCATGCATAAGATCTTGTATTTATTTTATGACCAAATAAATTATCACATATATGAATATGTAAATTAATGAGATTAATGAATCCAACACTGATGACTATGTACGGTCAAATCATACAACGCCCATGGAACATACTTCACCTGAAGAGATTTTACTTTCAATAATAAGTAGATTTTAGCCTACAGAGTAATGTACTATGGAAAGCCATATTATTTTAAAATAAAAGAAAGTCCGGTAGTAGGCATACTACCAATTTCATTCCCATTTTCGGTGTCTTTGACTCTTTCAAATTTTAAATTGCTATTGGATGGGGTGGTCTGACAGCGTCCTGGGACCACAATTGCTCTCGTACCCTATGAGAAGGCATCAGGTACTTCACATCATTCTAATAGGCTTTTCTGTTTTCAGGCTTCTCTAAGTACATCACTCTGAATCCTAATGTCTATGGTACGTTGAAAGTGTATCTAGCAGGACTGTCAACTGCCAACGCGGGGTGACAAGGCACATGGCACTCCAACATGCCTAACCTACTTTCTCCACTAGGAGCACCCTCACCAGGCGGACTATGGAACATACAAAAGGGAGCCTGGTTGACAGCTAAAAATGCTTACCCAGCTACGCCTGATACCACCCCGCGACGTAGCTCGCACTAATCGCAATTAATCAGGGCCCCAGCATGCATGCGCACATATATGGAACGTAGGGATCTCTGCGCTACCAGAATCCTGCAGCGTCCCATCGGTCCTAGAACGACGATAAACTTGCCTAAAGTACGCCCTTGTTGGCTCTAAAATATGATGAACACAACTTGCGTCATGAACAAGGTTAAGTAGTCAAAATTGCGGCATATGCCTAAATTTGCCATCAGGCTAACACGACAACTAGCTGAGTCTAAATCAGCCTTTTCAGGCTGATACGACTGGTCTAAATCAGCCTCCAAGGTTGACACGGCCACCCCTCCTTACAATGCGGCACATGCCTAAATCAGTCAACAGACTGACACGGTAGCTAGCTGAGTCTAAGTCAGCCTCCTCAGGATGACACGACTCACCTAGATCAGTCAACAGGCTGACACAGGAACCTCCTAAACAAAAACGAAATTTAACACACAGTATATAATTAAAACTTGCCAAACTAGGGCAAGGAGTATTCCAAAAATCTGGCCGAAAATACGGCCCCAGAGTTTAATCGCCACCATGGCGAGCTACCAGAAAAGTGTTTCAAAATATTACAAGTGTGCCACCAAAGGGCCAGACTACTAAAAGTTCACTGGTATAAAAATTTTAAAAAAAAACTTCTTCTTAATTGTCGGTCACATTAATGACCTCCACATCTGACATCTTTTCTGCCTCCTCCTGTTGAACATCTGTTTCAGGTACGGGACCAGCTTGTACACCCTCATCTACCACAGCTTCCTGAGCTCCGTCAGCATCATCCTAGGGCAACCCAGCATCCTCAGCAGCAACCTGCTCAACCAGCGCAGGAGAATTCACCTCGCCAACTTCGGGCATCAGGATGCTCAGGTCAGGTTTCACCGGATACAGGGTCTCCAACTGCCTCTTTCTTTTTCAATAGCTTGCAGAGTTGGAGGCTCCTCAAGGGCAGCACGCATTCCGCTGATCTTTCCCCGCCAGGTAGCATAGGCAACAATGTTTGAGGCCAGGGTAATCAGCTCACTGATCCTCTCCTCAGAGCGCTTCAAGGAGTCAGAGAAAGTGGTGCAAACCTCCTGGGTACGAGCCACCGGTGATCGGCCCCTTCCTTGACTTCTTCTTTGTGCCGGCTAGATCGCCTTCACTCACCCACTGTCCTCTCAAATCGTGTGGCCGCTTCTCTAGATCAGCGATGGACCCAGCCAGCTCCCTGTTCTTGGCGCTAGTAGCACGGCTGGTGGTCTGCACTATGTTGATCATCTTCCTGTTATAAAGAGCAGACTTGAGGGCTTGGGGGCAAGGAAAGTCAAAGTTAGCAGGAATTAAAGATAAGAAACTTAGAACAGGTGGAAGACGAAGGGTACTCACCATGAAAGCATTATGCACATCGTTCTAAGCCATCTCCTCGGGACCAAACTCCGAGAAAGCATCAACCAGAGGAGGGAAGAGCAATTGGTCAATTTCAGGCCAGTATGGCACCTTGTCAACATTTCCAAAGCCCTCTGGAAAATGGGCGATGATGCCACCGCTAGCAGAAGCACGAGGGCTGGCAGGAGGAGTAGGAGGATAACAAGACAGCGGGCTGACCTCAAGAGGTTCAGTCCGAGCAGAGCTGGAATGAGTAGGAGGTGACTGGAAAGAGGTGGCAGAAGCGCTCCTCTTGGAAGCAGAGGCCACGTCAGGACTCGCAGCGGACCTTTTTCTTTTAGCACTCTGGAGGATAGCCTCCAAAGGGTCGACTTTTGAACCTGCAAGCAGTCATTATTTCAGGTGTCATGAAGGGTTAGACAGCCAGCAAGGTTGCACGCAGGTAAAGAAGGCTTTAGGCAGCTTACCGGAAGACATGTTGTGGGCTGATTGCAGGGGGTGGAGGAGGAAGAAGGAGAATATCCAGGCAGCAGATCAGGGAACTTTCTCTCGCTCAAGGGAATGCAGAACAGTTTTTTGCGAGCAGGGATCGGTAGCAGGGACCTGCATGAAAACGATAGAGTAAGCCAGTAAGCATTGGGGTGAACAAGCCAGGCATCAGGAAAGCTACTTACTTGAAGTAAAAATCCATTTCTCGAAGATATAGTTAGCAGGCGGCTGGATAGAAGCCTTCCTCACATAGAAGAAGTCCTCAAACCATTTCTCGTCCCTGAACTTTAACACATGCTTGAAGGGAGTCTCACCAGAACCTCAGAGCGAGAATTGGCCCCTCCCTAGGGACCTGATATCATATATACGGGCCAAATTGCCCAGAGACATGGAATTTCCAGATTTCTAACATGCAGCTAAAGAGTAGAGGAGAACCCTCCAAACAGTGGCCGAGATTTATGCCATAACAAAGTTGTTGGTAAAGATGAAGTCTTGGATAAGTTTTGGAAAGGGAAACGGAGGCCGTATCTAAATGGGTATAAATAGAAACAAACCCACCCCGGACGGATAGCGTCAGCCTTTTGACCCGGTTCGGGGATGGCTATCTCAACCCCATCACCAAGGCCGAGCATACCCTTGATTAGGGGAATATCAGCGGGAGTCAGGGCAGAGTCACAGTCATGGGGGTGAGTAAAAAGATTTCGCGAAGGAAAGACGGTGTCTGGATTCCGGTCAGTTGGGGTAGAGGATGAAGAGGCTTATCGGGTCTTTCCCATGATTAAAAAGAGAAAAGAAAGGAGGGAAGGGAGAAATAACTGGTGAAGAGGACGGCGGGAGCGAAACAGTGAAGACGGCGAAAAAAGAGAAAAGGGAGAGATGAGAATAAGGGGAAGAGTTTTTGGGGAAATAATGGAAGTGAGTAAATGAAGTGGGGAAGGAGTTGAGATTATAAAGGAAGAGAGAGAAAGAGGGGCGTGAGAAATGAGGAGGAGGGCGGCGAGTTATGATGAGTGTGCATGGGAGGAAGTGTAAATGACGGCTTAGGGTTTTAAATAATCAACTACGTAAATTCCTTGTTCGGCGCCTCGAAGCGTACCTCGTAAGAAATTGGGGGCAAACTGTTTGGGCTAAAATCCACACAATAAGGAAAGCCCACTTGGTATGTAATGGATCATAAAGGAAGGAGTGGAAGCAGGGGAGCCCACGATTGGGAGCAAGGGCGCTGAAAAGGGTAATGGGCCAGCAGGCGCGTAAAGAAGGAGGCCAAAGCCTACTGATGGAAGCATCCATGTTTAGGGAAGATAAGTCAGGGAGAAGTCAGGGAGCATTCAGGGAGATCAAGGAGAATTGAGGAAGATAGTGAGATATGGAAAGAGTTATTATGGAAGTTATATTCCTTTCCATAAACATGGTAGGATACACCTAGGGTTCTTACCCTATAAATAGCAAGGGAAGAAATCGAAGAAGGACATTCAAGATCACACATACACAATACCTCGTGCTAGCAAGATTTACATTATGCATCAATTGTATTCATCCTCCCATTCAAATATAGTGCAATATTTGGCAGGGTACCGTCCCTCCCGCGGTTGTTCCCACATTGGGTTTTCCGCGTCACCAAATCTTATGTGTCAATTTACATTCAGTCTTTATTTCCTTATTTAAACATCAAACACAAACGATCAATTAAGCAACCAACGAGTAAGACCGCATTGACCAATACAATTAACTTGGTAAAAATCACCTAAACAACAATTTTGACAAGGAGAACAACATGGCAAGAACAAAAGGTTGAAACAAGGCACCCACAACCTCAAATCTTTCCAAAAGTCAATAAGCTCTTCTAGCTTCAAAGGCTATGGGAGTGCATCAACCAAGGGTGGAGATTCAAGAAGTTGCTACTCCTATGGTGGAAGCTACACCTACACCGGTCATTGAACAATTGCGAGATTATCCGGAGGTAACTTTCATAAACGATTCTCATAGAAAAGCATTTGTATCCCTTACTAATAATACTATTTTTCCTACCAAATTCATATGCCAAGATGCCTTAGACAAATTAGGTGTGCTTGAAAGAAGTAGGAATTTCTTCGAGTCCATGAAATTGCTTACCCTGTTTGCAATGCAAGAATTAACCTACCCTTCCCTTACCATGGAGTTTTTAAGCTCCTTGAAGGTGACTAAGGTAGAGGGCCACAAATTTGTTGAATTCCGTCTAGAAAACAAGAGTAGAAAGATAACTTTGGATGAGTTTGGCAAGGTGTTTGGTCTTAAAGACCATTCTCCTTATGTGAAGAAGCCTTTAAAATATGATGCCGCACCCCTATGGAAAGCAATAACTGGATGAAAATTTGAGTCTTTCCATGAGTGCCATGTTCTTTATGTCCACCATCCGGGTATAAGGGTATGGCACAAGTTTGTAGGCAACACTTTAATTGCAAGAAAGGGCACCAACCACTTTACCGAGCTCGACTTTGTCTACCTTGAATCCACCATGAATGTCAACAAAACGTTCACCAAGGAATACAACATACTTTAACTCTTACTTGAACGGTGGCTTACTATTGACCATGGAAAATATGGAGCGGCTTTTATTGTGAATGGAGGATTAGTAACATGGTTAACCAAACACTTTAACCCGGATTTCAACAAAGACAAGAATTATAAAACGGTTAAAGGAGGCAACCTTCTAGATTTGGCCACTATGATCAACAAGTTTCATTGGGTCAAGAATGATAATCTTTAAAACAAGTATGAGTGGCTCACTAATGAAGCTAAGTCCTTCATCTTGCTTAAAAAGATTTGCCTCATCAATGTCCGAAGTCCAAGCTACCTTCCACCCGTCTTCGATGAAGCCGAGATGATTATGAAGCAACATAGGGAATCGCATGCCAAGCCCTCCTCCTCCTCCTCTATTGTGACTCCACCATATCCATTTGCCTATCGTGAATTCACACCAATTGGCACTAATGTTGTGGTAGGCAACAACTATTTGACTCAATTAATGCAACATATGCATAAGGAAGCTCATGAGGATCGGGTCAATGCTTACCGAGCTCAATATCCGCCCCTCCTACACTTAGCTAGGCAAGGATTACTTGATCCTTCATGTCCTTTGCCTAGTTGGTGGATAGGGAAGTATTTTTTCCGAGTTCTCCTAGAGATGCCACCGTGGATAGTCAAGTTACTAAAGGAAGGAGATTGTTGTTGAAAGCGGGGAAGGTAGTGACTCATGCCATGAGGAAGAAGAGGAAGAAGTGCAAGGTTCAAGTGATGAAAATGGTGAAGCCTCCGGGTCCAAGGAGGTAGATGATGATGATAATAATAAGGAAGATGATGATAGAAATGATAGTGAAGAGGATGTTGCCATGAGCGACAATTGAGGATTGACAAGCTTTTTGGAGGATGCCACATATCCCATTGTGAGTTTCCTACACATCCTCTAGCTTTATTTATTTCTCTTGTTTTCAAAAAAAATTATCTTGATCAATTGTTTTGAGTCCTAGCAACACTTAGAGGACTCCCACCTCGGTTCCATTGAGGTGTCTTATATTGTTCACACTTGTACAATCCAAAATGATAATTAGTTTCATGCATTGCATACTTATGCATGAATTTTCCTATTTTTGACATTAGAAATAGTGTCTTACTTGGTTTGGGGAAGTTCAAGCACAAGCATTGGGAGTTAATCTAAATTACCTCTCCAATCAATAAAATCATGCATCATATAGTGTAGTATAGATTGCATCTCTTGCATATATGTCATATAGCTTGCATAGTAGTGTAGAAATCGTGCATTCTCATTTAGCTTGCATAATTTACTATCGTATTGGCCATTGAGGACAATGCCCATACTAGTGTGGGGATGGGAAATTCTAACGTGACTTTTAAAACCAAAAATGATAAAAATTCAAAATTTTTTGAAAAACCCAAAAACATGTTCATTCCTTTATAGTGTAGAATTGTATATATTTTGTATATACATGCTTGTGTTTGTTTGTCCTTATATCACATTGATCGACTACGCCACATCCGAGACATGAGGATTATGAAGACCGCATGGTATGATCTTTCCAATCTCCTTTTTCCTCTCTATGTTAATGACTATAGGGCTTTATTTTGATTGATGCGGTACAAACCAATGTGATTCTAGGAGTTGCATTTAGTTTATATGGCATACTAGTGGGTAGAAGCATATGCTTTACGTTGTATAAATATTAGTTGCATCATGGCATGTAGTTGCATTTTAGAAATTTTTTTTGAAAACATTTATTTGGGAAGCTTGACAAGTGTATATAAGGCCCTTGTAGACACTTTTTCTTCTTAAGACTTTGCTCATTAGAATGCTTGTAAAACACCCTAGGATGTGTCATTCTAGTATCCTTTGACCCATGGATTAAGGCCTAGTCAAGGGTACCTTGTGGTGTGATAACTCCTTGGATACCATTTATTCCAAGGTGACCCTTGAAACCATGCAACCATCTTCCACATTCTACCACATTTTGTCAACAAAAAGGGAATGGGCACAAAAACTATCAAAATTTGAGTTCAAGAATTGAAATGAAAGAAATAAGAATTTTGCAATTTGCATCAAAGAAAAGAGGAGTACCAAAAATAAGAACTCATATGCTTCAAATATAAGCACCCTCGCTACAAATGGGGTGACTTTGAAAATGTCCAAAAGAAAATGCAAAAAGTTGAAAGTTATCAAGTATTGAAATGCCAAACATCAAAGAAATGGCAAAAATAAAGTGTTCTCAAATGTCAAATGCCACAAGAAATGGGGGGGAATAACAACATCAAAAGCGAACTCCCACATGAAACTCTAAACCTATTGATCTCTTTTTTCCTTCGAATCCACTTTTGCGCATGGTAGAAAGGGGACGACCCTTCTTCTTGTCTAGGCAAGAAGGGGAATTCCGCGATCCTCCAGTGTTTCTAACACCATAGGGAGTCTAATCTTGACGAAAGCATTTAACGATTGAGGACAAAGGTACCCTAGCTTGACACGATTTGGAGGTGATTTATTGGTATCCTTCTAGGCTTAGTAGTTTGAAGAAACCGTATCTATGATGGAGTGTGTACCCTTATATTGCTTCCCATGTAGATAATTTCCGCCACTTAGATGAGGAAAGTGGCTATTCATTTTTGTAGATGCATCCATTACTTGCTTTTGTGTTCTTATTGCTTGGATGTGTCGCCATTTTTACAAGCCCCACCTTGCCTTGCAAGAAGGCATCCTACCTCATGGTTGTATTATTGTGAGTTGAAGGGGCGGAGTGAAACCCACTAATTGTCTCATATCGGCTATATTAGTAGGATAGTTTAAATAAAGGTCCTAGTTTTAGTCACCTCTTTACTCGGGACGAGCAAAGGTTCGGTTTGGGGATGTTTGATGTGACTCATATTTGAGCACATTTAGTTCCCGAATTAACCTCGTTCCCATGCTTTATAGCACATAATTGGGTCATTTACTATCTTTAGTTTCCCATTTTGCATATTCTTTGAGGTTTTGTCTCCTTGGTAGGAAAGGATTGCTAACCTTGCATTTATGAGGCGAAATGGAGCTAAATAGATCACATCTAATGACCAAGCATCAAGAGAAGACCAACACTAGAGGCCTAAGTAGATAATAAAGTGAAATGGGCAATGATGAAAGGATCCTTGCATCCCCGACATGATCCTTGCGGATTGTTAAGGAGCAAAAGAAGAAAAGTAGTCTGTCCAATAATCCGAGCGGATTGAGCACGATCCGGGCGTCTCTGAACATCACAATTCGGGCGTCTTGTGCCCAAGACGAGTGGCTTGCAGCTGCTAGATCCGAGCGTCTTCCCCAGGATCCGAGCGGATCACAAGTAAGAACAACCCGTGCCTCAGCACGGGACGAACAGATCAACACATGACTAGCTAGAGGATCCGCTTATTTCCTTCGGGAGTAGCATTTCCTCAACTTTTCTTAGGGTCTTAATAGTGATTTAAGCCCTTAGTAACCCTAATCCTTGTACCTAATCTTTAGTATAAATACCCCTTTGTACTACCTAGATTAGCATCCAATCTTGAGGCTCTCTTAATCCATCCTTACTCTAGTTGTAATCCTAAATACTCTCAAATTAGTCTTAATTTAGTTGTAATACAATTCTCAATATTAATCATATTTTAATCTTTCCTTAATTTCTATATTGTTCTTCCTTTATTTTGGGTAATTAGAAGATTATTTGGGTTTATTTGGAGGATTGACAACCTTCCATCAATCATCAAGTACTTCTATTATTCTTTGCTTTATTATTTGGAATCATCTTCATAGGTATAATTCTCTCTTAACCTTGTTTAATTATTGTTAATCACTTTCATTTATTCATCATGTTTTGCCTTGTTAGTATGATTGACAACCTTATTAACATGTTAAACTTGATCATGAGTGAGTAGTTTCCTTAGCTAGGGTTAATGGGGAATTAGGGGAAACCAATATGGGGATTGATCTATGCTTAATCTAATATGTTTTCATAATTAAATTGCTTGCTTGTTGTGATTTCAACTTATGCACATGTTATGTTTGATGAAAAGCGAGCCTATGAATCCTTGCATTTTTTACCCATCACCTATCTTTTCAATGAGGCTTGTAAGCTTATACACCAACTCGAGCCTCATTAGACCATGTATATAGATGAATAGGAAGGATTAAGTCGACTTGTAGGTGTTGTACAATCTAATCGATTCGGCTCCGGGACCCAAACCTTCTTATTGATTGTAAGCTTATACACCAACTCGATCCCATCACAACAATAAGTGCTTTCTATATAATTGAGAACATGTTTGTATGATCAACTCCCATGAATCCCCTATGAACCCCTAACACCCTAGTCCCTTTAATCAATTGTTTACAACCCCTGTATTTGCTTTACTTTGTTTTTATCTTGTTGATTAGTTTAGTTTATCTCCTACATCAACCCAAATTGTGACACCCTAAGACACAACCATTTGCAATTGAGAATCCTACATCAATACCTGTCCCGTGGGATCCGACCTTTACTTGCCTCTTTGCTAAGACTAGTTTGTGAAGTTATAAATATTGTTTTGGTTGGTAGCTTTTGACGACGAGTTTAAACCGGACTACTACATAATCTATAATCCATACTTAATATTGTGTATAACAATACATCTCAACTCAATTGAAATGGCATGACTTATCATGCTTATGAAAGGGCCTTGGTTAGCAAGTTTTAGCAATACTTTGCAGTTTCCCTAACCTTACTATATACTATTTCCCATTCTTGTGTATAATCTTGAATTATAAGAATTTCTTTGAGTACGTGTCTAGATCAAATCTGTACATAGTCTCTCAGGCCTTGAATAACTTCCACTGTCCTCATAGTGTGTAGGGATAGGACCTTCGGTTATTGGAACGAACTACCATAGTTCCTCCAATTCACAAAACCGAATCCTAATTTCATCCCTTCCTTCTTGCATATCTCATTATTGCAAGTGTACTCAATTTCCGTTGTGTATATCTCATTGTTCAACTGCCTGGGACGTTTCGAGCAGATTTCCTCCTTAAATAATATATCCAAGATGGTGCTCTAATCATCTTTGTGTGTTAGAATATGGTTTTTGTGTAACTCCTTGCACATAAATCCATTTCATTTCTAAATGCTTAACTTTATATCTTTAGTACTTTCTGAGTACTAACTAATGAACTATGTGGCTATGTAGAGACTTCTCTCAAAGATTCGATTTGTAACATCTCGTCATACTCCAAGTATACGAGGATTAAGAATGGTAATACATCTTAGGGTAATGAATTGATCTCGCAGCGGAAGCATGTGTTGGAAATCTATATCTAATTATACAACATATTCATATATGTTTCAAATTAATTTAGTCATAAAATTAATTATTAATCTTATGCATGCAAACAACAAGAGTTAAGAGAAGAAATCGGTTCCTTACATTGCATGTTTCGGATATTTGGGCACTAGTAAGGTCACCTACCATACTTAGTTCTTGAGCTTTCCTTATGGATGAACAAGATTCAAGTATAGAATCCCTCCCAAAAGCATATACCCAAGGAACACTCATAATAACCAATATTATTTAGATCTAGTAATAATATTAGTTTTGCTTAAAATATGACACAAAATATTAATTTTGCTCTTGAAATTTCGGTTCAAGAGGTAGTGTATTTGTGAGTTTATTTCTCTAGAATTATCATAAATTATAGAGAGTTTTTAGCATTTTCTTACACTAGAAAATATTTTGGTGAAGAAGAATGAATAATGGAGAAAAACCATATTAGGTGTTTTTTAGGAAAACCGGTTGGGAGGGGGGCTTTATGGGGAGCCTATGCATGCAATAGTTTCTCTTCTCAAAAGCTATAGGGTTTCATGGCTAGTAGTTAGCTTTCATGATTGTGTTTTCCACTAAAATGAAAACACAATATTAACCCAATAATCCCTCCATTTTCGGCACTTACATTATAAAATGGATGGTCCATTTTATTTTGTCATTTGTCAATTTCGTCACATGTAACATGTTACATGACATGTCACAATGTAATGTATTTTTAATATATTAAAAATTAACATACTCATAAAATATGTCATTTACAAAATCGACTAGTAATTCGTAATTACTTGTGCCAAAAGTGTTTCCGTATTATAAACTACAACATTCTGTATTTATAATAATTTATTCATTCTGTTTCAATTGTTTCTGTAAACAATAATTTCATCTAAGTAATAAAACAATTCGATTACCTAGACCGTGTCTCATTTAATCATATTACAATAAGATACGTTAATTATACTCACAAAATCATCCGTCAATTTTAAGCAATTTAATTAACTCGTATCGGTATACGATTAATTAAATAATCAATTAAGAGTATTTCCCTATAGGTATGACCTAAGGGGATCAACTGATCACCACCGCCGCACGACAGTAATGTCAAACTCTAGTCAGCCAATCATTACCGATATGTGTGGACCAGTTGACTGTAAAATATTACATCCCACATGTATTCTTAAAATGAGATTTAAACATGTGATCATTATGATAACCAGTTGTGATCGCATTATTGTCGGAGGACACATATTCCAACAATCTCCCACTTGTCCTCGACAAGTGTGCGTCACCAATTCTCTTGTCCTATTAGTATCTCCCACTCAATGCAAGGTGTCTTTCGGGTCGTACTTGCAAGTGATCATATCGAGAGTGGTTTCCTCGATCTGGAGAATAACTGATTGACCGGATTTATCTATCATAGATACCTTCCGAGCGTGGCCACATATTTCCAGTTCATTACTCCTCGAGTGGCCCTGAGATATTGTTTTAACCCTGACAAGGGGGTGGACAATTCCTATCGCACTTATTCCCTTCGACTAGCCACAGCCATCATAACCCAAAATATGCCCATTTGACCCCATTTACGAAGGTCGTAGTAACACAAATCAAAGTTAATCTGAAACTGTGCCATCTTAGGCAAACAGTCTTTAGTCAAAAGAATCGACTCATTAGAATACTATAGTAGCTCTCGCCATGACCAGGCTATATAAATTTGCCAGAACTCTATAAGCGATCACTGCCCGACAAGGTGTTCCTAACAGTCTGCCTATGTGATCGACTAGTCATCTCACATGACTCTATGGCACTTGAACTTGCCATCAATCGCATCACACTCTAGTCACTTCGAGACGTCACCTCATACAAGTGACTATGGGCGAATAAAATGCTAATCCGTGTTCACTTTAACGGGGTTCAATGTTGTCTCTACAACCCGTTTGGATGTAACAAAGTATAAAAGAAGAGTTTTAGAGTAAAACTCAAACGACAAATGCGATTATCACATATGAATAGTCAATGCTTGATTACTACTTCATATTCTATAATATAATTTGATCTTTTATGTAGTTATTCATCTCAATTTAATTGAAATGACATGACTCATCATGTTAAGCCTATGAGAAGGCTTTGGTTAGTAGGTTTTATCAACTTCTTGTACCTTACTCAACCTTACTACATACTCGTTTTCCTTTGTAATGTATACATTTGTATTACAAACTTTATGAGTACGTGTCGAGATCCAATCAAGACATAGGCCCTCTAGCCTTAGAATATCTCCCACTGTTTTCACAGTGTGCGGGACTCATCCGTCTTGCACATCCCATGATTGCAAGTGTACTCAATTTCCGTTATAAATATCTCTCATTGTTCTTTATTGCCTAGAACGATTCTAGAAAATCTACTTCTTAATTAACATAGCCATAATGGTATCTTAACCATCCTAATGTGTTTTGATTATGGTTTTGTCAGAAACCATGCGCAATCTCAATTGTCAATTGTCTCTTGTGTAACACCCTTACACAAAATTGCATCATAAACACTTTGCTTTACTTCCTTAATGCTTCTGCAAGCACTTAAGGGTAATCTTTATGGCTTACTTGGTAAAGATTACTTAAATTCGATTTTGAAAACAATTCATCATACTCAAAGTATATGAAGTGTTATACATCATTTCCTATTTAATTGATTCAGCAGCGGAAGCAAATGGAATCAATCAAATATGTTCAATTTAATTGAACTAGTCATGAATCTTATCAACATAAGACTTCTTATTGACGCTAATATCATGTGGATTTATCTACATAAATCTAGATATTAAAGATGTATTATATTACTCCAAAAGTCTTAAATCATTCGCAATGATCAACATGTTATCCACATATAAGACTAATTAAAATTACCGTAACTCCCACTAAACTCCATGTATAAACACAACTTCTCGACTTATCGAGAAAAGTTTTATAACATGATCAAAACATTGATTCCAACTCATTGATGTCCTACTTAAGATCTTCTCTTAAGTTTCACATTATCTTAGGATTGTAAGAATCTATAAAACTCATGACATGTATTGAATACATTCCTTCTTTTGAAGAAGTGGGTTTTAGATTCACTTGCTGTATGCATATCCTCATAATGAAACACAATCCCTAAGAAGATCCAAATAGACTTAAGCATTTCAATTAGTACAAAACCCTTTGCAACCAATCTTGCTTTGAAATCTCTCTTTATTAGTGCAAAACCCTTTGTCACTAATCAAGCCTTTTAATTTCGGATTTTCATGGCTCTAAGCCTTGTATTGAGTTGTGACTTAAACACTCTCATATAAGTCATATGTTCATTACTTTCCAGAAGTAATCAATCTTGAATCAAACAATTTCTTTGTAAGTTCTTTACTTTCTTAAAAGTAACATGAATTAATCAAACAATTTCTTTGTAAGTTCTTTACTTTCATAAAAGTAACATGAATTCATCATCTTTAACAAGTGACGAATTTAACCTCCTAGGTTTTAAAGAAACAACATCTTACATAAAACGTCCTATGTAGTCAAGAAACACCAGTTTCTTGCGACATAACATTCTTTGTGGCTCTTGAATAATTTCTCCCACTCTGTCTTCTAGAAATGAACTTGTATTTTAGAAAGACAGCTTCACGAGCCGCAAACCCGTCGTACTAGTGACAATTGAAAGGGAAAAATGAGCATTTGTTTCTTGTGAAAACTTACAAATATGGTACTCCACCATTTCATATATCATATGATTCGTTTTAGATTTAGTGGAAAAATAATTTAGACAAAATGATAAAATCCCCAAAAGGATCAAGTAACTCAAAGTAACTTGATTGAAGTCCAAACCATATCGAATAGCGTTTGAATTCTTATCCAATCACACATTATTCCATAATGCGTGCTAAGAGAGATTAACTTGTGATTCTAAATCACATTTCCTTTGGCTTATATCAAAGTCTTCACTTTGATAATCCCATCACGACTAAATCGTGATTCTTTGAACACTTTAAACTTCTTGAAGGATTTCTCTATTTACCTTATTAAGTGAACATATTAGCGTCAACTTAAATCGTTGGTTAAAAGAAAATGATCAACCTATTTTGGATCAATGATTTACAACCTCGATCTCCTTTTCGACCAAAAGGCACGAGACATCTTGCTTTGAATACAAGATACACATATACCATTAACAATCTAATGGTTTCAAGAGTACTCGATAAATCTTTGCGTTAATCATTCCAGAATTTAAGGTTTAATCTTGGGTTACCAATTTGAGTCTTGCATCATCTTCATGATATATCATTCTAGTTTGGTTTACAATATAATCACCTTGAGAATGGGCTAGCCATACATCAAATCGTGGTGTATAGGGTCACAAAGTGAAACCTCTTTTGTATCTTAACAAGTTTGTATTCTTATTTAGAGTTTATGTACTTAATAGTCACAATTAAGTACAACTCCAAACCCAAAAACTAGATTTAGTACACAATGACTCTATCTCTTGACTTCATTGTTGCTAGTCGTCATATTCTAATCATCCTCTGTATCAAACATAATGATGAAAAACCACCACCGATTTCTAATATTGACGAAGTAGTACTAGCACAATTTATGTTTAATCAAATAAACATTTAAAGAAGAAGGTCCCATTAGATGTCCCACAACTAATCTGTTGATTCTTCAATAATTTGGGTAGTTTCCTTTCTAGTGTCCAACATTTAAGACAATGGAAACTTTATCGGTCGGGATTGATAGGTTTAGTATCGTCATTCTCAACAACTTTACCTTTAACATAACCTTGTATCAATTCCATTCTAATCTTTACTTCTTGAACCTCATCCTCATCTTAAAGGTTTAAGAGAATGCTCCCACTCATTTCAATGAGTCTTTGCTTTGAGAAGCAAAATTGAATTCATGAAGATTACTCTTCATTTGTTCGTTTTAGTCTTAAAACTTTCATTGAAGTGGTTGCGTTATTATGGTTAATTACGAATTCTGACAAATCTAATTACCAAAACAATTTATCGCTTCAAGGTACTTAATTCAATTAAGTATATGAAAAACAATCCATTGTAAGTAGATGTGTTAGTCAAGAATCAAAAACCTGTTTGACAATGAATAATTTTTATCTATACTCTTTACAAGAGATCCTTAGCAATGGTTTATTGGAGGTTTTTAGAAGCAAATTCATATTTTGTCATTGGTTACGATGTTTTAATGGAGATTTGAACTAAAATCGAAATGATATCGTATATGAATTGTGGTAAAGAAATAGAACAATATGATAACGAAATAGTGGAAAACTTAACATTTATCGTTTTATAAATACTTGTAAATAACAAGTAAAGCATTTACATAGTGACCTCTACCCAACTATGATAAATGATTCCAAGATCCAAATTCATATTAACTTTGGCACGGTAGGGCTGATTCATCCCTTATCAATATAACTCGGTGGATTAACTCTTTAATCGATTCTACTTTTAGAACTCTTGGTCGATAAAATTACATTAATATTTATCTTTAGCCCGGAACACATGCGACTACAGTCACGAATACTTCCGTTGAGCTCAATCCAAATTTCGAATAAATGTGTCCATGATCCAAATCCACATCAACTTGGGCACGGTAGGGCTGATTCATCCCTTATCAACATGAATTCGGTGGATAGACATTTATCACCCACTTCCCCTACGTAACAAGGTTTGTACCCCGGTAGGGCCGAGTGCACTCCCTCGCGAAATAGGTTTTCATGGTTTCTACTATTTGGTAAGGCTATGTCTCAATTGATTATTTTAGCGAGAGGTCATGTCAATTTATTATCTATCACGTTTTTGTTGGGGTTGGTGTCCTTAACAGTTAGTGCAAGGACTTATAAATCTCTAAAAGGATCAAAGGGCATACTTTTGGTATTATTATCAGTTGATCCACGTTTATCAATAACGGTTGGCTTGCTAGATAAGTTTGACGTTATTGTCATACAGATGGCGGTGATCAACTGGTCCCTAAAAGTCACACCTATAGGATACGTTTGAGAGACGTGACAGTATGAAAATACAGTCATGTAGATGCCAAATATGACTAACCAGTTAGTCCGAGTTATTTGACTAGTAATTAGTCAAAATGTGATGTTGAGATATTATATTTAATACGGATTAAATATCATGAGCTAAGGCGAATTAACCAGTTAATTCCTAAAATTAAATATAAGCGATTTATATTTAATTAATGTATATTGAATATAATTATACAATATTGTCTTTGTCGGACATGTATTAATAAATCAACTAATCCGTCTTATTAGTTGATGTTTTAATAGCCGATAACCGATGACGATTTATAATAAACCGCGTCATATACATTTAGCAATTTTCGGGTCGTACCATGAGTTAAAAATTAGAGAAAGTGGAAAGCCCACTTTCCCATGTAAAGCTCTCGGCCAAACCGAGATTAGGAGAACAAAAGGAGAGCACCTCCTCTTGTTTTAACCTAATCATTCACTTCTACATAAATTAGGGTTTTGGAGACAGTTTCTCTCTGAAACCTAGATCTCACATCTCGAAAACCTCACAACTAGTTCTCTCAATATTGCAAGGCAATCAGAGAACACCATCTAGCACAAGGGCATATCTCGGACAAGTCTTGGGTGCAACAATTAGGAGGGAATCTCATTTGATTTCTGTTCTTTACGCCGCACTATAAGGACCCGAGGTTGATTCTAATTCCTTATCGTTTCTATATTGTATTTATGTTTTATGACGATATTCGCATGTGAAATTTACGTTATAGTCCTAAATTTAAAGGGTATTATACGGATATTACCCCTCAGGTGGTATCAGAGCGAGGCCACGTAAATTTTTCTATGTGTTTTTCATAAAACGATTTTGAAACGGTTGTGTTTTATCTCGAAAACCGTGCCATGTATACACGGCTGGATTTTTTTTAACCGTGACATGATTTTACACGGTTGTTTTGTGTAATTTTCGATTTGATCTTTTACATATTGTTGTTTTATACTGAGATTATAACAATATGTCAAGTTTTGTCAATTGTTAAATTTGTTTTGATGCGTTTTTGATCAAAATTGCAATTGATTTTGTTTTGTCAAACTGTTTCACGAGGGTTTTAAGTTTTCCAGAAACTTTTGTTCTCGATCGAACAAGTTTTTCAATCGATCGAGTGTTTTTCTGTCATGTTTTGACTCGATCGAGTCCTTGCTGTACTCGATCGACCTGCTTTTAAAACCCCACTGCTCGATCGAGAAGTCCTCGTACTCGATCGAGCAGTATTGCTGATATAAGTCCTCGATCGACTACCAGTTTAGTCGATCGAGTACTTCCTGATTAGCACACCTCTCGATCGACTTGCAGTTCAGTCGATCGAGCCATTTCATTCCTCGATCGAGCACCTGTGTCCCTGGATCGAGGGATTTCTGTTTTGACAGCTTTGAAAATTTATTCTTTTTGTTTTAAATTTTCTTATTGGCCATAATATGTACTTTATACTGATATTGTACACTCGCTATGATTGTGAAACGGTTCACACACGTACCATTAAGTTATTTTAAAGCGTATTTAAAGTAACGGACTGTATTGGATTAAAATTAAATGATAGAAGCGGTTTTATCACATGAATTTTAATCATTAAAAGGTGGTTTGGATAAATTTAACATAATTACGGAATTATGTCACGAATGAATTTGTTTTTAGTTGATGCATTTATTTATCGTTAATTTTGTTGAATGCCTTGAATGCCTTTTATTACGTATTTATTTATTTTGCAAACGGTTGTAACTTAGTGTGGCCTTAGTAGAACGTGTTACCGTAATGATGGAACACGGTCTTGGTTGTATTTTGAGATCTCGTATCTCCGTTTTGGATTTTTCACTTGTAATTACAGTTTTTATTAGAATGTAATTAGGTTTATATTTTGTAATTTTAATTGTAATTTTTGAGAAGACCAAAGACGGAGACCAGATGCTCACTCCCGCTAACTGGATCAAGATGGAACAACAAGACAAGCTTCTTGGGTCCAACGGTGGATTCCAAAGTTGTATTTTATTCTTTTTATTAGGATAGGCCACACTAGGAAATTTTATTTACGTATTGCATTCAATTATTTATTTTATCGTAACGATAGTATGCATCATATTCCGCCTAAAAACCAAACCACCTAATAAATGCATGAAAACTGACACATTTAGAGGTCACGAGTTAGTTTTCTTTGACATTCGTATGTCACACGATTTTTATAAGCCATCACCCAAATTAATTCATTCACGCAGACGCTAGTTATTCGTTCACTTAATATGAATTATAATTTAGTTGATGGGATCTTCCTCGTATAAACAAAAATTGAGAACGGTCTTTATAGGTCAAACTCCAATGAGTCCCTTCTTCGTCGGTAGGCATAATATGACCCCTTCTACGTCGGGTAAGTTGGAACCGATTGACCTATTTTATCTCAACACTATGGTCACTGTACGATCCCCGTGACTGTGGTGGACTATAGATAGGATTTACGGAAATCTATCGACCAAGAGTTCTTACGGAAGAATTAGCTAAACAGTTGGCTTATCGGTTTACGTAAATTGAGTCTTGGGATCACTTGTATCATTCTTGAGGGAGATCAATTATGCAAGTGCGAGAGTCTACATGTTTAAAATGAATTTTAAAATAGACTTAAATCACCTCGATGAGTTGCTTATTTCGTTTTGTTTTTCTTCCTTTTTCGGTGTAGATCACGTTTTATTAAAGCGCAAATAACAAATGGCTGGTTCTACCGATAACCCAATGCCAAGTGCCACATTGGACCGTGAGTCCTGGCTTCGGATCTTCATGAATCGGATGAATCGGTCTACTCGATCGAAGAATGATGGATCAAACTTCGCGGATCGGGAGGCGGCATTACGGAATGCCCGCCGCCGACGGAAGCTCAAATATCTCTTGGAGCCCATCCCGGTAAACCCAGGTCCCACGGCTAGAGCTGCTGAAATCACCAAGTTTAATGATTTCTGTATGGAAGCGGGTGCGATTAAAAACGTACTCATTTTTGCAATGGAACCCAATTTGCAGAAACGCTTCATAGCCCATGGTGCGAACAAGATTTTCACCACGCTCACTAAGGAATTCTCGAAAGCACCGAGAATCGTGACCTATGAGCATACCACTCGCTTCTTTGATGCGAGACTCCGAAAAGGGCCAACCGGTTAGCCCACACATTCTCGGCATGATTGAGAATGTCGAGAAGTCGGAGACCTTTGATTGTAAGATCAGCGAGAACATTGTTATTGACCGCATACTTCACTCACTCCACGATGGTTATTCGCAATTTAGAGCGAATTACTATATGAATGATTTGAAGAAAACTCCCCATGAACTGCACTCCCTCCTCGTACAGACCGAGAAGGACATGAAGTTCAGTGGGAGCATGAAACAGGATGTTCTCGTTGTGACAAATAAAGGGAAGGGTAAGGGCAAAGCTCAGGCAAACCTAGCAGTAGGTAAGGCGAAGTTCAAGAAGTCGGGTTTAGGTAAGAGTGGGCCTGGTGAGTCGAGCACCTCATCAGGCGCGACAAAGAGCAAGAATGAAAACATGGAATGCCATCATTGCCACAAGACTGGGCATTGGAGACGCACATGTCCTGTTTATCATGAGGACTTAAAGGCAGGTCGTGTTAAACCTGTTGGTATGTCTTCCTCTTCTTCTACTTTTATTCATATGATTGAGATTAACCACGCAAGTTACGGAACTTGGGTACTTGATAATGGTTGTGGTTCTCATCTGTGTAATCATGTGCGGGGGCTCAAATCTCGAACCTCTCGTAAAGGGTGAGGTTGACTGCGTGTCGGGAATGGAGCAAGAGTGGCTGCCGTCTCGAGGGGAACATATGTGATCCAGCTTCCTAGCGGATTTGAGTTATCATTATATGATTGCTATTATGTACCCAGTCTTTCGAAAAACATTATTTCGGCCGCACTTGACAAACTTGGTTTTTCATTTGTAATTGAGAATAATACTTGCATTTTCTCTTTACACAATATGATTTATGGCAAGGCAGTCTCCATGAATGGAATTTATGTTTTAGATCAGACCACCGAAATATTACACGTAATGAATAAAAAGTTAAAGGTTAGTGACAAAGATCAAACGTATCTATGGCACTGCCGTATGGGACACATTAATGAGAAACGCGTAAAACAGCTCATCAAACATGGAGCTATCTCGGCCTTTGATTTTCAATCATTTGGCACGTGTGAATCATGTCTCATCGGTAAGATGACTCGGATTTCCTTCAAAGGTGTTGGAATGCGCGCTGCTGACCTATTAGGACTCATACACACGGATGTATGTGGACCTATGTCAATCACCGCACGAGAAGGCTATAGGTATTTCATCACTTTCACGGACGATTTAAGTAGATATGGATATGTCTACTTAATGAAGCACAAAAGTGAATCCTTTGATAAATTCAAGGAATACCAGAATAGGGTACAGAACCTATTGGGTAGAAAGATTAAAACACTGCGTTCGGATCGTGGTGGCGAGTATCTTTCTCACGAGTTTGATCAACACCTAAAGGACTGTGGGATTGCCCTACAGTTAACTCCACCTGGAACACCTCAGTTGAACGGTGTGTCCGAACGGAGAAATCGAACACTACTTGATATGGTTCGATCCATGATGAGTCACACCGTGTTGCCTGACTCATTGTGGGGTTATGCTCTTCTGTCAGCTGCTCTAATACTTAACCAAGTCCGTCTAAAAGCTGTTGACAAGACTCCATATGAACTATGGAAGGAACGGTCCCTAACTTGTCCTTTATACGGGTTTGGGGCTGCGAGGCTTATGTCAAGTGGATACACGAGGATAAGCTCGGCCCGCGATCGGTCAAGACATACTTTATAGGTTATCCTAAAGGAACACGTGGTCATTACTTTTATTCGTCAACCGAACAACGTGTTTTTGTTGCGGCTAGTGCGACATTCTTAGAGAAGGAATTTCTCGAGAATGCAAAGAGTGATAGAACCTTCGACCTGTCGGAGATTCCAGAACCAACCACCGAGCAACCATTGGAGGAACCTGTTCCTTCAATCTCGGCTGCGGTGAATATTCCTGAGGAACCTAGGAGGTCGGGAAGAGTCTCTATTCCTCCAGACAGATACATTGGTATGGTCGAGGAACATGACATAGATGACGTTCTACTCTTAACGAGTAGTGAACCCGCAACCTATAAAGGTGCCATGACTAGTTCTGACTCAAAGCTATGGCTTGAGGTCATGCAATCCGAGATGGACTCCATGTATGAGAACAACGTGTGGGATCTTGTTGACTTACCTGCTAAGGTTCGTCCCCTTCAATGCAAATGGCTTTACAAGATAAAGCATTTCGTGGAAGGTCAACAAGATATCTATAAAGCACGACTAGTTGCTAAAGGTTTCACCCAAGTGCCAGGTTTGCACTACGATGAAATTTTCGCACCTTGATCATGCTGCGTTCCATTCGGATTATCTTAGCGATCACCGCTTTTCATGACTATGAAATTTGGCAAATGGACGTGAAAACCGCCTTCTTAAACGGCTTTTTGGAGGAAGAGTTGTACATGGTGCAACCCGAAGGTTTCATCGATCCACAACATCCTAAGAAAGTATGCAAACTTAAGCGTTCCATTTATGGACTTAAGCAAGCATCTCGGAGTTGGAATCATCGCTTCGACCAAGTGATTAAAGAAAATGGATTTACTCGATCGGTCGAGGAACCATGTTTATATATCAAGTCGAGTGGGAGCAAGATTGTCTTCCTAATATTGTATGTTGACGACATACTCCTGATTGGGAATGACATACCTCTCTTAACTTCGGTGAAAGTATGGTTGAAAAACCATTTCCAGATGAAAGATCTGGGAGAGGCACAAAGAATTCTAGGCATCCGTATCTATCGAGATAGATCACGACGGATGTTATCTCTCGATCAGAGTCTTACATAGACAAAGTCCTAGAGAGATTCAAAGCATGACTAACTCCAAGAAGGGGTTCCTTCCTATGGCTACAGGGGTGCATTTGAGCAAGTCTCGGGCACCGAGACACCGGAAGAGAAAGAGCGCATGACACGGATTCCTTATGCTTCGGCTATAGGATCAATCATGTATGCCATGATATGCACACGTCCGGATGTGGCATATGCATTGAGTATGACAAGTCGATTCCAACAGCATCCAGGTGAATCACACTGGTTAGCTGTCAAGAACATTCTTAAGTACCTACGGAGGACTAAAGATTGGGCATTGACTTATGGAGGCGAACAAAGGCTATGCGCAACCGGTTACGCAGATGCTAGCTTCCAAACGGATCGAGATGACTCGAAATCTCGATCCGGATTCGTTTTTACTCTTAATGGCGCTGCAGATCACCTGGAAGAGTTCGAAACAAATCACATACAAAGAGATTCTACGACCGAGTCCGAGTACTATGCCGCGTACGAAGCTACAAAGGAAGCGATATGGATGCGTCAATTCTTACATGGACTCTCTGTAGTGCCTAGTTCGAATGACCCGATCACCATCTATTGCGACAATAGTGGTGCCATCTTCCAAGCTAAGGAGCCAAAGTCTAGCAACAAGTCTAGACATGTACAACGGAAAGCCCATTTAATCCGGGATTACGTGGAGCAAAAGGAAGTAGTGATAGAAAAGATTGCTACAGATGATAACATAGCAGATCCTCTCACTAAAGCATTACGACAAGATAAGCATGAAGGGCACGTTAATTCCATGGGAATTAAACGTGTTCCTAAGTTGTAGTACTCTTTTATGGATCAGATTCATTCTCTCTTGTACTCTATACGACATCATCGTTTTGATATTTTATATATATATATTTTGTTTGTCATGTGGATTTGTACGACAAATTTTGAACACCACAAAGTGAACTGAACGAACATTATATCTTTTCGGTCCTTAATTGCCCACATGAGCTGATAACTCTGGCAATTATTTTGTGACGTTGGTTGATGGTGGGTTCAACGAGCCATAAGTCAACCGGTTGTGACCAATCACGAGGCGATTTATACGGATATTTCGTAGGACACACTTGTGACATCGACGTGGAGTCCTAAATGTTTTATAACATTCGGTGCCCGGTCGTGGATAGGACCTCCATGGTGATCCTAAGAGTCGATTCTTTTGACTATCGATTGTCTCTTGAGACTAAGGCGGATTTTGGGTGACTTTGGTTTCTTTCTCACGGTCATCCGTAACAGGGGGCCAAGTAGATTTTTTTCGGGTCATTTCATCTTTGTGCTTAGATCGGAAGGAGTCGAGTTGAAGGAAATATTCAGCCTTTATCGGGTACTCGATATTTCTCAGGGCCACTCGAGGAGTCAGAATCGAAATGCATGGCCATGCTCGGATACGGATTCGTTTTATCAGTTAAGTTACTCTCTAGTCGGGGAAACCACTCTAGATACAGATCGATTGTAAAATACAACCTTTGTGGATCCAGATCTGCAAATTGTTTTACATTGAGTGGGAGAAATTTTAAATGAATATGAGAATCGGTTATCGCACATACACTTGTACGGACAAGTGGGAGTTTGTTGGAGCTTGTGTCCTCCAGTTAGTGCGGATAACGTCATTGCACATGCACTTGTACGGACAAGTGGGAGCTTGTTGGGGTTGGTGTCCTTAACAGTTAGTGCAAGGACTTATAAATCTCTAAAAGGATCAAAGGGCATACTTTTGGTATTATTATCAGTTGATCCACGTTTATCAATAACGGTTGGCTTGCTAGATAAGTTTGACGTTATTGTCATACAGATGGCGGTGATCAACTGGTCCCTAAAAGTCACACCTATAGGATACGTTTGAGAGACGTGTGAGATGAAAATACAGTCATGTAGATGCCAAATATGACTAACCAGTTAGTCCGAGTTATTTGACTAGTAATTAGTCAAAATGTGATGTTGAGATATTATATTTAATACGGATTAAATATCATGAGCTAAGGCGAATTAACCAGTTAATTCCTAAAATTAAATATAAGCGATTTATATTTAATTAATGTATATTGAATATAATTATACAATATTGTCTTTGTCGGTCATGTATTAATAAATCAACTAATCCGTCTTATTAGTTGATGTTTTAATAGCCGATAACCGATGACGATTTATAATAAACCGCGTCATATACATTTAGCAATTTTCGGGTCGTACCATGAGTTAAAAATTAGAGAAAGTGGAAAGCCCACTTTCCCATGTAAAGCTCTCGGCCAAACCGAGATTAGGAGAACAAAAGGAGAGCACCTCCTCTTGTTTTAACCTAATCATTCACTTCTACAGAAATTAGGGTTTTGGAGACAGTTTCTCTCTGAAACCTAGATCTCACATCTCGAAAACCTCACAACTAGTTCTCTCAATATTGCAAGGCAATCAGAGAACACCATCTAGCACAAGGGCATATCTCGGACAAGTCTTGGGTGCAACAATTAGGAGGGAATCTCATTTGATTTTACATTTCTTACGCCGCACTATAAGGACCCGAGGTTGATTCTAATTCCTTATCGTTTCTATATTGTATTTATGTTTTATGACGATATTCGCATGTTAAATTTACGTTATAGTCCTAAATTTAAAGGGTATTATACGGATATTACCCCTCAGTTTTAAGTGAACTAAAGCGGTGAACTACGATAATTATATTTGACACGGTCGATAAACTCGATAAAATGACAATGCATGTTTTAGTTATGGCGATTTAGCGATGCATGCAACATATAAATAAAATGCAAAGCATTAATTAAATCCTAGTATGGCCTTCCTAAAATAGAAAATCTAATTAACTATTACATATTCGGAAACCAACTCCATTGGTCCCTAGAACTTCGGTTGAGGCACGCATCTCGAGGTAACACCGTCTTTATGTATCGCCTTCTTGAAGAAATCCGTCTTTATGGAACTCCGGAATAAATAAATTACATAATAAATTACATAATTTCCTATTATACATTTGTAATTAAAATAAAATAAATCTATTAAATTACAAGACGGTGATACGAGATCACAATAAATTACAACCGAATCGATATTCCCATACATTTCGGGTAATACCAATTAAAAACTAAGGCCATACTAAGTAAAAATTACATAAAATAAAATTATGACAATCATAAATAAAATGTAGCATTATAATATGTATGAACATGCCCAATTTTATGCTAAATCGCCTTTAAGGAGCCAATATCGTATATTATACGGTTTTTACGGATTTGCGTGATTCAACCTTTTAAAATCACAATAAATTACATAAATTCATATTTATGCACAAGTTAATTACCCTAACCAACTTAGGACTCAAAAATTAGTCTCCACCAGCTATTTGACCATAACTAACTCATATTTCTTAAAATTGTTCATTAATGGACCTAAAAATATAATAAAAAGCTATAAACTTCAAATAAATCACAAAAATTACAAATAAATTCAAAATTCAAAATTTAAACTTATGAACATTCTGGAAAAATACCATGACACTCATAATGTTCAAAAACTTAGGTTAAAAATTTCGTAAAATTATCGGAAAAACAATGTTGCGGTTTATCGGATTTATCAAAAAAAAAAAATTCATAAAAACATGAGAAAAATAATATTCATCAACTTTTCAATTTTAGATCTGAAAAATATAATAAAATGCAACATGTGACGTTTTTCCTTAGTCATGGAGTATGTTTTAGTAATTATTCACTAATTAAGTCACAATTTATGCTATTTTTCATCAAAAATTCATAAATCATGCATGAAGACTTCATTATAGCCTATTATTTTACACACATCTTGTAAAATTTCATGTGACAACATACCAAATTTCTATGACCAGATTCGAAATATTTTTCATATTAACCTATTTTTCATTTAAATTCGATTTTTATCATGAAAAATCTATTTTACGAGCATAAAAACTCCAAAAATTATGAAAATTTCCAGATCAACTAATAATAATATATGTGAAAGCATATCCAAAAACAACTGTAAAATTCGAAGTTTAGCTAATTTTCATCCAAAAATGACATTTTTATCATAAAAATCACATTTTAATGCCAATATTATATAAAATGAACAATAAAAATCCATAAATTAACCAAAATATCCTAAATAAATATTAGGATCAGAAACTTTAACATGCATAAATTATTTTCGTGATATATCATAATAACACAAATTTATGAGTTTTATATGTTAATCGTATAACTCGGAAAAACAATAACCGATTTGCATGCAAACAACCAAGGCTCTGATACCCCTTGTTGGAAATATATATCTCATTATACAACATATTCATATATGTTTCAAATTAATTTAGTCATAAAATTAATTACTAATCTTATGCATGCAAACAACAAGAGTTAAGAGAAGAAATCGGTTCCTTACATTGCATGTTTCGGATATTTGGGCACTAGTAAGGTCACCTACCATACTTAGTTCTTGAGCTTTCCTTATGGATGAACAAGATTCAAGTATATAATCCCTCCCAAAAGCATATACCCAAGGAACACTCATAATAACCAATATTATTTAGATCTAGTAATAATATTAGTTTTGCTTAAAATATGACACAAAATATTAATTTTGCTCTTGAAATTTCGGTTCAAGAGGTAGTGTATTTGTGAGTTTATTTCTCTAGAATTATCATAAATTATACAGAGTTTTTAGCATTTTCTTACACTAGAAAATATTTTGGTGAAGAAGAATGAATAATGGAGAAAAACCATATTAGGTGTTTTTTGGGAAAACCGGTTGGGAGGGGGGCTTTATGGGGAGCCTATGCATGCAATAGTTTCTCTTCTTAAAAGCTATAGGGTTGCATGGCTAGTAGTTAGCTTTCATGATTGTGTTTTCCACTAAAATGAAAACACAATATTAACCCAATAATCCCTCCATTTTCGGCACTTACATTATAAAATGGATGGTCCATTTTATTTTGTCATTTGTCAATTTCGTCACATGTAACATGTTACATGACATGTCACAATGTAATGTATTTTTAATATATTAAAAATTAACATACTCATAAATATGTCATTTACAAAATCGACTAGTAATTCGTAATTACTTGTGCCAAAAGTGTTTCCGTATTATAAACTACAACATTCTGTATTTATAATAATTTATTCATTCTGTTTCAATTGTTTCTGTAAACAATAATTTCATCTAAGTAATAAAACAATTCGATTACCTAGACCGTGTCTCATTTAATCATATTACAATAAGATCTGTTAATTATACTCACAAAATCATCCGTCAATTTTAAGCAATTTAATTAACTCGTATCGGTATACGATTAATTAAATAATCAATTAAGAGTATTTCCCTATAGGTATGACCTAAGGGGATCAACTGATCACCACCGTCGCACGACAGTAATGTCAAACTCTAGTCAGCCAATCATTACCGATATGTGTGCACCAGTTGACTGTAAAATATTACATCACACATGTATTCTTAAAATGAGATTTAAACATGTGATCATTATGATCAATAGTTGTGATCGCATTATTGTCGGAGGGCACATATTCCAACAGCATGTGGATTCAATTTCTACATGTTCAACACCCTTGAACTTGTCTAGACTCTTATCAATATTAGAATATTTATTTAACGCTAATATCCTCTTAGAACTTATCTTTATAGGTCTGGATACCTTAGAGATGTATTATTCTTCTCCTAATTCTTTTATCACTCATAGTGATCAATATGTCATTCACATATAAAACTAATAATACCACCCTACTCCCACTAAACTTCATGTATAAACAAAACTACTCAACTATTCGAGAAAAGTTTATCACATGATCAAAACATACAGTTCAACTCCTTAACTTTTACTTAAGACTTCTTCTTATGTTCGTATCCTACCTTAGGATAGTTGCGATTTACAAAACTCATGCAAGATGATTTTAAAATCCAACAGTTAAATAATATTATCAAATCCGAATTTAACGAAGCGTTGCAATTGGTGTAAACCTCATACCACCAATCAACCAAGTTATGGAAACATCTTAACGTTTATGTTCAGTTCGGACTTTTGCGGAGTTGAAACAAGATAAAGCATCTTAATAAGTTACAGGTTTGTTACTTTCAAAAATTACATGACTCCTATCCACTTTAGGTTTCGAAGAAATAATTACTGATTTTGACCAAGAAGGAACATCTTCCTACGTCTTATCCTCAGTTTGTGGCTCTTGAACATTTTCTCCCACTCTGTCTTTAAGAAATAACCCTCCTTTCTTTAATAGACAGCATCACGAGTCACAAACCCTTTGTTCTCGTGATCATGTAGGAAGAAAGAGCACATGTTTACTATTGAAATAAGCTACAATTTAGGTACCATGCCTAACCATATCTCATATGAAAAGTAGATGATTGCTTTAACCATGTTTTGTTTTAGTGGAAAAATTAAAATGCCAAAACAATTTTATAACAGAAACTAACTCCAACTATATTGTAAAGATTCATTCAATCATATCGTAATGAAAGTGAACTTGTGATACCATATCACTCTCTATTTGGTGTAAAATAAAGTCATTACTTCATGGTTCTCATCCTAAAAAAGCATTAATACTTTGGTTTTTATACTTCATAAGAAGATTTCATTGAACTTATTCAAACAATTTCTCTTTTTACCTCATTAAGTGGATACCAAGTATCTACCTAGTTCGTCGGTAAAAGAGAAGAAGTAATAATGACCTTCTCAGATTGAAAATATATTCGACCATACACATTGAAGTGTAATTAGGTGAATAACTTATTCTATTCGCTATACTTTTCAAGAAAAGTCACGAAACATGTTGCTTTGAATACAAGATTCTCACACACCAAAAAATTCCCAATCAAATGGTTTGGGAGACTAGTCAAAACTAGTTTATAAATGTGATTTTCAGTCGAAAATTGAGAAATGATTGGGGTCACCAACTTGAGTTTTGTATATATGACATTTTATTTCTTGTTTGAATATAATTACCTTGGTATGGTTTCACCATAAACTTAATCGTGGTAAGTAAGGGCACAACGCTTGTTATAATTGCATAATAGAGAAAGCCTTTGCGTTTGATAAAAACTTGAATTATATTCTTATTTAGAGTTAGTGTACATCATAAAAATTATTGAGGTACATTTCTAAATACAAAACTAAAATGAATACACTACATCATTTATATGTTCATGAATGAAATGGCAACTATCCTAATTCCATTCATGCAAATTTATGAACTTATTTTTGCTAGTCGTCACACGATAATGCCAAATATCATGACGAAATTCACAAATTTGTATCAAATACTCATGATGTGGTATTTGGTAAGAATGTAATGTCAATGTCATAAATTTTCAAGAAGGAATATGTTGGAGTCACACGACCAACTTCCTTGATCTTTACTTATTGGGGTTAGTATCTATTTTAGTGTCTAACACCTTCTCTTTCGAATCTAGTTCTATCCTTAACAATTAAGATAGGTACTTACTTCTTATTGCTCCTACTTATTGCACCCACTAACTTCAAGAATTTCTACTTGATGAAGACTTATCTTCGTATAAATTCCTAGTTAATCCTTCACAAGGGTTAACTCTATTGTGGTATTTGGTAAATCAAAATTTCTAACAAATTAATTTACCAATTTAACATTGTCATCTTCTTAACAACTTAAGTGCTTGATGACAAGTGTTTAGGTTGAGCAATAAGATTGTTAAACCATGAATGTATAGAAGAATTCATCAAAACATATTTTGACTAATTATTATTTCTATTCACACTCTTCACAAGAGATAGGTATGTAAGGAACTCTAAGATGTTAATCTCATATTTGAATAGAACGATTCCTATCGAGTTCTATGGAATTCTATGGAATAGAACGATTCCTATGGAGCTAGTCCATAACCGATGATTCGGTTCATTTGAGGATTTAGAAAGAGATTCTATTTGTCGTTAGTGATAGTGGTTTAGCGGAAACTCGTGTTATAATCGAATTGATATCATATATAAATAGGAGAAATGATAAAGAACAACATAAAACAACGAAATAGTGGGAAAAGAAACATTCATCGTTAATATATAAAAACATTTTAGCATGTTTTAGCATTTATATAATGACCTCCACCCAATTATATAAATGTAACACCCCCATTTATTCAGGAGTCTTTAGGTAGACATCCCAAGTAAATGAGAGTGTTACCATCTCGGTTTCCCGAGGTAGTGATTAACAAAGTACAATAAACCAAAGTACTTTAAGTTAAAACTTAACAATTACATGTTTATTACAACTTAACTAATGAAAAGTTAATATAAAATAATTACAACTCGCAGCGGAAATAAATAAAGTGATATAATTGTTCGATGTGATCTAGACTTCAACTATTGTCCAAGTCGAGCTCTCATCCCAATGCTCCTGAGTCAGCTAATCTTTAGTACCTGTCAAATCTGCTCCTCATAAAACGGTTCACCGCAGGTATTCACGAATACACAGTCAACCACGAGGTTGAGTAGGAAACTAAACATTGAATAAAGATACAACAACCTGCAAATAGATTCCACCATCACATTTGGTCCACTTCCCACTACGGCACACACCCACTTCTAGACACACAGTCATACTCCACTTCTAGACACACAGTTGTACTCCACTTCTAGACACACAGTCATACTCCTGGACACACAGTCCCGCCTCAGACACACTGTCCGGATATACTGGACACACAGTCCCGCCTCAGACACACAGTTTGGTTCCACACAAAACTCATCACTAACAACAAACGATAATAATGACAGTCTCAGTAATATAACCAAACCGACATGATATAGAATAATGGCATAAGACAGAAAATCCAGCAAGATAATAATATCGTTGTAAACAGTTAAACATATCCTTCACCAATCCACCACGTCATACATTACATCCATCTTTAGCAATAACAGAAATAAGACAAGATTGAGTAGTTTCCTACCTGGCGAGCAAATCCAATTAAGCAGCTCAAAGCAATCCAAATAATTAAAGCAATCCAACCCGATTATAATTTCTTCACAATTCGACCTTTTATCGCTCTATTTGCTCTTTCCGTCTCTTAAAAGCTCCTTATACTTCTTTGTGAATTGTGAATTATATTTTCAGATTTATCACGGTATTTATAATGTAAGATGATTAGAGAGAATGCGAGGTCAATTAGGAAAATATTATAGTTACCTTATTCCAATTGTTATAGGATTTACCATTATAAATTATATAATTATTATTATCATATATTACTAGTCTTACCATACTAGAACTACCATACATCCCTTTTACTAATTTAGTTATTAAGATAATTAAAGATAATTATTATTACCTTCCCATATTATTCTTTCCATATTATTATTATTATTAATTCTCGATACAAATCCCGATTACACTCATATCAATTAATAGATTTCGGCCTAACTAATCAATAGCACACGGCCCATATTATATTAGCTAAACCCAATTCCCGACTTATGCACGTAATTACTATTTTATTAATGTCTTACTTGTATTTATTATTAGAAATGTTATTTAACTAATTATTAAATTACATAAATTATTCTTATAAATTATTATTAATATACGGGGTATTACAGTCTTCCCCCCTTAAAATGAACTTCGTCCCGAAGTTCGCCCACAACTACTACCACAACACACATAGACATTCTCGTAACTAAGCATCATCCAACACAATTATGCATTTCACGATTATCAATCATGCCAATTTTATAACAAGGTATCACAATAATAACTTAAAACACTCGTCGTATCACATTCCTTCCCCCTAAAAATAAACTTCGTCCTCGAAGTTCGAAATAGCAAACAACAGGAACCACCAAATTATTGTTGTAATGCCACAAAATAAAAAACACACACTGTAACACAAGTCAACTATTATCATTAACACAAAATTAATTGACGAATAAATGAATAACAACAATCATTTATTTACTTCTAATTAGCAAAACCACATTATATAGTATATTCGAACTAACATTATCTAAACTTAATACTTGTGCGTTTATTTCTTATTGACGACACCTAATCTTCAACATTGCTGCAATTATTGTGAACATATATATATATGGCTTAGGGAAACACATTCCGCATATCAGTAGACATGGTAATCTACTTCACACAATTCACAATCTCAAAATATCAAAATATCAAGAAACAAAAACTTTCATTTGTTCAAGGCTAAGGAAAACATGTTACAATATCCAAAAATCCTAAATAAATAATAACATAATTATTTCTTGAGAACTTATACTTTTTAGAAAAAATAGGGAGTTAGTAAATTATGAGAAAAAGAATCAAGTCAAAAACTCATAAGGTCAATTTTTAATACATTTTACAAATGGTTTAGTCGAAACAAAAAATTTATAGCAACTTGTCAGAAACTTAGGTCAACTTGGAAAAATTACTATTAATTGTCAGAAATTTAAATTGCGACATGGCTTATCAATCTGGAAACTTACATGAGTCTATTAAACAGTAGAGCTAGAATTATAACAAATTATTATATAGTTTTTAAATGGCAAACTTTTCAAAAACACGACGCGAAAACACAACTGTACAGGAACATTCCGACCACTGTCCACTAAAATATTTATTACTCCTAAACCGTATATTATTTGAATATGAGACCAGTGGCATATGAAAGCTAACTCATAAGGGTATCACACATAATAATCTCGGACGGTAAATGGCAGCCAAAACTATCAAGGGTAAAAATCTTGTGAAATCAACCAAAATCACATTCTTCACAATTCCATGTACCAAAAAAAAAAAAAAAACATTCTTCACAATTCCACACAATAATTAATACTTCACATGCTTAATCATATTCACACCTTCCACATACATGTCAACATACTTCCTCATATGAACATGCTTATAACAATGCTTAAAAGAAATCATGTCACACCCCTCCACCGCAAAACAAGGTTACGCCCCCGTAACCGCAATCATCAATGACAACGATATGCAACCAAGACAAACAAAATTCCTAAGAGAAATATACTATATTCATTTTAAACTACCCCACACTTTCAAGTATTCTCTCAGGGTTCCCGGTCCAAAACTGAGAGGGCCATGGTACGAATTAAGGCGCGCTTCTTAACCGCACTAAGAGGGGCTCCTAACAGTTTCTACCCGGGGTTCATTTTATTTAGACACATCCTAAGTTCATTATTATTCATTAGTTAGCCATGAGGATCGTTTTGCTCTGATACCACTTTGTAACACCCCAATTTATTCAGGAGTCTTTAGCTAGACATCCCAAGTAAATGAGAGCGTTACCATCTCGGTTTCCCGAGGTAGTGATTAACAAAGTACAACAAACCAAAGTACTTTAAGTTAAAACTTAACAATTACATGTTTATTACAACTTAACTAATGAAAAGTTAATATAAAATAATTACAACTCGCAGCGGAAATAAATAAAGTGATATAATTGTTCTATGTGATCTAGACTTCAACTATGGTCCAAGTCGAGCTCTCATCCCAATGCTCCTGAGTCAGCTAATCTTTAGTACCTGTCAAATCTGCTCCCCATAAAACGGTTCACCGCAGGTATTCACGAATACACAGTCAACCACGAGGTTGAGTAGGAAACTAAACATTGAATAAAGATACAACAACCTGCAAATAGATTCCACCATCACATTTGGTCCACTTCCCACTACGGCACACACCCACTTCTAAACACACAGTCATACTCCACTTCTAGACACACAGTCATACTCCACTTCTAGACACACAGTCATACTCCTGGACACACAGTCCAATGGACACACAGTCCAATGGACACACAGTCCGGATATACTGGACACACAGTCCCGCCTCAGACACACAGTCTGGTTCCACACAAAACTCATCTCCAACAACAAACGATAATAATGACAGTCTCAGTAATATAACCAAACCGACAAGATATAGAATAATGGCATAAGACAGAAAATCCAGCAAGATAATAAAATCGTTGTAAACAGTTAAACATATCCTTCACCAATCCACCACGTCATATATTACATCCATTTTAAGCAATAACAGAAATAAGATAAGATTGAGTAGTTTCCTACCTGGTGAGCAAATCCAATTAAGCAGCTCAAAGCAATCCAAATAATTAAAGCAATCCAACCCGATTATAATTTCTTCACAATTCGACCTTTTATCGATTTATTTGCTCTTTCCGTCTCTTAAATGCTCCTTATACTTCTTTGTGAATTGTGAATTATATTTTCAGATTTATCACGGTATTTATAATGTAAGATGATTAGAGATAATGCGAGGTCAATTAGGAAACTATTATAGTTACCTTATTCCAATTGTTATAGGATTTACCATTATAAATTATATAATTATTATTATCATATATTACTAGTCTTACCATACTAGAATTACCATACATTCCTTTTACTAATTTAGTTATTAAGATAATTAAAGATAATTATTATTACCTTCCCATATTATTATTTCCATATTATTATTATTATTAATTCCCGATACAAATCCCGATTACACTCATACCAATTAATAGATTGCGGCCCAACTAATCAATAGCACACGGCCCATATTATATTAGCTAAACCCAATTCCCGACTTATACACTTAATTACTATTTTATTAATGTCTTACTTGTATTTATTATTAGAAATGTCATTTAACTAATTATTAAAGTACATAAATTATTCTTATAAATTATTATTAATATACGGAGTATTACAATAAATGATTCCGAGATCCATCTTTACACAAACTTGGGCACGGGAAACCGATATATCCCATACTTTTATAAATTTGGTGAATTAACTCGTTAATTGATTATATCTTAGAACTCTCGGTCGATGAATTTCATTATGTTCATCTCTAGCCCAGAACATGAGACTAGTCTCCATATCTGTTGAGTCCAACCAAATTTCGCGTGTAATAACTTGGTATTACCCCACTTACCCGATGAAAAATGAAAGTACCCCGGGAAACGGAATCTACCCCAAATGTCAAAGGGATTCATGGGTCCTACTATTTGGAAAGGCTAATCTCAATTTTAAATATGTGAGAGGTCTTGTCGATTTATTATCTATCACTTTTATGTGAACTATATAAGTGAACTAACGTTAATTATAATCGATACGGTCGATTTAAAAAGATATATATATATATATATATATATATATATATATATATATATATATATATATATATATATATATATATATATATATATATATAAATGCATGTGATGTTAATGGCGATTTGGCAATGCATTCAACATATAAAGAAAAATGCAAAGCAATAAATAAATTTCCTAGTATGGCCTTTCCTAAAATATAAAATCTAATAATCTATTACAAATTCGGAAACCAACTCCATTGGTCCCTTGAACTTCAAGTGACACGCTTCCCAAGGACTCCGTCTTGATCAGAACGCCTTTCCGATTGGCACCGTCTTGAAGGAACTGCGGACCTACAAATATAATAAAATACATAGCTATTCTTATTATACATTTGTAATATTAAAAAACTAGTAAAAAGAAAAAGTGATACGATATCACAATAAAATTACAACAGAATTGGTAATCACTTACATTACGGGTAATACCGATTAAAACTAAGGGCATACTAAGATAAAATTACATAATTCAAAATTATATAAATAAAATATGACATTCATCAATAAAAATTGCAGCATAAATATATGTGTCTAACATGCCAAATTAATGTGCCAAATCGCCCTACTTAAATCTTATATCGTATATAATCCGGTTTTATAGAAATGCGTGATAATAACTTATTAAAATCACAAATCAATACTTAAATCAAATTTAAGCCCAAGTTGATTATCCTAACCTTCTTAGGACTCAAAAATTAGTCTTCACTAAATATTTGACAATAATTCAACTTGGTTTTGTATTATTGCTTATTAAACTTCTCTTAATCATAACAATAATGAAATAATTCCCAATAAATCATAAAAATTTGAAAACTTTCGAAATCACAAATTTGTAAATTCTGGAATATTACCAAGATTGCAAAAACTCAATAAAATTTTCCCACATAATATTTATAATTTACTTCATTAATAAATCGTATAAATCATAACTTTTACCATTTAATCCAAATCAAACATAAAAATTATGAAAAAATCAAAATCAAAATAAAAATTTTGAACATTAATAAATAATTTCCAGAACCAGGAAATGGAAAAATCTCAACCAAAAATTTCGAATTAATTTTTATGACTAATAAAGTTGCCCTTTTTATCGATTTTATCACATAAAAATCAATAAACATACCAAATCAATCAAAATTAATCATGCAACTTTATATCTGATGTCCATATCATATATACAACATTAGAAAAAAAATTCATGCCATAAAATTCATTTTAGCTATTTTTGCTAAAAATAGTCACTATTTATATCATTTTAACCATTAAAATTATAAATCATGCATAATAAAACACATTTATCTCCAATTTTATACACAATCTGTAAAATATGCATGTGATATCATATTAAAATTTCATGGCCTTTTTTATAGTTAAATTATTTTTTACTTATTTAACCTCCATTTATACAATTTTTATCACATAAAAATCATAAAACATGCAAAACTAATCACTATGATCCGAAATTTTACATACAATATGAAAAATATGCATGTGAGGTCATACTAAAATATCATGGCCAGTAGTAAAGTTTAACTATTTTTAGTAAATAAAAGTTCATTTTATTCATTAAAATGTAATTATTTCACTAGAAATCATTAAAATAAGCAATAATCATCCATAAATCATCAATATGACCTAAAAATATTTTAGAACCAGAATATATTACATGCAAAAAATTTCGTGGCTTTATCCTTATAAATCACAAATTTTGGTTTTTATTTTTTTATCAAATAACTCATAAAATACAATAAAAATGATATGCATGCAACACCAAAGCTCTTGATGCCAATTAAAAGTTTCTAAAACCCCTATTAAACTTATTTAATAGATTTTATAAATTAGTCATAATTTATACTCATATGGATCTAGTTGCATGCAAGATGTTTTAATCAAAAATAAAAAGAAAATAATTTTCTTACATTTATAATGGACAAAAATGGGCACAAGTGTAGGACTCCTTCCCACACTTGATCTTGAGCTCATAATATTAGGATGATCCTCCAAAACCCAAGTTCCATATTAGGAACTCTCCTCTTAGTTGCACCAGGACTATCCCTCAATATTAATATTATCATTAACTAGATAATAAATACTAATTACCTTAAATATAAATCTAATATTAGGATTATTAGTACACTATCAATATGTGAGCTTTATTAGATTTGTGAACAATTTTGTACTAAAACTATTTTATAGAAAGTTTAGAGAGATAAGCATCAAAAATGATAAGAATAATGAATAATAGGAAAAATAAGAACAACTTCCTCTTATTCCATCAAGGGGGTGCCGGTTTTGATGAGTGCCCAAGAGCCAATGCATGCCCCTCTTACATTTTACTCTTACCCAAAATCATAGGTATGCATTGCTAGCTTTTAGGGTAATGATGTGGTCTATTTTATGATTAAAATAAAACACCCACTCACCCCTTAAACCTCCAATTTTTCGGTCCATTTCATAAAATGGAAATCCATTTTATTTTGTCAAATGTCAATTGTCACACACAACATGTCACATGTATTATGTAACTTCTAATTAATCATATTAATGCATATTTAAAAATTAAATATCATTATATAAATTAACCAAATTACATGTAATAAATTATATAGTAATTCATAATAACATGTGTATAAAATGGGTCATGTTAATATAATTCACAACATTTTGTAATTATAATTAACCATTCATTCTTATTTTAGTTATTTCATAAACAATAATCAATTTTAGTAATATAACATATTAAATACTAAATTGAATCTTATTTAACCAAATTACAATAAGATATAAAACTCTCTCTTATAAATAAAATTTGTTCACTTAAAGGAATGAATCAATGTGTATCTTCATACAATTGATTAACTTTACAATTGAGGAAATCGTTCTTTAGGTGTGACCTTAAGGGATCAACTGATCACCATCGTCAAACGACAGTAATGTCAAACTCTAGTTAGCCACTCATTACCGATTAATGTTGATCAGTTGACTATATATATTGAATTATCCTATACGTATTCTTATCATGAGTTTCAATAATGTGAACGCACCATTGTGGAGGACACATACTCCAACACGCGCGTGTCCCTGGGGACTTGCTACTCAGGACGCGCGTGTCCCTACGGGATTTGCAAATCGTCAAACTTCTTTTAGGGTCTTAATCATCATTTAAGCCCTTAGTAACACTAATCCTTGTACTTAATTTTAGTATAAATACTCTATTGTACTACCTAGATGATCATCAATCTTAGAATCAAGTACTAATCTCCTTCTAAACCTCTTAATTTAGTCTTAATGTAATACCCCGTAGTTTAGTGAAGTCTATATAACTAATTTACGTAATTCGAATAATTAATTAAAGGCATTTATATTTAATAATTGTAAATAGGACGGGATAAATATAATAATAAAATAATGAATGAGTCGGGATTAATTGTCGGGTCGTGTGCATTGGGCCGCGTGCCGAGTATAGCTCGAGTAAATTATTTCATAATAATAATAATAATAGCATGTTTAATTGTATTATAATAATTTTATTTGAATAATAATAATATTAATAATCATAGTTGTATAATAATAGTCGTATTTGTATAACAATAATAATAATAATAATATAATTGTATAGATTCCTAATTGCTTCCTTATACCCTATGACCTAACTATATAAATAGACCTTATTCATCGTAAAACACAAAATAATTCGCATAAAGAGAAAAGAAAGAGAGGAGCTAGCTAGGAGATCGTCACAAGGTAATATTCTAATCGTCTCATAACATACTCACCTTAAGACTAATATAACTCGTTAACTAGACAACCGTTGACTGACCCGAGACCATGACACTGACTGTGGACCACCAGGGAGTGACCGTTGACCACCGTAGACCACTGTTGACCGAGGGAGTGGGGTGTTTGCGGGGGTTATGTGACAGTCGTATTTTGCGATTAACACGGGTTTTGAACCCTTTTCTTTGACTTGTATGACCTGGGTTTCGTAGGGTTGGGTTATAGGGTTGATTCGACCACGGTGGATGGTCAGGATTGGTTAAGGGGGTGGTTTGCACAGGTGTTGGCCGGAAATTCGAAACAGGGGAGGAGTTGATTGTTGTTGTTGCTGGCGGTTTCAGGGGGTGTTGTGGTGGCGGTGTTGAGTCGAGGGGAAGGAGGGACCACCCCTGGAACCACTATGGGTCATTGGTGACAACAGTGGTGGCCAAAGGTGGTGGGGTTGGTGTTGGAGAGTTAGTTGACGAGTTTTCGGTAATTGGTAATGTGGTGGTTGTTAGGGCGTGAGTTTGCGAGTGGTAGGGGACGATTGGGCTGGTGGTTGGAGGTTTTCGGGGGTCTTGGTAGTGCAGGCTAGTGGTGGTTGATGGTGTGGTGTCTCTAGGTGGCGGTTTGGGCGCGTATTATGGGTGTTTGGAGAGGTGTGTTACACTGGTTCAAACCGTGTTATGGGGGGGGGGGGGTGTTTGATGATGATGATTATTATGAGTGATGACGTGAGTTGTAGTGTGGAGTATGGGTTTTGCTTAATAAATTGATTAATAGTGAATTTAAGAGAGTTATATAATTAGTTTATGAGTTATTTATAATACATGTGTTGATAATTTACGTAATAATATAATTACCATAATTAATGAATAAGTAAGACACAAAATTAGTTCAATGGTTTATATTTCATGTAATTAGAATAATTAGTAATAATTGTAATTATTATATATCAAGGTGACGGAAGTGTGGAGGAACTTTATTAACTGAATTGCTTTGCTATTTAATTGAATTGCTTGGATTGCGTAAATTGGAGTGCTTGCTTTCGAGGTAGGATAATTACTCAACTGCTATTTATGTTGTATTTCACATGAGGGTGTTGGCTGAAATATGTTGGTTATATTGTGGTGGTTGATTTGTTATATCGTTGTGGTTGGTAATGGTGGATTACTCCGGCTGATTGTTATTATCATTTACATAAGCATGGTTTTGATTGTGGTAAAGTATTGTTGTAGTACTAACAGATTTATTCCGGTAGACATTACTTATAGTAATGTGGAGTGGTTGAACAGATTTATTCTGGCAGACGATATTTATCGTGTTTACTTAAGGCAGGCCCCAGACTGGTCTGCAGGCCATCTAGTGGATATTAATCAACTATATGTTGAGGCAGACATTACCTTCTGGTAATGTAGTGTGTGGTTACTCACCTTCGGGTTGAGGCTGCCCCGGCCAGGGATTGACGGGATGATTAGTGTAACGAGTAGAGCTCGGCTGAAGTGTGCTAATAAGTCATATGTTGCGGAGTTATATTGTTGTAGTTATATACTGTTGTTAGTTATTCTAATCAACCTCGTGGTTGACAGTGTATTCGTGAACACCTGTAACGAACCATAATGGGGAGCATATTTGACAGCTACTAGAGATTAGCTAACTTGGGAGCTTATGGGAATGCTTGAGGATTTTGCCATTCTACCTAGAAGTCTAGACCACATAGTTTATTTAATCACTTTATTTATTTCCACTGCGAGTTGTAATTATTTTATATTAAGTTTTAGTTGGTAAATTTGTAACAAACATGTAATCGCTAAAGTTTTAATTAAAGCACTTTGGTTTGTTTTACTTTGTTTTTCACTACCTCGGGAAACTGAGATGGTAACAGTTCTATTTATTTGGGAATGTCTAACTAAAGGCTCCCGAATAAATGGGGGTGTTACAAAGTGGTATCAGAGCAAAACGATCCCCAGGCCTAAACCAATGAACAATAATGAACTTAGGATGAGTCTAAATAAAATGAACCCCGGGTAGAAACTGTTTAGGAGCCCCTTGTTAGGTTAGGGAGACGTCCTTAACTGGCCCTTCCAGTTTTGAACCGATTACCTGAGAGATATTACAGTGTGGGGTATACTACCTTGATAGATATTACAGCATAACAGGTCTTCAAGTCATCGAGGGAAAACGAAATATTGTGCTTTTTGCAGAGATACTCAACAGAGCAGACCACTTTCCATACCATAGGCATCAACTGATAAGAAGGGACACCGATTTCTTTAATAACCTCCACCATGAGAGGGGAGAAAGGAAGCTTACAACCTGCCCTGAAGGCCCAGTCGTGAATACAAAACCAACCAGGACATGCCCAGTCAGTCCTGATAGGAGAATCTTCAGGGATCCAAACTTCGGAATCACCAGGAATGATTCCCTTATCTTTCAGCACCTTTTCAAATTCAGGCTTCAGGCGATTTGAGAGAGACTGATCATCTTTCAAAGCTTTTGTGGGTTTGAATTGGAAATCACCATGGGAAATCGAAATCATCTCAAGAGGAAAATCATTCGTTTTACCAACCACAGAAGGTTGAACAGCAGAAGATGAATGCATATTTTCAGAAGTGGTTTCTTCAGGGTTTTGAGCAGGTGGAGTTCCAAGAGGCATTACCCTGGTAGATTTCTTTTTTTGCGGCCATTGTTAAGGGATTATTAAAAATTAGACGAAGATTAAAAACTGGGAATTAAGGAAGTTGAAGAAGAAAATTATTAGAAGAAGGCGAAGCAGGTTTTTTGATGAAGATTAACTTAATGAAGTGAGAGGGTATTTATAGTGGGTGAAACTAGGGTTTCTACCGCAATTTGGATGGATAATCATTGAAGAAGTTGCAGTAAATACAACATGCGTCACAAACTGAACAAACTCGCCGTTACAGGAACTGAGTAGCCACAATTTAACCGTTGAACAGTTTTCCAAAGATTGAAGTTATCTCCTTATTTTTTGTCCTGACACATCGAAAATAAGGAGATAAGGAGCAATTGTTGGACCTGGAAATCCACAGATATCCCTGATCAATATCTTGGCTTGGACTAACTGACAGGGTGTCAGGACGTCAAGGTGTCAGGACTAACGAAGATAGGCGCCAGGCCATGGAGAGGACAACGGTCAAAATATCAGGACGATATCAGACCAGGAGATCATATTATAAGAAGCTTACGCGCACGCCATTAAATGGGAAGATTCAGCAATTAAAGCAGTAATTAAGGACGTAATAATGGATATTATTACGGGTAATTAATAAAGAATATTTAGCATTTATGAAGAGATTTACCAGTCGTTCAGCATATGATTATATAAGGAGCATTTGGAAATCATTTGAGGAGAGGAGACATATACAAGACAAATTCTAGCATACAATATTCTTACACAACGTTTTGAGATAATTACGTCCCATTGTGCTTAATACTCAATATAATAGTGAATGGCTTGGTGCCCGTGGTCTTTTCCCATTTAAGGGTTTTCCACGTACAAAATTATTTGTCTTATTATTGTTCTTTTTATTATACTTTCATTTTTGCATTTCACCCTGATGACCTGATTTACAGACTAACTAGAGCTAGTTAACCTTACCTAAATCTTCCGTGACCTGATTTCGCCCTGCGCAAATTCCACACAAAATAATTGGCGCCCGCCGTGGGGCATCTAGCTCTTTAAATCTTTTTTCCTCATCTTACAAAAAATCAAATATCCTACAAAAATGGCCCAGCCTACCGTTGAAGAACAATTGAATGCAGCCCTTCAATAAGTAGCTGAGTTGGAAAGCTTGAAAGAAAAAGTAGCCCAAACTGAAGCTGAAATCCTACAATTAAGAGAATCTGAGTCAGCTCTGAAACAAAAATTTGAAAAAACCCAAGGAGAAGGTTCTAGATTCTAGGCAGGAACACCGTTTGCATCAATTATCAAAAACATTGATTTTTCAAGTTTTGGGAGCCCAAGTGGTTCCAAATTCGTTAATACTGATGACAATGGTGAGCCAAAAAATGACGATGGAAAACCTTGATAAATCTGCAGCAGCCATCATGATGGCAGTAGTCCAGGAAATCAAGAAGCTCAATGAAAAATTCGACAAGATACCTGGAGTACCTGCCAGTTTAGAAGAAGTTGCCCCTGACAGCTATGCTGATTCGCCTTTCATAGACGAAATAGCATATGTAGACTTGCCCAAAAAATTTGTGGTCCCATCTATGAAAATCTATGACGGACCCACAAAATCATGTGGCCCTTTACAAACAAAATATGTTAGCAGCATCCATTCCCAGCGAGTTCAGACAAGTTTGCATATGTAAGGGATTTGGAACAACCCTGACAGGACCTGCTCTACAATGGTACATCAACTTGTCGACTGGGAGCATCCATTCTTTTGCCAACCTGATCAACAACTTCAACCAGCAGTTTGCGAGTAGCAGGGAGTTGGAGAAGCGATCCAGTGATCTTTATAGGATTACACAGAAGCCTGATGAAACTCTCAGGACATTCTTTGCAAGATTCAACAAAGAAAAAGTATCTATTCCCAGGTGTGACGTTGGAACAGCAGTGGAAGCATTCAGGCAGGGGTTTCTACCTCATAGTGACTTATACAACGAGCTCACTAAGTATCCCTGCCATACCTTCGAAGATGTCCAGGCCAAAACCCTTGCTTTTATCAGGCTAGAAGAAGACAAGAGCTACAAACTCGGATCATCCAGTGGACCAAAAGACTATGAAAAGAGCAATAGGAAAAGCAACAAAGGGAACAATTACAGACCTACTCCATATTCCAGGCCAGACCATTCAGAAGTCAACCTGGCACATGAGTATCAAGGTAAGGCTAAAATTTTTCCACCTATTTCTGAGCATAACTTCAGTGTTGATATTGCAGGGTTAATCCAAAGGCTTGACAACATAGGACCAGTGGTCAGATGGCCCAGAAAGGTGGAAAATCCTAACCCTAGGAGAGATAATTCCAAATGGTGCGAATTCCACATGGACGTTGGACACACAACGGATGACTGCTTCACCCTGAGGAAAGAAGTGACTTATCTGCTGAAATCTGGATAACTGAAAGACCCGATCAAGACGAAAGGAAGGAATGCAAACCAAGGCAAAGAGAACCAGGAACATAAGAAGGATCACATCCTTCCTCCACCACCCCCAATCTATGAAGTAAAATTCATATCTGGTGGGTCAGAAATCTGAGGCCTGACTAGTTCAGCAGCAAAAAACGATAGCCAGAATGCCAAGGATCACATCACCCTGCAAACCGGATCATGTCCCAATAATCACTTTCATTGATTGTGACCTGGTAGGTATCCCTTATATTCATCATGATGGCCTGTTAATTTCTATGCAGATTGGAACCGCCACAGTAAGAAGGATCCTAGTAGATGGAGACAACTCAGTAAACCTGATCATTCTTGACGTGCTAAAAGCCATGAAAATCAATGAGTACCAAATCACCAAAAAATCCAGCGTTTTGGTAGGGTTCAGTGAAGAAACCAGAAGCACATTAGGAGAAATCCACCTCCCAACCTACGTTGAAGGAGTCTCGTCCTATGAGAAATTTGGAGTCCTAGATTACTTGTCATCCTACAATGCAATCCTGGGCAGACTCTGGATTCAAAATGTTAAGGCTGTGCCATCGACCTATCACCAGTGTATCAAGATACCAACGGATTGGGGCATAACCAAAATCAAAGGAGATCACAAGACAGCCCAAGAATGCTATAAAACAGCTTTGAAACCGTCCAAGGCAGGTAAGTCCCTTGCATAGCAATTACAGTACCCTGTCAGGAGCACTTATGTAGCACCTCCCAGAATGGAAACAGATCAGGTAATCCTAGACCCTGAGTACCCTGACAGGTATGTTGTAGTAGGATCTGACGCTCTAGATAGTGTCAGGCCCGAACTGGTAAAATTCCTTAAAAATAAATCATCTTGGTTTGCTTGGTCTCATTTTGATATGATTGAAATTAGTGCTGATATAATTACACACAAACTTAATATTGACCCATCTTTTAAGCCTATACAACAGAAAAGACGAAAATTTGCAGCTGAGAGAAATGCCATAATCAACGAAGAAGTGGAAAAACTCCTGGATATGGGAATGATCAGGGAAGTAATGTACCCTGAGTGGCTGGCTAACGTGGTTGTTGTGCAGAAAAAGAATGGAAAATGGAGAGTCTGTGTAGATTACACTGACCTGAACAAAGCCTGTCCCAAGGACCCATTTCCTTTACCATATATTGATGCCAGGGTAAACGCCACAGCAGGGCATGTGATGGGTGATGTCGTCGGGTCTCCCAATCAAACACATTTATAATTCTCAACAAAACAACAAGTTAGTGGTTAAGTCGAGGTCGATCCATGGGATGGTGTGCTTTGGGTTCTAAGTCTATCTATCTCAATTTATGCTAGTGTCACAATTGATGGGGTTTGTAGTTGTGTTCTAGACTAATAAAAGAAATAGAGTAAAACAAGCAATGAAAGGAAGGATGTAAACAAATGATTAAAAGTGCTAGAATATCATGGGGTCATAGAGGATTCATGGTGTTGATCATACAAACATGTTTACAAAGTTGCAAACAATTAATGTTGTGGAGGAACCGAGTTGGTTTATGTCTTACGGTTCATAGGAAGAGTTGGGTCCCGGAGCCGAATCGATTAGACTTACTTTCCTCCTATTCAACTTCTATGCATGGTCTAACAAGACTCGAGTTGATTTATGTCTTACAAGTCTTGTTGAAAAGGTAAGAGATAGGTAAAATGCAAGGATTCATAGGCTTAGCATTTCATCAAACATAACATGTGCATAGGTTGACATCACAATAAGCAAGCAAATTAATTATGTGAACACATTAGATTAAGCATAAATCAATCCCCATGTTGGTTTCCCCTAATTACCCATTAATCCTAGCCAAAGAACTACTCACTCATTATCATGGGAAACATGTCATTATTGGTGGCAATCATCACAACAAATATAAACATGATAATAGAATGAAGAAATGAACAATAAAGAGTAAAGAGTAAAGGAATTATACCAACTTAGGAATGATCCAAATATAAAGCAATGAATAAAAGAAGAAAACTTGATTGATTGATGAAGAGTTGTCAATTCTACAATAATAACCCAATAATCTTCAATTACCCAATAATAAACTTGAATAATAAACTTGAACAATAATTAAGGAAAGATTAATGTGTAATTTTGTGGAATGATTGAGATTAATCTAATATAATCTACTCCTAATCTAATCTAAGAGAACTTGGTTTAATCTAAGAAAACATGATGGTTTGATTATTACAAATAGGGTATATATAGTGGTGCATAATTAGGTTAAGCAAGGGTATTTTAGTAAATAGCATTGCTAAGTTTGAGTAGGGAAATGCTCCTCTTGAAAAAAGATGCGAGTCTCCTTTTTGCTAGTCTTTCAAGAAATATGCGCGGATCATGGTTCACGTAGCAAGGAAAAACTTCCTGTCCAGCAATACGCTCGTCCCGAGCTGAAAAAGAGCATCCTGAGCTTCAACCCGAGCGGGTTGAATTTGTCCGAGCGGGTTGAGCTGTATCATGCCTTGGAGTCGGATTGTAAAACAGACGTCATTTCCTCATCCGGACTCCTATTGGAATGATTCAAAAGCCTAGATCACTTGATTTTTCGACGCCGTTTCATCTAGAATACTTTCAGAGCCAAAGGAGCAACCCTTAGTTTGGTTCTCGAGCAATTTCTTCTTGTAATGTCTTCCTTCTCGTCATCCTTGCTTTTTACCTTATGATCCTTCTATATACTCTTTATTCCTACAACCTTGGTCATCATTCTTGCCTCCTCTTCATACTAGTTCATCCAATATCATCAAAAATCTTCTAAATATGCACGGGAGATGGGAATTTCTGCCTAATTACCTTCTTTCCTACAAAACATACGAAATGCACTAGGAAAGCATTTGATGGCTAAAATGGCTATGGAATGTTATAATAGTATGCAAAATAGGCTCAATTAGGGGACTAAATATGCGCAATTATGAGTCACATCAAATATCCCCAAACCGAACCTTTACTCGTCCCTAGTAAAGAGGTGACAAAAACTAGGACCCTTATTTAAACTAACCTACTAATATAGCCGATGTGAGACAATTAGCGGGTCTCACTCCGCCCCTTCAACTCGCAACAAGACAACCATGAGGTAGGATGCCTTCTTGCAAGGCAAGGTGGGGCTTGCCAAAATGGCGACACATCCAAGCATTAAAGCACACAAAACAAGTAATGGATGCATCTATAAAAAAATAGCCACTTTCCTCATCTAAGTGGCGGAAATTATCTAAAGGGTAAGCAATTCAAGGGTACACACTCCTTCATAGATATGGTTTCTTCAAACTACTAAGCCTAGAAGGATACCAATAAATCACCTCCAAGTTGTGTTAAGCTAGGGTACCTTTATCCTCAATCGTTAAATGCTTTTGTCAAGAATAGACTCCCTATGGTGTTAGAAACACTGGAGGATCGCGGAATTCCCCTTCTTGCCTAGACAAGAAGAAGGGTCGTCCCCTCTCTACCATTCACAAAAGTGGATACGATGGATAAAGGGATTAATAGTATTTGAGTTTCATTTGGGAGTTTGCTTTTGTTGTTGTTTTCCCCCCAATTTCTTGTGGCATATAACATTTGAGAACACTTTCTTTTTGCCATTTCTTTTGATTTTTGGCATTTCAATACTTGACAACTTTCAACTTTTGCATTTTCTTTTTGAACATTTTCAAAGTCACCCCATTTGTAGGGAGGGTGCTTATATTTGAAGCTTTAGGAGACTGTTTTTGCTCCTCTTTTCTTTTGATGCAATTTTCCAAACTTTTTGACATTTCATTTCATTTCTTGAACTCAAATTTTGAACAATTTTTCTGCCCATTCCCTTTGATGACAAAATTTATGGTAGAACATGGATGAATGATGGTTGCATGGTTTCAAGGGTCACCTTAGAATAAACGGTAGCCAAGGAGTTATCACACCACAAGGTACTCTTGACTATGCCTACTATGCCTTAATCCATGGGTCAAAGGATACTAGCATGACACATCCTAGGGTGTTTTACAAGTATTCTAACAAGCAAAGTCTTAAGAAGAAAAAGCATCTACAAGGGCCTTATATACACTTGTCAAGCTTCCTAAATAGATGTTTTCACAAAATGTTACCTAAATGCAACTATATGCCATGGTGCAAGTAACATATATACAACCTAATACATATGATTCTACCAACTAGTATGCCAAATAATGCAACTCCTAAATTAACATTGTTTATACCGCATCAACCAAAATAAAGCCACATAGTCATTAACATAAAGAGGAAAAAGGAGATTGGAAAGATCATACCATGCGGTCTACAATATCCTCATGTCTCGGATGTGGCGTAGTCGATCAATGTGAAAAAGGACAAACAAACAAACAAGTATATACAATATATACAATTCTACACTAAAAAGGAATGAACATGTTTTTGATTTTTTCAATTTTACAAATTTTTATGGTTTTTGATTTCATGAAATAAAAAGACATGTTTTTGTATTTTTAAAAAAATTTCAATTTTTTTGTGTTTTGGAATATAAATTTTCATCCCCCACTTTATTTTGGACATTGTCCTCAATGTACATGTAGGAGTAAGAATGAAAAAGAAATAAATGTTTTTGGATTTTTAAAGTTTTATGGAAATTGAAGTGCAAATGCAATGATATGATATGAATGCATGCTCTAACTAAATGCAATTCTATATGAGATATATAACAAATGAATACAATCTAAACTATACTAAATGATGCATGTTTTCACCTATGATCAAACCTCCCCAAACCGATTCAAACACTATTTCTAGTGTAGAAAAGAATTGGATTGGTCATTAGTGACTAAGCATGAATGCAACTAACTATATGAATCATGTGAGATATATTACAATGCAACTATACTATATAAACTAACTAATATTAATGCAATATGAAATATAATACAAATGCAAGCTAAATGTATAAGTATATAACTAAATGCAAGTGTAAATGTAATGCAAAGTCAAAGTAAAGGGTATCTTACAAATGGTGGTTTGAGCGAGGACTCCACCAAACTCATTCCCTGTTGTCATGGTTATTGATGTTGTCCATGTTGCTCAATGGTCTCAATAACCGGTCAAAGGCTTGAGCACAATCCTCAAATAAGCAAAGATAGAACCATGGCCACTTCAAAATGCAATAGAGCCAATCCTCCACAAGGGGCTTTTCATTGAAATTTCTCCCCTTCACCTTGGCCTTTTCATCATAGCCTTTTTGGCTTTCTAATTTAGCAAGCTTAAAATTTTTGTCATCGGGAGGCTTCCATTCTCTCCTGTCTCCCTCAAATATGGTGATAGCATTTGGATTTATCAATCCTTCAAGAGTAGAAGGAGAATTCTCATAACAATGATGATGAGGTAGCTTTGGAATTGAGATTGTGGGTGTCAAGTCTCCACAAGTAAGCTCATTTGCAATTTTGTTCTTGAACTTTTCCACCAAGTACCCTTTATATGATGATTTTACTTTTTGGAGAATATCCACCATATCATCTCCAACAATTACAGGTTCCATGGTGGGTGCAAAAAGGTCTTCATGGTCTGAGAGGGGAATTCATCTACTTCATGGAAGCATACCCCAAACTTCTCAAGGATGGGCTCCTCAAGTGAGGCAATATCACAACTCCATTCCTCTTCTTCATTCCATGAGTCATTGCAAGACACATATTCCGCATAAGCTTCTTTCATAGGCTTGTCATCATCGCTATCTCCATATGAATCATAAATGGGGGCTTCACTCCTCTTCACCAACTCTTTCTCCAACACCTCAACATCCACTTCAAATGACACGCCTTCATACTCCCAAAGGCTAAGAGTACTTGGCTTACTCAACCTCATGTCTTCTTCATCAAACACCACACTTTCATACTCACAAGAGCTCAAGGAGATTGACTCTTCCCACTTCTCATCTTCCATATCAAAGGTCACTACTTCAAATTCACATTCATGATCAATGCTCAAGGATTGGTGGGGAGTGTTTGTTTGTGTTGCTTTCATTTGGGCAGTTTGAATCTCCAATTCCTCACCTTGAGTAACAATGCCTAGAAGATCATTGTCCCTCTTTTGGCTTTCCTATAGCATTTGTTTGAAGAAGTTTTGTTGATCTCCCATCATTTGGAGAATCATATTTTGAATGGGTACATTTTCTTGTTGTGGGTGGATGTGAAAGTGGTTGTATTGTGGCAATTGAAGCTCATTACGAAGTGGGTATTGGGTGGGTGGTTGTTGTGGATATTGGTTATGGTGATTTTGGTGGAAAAATTTGGGGTAGTAGTTAGGATTTTCATTGTATGAGTAGTAAGGTAGGTTTGTGTTGACTTGCTTCTCAAACTTCCCATAGTCATACTCAAAGAATCTACCACATACTCCATGTACCAAGTCTTGGGTCATCATCATAGCCAAGATAAAGATACAACTACAAACATGGAAACTACAATAAAACGGTAAAAACGAACCTTGAGGAACAAGTTCTTCAAGGTTAAAGCACAACTAAAATAGACAAACAAATAAGAACTTAATCACATAGTACCATCCCCGACAACGTCGCCATTTTTTATGAGAGTGATGTCGTCGGGTCTCCCAATCAAACACATTTATAATTCTCAACAAAACAACTAGTTAGTGGTTAAGTCGAGGTCGATCCATGGGATGGTGTGCTTTGGGTTCTAAGTCTATCTATCTTAATTTATGCTAGTGTCACAATTGATGGGGTTTGTAGTTGTGTTCTAGACTAATAAAAGCAATAGAGTAAAACAAGCAATGAAAGGAAGAATGTAAACAAATGATTAAAAGTGCTAGGATATCATGGGGTCATAGGGGATTCATGGTGTTGATCATACAAACATGTTTACAAAGTTGCAAGCAATTAATGTTGTGGAGGAACCGAGTTGGTTTATGTTCTACGGTTCATAGGAAGAGTTGGGTCCCGGAGCCGAATCGGTTAGATTGTACAACACCTACAAGTCGACTTACTTTCCTCCTATTAAACTTCTATGCATGGTCTAACAAGACTCGAGTTGATTTATGTCTTACAAGTCTTGTTGAAAAGGTAAGAGATGGGTAAAATGCAAGGATTCATAGGCTTAGCATTTCATCAAACATAACATGTGCATAGGTTGACATCACAATAAGCAAGCAAATTAATTATGTGAACACATTAGATTAAGCATAAATCAATCCCCATGTTGGTTTCCCCTAATTACCCATTAATCCTAGCCAAAGAACTACTCACTCATTATCATGAAAAACATGTCATTAATGGTGGCAATCATCACAACAAGTATAAATATGATTATAGAATGAAGAAATGAACAATAAAGAGTAAAAAGAGTAAAGGAATTATACCAACTTAGGAATGATCCAAATATAAAGCAAATAATAAAAGAAGAAAACTTGATTGATTGATGAAGAGTTGTCAATTCTCCAATAATAACCCAATAATCTTCAATTACCCAATAATAAACTTGAACAATAATTAAGGAAAGATTAATGTGTAATTTTGTGGAATGATTGAGATTAATCTATTATAATCTACTCCTAATCTAATCTAAGAGAACTTGGTTTAATCTAAGAAAACCTGATGGTTTGATTATTACAAATGGGGTATATATTGTGGTGCATCATTAGGTTATGCAAGGGTACTTTAGTAAATAGCATTGCTAAGTTTGAGTAGGGAAATGCTCCTCTCGAAAAGGATGCGAGTCTCCTTTTTGTTAGTCTTTCTAGAAATATGCGCGGATCATGGTTCACGTAGCAAGGAAAAACTTCCTGTCCAGCAATACGCTCGTCCCGAGCTGAAAACGAGCATCCTGAGCTTCAACCCGAGCGGGTTGAATTTGTCCGAGCTGGTTGAGCTGTATCATGCCTTACTTGAACTCGGATTGTAAAACAGACGTCATTTCCTCATCCGGACTCCTATTGGAGTGATTCAAAAGCCTAGATCACTTTATTTTTCGACGCTGTTTCATCTAGAATACTTTCAGAGCCAAAGGAGCAACCCTTGGTTTGGTTTTTGAGCAATTTCTTCTTGTAATGTCTTCCTTCTTGTCATCCTTGCTTTTTACCTTATGATCCTTCTATATACTCTTTATTCCTACATCCTTGGTCATCATTCTTGCCTCCTCTTCATACTAGCTCATCCAATATCATCAAAAAGCTTCTAAATATGCACGGGAGATGGGAATTTCCGCCTAATTACCTTTTTTCCTACGAAACATACGAAATGCACTAGGAAAGCAAAATAAAAAGCATTTGATGGCTAAAATGGCTATGGAATGTTATAATAGTATGCAAAATAGGCTCAATTAGGGGACTAAATATGCGCAATTATGAGTCACATCAAATATCCCAAAACCGAACCTTTACTCGTCCCTAGTAAAGAGGTGACAAAAACTAGGACCCTTATTTAAACTAACCTACTAATATAGCCGATGTGAGACAATTAGCGGGTCTCACTCCGCCCCTTCAACTCACAACAAGACAACCATGAGGTAGGATGCCTTCTTGCAAGGCAAGGTGGGGCTTGCCAAAATGGCGACACATCCAAGCATTAAAGCACACAAAACAAGTAATGGATGCATCTATAAAAAAATAGCCACTTTCCTCATCTAAGTGGCGGAAATTATCTAAAGGGTAAGCAATTCAAGGGTACACACTCCTTCATAGATATGGTTTCTTCAAACTACTAAGCCTAGAAGGATACCAATAAATCACCTCCAAGTTGTGTTAAGCTAGGGTACCTTTATCCTCAATCGTTAAATGCTTTTGTCAAGAATAGACTCCCTATGGTGTTAGAAACACTGGAGGATCGCGGAATTCCCCTTCTTGCCTAGACAAGAAGAAGGGTCGTCCCCTCTCTACCATTCACAAAAGTGGATACGATGGATAAAGGGATTAATAGTATTTGAGTTTCATTTGGGAGTTTGCTTTTGTTGTTGTTTTCCCCCCAATTTCTTGTGGCATATAACATTTGAGAACACTTTCTTTTTGCCATTTCTTTTGATTTTTGGCATTTCAATACTTGACAACTTTCAACTTTTGCATTTTCTTTTTGAACATTTTCAAAGTCACCCCATTTGTAGGGAGGGTGCTTATATTTGAAGCTTTAGGAGTCTGTTTTTGCTCCTCTTTTCTTTTGATGCAATTTTCCAAACTTTTTGACATTTCATTTCATTTCTTGAACTCAAATTTTGAACAATTTTTCTGCCCATTCCCTTTGATGACAAAATTTATGGTAGAACATGGATGAATGATGGTTGCATGGTTTCAAGGGTCACCTTAGAATAAACGGTAGCCAAGGAGTTATCACACCACAAGGTACTCTTGACTATGCCTACTATGCCTTAATCCATGGGTCAAAGGATACTAGCATGACACATCCTAGGGTGTTTTACAAGTATTCTAACAAGCAAAGTCTTAAGAAGAAAAAGCATCTACAAGGGCCTTATATACACTTGTCAAGCTTCCTAAATAGATGTTTTCACAAAATGTTACCTAAATGCAACTATATGCCATGGTGCAAGTAACATATATACAACCTAATACATATGATTCTACCAACTAGTATGCCAAATAATGCAACTCCTAAATTAACATTGTTTATACCGCATCAACCAAAATAAAGCCACATAGTCATTAACATAAAGAGGAAAAAGGAGATTGGAAAGATCATACCATGCGGTCTACAATATCCTCATGTCTCGGATGTGGCGTAGTCGATCAATGTGAAAAAGGACAAACAAACAAACAAGTATATACAATATATACAATTCTACACTAAAAAGGAATGAACATGTTTTTGATTTTTTCAATTTTTCAAATTTTTATGGTTTTTGATTTCATGAAATAAAAAGACATGTTTTTGTATTTTTAAAAAAATTTCAATTTTTTTGTGTTTTGGAATATAAATTTTCATCCCCCACTTTATTTTGGACATTGTCCTCAATGTACATGTAGGAGTAAGAATGAAAAAGAAATAAATGTTTTTGGATTTTTAAAGTTTTATGGAAATTGAAGTGCAAATGCAATGATATGATATGAATGCATGCTCTAACTAAATGCAATTCTATATGAGATATATAACAAATGAATACAATCTAAACTATACTAAATGATGCATGTTTTCACCTATGATCAAACCTCCCCAAACCGATTCAAACACTATTTCTAGTGTAGAAAAGAATTGGATTGGTCATTAGTGACTAAGCATGAATGCAACTAACTATATGAATCATGTGAGATATATTACAATGCAACTATACTATATAAACTAACTAATATTAATGCAATATGAAATATAATACAAATGCAAGCTAAATGTATAAGTATATAACTAAATGCAAGTGTAAATGTAATGCAAAGTCAAAGTAAAGGGTATCTTACAAATGGTGGTTTGAGCGAGGACTCCACCAAACTCATTCCTTGTTGTCATGGTTATTGATGTTGTCCATGTTGCTCAATGGTCTCAATAACCGGTCAAAGGCTTGAGCACAATCCTCAAATAAGCAAAGATAGAACCATGGCCACTTCAAAATGCAATAGAGCCAATCCTCCACAAGAGGCTTTTCATTGAAATTTCTCCCCTTCACCTTGGCCTTTTCATCATAGCCTTTTTGGCTTTCTAATTTAGCAAGCTTAAAATTTTTGTCATCGGGAGGCTTCCATTCTCTCCTGTCTCCCTCAAATATGGTGATAGCATTTGGATTTATCAATCCTTCAAGAGTAGAAGGAGAATTCTCATAACAATGAAGATGAGGTAGCTTTGGAATTGAGATTGTGGGTGCCATGTCTCCACAAGTAAGCTCATTTGCAATTTTGTTCTTGAGCTTTTCCACCAAGTACCCTTTATATGATGATTTTACTTTTTGGAGAAGATCCACCATATCATCTCCAACAATTACAGGTTCCATGGTGGGTGCAAAAAGGTCTTCATGGTCTGAGAGGGGAATTCATCTACTTCATGGAAGCATACCCCAAACATCTCAAGGATGGGCTCCTCAAGTGAGGCAATATCACAACTCCATTCCTCTTCTTCATTCCATGAGTCATTGCAAGACACATATTCCGCATAAGCTTCTTTCATAGGCTTGTCATCATCGCTATCTCCATATGAATCATAAATGGGGGCTTCACTCCTCTTCACCAACTCTTTCTCCAACACCTCAACATCCACTTCAAATGACACGCCTTCATACTCCCAAAGGCTAAGAGTACTTGGCTTACTCAACCTCATGTCTTCTTCATCAAACACCACACTTTCATACTCACAAGAGCTCAAGGAGATTGACTCTTCCCACTTCTCATCTTCCATATCAAAGGTCACTACTTCAAATTCACATTCATGATCAATGCTCAAGGATCGGTGGGGAGTGTTTGTTTGTGTTGCTTTCATTTGGGCAGTTTGAATCTCCAATTCCTCACCTTGAGTAACAATGCCTAGAAGATCATTGTCCCTCTTTTGGCTTTCCTATAGCATTTGTTTGAAGAAGTTTTGTTGATCTCCCATCATTTGGAGAATCATATTTTGTATGGGTACATTTTCTTGTTGTGGGTGGATGTGAAAGTGGTTGTATTGTGGCAATTGAAGCTCATTACGAAGTGGGTATTGGGTGGGTGGTTGTTGTGGATATTGGTTATGGTGATTTTGGTGGAAAAATTTGGGGTAGTAGTTAGGATTTTCATTGTATGAGTAGTAAGGTAGGTTTGTGTTGACTTGCTTCTCAAACTTCCCATACCCATAGTCATACTCAAAGAATCTACCACATACTCCATGTACCAAGTCTTGGGTCATCATCATAGCCAAGATAAAGATACAACTACAAACATGGAAACTACAATAAAACGGTAAAAACGAACCTTGAGGAACAAGTTCCTCAAGGTTAAAGCACAACTAAAATAGACAAACAAATAAGAACTTAATCACATAGTACCATCCCCGACAACGTCGCCATTTTTTATGAGAGTGATGTCGTCGGGTCTCCCAATCAAACACATTTATAATTCTCAACAAAACAACTAGTTAGTGGTTAAGTCGAGGTCGATCCATGGGATGGTGTGCTTTGGGTTCTAAGTCTATCAATCTTAATTTATGCTAGTGTCACAATTGATGGGGTTTGTAGTTGTGTTCTAGACTAATAAAAGCAATAGAGTAAAACAAGCAATGAAAGGAAGAATGTAAACAAATGATTAAAAGTGCTAGGATATCATGGGGTCATAGGGGATTCATGGTGTTGATCATACAAACATGTTTACAAAGTTGCAAGCAATTAATGTTGTGGAGGAACCGAGTTGGTTTATGTCTTACGGTTCATAGGAAGAGTTGGGTCCCGGAGCCGAATCGGTTAGATTGTACAACACCTACAAGTCGACTTACTTTCCTCCTATTAAACTTCTATGCATGGTCTAACAAGACTCGAGTTGATTTATGTCTTACAAGTCTTGTTGAAAAGGTAAGAGATGGGTAAAATGCAAGGATTCATAGACTTAGCATTTCATCAAACATAACATGTGCATAGGTTGACATCACAATAAGCAAGCAAATTAATTATGTGAACACATTAGATTAAGCATAAATCAATCCCCATGTTGGTTTCCCCTAATTACCCATTAATCCTAGCCAAAGAACAACTCACTCATTATCATGAAAAACATGTCATTAATGGTGGCAATCATCACAACAAGTATAAATATGATTATAGAATGAAGAAATGAACAATAAAGAGTAAAAAGAGTAAAGGAATTATACCAACTTAGGAATGATCCAAATATAAAGCAAATAATAAAAGAAGAAAACGTGATTGATTGATGAAGAGTTGTCAATTCTCCAATAATAACCCAATAATCTTCAATTACCCAATAATAAACTTGAATAATAAACTTGAACAATAATTAAGGAAAGATTAATGTGTAATTTTGTGGAATGATTGAGATTAATCTATTATAATCTACTCCTAATCTAATCTAAGAGAACTTGGTTTAATCTAAGAAAACCTGATGGTTTGATTATTACAAATGGGGTATATATTGTGGTGCATCATTAGGTTATGCAAGGGTACTTTAGTAAATAGCATTGCTAAGTTTGAGTAGGGAAATGCTCCTCTCGAAAAAGATGCGAGTCTCCTTTTTGTTAGTCTTTCTAGAAATATGCGCGGATCATGGTTCACGTAGCAAGGAAAAACTTCCTGTCCAGCAATACGCTCGTCCCGAGCTGAAAACGAGCATCCTGAGCTTCAACCCGAGCGGGTTGAATTTGTCCGAGCGGGTTGAGCTGTATCATGCCTTACTTGAACTCGGATTGTAAAACAGACGTCATTTCCTCATCCGGACTCCTATTGGAGTGATTCAAAAGCCTAGATCACTTTATTTTTCGACGCTGTTTCATCTAGAATACTTTCAGAGCCAAAGGAGCAACCCTTGGTTTGGTTTTTGAGCAATTTCTTCTTGTAATGTCTTCCTTCTTGTCATCCTTGCTTTTTACCTTATGATCCTTCTATATACTCTTTATTCCTACATCCTTGGTCATCATTCTTGCCTCCTCTTCATACTAGTTCATCCAATATCATCAAAAAGCTTCTAAATATGCACGAGAGATGGGAATTTCCGCCTAATTACCTTCTTTCCTACAAAACATACGAAATGCACTAGGAAAGCAAAATAGAAAGCATTTGATGGCTAAAATGGCTATGGAATGTTATAATAGTATGCAAAATTGGCTCACTTAGGTGACTAAATATGCGCAATTATGAGTGACATCAAATATCCCCAAACCGAACCTTTACTCGTCCCTAGTAAAGAGGTGACAAAAACTAGGACCCTTATTTAAACTAACCTACTAATATAGCCGATGTGAGACAATTAGCGGGTCTCACTCCGCCCCTTCAACTCGCAACAAGACAACCATGAGGTAGAATGCCTTCTTGCAAGGCAAGGTGGGGCTTGCCAAAATGGCGACACATCCAAGCATTAAAGCACACAAAATAAGTAATGGATGCATCTATAAAAGAATAGCCACTTTCCTCATCTAAGTGGCGGAAATTATCTAAAGGGGAAGCAATTCAAGGGTACACTGTAATACTCCGTATTTATAAGTCTTTGGGTACTCTATCGAGTAGGCCTTACTCTGTCGAGTAAGGGTGAGTTGCGTTTTAAAATAGTTTCTGACCTGTTGGGTACTCGATCGAGTAGCTGGGGTACTCGATCGAGTAGGGGGGTACTCGATCGAGTACCTTGGGTACTCGATCGAGTAGCCGGTTTTACGGGGAGTTTTCTCGGGTTTTGTTAATTATGCGGTTAAGGTATATAAGGTTTGTCGTCATTATTCTAAATCACTTTTGCAAAACCTAAATTACTGTTTAAGAGAGAAAGCAAGCAAGTCCTTCATCCTAATCGCATTCTTAGCAATTCCCGGAGTTCAGACGTTCAGTTCTTGTCGTTGATTATACCGTTGAGTTCCTTGCGTCGAGGGTAAGATCTATGTACCCTTTTTGTTGTCTTTTCTTTGTTTTGGTTAAACCCTAATTTAGAGATTGGGGGTTTTATGTGTAGTATGTGATTTGGTAGCCTCTATGTGTTGTATGATAGGAGAAGGGTTCATAGAAGAGGCTTTTTGACTCAGCTGTAGAGACCGTCTGATTGTGTGTGCATATCAGGTAGGATTTCCTACTCAGTATTAGTCCCATAATGGGATGATTGTGTATGTGTTGAGATTGATTGTTTGATATTGTAATTGTACACTGTTGATAGATTCAGACGGTTGTTGATATTGTGATTGTGATTGGTTGCCTATGGTTCTCGAGATGCGTTCTCGGCTGAGTGGAGTCACTTGCGGGAGTGGCTTCACGCCCTAGTTTCGCCCTTCGTGGAACCCGCCACGGAAGGGGATGTGCACATTAATGGGACAGGGTTATCACTCGGTATGATGAGCGGGGCTTAGGTGGGAACGGCTGCGGTCCCCCACCGGGCGTGGCTGGTCCGGTGGACGTCGGTGACGGAGATTGATTGGAGTGGGTGTGATTGTGTGTGTGATTGTTTGAGCTATGTTGTTTGTTGTGTTGTTGGATCATATAAATTGTGTGATTAACTTGCGACCTCGTTTAAATGTTTTAAAAATGTGGTGATCCATTCGGGGTGGTGAGCGTTATTGAGCGGTATGAGACGATGCGTATGGGATAGCTGGGATGAGTCACCACGTTGCAGTTTAGAAGTCTTCCGCTGTGTCTGACGCTTGATAGTATTTTGATAGTAGATAGTTTTGAGAACTTGTATTTCCTTTTACCAGTTTTGGTTTTGAACATGTAATCACTTAAACTATAATTACTTTTAAAGTACGTTTCTTTATTGTCTTATGATATTCATCGCCTCGGGCAACCGAGATGGTTAACGTCCTTATACCTGGGTGGTCCTGGTAAGGCACTTGGAGTATGGGGGTGTTACAAAATGGTATCAGAGCGATGATCCTGAAACCTGTAACCAATAAATCCAATGAATATAGGGAGTCAATTAAAATGAACCCGGGGTAAAGGTTGTAGGAGCTAATGCAAAGACTTGGGAGACGTCCTAAAGTCGCGAACTCGCCCTACAATTTTGAACCGGTCACCATGGGATATGTGTCGGGATCGTTATGTGCATATTGTGTGCTGTGTGTATCTATGTAGTAGTATGTTGCATGAATTGATGATGATGACGTGAATTATATGTTGGTGGATTGTAAAGCATGAAAGTATAATGATTGATACGTGTAATTTGGCATGTTATAATTATGTAAGGAAAAGTGTTTTGTCTATATATATATATAAAGCGATGTGTAAGTATACATGTTGTTGTTGTCGTGTTGAGTAAAAGTACAGAAAGTTGGGAGTGTGAATTGAACATGTGCTGGGTGAATGTGTTGAACGAATATGGTGGGTAAAAATGTGGTATGATGGATGAATTAGTGGGAAAAGATGAATCATCGTGGTGTGATAACATGGTTCCTGATTAAGCATGTTATATAATGGAAGTTATTTTATAATGTTGTTATGCTAGTAACATGTGAATAGGGGACTTGATGTCGTGTATTTGTGATTTTGTTTACGAAAAGTGATAGAATAAAAACATGTGGGTAAGTCATAATTGGCAAGTTAGATAAATTATGTGCATGATGAATGTTGTTGTTTGGCTTTTGAAAATAGTAACATATAATTATGAATACTGGTTTTATGAGTTTTGGACTGGTTTTGTTTGCTTGGTTGTTGTTTAAGTTGTTTGGAAGTAAAATTAAGTAGTTGTGTTTTTCGATTATAAAGAGGTTGTCTTTAAACTGTTATAACTTGAGATGCATAAATGATTTTGATGTGATTCCAATTGGAGGTGATACCTTGTCCTTTTAAGATTCTAACGATAGGTCACACGCCCAAAACGACCAAGAAATGAGTGAGTTATGACGGTTTTACGAAAACTGGACAGTGCTGAGAAATGCGTAGGTACTCGATCGAGTAGCCTTGGTACTCGATCGAGTAGGGGGGGGACTCGATCGAGTACGTTAGTTACTCGATCGAGTAGCCCTGGTAATTTGTTTTACGTGCTTCTGATCTTCACCTACTCGATCGAGTAAGTCACTTACTCGATCGAGTGTCCTGTACTCGATCTAGTGACCCCTGTTTTGGGTCATATGCTTATCTTTTGAATTCGTTGCATATTATGTTTAATTCAAAGTTGTTATTTTGTTTCTTTATGCATTGTTTTATATGTACGTTGGTCTTGACGCGTAAGTTACCCAATCTTGTGGTGTAGTGAGTGGCACCTGTGATGAGTATGAATTCGGTGGGAGGACATGAGTTATACGTGGTTGTGATAGATAGTGGAAAAAGAAAAGGAAGATCGTTATGGTTTATTGAGACATAGAGCATGTTTTGTGAGATGAGATGAGCGATATGTTTGTACGTTGAGTAATGCATAAGTAATTAAATGTGGGCAAGGGATGATGTGAGTTTATGGAACGTGAGAATGAAAAGATTGAAATGAGGGACGCAAATGGTGGCATCTTGAGATGTGTAAAGAATCATGGAAGGGGATGGTTAGGAGTCGTGTGGGTTAAGAATATACATAGTGAAAGATCGTTTTAAAAGGGTTGAGAAGAGTAGTATATAGTGAACTTTGTGGAGACATGTCGCGAGGTGGATTTGTAGACAGTGAATGCGTTTGGGAGATTTGGTTTTTTTTAAGAGATGAAACTATTGTGGGTTTTCCTTGGGCAATTGGCGGTATGAAAGGAATTTTGATTTCTAGAGATGTAAGAAGGGATCGGAGATGCAATTGTTGAACAGTAAACGTTGATTCTATGGATGTATTAGTGGCAAGGGTGATTGATGACATAATAAAAGAATATTTGTGGTAAGAAAGAGGGAGAAGATATCGATATAAAATAATGGGATTTGAGTTTTGGAGCGATGAGAAGGTAATTGGTGCACTAAAGGGTTAGATAGAAGTAATAAGGAGTTGAGCTATTAAATTGGTATTATTGAGTGTAAAGAGAAAAGAAGGATAAAAGTAAGCTGAGGAAAATGTTCACCGGAGTTATGTGATGTAAAGGTAAGGAATCATCGAAATGTGTGATAGTATCACGAGGATGTTAGCTGAAGGTTATATAGGAGTTTCAGGACAACATGATTGATAATGAGTTTCAAGGAATTAAGGGAATAAGAAGTTGGTGGAGTATTGGCACGATACGAGATATTTGGTGGAGAGTTGGATGACAATACAAATAAGATAGTATTAGGAATAATGTTGAGGTAATTTTGTGGATGGGTTTGCTATTCGTTATTTGGAATGTTAACCAAAAATAGGAGAAAAACCATGTTATTTTGATATGAGTGTAAGAGGTTTGATATACTGACGGTGGTGGCATTGTGGTGTTATCACTAGTGGTTAAGAGTGATGGTATATTAGAAAGGTAGCAATTCTAAAGAGGCTGATTTGGTAGGGACCTGATCGTTGTGTATGATTGTGAGAGGGTATAAGATGTGGTTAGATGAGGCGGATGCTAATAGTTGAATAGTAAAGGTATGGTTATATTTGGCAGGAAGTGATGGTTGTGCGAATGGGGGAATATGTTATGAGGGGCATATGAGTTAAACTCGGGCGACAGGTAACCTTTATCGAGTGGTAACTTACGTGGTCAGGATTGACTAGTTGGTTGTGATTACGGGTCTATGATATGTGTAAATGTTTGTGTGAGGTTCTGACCTCACAAGTAGTGGTATGGTGTGATAATTATAAAGTTGTGTTATGAATGTTCTGTAATATATATGTTGGACACGGTAATTTAATTGAATGATATCCAAAAAGGTAATAATTTGATTAATTGACATGGCTAGTTATAATTTTATGTGTATTAATAACACATGTGTATTCCGTGAAATGGTAGAGATGATGTTCATGAGATGCTTATCTGTGTATCCATATAATATGTTGCGTGGTGACTTAATAAAGTGGATTTGAGTAAGTTTTTCTTGTCCGAGAAGTTATCTTTGAGTCGGTGTTTATGGGAATTGTATGCGTTGTGATGTCTATCGGTGTGGTTGTGGTGCCTCGGGTGGTGATCGGGCACGGTACATAGTCTTTGTGATACGGGTATTTTCGCACTACGGTGTAGCTGTTGGTGGCGGTGTTGTGATGCCGTCACCGGTTGTGGTGGAGTAGGCGGGATGATTATGATTCGAGTTTCGAAAATACATACCAGTCATACATAGATTTTTGTTTTATTTGTTGTTGTTTCCTGTGAGTTTCAGTTTGGACAAATACACTATTGTTTTGTTTGCTAATGTTTCTTACAAGTTTTAGTTTGAGAAGGAGGGTAGAGTTTAATATAAAGAGAGTTGTATATGTTTTCGTTGTTGTCATGGTATAGTGACATTCTGTTAATGGGACACGGTTGTGAGAGGTTGTTACAATAATTATGATCTTGTTCTAGTTAAGGTTTCAGTAGACATGGTAATGGCAAGTGAGTCGTAGAACATGTGTGGTAATGACCCGAAAGATGCAGGTGGTTCATAATCTTTTGTTGAGACAGTGAGTGTAGGGTATTGGGAATTAGTGTCATGTTAAGTTGTGTATGAGTTTTGCGGTAATGGAAGAAAGAACTTGAGGATCTAGTGTGCGTGTACGTAACGAGTGTGGATCGTGAGTTATGCTTCTGGGAGATAAGTGCCTTACATAGAGAGGTATGTTGTTTTGCAGTAATAATGAAGAGTTGGTATGGTGATTTTGCTACGAGTTTTATGGTATAGGTTAGGTGGTATGCCAAATGAGTTGAGGTATGAGAAATGTTTAAGTAAGAGAGCCTTGGATATATGCATGGCAATGTTTAGAGTATAGGTGGTTATCTTTGACATGCGGTGGTGATGAGAAAATGAAAAGATATATCTAGGATTTAGTATTAGTGAGTTACGAGGACGTAACATTTATCTTAAGAGGAGTAGGAGGCGATAAAAGAGAGTTTCATGGTGGTGCATGTTGTAATATAATTGGAAGTAGAGTGTTAGCGTAGTGTAAAGGTGGGATTTGTTTTGTGGATAATACTTATAAAAGGCCATGGCCGTGCTTGTAGTAGCGTGATGTTTAGGAGTGTGAGAATATTTCACTAGTGTTGACAGTTGGATGATGAGGTTATGAGTGTGAGTAAACTTCGAGGACGAAGTTCCTTTTAAGAGTGGTAGAATGTAACATTCCGTTTGAGGTCTATGAGTGTCTTGGAATTGGGTTTGATAGTTGATGATATTATGGAGCTAGCAGCATTAGAGGATGGTAGTTGATTATGTATGGAGTTGGTGTCGTGAGAGATATATATGTGGTAGATACGATATAGTGAGTCATGTTGTGGAAGTAAACATAGTTGGTATAATGGGGGTTAAGAGTTCATGTTCTATGTTCGGTCGAGTTCTTGAGTCCTTAGCTAAGTTGTTGTGTCTTGGTCGAGTCAGTATGGTTGTTTTTATGTATGGGTTGAACTTCGGGGACGAAGTTCTTTTAAGGAGGGAAGACTGTAATACTCCGTATTTATAAGTCTTTGGGTACTCTATCGAGTAGGCCTTACTCTGTCGAGTAAGGGTGAGTTGCGTTTTAAAATAGTTTCTGACCTGTTGGGTACTCGATCGAGTAGCTGGGGTACTCGATCGAGTAGGGGGGTACTCGATCGAGTACCTTGGGTACTCGATCGAGTAGCCCGTTTTTCTGGGGAGTTTTCTCGGGTTTTGTTAATTATGCGGTTAAGGTATATAAGGTTTGTCGTCATTATTCTAAATCACTTTTGCAAAACCTAAATTACTGTTTAAGAGAGAAAGCAAGCAAGTCCTTCCTCCTAATCGTATTCTTAGCAATTCCCGGAGTTCAGACGGTCAGTTCTTGTCGTTGATTATACCGTTGAGTTCCTTGCGTCGAGGGTAAGATCTATGTACCCTTTTTGTTGTCTTTTCTTTGTTTTGGTTAAACCCTAATTTAGAGATTGGGGGTTTTATGTGTAGTATGTGATTTGGTAGCCTCTATGTGTTGTATGATAGGAGGAGGGTTCATAGAAGAGGCTTTTTGACTCAGCTGTAGAGACCGTCTGATTGTGTGTGCATATCAGGTAGGATTTCCTACTCAGTATTAGTCCCATAATGGGATGATTGTTGATGTGTTGAGATTGATTGTTTGATATAGTAATTGTATTGTGACGGTTGTGATTGTGATTGTACACTGTTGATAGATTCAGACGGTTGTTGATATTGTGATTGTGATTGGTTGCCTATGGTTCTCGAGATGCGTTCTCGGCTGAGTGGAGTCACTTGCGGGAGTGGCTTCACGCCCTAGTTTCGCCCTTCGTGGAACCCGCCACGGAAGGGGATGTGCACATTAATGGGACAGGGTTATCGCTCGGTATGATGAGCGGGGCTTAGGTGGGAACGGCTGCGGTCCCCCACTGGCAGGGCTGGTCCAGTGGACAGTCGGTGACGGAGATTGATTGGAGTGGGTGTGATTGTGTGTGTGACTGTTTGAGCTATGTTGTTTGTTGTGTTGTTGGATCATATAAATTGTGTGATTAGTACTGACCCCGTTTAAATGTTTTAAAAACTGTGGTGATCCATTCGGGGGTGGTGAGCAGTTATTGAGCAGGTATGAGACGATGCGTATGGGATAGCTGGGATGAGTCACCACGTTGCAGTTTAGAAGTCTTCCGCTGTGTCTGACGCTTGATAGTATTTTGATATTAGATAGTTTTGAGAACTTGTATTTCCTTTTACCAGTTTTGGTTTTGAACATGTAATCACTTAAACTATAATTACTTTTAAAGTACGTTTCTTTATTGTCTTATGATATTCATCGCCTCGGGCAACCGAGATGGTTAACGTCCTTATACCTGGGTGGTCCTGGTAAGGCACTTGGAGTATGGGGGTGTTACATACACACTCCTTCATAGATATGGTTTCTTCAAACTACTAAGCCTAGAAGGATACCAATAAATCACCTCCAAGTTGTGTCAAGCTAGGGTATCTTTTTCCTCAATCGTTAAATGCTTTTGTCAAGAATAGACTCCCTATGGTGTTAGAAACACTGAAGGATCGCGGAATTCCCCTTCTTGCCTAGACAAGAAGAAGGGTCGTCCCCTCTCTACCATTCACAAAAGTGGATACGATGGATAAAGGGATTAATAGTATTTGAGTTTCATTTGGGAGTTTGCTTTTGTTGTTGTTTTCCCCCCAATTTCTTGTGGCATATAACATTTGAGAACACTTTCTTTTTGCCATTTCTTTTGATTTTTGGCATTTCAATACTTGACAACTTTCAACTTTTGCATTTTCTTTTTGAACATTTTCAAAGTCACCTCATTTGTAGGGAGGGTGCTTATATTTGAAGATTTAGGAGTCTGTTTTTGCTCCTCTTTTCTTTTGATGCAATTTTGCAAACTTTTTGACATTTCATTTCATTTCTTAAACTCAAATTTTGAACAAATTTTCTGCCCATTCCCTTTGATGACAAAATTTATGGTAGAACATGGATGAATGATGGTTGCATGGTTTCAAGGGTCACCTTAGAATAAACTGTAGCCAAGGAGTTATCACACCACAAGGTACTCTTGACTATGCCTTAATCTATGGGTCAAAGGATACTAGCATGACACATCCTAGGGTGTTTTACAAGTATTCTAACAAGCAAAGTCTTAAGAAGAAAAAGCATCTACAAGGGGCTTATATACACTTGTCAAGCTTCCCAAATAGATGTTTTCACAAAATGTTACCTAAATGCAACTATATGCCATGGTGCAAGTAACATATATACAACCTAATACATATGATTCTACCAACTAGTATGCCAAATAATGAAACTCCTAAATTAACATTGTTTATACCGCATCAACCAAAATAAAGCCACATAGTCATTAACATAAAGAGGAAAAAGGAGATTGGAAAGATCATACTATGCGGTCTACAATATCCTCATGTCTCGGATGTGGCGTAGTCGATCAATGTGAAAAAGGACAAACAAACAAACAAGTATATACAATATATACAATTCTACACTAAAAAAGAATGAACATGTTTTTGATTTTTTCAAATTTTCAAATTTTTATGGTTTTTGATTTTATGAAATAAAAAGACATGTTTTTGTATTTTTAAAAAATTTTCAATTTTTTTGTGTTTTGGAATATAAATTCTCATCCCCCACTTTATTTTGGACATTGTCCTCAATGTACATGTAGGAGTAAGATTGAAAAAGAAATACATGTTTTTGGATTTTTAAAGTTTTATGGAAATTGAAGTGCAAATGCAATGATATGATATGAATGCATGCTCTAACTAAATGCAATTCTATATGATATATATAACAAATGAATGCAATCTAAACTATACTAAATGATGCATGTTTTCACCTGTGATCAAACCTCCCCAAACCGATTCAAACACTATTTCTAGTGTAGAAAAAGAATTGGATTGGTCATTAGTGACTAAGCATGAATGCAACTAACTATATGAATCATGTGAGATATATATTACAATGCAACTATACTATATGAACTAACTAATATTAATGCAATATGAAATATAATACAAACGCAAGCTAAATGTATATGTATATAACTAAATGCAAGTGTAAATGTAATGCAAAGTCAAAGTAAAGGGTATCTTACAAATGGTGGTTTGAGGGAGGACTCCACCAAACTCATTTTTTGTTGTCATGGTTATTGATGTTGTCCATGTTGCTCAATGGTCTCAATAACCGGTCAAAGGCTTGAGCACAATCCTCAAATAAGCAAAGATAGAACCATGGCCACTTCAAAATGCAATAGAGCCAATCCTCCACAAGGGGCTTTTCATTGAAATTTCTCCCCTTCACCTTGGCCTTTTCATCACAGCCTTTTTGGCTTTCCAATTTAGCAAGCTTAAAATTTTTGTCATCGGGAGGCTTCCATTCTCTCCTGTCTCCCTCAAATATGGTGATAGCATTTGGATTTATCAATCCTTCAAGAGTAGAAGGAGAATTCTCATAACAATGATGATGAGGTAGCTTTGGAATTAAGATTGTGGGTGCCAAGTCTCCATAAGTAAGCTCATTTGCAATTTTGTTCTTTAGCTTTTCCACCAAGTACCCTTTATATGATGATTTTACTTTTTGGAGAAGATCCACCATATCATCTCCAACAATTATAGGTTTCATGGTGGGTGCAAAAAGGTCTTCATGGTCTGAGAGGGGAATTCATCTACTTCATGGAAGCATACCTCAAACTTCTCAAGGATGGGCTTCTCAAGTGAGGCAATATCACAACTCCATTCCTCTTCTTCATTCCATGAGTCATTGCAAGACACATATTCCGCATAAGCTTCTTTCATAGTCTTGTCATCATCGTTATCTCCATATGAATCATAAATGGGGGCTTCACTCCTCTTCACCAACTCTTTCTCCAACACCTCAACATCCACTTCAAATGACACGCCTTCATACTCACAAAGGCTAAGAGTACTTGGCTTACTCAACCTCATGTCTTCTTCATCAAACACCACACTTTAATACTCACAAGAGCTCAAGGAGATTGGCTCTTCCCACTTCTCATCTTCCATATCAAAGGTCACTACTTCAAATTCACATTCATGATCAATGCTCAAGGATTGGTGGGGAGTGTTTGTTTGTGTTGCTTTCATTTGGGCAGTTTGAATCTCCAATTCCTCACCTTGGGTAACAATGCCTAGAAGAACATTGTCCCTCTTTTGGCTTTCCTATAGCATTTGTTTGAAGAAGTTTTGTTGATCTCCCATCATTTGGAGAATCATATTTTGAATGGGTACATTTTCTTGTTGTGGGTGGATGTGAAAGTGGTTGTATTGTGGCAATTGAATCTCATTACGAAGTGGGTATTGGGTGGGTGGTTGTTGTGGATATTGGTTATGGAGATTTTGGTGGAAAAATTTGGGGTAGTAGTTAGGATTTTCATTGTATGAGTAGTAAGGTAGGTTTGTGTTGACTTGCTTCTCAAACTCCCCATACCCATAGTCATACTCAAAGAATCTACCACATACTCCATGTACCAAGTCTTGGGTCATCATCATAGCCAAGATAAAGATACAACTACAAACATGGAAACTACAATAAAACGGTAAAAACGAACCTTGAGGAACGTGTTCCTCAAGGTTAAAGCACAACTAAAATAGACAAACAAATAAGAACTTAATCACATAGTACCATCCCCGACAACGTCGCCATTTTTTATGAGAGTGATGTCGTCGGGTCTCCCAATCAAACACATTTATAACTCTCAACAAAACAACTAGTTAGTGGTTAAGTCGAGGTCGATCCATGGGATGGTGTGCTTTGGGTTCTAAGTCTATCTATCTTAATTTATGCTAGTGTCACAATTGATGGGGTTTGTAGTTGTGTTCTAGACTAATAAAAGCAATAGAGTAAAATAAGCAATGAAAGGAAGGATGTAAACAAATGATTAAAAGTGCTAGGATATCATGGGGTCATAGGGGATTCATGGTGTTGATCATACAAACATGTTTACAAAGTTGCAAGCAATTAATGTTGTGGAGGAACCGAGTTGGTTTATGTCTTACGGTTCATAGGAAGAGTTGGGTCCCGGAGCCGAATCAATTAGATTGTACAACACCTACAAGTCGACTTACTTTCCTCCTATTCAACTTCTATGCATGGTCTAACAAGACTCGAGTTGATTTATGTCTTACAAGTCTTGTTGAAAAGGTAAGAGATGGGTAAAATGCAAGGATCCATAGGCTTAGCATTTCATCAAACATAACATGTGCATAGGTTGACATCACAATAAGCAAGCAAATTAATTATGTGATCACATTAGATTAAGCATAAATCAATCCCCATGTTGGTTTCCCCTAATTACCCATTAATCCTAGTTAAAGAACTACTCACTCATTATCATGGAAAACATGTCATTAATGGTGTCAATCATCCCAACAAGTATAAATATGATTATAGAATGAAGAAATGAACAATAAAGAGTAAAGAGTAAAGGAATTATACCAACTTAGGAATGATCCAAATATAAAGCAAATAATAAAAGAAGAAAACTTGATTGATTGATGAAGAGTTGTCAATTCTCCAATAATAACCCAATAATCTTCAATTACCCAATAATAAACTTGAATAATAAACTTGAATAATAATTAAGGAAAGACTAATGTGTAATTTTGTGGAATGATTGAGATTAATCTATTATAATCTACTCCTAATCTAATCTAAGAGAACTTGGTTTAATCTAAGAAAACCTGATGGTTTGATTATTACAAATGGGGTATATATAGTGGTGCATCATTAGGTTAAGCATGGGTACTTTAGTAAATAGCATTGCTAAGTTTGAGTAGGGAAATGCTCCTCTCGAAAAAAGATGCGAGTCTCCTTTTTGCTAGTCTTTCAAGAAATATGCGCGGATCATGGTTCACGTAGCAAGGAAAACTTCCTGTCCAGCAATACGCTCGTCCCGAGCTGAAAACGAGCATCCTGAGCTTCAACCCGAGCGGGTTGAATTTGTCCGAGCGGGTTGAGCTGTATCATGCCTTACTTGAACTCGGATTGTAAAACAGACGTCATTTCCTCATCCGGACTCCTATTGGAGTGATTCAAAAGCCTAGATCACTTGATTTTTCGAAGCCGTTTCATCTAGAATACTTTCAGAGCCAAAGGAGCAACCCTTGGTTTGGTTTTCGATCAATTTCTTCTTGTAATGTCTTCCTTCTCGTCATCCTTGCTTTTTACCTTATGATCCTTCTATATACTCTTTATTCCTACATCCTTGGTCATCATTCTTGCCTCCTCTTCATACTAGTTCATCCAATATCATCAAAAAGCTTCTAAATATGCACGAGAGATGGGAATTTCCGCCTAATTACCTTCTTTCCTACAAAACATACGAAATGCACTAGGAAAGCAAAATAGAAAGCATTTGATGGCTAAAATGGCTATGGAATGTTATAATAGTATGCAAAATAGGCTCAATTAGGGGACTAAATATGCGCAATTATGAGTCATATCAAATATCCCCAAACCGAACCTTTACTCGTCCCTAGTAAAGAGGTGACAAAAACTAGGACCCTTATTTAAACTAACCTACTAATATAGCCGATGTGAGACAATTAGCGGGTCTCACTCCGCCCTTTCAACTCGCAACAAGACAACCATGAGGTAGGATGCCTTTTTGCAAGGCAAGGTGGGGCTTGCCAAAATGGCGACACATCCTAGCATTAAAGCACACAAAACAAGTAATGGATGCATCTATAAAAGAATAGCCACTTTCCTCATCTAAGTGGCGGAAATTATCTAAAGGGGAAGCAATTCAAGGGTACACACTCCTTCATAGATATGGTTTCTTCAAACTACTAAGCCTAGAAGGATACCAATAAATCACCTCCAAGTTGTGTCAAGCTAGGGTACCTTTGTCCTCAATCGTTAAATGCTTTTGTCAAGAATAGACTCCCTATGGTGTTAGAAACACTGGAGGATCGCGGAATTCCCCTTCTTCCCTAGACAAGAAGAAGGGTCGTCCCCTCTCTACCATTCACAAAAGTGGATACGATGGATAAAGGGATTAATAGTATTTGAGTTTCATTTGGGAGTTTGCTTTTGTTGTTGTTTTCCCCCCAATTTCTTGTGGCATATAACATTTGAGAACACTTTCTTTTTGCCATTTCTTTTGATTTTTGGCATTTCAATACTTGACAACTTTCAACTTTTGCATTTTCTTTTTGAACATTTTCAAAGTCACCCCATTTGTTGGGAGGGTGCTTATATTTGAAGATTTAGGAGTCTGTTTTTGCTCCTCTTTTCTTTTGATGCAGTTTTGCAAACTTTTTGACATTTCATTTCATTTCTTGAACTCAAATTTTGAACAATTTTTCTGCCCATTCCCTTTGATGACAAAATTTATGGTAGAACATGGATGAATGATGGTTGCATGGTTTCAAGGGTCACCTTAGAATAAACTGTAGCCAAGGAGTTATCACACCACAAGGTACTCTTGACTATGCCTTAATCCATGGGTCAAAGGATACTAGCATGACACATCCTAGGGTGTTTTACAAGTATTCTAACAAGCAAAGTCTTAAGAAGAAAAAGCATCTACAAGGGCCTTATATACACTTGTCAAGCTTCCCAAATAGATGTTTTCACAAAATGTTACCTAAATGCAACTATATGCCATGGTGCAGGTAACATATATACAACCTAATGCATATGATTCTACCAACTAGTATGCCAAATAATGCAACTCCTAAATTAACATTGTTTATACCGCATTTACCAAAATAAAGCCACATAGTCATTAACATAAAGAGGAAAAAGGAGATTGGAAAGATCATACCATGCGGTCTACAATATCCTCATGTCTCGAATGTGGCGTAGTCGATCAATGTGAAAAAGGACAAACAAACAAACAAGTATATACAATATATACAATTCTACACTAAAATGGAATGAACATGTTTTTTATTTTTTCAATTTTTCAAATTTTTATGGTTTTTGATTTTATGAAATAAAAAGACATGTTTTTGTATTTTTAAAAAATTTTCAATTTTTTTTGTGTTTTGGAATATAAATTCCCATCCCCCACTTTATTTTGGACATTGTCCTCAATGTACATGTAGGAGTAAGAATGAAAAAGAAATACATGTTTTTGGATTTTTAAAGTTTTATGGAAATTGAAGTGCAAATGCAATGATATGATATGAATGCATGCTCTAACTAAATGCAATTCTATATGAGATATATAACAAATGAATGCAATCTAAACTATACTAAATGATGCATGTTTTCACCTGTGATCAAACCTCCCCAAACCGATTCAAACACTATTTCTAGTGTAGAAAAGAATTGGATTGGTCATTAGTGACTAAGCATGAATGCAACTAACTATATGAATCATGTGAGATATATTACAATGCAACTATACTATATGAACTAACTAATATTAATGCAATATGAAATATAATACAAATGCAAGCTAAATGTATATGTATATAACTAATTGCAAGTGTAAATGTAATGCAAAGTCAAAGTAAAGGGTATCTTACAAATGGTGGTTTGAGGGAGGACTCCACCAAACTCATTCCTTGTTGTCATGGTTATTGATGTTGTCCATGTTGCTCAATGGTCTCAATAACCGGTCAAAGGCTTGAGCACAATCCTCAAATAAGCAAAGATAGAACCATGGCCACTTCAAAATGCAATAGAGCCAATCCTCCACAAGGGGATTTTCATTGAAATTTCTCCCCTTCACCTTGGCCTTTTCATCATAGCCTTTTTGGCTTTCCAATTTAGCAAGCTTAAAATTTTTGTCATCGGGAGGCTTCCATTCTCTCCTGTCTCCCTCAAATATGGTGATAGCATTTGGATTTATCAATCCTTCAAGAGTAGAAGGAGAATTCTCATAACAATGATGATGAGGTAGCTTTGGAATTGAGATTGTGGGTGCCAAGTCTCCACAAGTAAGCTCATTTGCAATTTTGTTCTTGAGCTTTTCCACCAAGTACCCTTTATATGATGATTTTACTTTTTGGAGAAGATCCACCATATCATCTCTAACAATTATAGGTTCCATGGTGGGTGCAAAAAGGTCTTCATGGTCTGAGAGGGGAATTCATCTACTTCATGGAAGCATACCTCAAACTTCTCAAGGATGGGCTCCTCAAGTGAGACAATATCACAACTCCATTCCTCTTCTTCATTCCATGAGTCATTGCAAGACACATATTCCGCATAAGCTTCTTTCATAGGCTTGTCATCATCGCTATCTCCATATGAATCATAAATGGGGGCTTCACTCCTCTTCACCAACTCTTTCTCCAACACCTCAACATCCACTTCAAATGACACGCCTTCATACTCACAAAGGCTAAGAGTACTTGGCTTACTCAACCTCATTCTTCTTCATCAAACACCACACTTTCATACTCACAAGAGCTCAAGGAGATTGGCTCTTCCCACTTCTCATCTTCCATATCAAAGGTCACTACTTCAAATTCACATTCATGATCAATGCTCAAGGATTGGTGGGGAGTGTTTGTTTGTGTTGCTTTCATTTGGGCAGTTTGCATCTCCAATTCCTCACCTTGGGTAACAATGCCTAGAAGAACATTGTCCCTCCTTTGGCTTTCCTCTAGCATTTGTTTGAAGAAGTTTTGTTGATCTCCCATCATTTGGAGAATCATATTTTGAATGGGTACATTTTCTTGTTGTGGGTGGATGTGAAAGTGGTTGTATTGTGGCAATTGAAGCTCATTACGAAGTGGGTATTGGGTGGGTGGTTGTTGTGGATATTGGTGTTGGAATATGTGTCCTCCGACAATAATGCGATCACGACTGTTGATCATGATGATCACATGTTTAAGTCTCATTAACATGAATACAATTGGGAAGTAATATTGTTACTGTCAACTGGTCAACATATATCGGTAATGATTGGCTTACTAGAGTTTGACATTCTTTGTCGTGTGACGGTGGTGATCGATTGACCCCTAGGTCATACCTAAAGGGCAACCCTCTTAATTGATTATTTAATTAATCGTATAATGTTACGAGTTAATTAAATTACTTGAAAATTGACGGACGATTTTGGAAGTGAAATTTACGTATCATATTGAAATGTGATTAAATAAGATACGGTCTGAGTAATTGAATTGTGTCATTACTCGGATGAAATAATTGTTTAATGTAACAATTAAAATTGAATGAATTATTATAAATACAATCAGTTGTGATTTATAAGTGGTTAAATATTTTGGTACAAGTAATTATGAAATTACTAAGTCAATTTTTTGTATGTGACGTATTTTTATTAATACGTTGATTTTTAATATGTTAAAAATACATGACAAATTATGTTGCATATGACATGTGACATAAGACAAGTTGACATTTTGACAAAGATAATGTGGAGTCCATATTATCTAAATGGACCGAAATTATGGGAGTAATTAGTCTAATATTGTGTTGATTATATTAATAGAAAACACAATGATTACCTACTCTTGTAGCCATGCAAACCTAATGCTCATGGTGAAGAGCAACTAGAGCATGCATTGGCTCCCTCCCATGCCACCCTTCCACCCGGTTTTTGAGATGAAAAACCATTATGGTTTTTCATCTTATTTACCTAATAATACACTAATATGAGTTAGTCTATTATTCATTCTAATCATCATCCAAAATACAAGTTTTCTAGAGAAATAAAATCCTCTCTTTATCTCTCATCAAAACCGAAAATATTCAAAGTGTTAACAATATTTTTGGTTCAATTTTCTCATAGATTAATATTATAACTAGTATTTGTAATATTAATTTAATTAAGAGGAGCCTTGGGTATTATATTTAGGGAGAGATCTTACTCTTAGATCTTTGTTCTTCCATTGGAATAAGCTCAAGAACAAAAGAGAAAGGTGATCTCTTTTGTGCCCAAATATCCGAAATTTAATATGTAAGGACATAATTTCTCCTCTATTTATTTTAATGTTTGCATGCATAAGATCCGTTTTAATTTATGACAAATTAATTTAACATATATGAGTATGTTATAGATGTATATAGATCTACATTTCCTTCAATTGGTATCAGAGCCACGGTTGTTTGCATGCAAATTGGTTAAAAGTTTTTCCGAGTTATATGAATAACAAAATAAAACTTGTAAAATTTGTGTTATTATGATATATCACGAAATAATTACATGCATGTTAATATTTCTGGTCCTAAAGTGTTTTAGGATTTTTTGGTTAATTTTTCGGATTTTTATTGTTCATAATTAATAATAATGACATTTAAATGTGATTTTATGAGTAAAAATGTCATTTTTGGTCGAAAATTAGCTATACTTCGAATTTTCACTTGGTTTTTGGATATGTTGTTACATATATTATTTTGAGATAACCTGTAAATTTTCATAATTTTTGCACTTGTTATGCTCGAAAAATGAATTTTTCATTATTAAATTCGGATTTAAGAGAAAAATAGGTTAATATGAGTTAAATTTCGAATCTGGTCATAGAAAATTTATATGTTGTCACATGCAATTTTACAAGATGTGTGTAAAATAATTGGCTATAAAGAAGTCTTTTAGCATGATTTATGAATTTTTGAAGAAAAATGGCATAAATAGTGACATTATTAATGAAAATTAATAAAATATAATCTATGACTTAGGAAAAACGTCTAATGTTGCATTTTATTATATTTTTCAGATCTAAAATTGAAAAGTTAATGAAAATAATTTTTCCATATTTTTTATGATTATTTTATTAAATATCGATAAACCGCAACATTGTTTTTCCGGAAAATTTTCGAAATTTTTAACCTAAGATTTTGAACATTATGAGAGTCATGGAATTTTTTCCAGAATGTTCATGAATTTAAATTTCAAATTTTGAATTTATTTGGAATTTTTGGATTTATTTGAAGTTTAATAGCTTAATTTTGTATTTTTGGCCCATTTATGAACAATTTTGTAAATAAAAGTTAATTATGGTCAAATTATTAGTGAAGACTATATTTTGAGTCCTAAGAGGTTAGGGTAATTAACTTATGCATAAATATGAGTTTATGTATTTTTGTGATTATAAAATGTTGAAATCACGCAAATCGCTAAAAACCGAGTAATATACGATATTGGCTAATTAAAAGGCGATTTAGCATAAAATTGAGCATGTTCATACATAATATAATGCTGCATTTTCTTTATGATTGTCATAATTTTAATTTATGTAATTTTTGAATTATGTAATTTTACTTAGTATGGCCTTAGTTTTTAATTGGTATTTCCGAAATGTATGGGAATATCGATTCGGTTGTAATTTTTATTGTGATCTCGTATCACCGTTTTGTAATATTTAATAGATTTATTTTATTTTAGTTACAAATGTATAATAGGAAATTATGTAATTTATTATGTAATTTTATTCATTAGGAGTTCCTAAAGACGGATTTCTTCAAGAATGGCGATACATAAAGACGGTGTTACATCGAGATGCGTGTCACAACCGAAGTTCAAGGGACCAATGGAGTTGGTTTCCGAATATGTAATAGATTAATAGTTTTTCTATTTTAGGAAAGGCCATACTAGGATTTATTTATCTTTATGCTTGCATTTTATTTTATGTCACATGCATCGCTAAATCGCCATAACTAAACATGCATTGTCTTATTTTATCGAGTTTATCGACCGTGTCAATTAGAATTATCGTAGTTCACCGCTTTAGTTCACTTAAAACGTGATAGATAATAAATTGACATGACCTCTCGCTAAAACTATCAATTGAGACATAGCCTTACCAAATAGTAGAAACCATGAAAACCTATTTCGCGAGGGAGTGCACTCGGCCCTACCGGGGTACAAACCTTGTTACGTAGGGGAAGTGGGTGATGAGTGTTAATCCACCGAGTTCATGTTAATAAGGGTTTCATCGGCCATACCGTGCCCAAGTTGATGTGGATTTGGATAATGGACACATTTATTCGAAATTTGGATTGAGCTCAACGGAAGTATTCGCGACCGTAGTTGCATGTGTTCCGGGCTATAGATAATTATTAGAGTAATTTTATCGACCAAGAGTTCTAAAAGTAGAATCGATTAAAATGTTAATCCACCGAGTTATATTGATAAAGGTTTCATCGGCCATACCGTGCCTAAGTCGATATGAATTTGGGTCTTGGAATCATTTATCTAGTTGGGTAGAGGTCACTAGAAAAATGCATATAACTTGTTTAAAATCATACATTTTTACGAGTATAATTAAAACGACATTTGTTTTACTCCTTATTTTTGTTTTGTAGACCACTTCTTATTCATAACAAATGGCAACACCAACTCCTAATGCTACACCACTCGCTACTTCATCATGGCTCCGATCCTTTATGGATCGATGTAAACTTGAAAAGAATGGGTCAAATTTCTCCGAGTGGGATGCCCAACTCAAATTAGCCGCCGAAGGTGACGACAAGCTTCGTTACCTTACCGAGGCCTCTCCACCCGAGCCCTCCACTAGGTCCACCGCGGCCACTAGGGAAGCCTATGAGGCTTACCAAAAGGAGTCCGCAGCAATGAAAAATGTCTTAATATTTGCGATGGAGGCGGAACTCCAAAGGAGAGCCTTCAAAATGGGCAATGCTAATGAGATTTACTCCAAACTTGTGACCATGTTTTCACAAACTCCGCGGATCGTCCAATATGAGGCGGCCGCGGCATTCTTTGATCTCGACTTCAAAGAGGGCCAAAAGGTTAGCCCTCATGTGCTCAAACTCATGGAGCTTGTCGAGACCTTGAAGATTCAAAAGGTTGAAATACCCAAAGAACTCATCGTAGATAGGATTCTACACTCCTTGTCTAAGGTTAAGGCATATGTGCAATTCCGGGTGAATTTCAATATGCAAGACAAGGATGTGTCTCTTGAGGAGTTGCACAAGTTACTTGTGCAAGCCGAGAGGGACATGGGGTTAAATGTGAACCCTCCCAAGGATGTGCTTAACATAAGCACAAAGAGTAAGGGAAGTTCAAGAAGAATGGGAGAAAGGGTAAAAGCAAGCTCCCACATTCACAAAGCTAAGTCTTGTGAAGCTAGCACCTCCAAAGTCAAGAAGGGTCCTCTTGACAAATGCTATTATTGTAATGGCATGGGACATTGGAAGAGGAATTGTTCCAAATACCTTGGTGATATCAAAGCTGGAAAGATCACTCCAGTAGGTATATGACTAACCTTCTTTTATGTTTCTAAATTCAACTATGGTATTATGATGCAAAGTTGTGATAATGTATCTTCCCTTTTATTGTAAATAGGGCCTCCACCAAGCAAAGACAAAGGAAAAGAAAAGCAAGCATAAGAAACCATGAAGAAGCTAAGGATAGCTTTTATGGAGCTTTGTTTTTTATTGTCTTATTTTAAGTCATGTTTTGAATTTTTAGAACTTTAAGTTTCCGTGTTCGACATGGAAAGATATTTTGGATAATGGTTTGTATTTTGGATGATAGTGACTTGGTTTGCAACCCAAGTCACCCGTTTTATCATTTATCCTTTATGTTCTAAAAATTTCATCTTTAAATGCTTGCATTTTGAAACATAAGATAATTCACTAAAAGTGATCTAATAGACAATTAATAATGACGGGTTTCATTATATGTCCACATGCTTAAGGCTTGTGTATGATCATTTATAAAGTGACTTTGAGTCTATGAACTCTCTTAAAGGTATGTCAACCACCAAGTACACATATGAAATCAATAACAATTAGTCAACCTATGAGATAGTTCTCCTTATACTTCAACATCATTAATTTGTGTCTCATATGCTATCTTTGAATGCTTAGTGTATTCATTCTAAAGATAGAGTGGGAGAAAAATGAGGACACAACACACAAGGCAAGATAATTGTGTACTTGTGTAAATGAAGATCTACGCAAGAGAGAATGTTTTGAATGAAGGTATATCTATTTACATAGTATACCAAATAGATGAGATCTATAGTCTCAAGTATGTTCTAAATGACTTAAGAGACCAAGTGAAGTAATCATAAGAGTTTATTCTCAAGATAACTACACAAGGAGACCAAAAGAAGTTTTGGAAGAAAAATGACTAATGTAAAGTCTTAACAAGCTTTTGACTAAGGTTATGAATAATTTGACAAATAGTTTCAATCATGAGTTTTACTTAAGAGCCTAAATGAATCATAGTAACATACTAGTTATGATCAAGTTGCAAAGATAGATATTCCGATATCTTCAATAGCCAACGTTTTTGCAAAGATTGATATTCCGATATCTTAAATAGCCAACGTTTAACCACGCAAATGTCATTGTTTAACCTCGCTATGAAATGGTTAAACCTCCTTCCGAAAGGGTATTCCGAAGGACCTATTCTAAATATTATTCGTATTTGAATAATGACATTACTACACACCATTATGATATGAGTGTATTAGAGATTTAAAATCTCTTTCCGTAAGGTTAAGATGAGACCACTTCAAAATAGGCATTTTGAAAGGATATGATGGGAACATATATGGTTTTATCCTAGTAACTTGGCACGGCAATTTATATTAATATTCTTGACAATTTTTGATTGAGAAGTCAATTTCAAAACATGTTGAATTGAGTGGGAGTTAGGATATTCTCATGTGAAGACATGGAATTTAGTGGGAGCTATCATCCTTGAATGTATAAAACACATTACTCATTAAAGAATGACGAGCTAATACCTTCTTTCATAAAGAAGCTTTCGAGTTTTCAATTCTGGATGAAAATGGACAAGATGAATCCAATTACCTCATGGGATGTTGGATTAGTATTAAAGAGATACACATCGTATCAACATATACATAGGTTATTCATATGAATGAAAATGGGATTACCATTAGCAGTCATGGTAGTTCATTGAACCTGAGAACGGTTGATCTCATGATTATTAGTAACTAATGTTTCCGCCATTAGAATAATCATGTACATGTCAATTATGAATCATATGCATAAGAGCATGATGATTGGTTGGTGAGCCATAATAGAAACGTCATGAATTCTCGAGAAGAATCCGATGAGCGATTTTGTAGTTGACGGAATGTTCTATTATGTTTCAAGAAGTTGCACATATTATAGAAAATCCGAGCACATATGAGGATTTATGAGAATCCCAATTCTTTCAAGCCTAGAAAGAGAAATGAGAAGTTTTTGGAAAGATGCTTGGTTGAATAAGAGGTTATTCATAAACAATCTTTCCTAGTAAAAGCTAGGACCTATTAGAAGTGCTAAGCTAAATAATCTTGTCAATTGTTACAAGATTCTACAAAACATATACCTAGTGCATTATGTGTGGATGAAATACTTGATCAGTGCAAGTTGTATTATTCATCGCAAATTCGTTCGTTATGACATGATCGATAAGAAAGTTCTTTCAAGTTAAAGAACCAAAACCAAGGTCGAGAACCTTTGATGTGTACTTGGTAAGATTCATGCTATGAGAACATGAATGTGAAGGAAATTGCAAGTGCAAGAAGTTTGAACACATGGACACATGGGATGTTAAACTTCTATTGCAATCAATGAGTGTTTACACTTATGATATACATCACAAGGTTGTAATATGATATTGACTACCCGAGTGTGATGTCGACATTCGTCGTTTGAGTTATAATTAACTCACTTGGTACATTGTTACATCCAAACGGGTTGTAGAGACAATTGAACCCCGTTAAAGTGAACATGGATTAACATTGTTTTTGCCCATAGTTACTTATATGAGGTGACGTCTCGAAGTGACTAGAGTGTGATGCAATTGATGGCAAGTTCAAGTGCCATAGAGTCATGTGAGATGACTAGTTGATCACGTGAAAGGCAGATCTGTTAGGAACTTTTGTCGGGCCTAATGACCGCTTATAGAGTTCGGCAAATTTATATAGCCTGGTCGTGGCGAGAGCTACTATAGTATTCAAATGAGTCGATTCTTTTGACTAAAGACTATTCGCCTAAGATGGCACAGTTTCAGATTAACTTTGATTTGTGTTACTACGACCTTCGTAAATGGGGTCAAATGGGCATATTTTGGGTTATGATGGTTGTGGCTAGTCAAAGGGAATGAGTGCAATAGGAATTGTCCACCCCTAGTCAGGGTTATAACAATATCTCAGGGCCACTCGAGGAGTAATGAACTGGAAATGCGTGGCCACGCTCGGAAGATATCCAGAGTGGATAAATCCGGTCAATCAGTTATTCTCCAGATCGAGGAAACCGCTCACGATATGATCACTTGCAAGTACGACCTGAAAGACACCTTGCATTGAGTGGGAGATAGTAATAGGACAAGAGAATTGGTGACGCACACTTGTCGAGGACAAGTGGGAGATTGTTGGAATATGTGTCCTCCGACAATAATGCGATCACGACTGTTGATCATGATGATCACATGTTTAAGTCTCATTAAAATGAATACAATTGGGAAGTAATATTGTTACTGTCAACTGGTCAACATATATCGGTAATGATTGGCTGACTAGAGTTTGACATTCTTGTCGTGTGTGACGGTGGTGATCGAGTTGACCCCTAGGTCATACCTAAAGGGCAACCCTCTTAATTGATTATTTAATTAATCGTATAATGTTACGAGTTAATTAAATTACTTGAAAATTGACGGACGATTTTGGAAGTGAAATTTACGTATCATATTGAAATGTGATTAAATAAGATACGGTCTGAGTAATTGAATTGTGTCATTACTCGGATGAAATAATTGTTTGATGTAACAATTAAAATTGAATGAATTATTATAAATACAATCAGTTGTGATTTATAAGTGGTTAAATATTTTGGTACAAGTAATTATGAAATTACTAAGTCAATTTTTGTATGTGACGTATTTTTATTAATACGTTGATTTTTAATATGTTAAAAATACATGACAAATTATGTTGCATATGACATGTGACATAAGACAAGTTGACATTTTGACAAAGATAATGTGGAGTCCATATTATCTAAATGGACCGAAATTATGGGAGTAATTAGTCTAATATTGTGTTGATTATATTAATAGAAAACACAATGATTACCTACTCTTGTAGCCATGCAAACCTAATGCTCATGGTGAAGAGCAACTAGAGCATGCATTGGCTCCCTCCCATGCCACCCTTCCACCCGGTTTTTGAGATGAAAAACCATTATGGTTTTTCATCTTATTTACCTAATAATACACTAATATGAGTTAGTCTATTATTCATTCTAATCATCATCCAAAATACAAGTTTTCTAGAGAAATAAAATCCTCTCTTTATCTCTCATCAAAACCGAAAATATTCAAAGTGTTAACAATATTTTTGGTTCAATTTTCTCATAGATTAATATTATAACTAGTATTTGTAATATTAATTTAATTAAGAGGAGCCTTGGGTATTATATTTAGGGAGAGATCTTACTCTTAGATCTTTGTTCTTCCATTGGAATAAGCTCAAGAACAAAAGAGAAAGGTGATCTCTTTTGTGCCCAAATATCCGAAATTTAATATGTAAGGACATAATTTCTCCTCTATTTATTTTAATGTTTGCATGCATAAGATCCGTTTTAATTTATGACAAATTAATTTAACATATATGAGTATGTTATAGATGTATATAGATCTACATTTCCTTCAATTGGTTATGGTGATTTTGGTGGAAAAATTTGGGGTAGTAGTTAGGATTTTCATTGTATGAGTAGCAAGGTAGGTTTGTGTTGACTTTCATCTCAAACTCCCCATACCCATAGTCATACTCAAAGAATCTACCACATACTCCATGTACCAAGTCTTGGGTCATCATCATAGCCAAGATAAAGATACAACTACAAACATAGAAACTACAATAAAACGGTAAAAACGAACCTTGAGGAACATGTTCCTCAAGGTTAAAGCACAACTAAAATAGACAAACAAATAAGAACTTAATCACATAGTACCATCCCCGACAACGTCGCCATTTTTGATGAGAGTGATGTCGTCGGGTCTCCCAATCAAACACATTTATGATTCTCAACAAAACAACTAGTTAGTGGTTATGTCGAGGTCGATCCATGGGATGGTGTGCTTTGGGTTCTAAGTCTATCTATCTTAATTTATGCTAGTGTCACAATTGATGGGGTTTGTAGTTGTGTTCTAGACTAATAAAAGCAATAGAGTAAAACAAGCAATGAAAGGAAGGATGAAAACAAATGATTAAAAGTGCTAGGATATCATGGGGTCATAGGGGATTCATGGTGTTGATCATACAAACATGTTTACAAAGTTGCAAGCAATTAATGTTGTGGAGGAACCGAGTTGGTTTATGTCTTACGGTTCATAGGAAGACTTGGGTCCCAGAGCCGAATCGATTAGATTGTACAACACCTACAAGTCGACTTACTTTCCTCCTATTCAACTTCTATGCATGGTCTAACAAGACTCGAGTTGATTTATGTCTTACAAGTCTTGTTGAAAAGGTAAGAGATGGGTAAAATGCAAGGATTTATAGGCTTAGCATTTCATCAAACATAACATGTGCATAGGTTGACATCACAATAAGCAGGCAAATTAATTATGTGAACACATTAGATTAAGCATAAATCAATCCCCATGTTGGTTTCCCCTAATTACCCATTAATCCTAGCCAAAGAACTACTCACTCATTATCATCGAAAACATGTCATTAATGGTGTCAATCATCACAACAAGTATAAATATGATTATAGAATGAAGAAATGAACAATAAAGAGTAAAGAGTAAAGGAATTATACCAACTTAGGAATGATCCAAATATAAAGCAAATAATAAAAGAAGAAAACTTGATTGATTGATGAAGAGTTGTCAATTCTCCAATAATAACCCAATAATCTTCAATTACCCAATAATAAACTTGAATAATAAACTTGAACAATAATTAAGGAAAGGTTAATGTGTAATTTTGTGGAATGATTGAGATTAATCTATTATAATGTACTCCTAATCTAATCTAAGAGAACTTGGTTTAATCTAAGAAAACCTGATGGTTTGATTATTACAAATGGGGTATATATAGTGGTGCATCATTAGGTTAAGCAAGGGTACTTTAGTAAGTAGCATTGCTAAGTTTGAGTAGGGAAATGCTCCTCTCGAAAAAAGATGCGAGTCTCCTTTTTGCTAGTCTTTCAAGAAATATGCGCGGATCATGGTTCACGTAGCAAGGAAAAACTTCCTGTCCAGCAATACGCTCGTCCCGAGCTGAAAACGAGCATCCTGAGCTTCAACCCGAGCGGGTTGAATTTGTCCGAGCGGGTTGAGCTGTATCATGCCTTACTTGAACTCGGATTGTAAAACGGACGTCATTTCCTCATCCGGACTCCTATTTGAGTGATTCAAAAGCCTAGATCACTTGATTTTTCGACGCCGTTTCATCTAGAATACTTTTGAGAGCCAAAGGAGCAACCCTTGGTTTGGTTTTCGAGCAATTTCTTCTTGCAATGTCTTCCTTCTCGTCATCCTTTTATTTTACCTTATGATCATTCTATATACTTTTTATTCCTACATCCTTGGTCATCATTCTTGCCTCCTCTTCATACTAGTTCGTCCAATATCATCAAAAAGCTTTTAAATATGCACGGGAGACGGGAATTTCCGCCTAATTACCTTCTTTCCTACAAAACATACGAAATGCGCTAGGAAAGCAAAATAGAATGCATTTGACGGGTAAAATGGCTATGGAATGTTATAATAGTATGCAAAATTGGCTCAATTAGGGGACTAAATATGCGCAATTATGAGTCACATAAGCATGAGATGCTGACATTCATGGGTGCCTCCACTGGATTCAATCAAATAAAAATGCACCCTGCGGACCAGGAGAGTACTGTATTCATTACAGACCGAGGCATATACTGTTACACTGCCATGCCTTTTGGCCGGAAGAATGCAGGGGCAACGTACCAGCGCCTGGTCAACATGAGGTTCAAAGATCAAATCGGCGATACCATGGAAGTCTACATAGACGACATGGTGGTAAAGTCCAAAAATGCAGAAGATCATGTAAAGCATTTGGAAGTAGCATTCGAAATATTGGAAAAATACAACATGAAGCTCAACCCTGCAAAATGCCAATTTGGAGTTTCTGCAGGTAAGTTCCTTGGATACATGGTTACGAAGAGAGGCATAGAAGCCAGCCCAGAACAGATAAAAGCTATCCTAGAACTTCAGTCACCCAAGTCTGTCAAAGTTATTCAGAAATTGACAGGCTGGGTAGCTGCCCTGAACCGGTTCATATCAAGATCCTCTGAAAGGTGTAAAACATTTTACAACATGCTCAGAAAAAATAAACAGTTTCATTGGACGGATGAACATGAGGCAGCCTTTCAAGACTTAAAATCTTATTTGTCATCTCCACCCTTACTGGCCAAACCAGAGAAGGGAGAACCCTGTCAGTATACTTATCTGTCACTAACACAGCAGTCAGTGCGGTCCTTGTAAAAGAACAGGAAGGCCAACAACATCCGGTCTATTATGTAAGTAAGAGCCTGCTGGATGCTGAGATGAGGTATGGATTACTTGAAAAATATGTTTTAGCTTTAATTATGTCATGTACTAAACTACGACCCTATTTTGAAAGCCACCCCAGTATAGTCAGGACCAACTAACCCATAAAATCTATCTTGCGCAAGCCTGAATTGTCAGGTAGGATGGCCAAGTGGTCAGTTCAAATTAGCACATATGATATCTCTTTTGAACCTAGGGCAGCGATCAAATCGCAGGCCCTAGCAGACTTTGTGGCTGATTTCAGCCCTAACCTAGAACCTGACCTGAAAAAAGAGGTCAACTAATTAGAAAATAAAACCCCAGACCAAGAATGGACTTTGTTCATAGATGGGGCATCCAATGCCAGGTGGACATGGTTAGGATTAGGGCTTAAATCACCACAGGGAGATATGATAGCACAAGCTATAAGCTGTGAATTCAAAGCTACTAACAATGAAGCGGAATATGAAGCTCTGATAGCAGGCTTAAAGGTATGTCTAGACCTAGGTGTTCAAAATCTAAAGGTAAAAACTGATTCACTTCTAATTTCTAATCAAATAAAGGGAATTTATATGGCTAAGGATGCAAAAATGATTTCGTATTTAGAATATGCAAAAAACCTTACCGCTAAATTTGCTTTATTTGATATAGATCAAATATTAAGAGACCTGAACACACAGGCTTATGCTTTAGCCAGCCTAGGTTCAAATTTTACCCCTACAGTTTTCGATAAAATACCAATTGTTCATTTATTAGAGCCAGCCATCAGCAAGCCTGAACAAGTCAACCCTATCAATCAGGATAGTAATTCTTGGACTAAACCCTATTATGATTGGTTTCTCCGAGGAATACTACCTCAGGGGAGACACGAAGCAAGAGCTTTTAAAATTAGAGCTTCAACCTATGCTATTATCAATAACACTTTATTCAAGAGATCGCAGGTTGGACCATACCTGAGATGCTAGGAGCCTGACGAAGCCAAATTAGTACTTCAAGAAATACACGATGGACATTGTGGTAACCATAAAGGAGGAAAAAGCCTGGCAAGTAAAGTACTCAGGACTGGCTACTACTATCCTACACTGAGGGCTGATTGCCTGGAATACTCTTCAAAGTGTGAAGCCTGTCAAGTTCATGCACCAATCATACATCAGCCATCTGAGCTCCTTTACTCAATTTTTGCACCCTGGCCATTCATGAAGTGGGGCATGGATATAGTAGGAAAGCTGCCTGTAGCTCTAGGACAAAAAGTATTCATGTTGGCTATGACTGATTACTTCTCCAAATGGATCGAGGCTGACTCTTTCAGGGAAGTAACTGAAAAAGAAGTAATATCCTTCATCAGAACGAACATTATTTGCAGATATGGAGTCCCATCAGAAATAGCATGTGACAATGGAACCCAGTTTGTGGGGAAAAAGACCCAAGCATTTTGCCAAGAATGGAATATCAGCCTGGTAACATCCACCCCTGGATATCCAAAGGCTAACGGCCAGGCTGAATCCGGTAACAAGGTAGTCATAAGCTGCCTAAAGAAGAAACTAAAAAGAAGACGAGGCAGATGGGCTGAAGAACTTCCATTAGTACTATGGGCAGACATGACAAGTCCAAAGACATCAATAGGACAAACACCTTATTCTTAGGTGTATGGCTGTGAGGTTGTCATTCCTGCAGAAGTCAGGGTACCAACATCAAGATATAGCCTGAACAATGTTGAAGCAAACAGAGAACTAATGCAAGATAACATGGTCCTGACAGAAGAGCTAAGAGACGCTGCCAAAATCAGGATGGCATCATACTAACAAGCAGTAGCCAGGACCTACAATAAAAATGTCAGAATTAGAGTCTTCATGGAAGGAGACCTCGTCCTACGAAAAGTTTTTCCAAACAAAAAAGAAAAATCAGCAGGCAAGCTTACCCCCACATGGGAAGCCCCCTACTTAATTGATTCAATCGTTGGACAAGGAGCATACATGCTCCAAACATTAGAAGGAGAAATGATCCCAAGATCTTGGAATGTAATTCCTTTGAAATTATTCCATGTATAAAACCGATATCAAACCATAATCAGGTACAAAATCATATCTTTACTATCAGTAATTCAACCTGGTGTGCTATCTGAAAAATTACGTGTTTTATATGCTCTATATGAAATTCATGTCTATATATTTAACTAACTCAACTTCTCTTATTTTTTGAATCCTGAACAATTATACATGATAAATGTTTATAAGCATAAATATTCAGGATTGAGGGCTACTCTACTATATGTCAAAATCTGAAATAAAACTTTGCACTTAATTGTGGCTAACGAGTTGGTAACCATCACCGAATACAGTAAATGTCAGGACCAATCAGGCATGAAATAGTTGCCTGACCTGACTAGGTTTATTGCACATGTTTACAAACGGCTGGACGCAGCAAGACGGTAGAAGGGTGTGCCATCCCAACCATTAGTCTATAAAGCCCTCCTGTCAGGCCGAGTACCAAGCCCTCCAGTCAGGCAGGAGATATAAGCCCTCCCGTCAGGCCGGTTTTCCCACCCCTTCAACCACTGTGGCCAAAACCATACATGGTTGAATTACTCACGACAGTTCAAATGACAGGACAAGTTTAATAAATCTCACAGGTTAACAAAATAGAAATTTCGACAGGTCCACAGGATTGGAAAAACAAAGTTCACAGGTTCAAAGAAATTCAAAAGCAAACTGAATGTCAAAGAAATAAGCAAAATCAGCAAAGGAAGGCCATTACGATCATATTAATAAAGCCCTTACCCCCTGGGGAAAAGGCACCAAAATATTCATAAAGGCCAGGGATAGCCTCCCTGACCTGAGTAGAGACAGAGAAAATAAAATTGTTTGTCCACGGACATCCCCCCTGGATGGGCCAAATATCAACAAAGAAAAAATCGAACTACTACTTCTCCTTAGAAACAGCATCAACACTCCCAATCTTAGCCTGATCAACCTCAACATCAACATCCTGCTCCCCTGGAGAATCGACCTCCTGTTCATTTCCCATATTATGCAGGTTATGATACTTTAAAGCAGCAAAAGCCATCTCAGCTTCAGGGTTCCAATTTGCCCTGGCCTCAACAGGCTCCGACATACCAGCTACCTTCCCCTTAATATAAAAATAAAGGGAGGCATCATCAAGCTTAAACTCCAAATCATCCCTCTCCAGGGTGAGCTCTTCATTCATGTCCAACGCCTCCTGCAAAAGCTGTTTATTTGAATCTGCCTCAGCCTTAGCAGCATCCTTCTCAGCCTGCGCCCTTGCCAAGTCAGCGGCTTTAGTAGCCAGGTCAGCCCGTGCAAAGTCCAGTTCAGACTTCAGCTTATCATAATCTGATCTCATCAGGTCAATCCTAGCTACCAGAGAAGTAGCCTAATAAGCATTGTGGAGACAGGCCGCGACACCCTGACCAAAAGCAAAAAATAAATATTATGCCATAATAATAAAAACATCCAAACAAAATACACATATTACGCAATACACATAATAATAAAAATAGCGTACCTCCCTCACAACAGCCAAGACACTTGCCAAAAGGCCGACAGAGTGGTCCACTGAAGCAACTGCCTAGGTAGCAGTCTCGACAAGGTCAAGGGTGAGCATGACATCTGACCTTGAAGCAGCATAATCCCTAATCTTCACCTTGGCAGCCTCCACATTATCTACCCTGGCTCTCACCTCCCTGACTGGGGCAGATATATCAACATCTTCAATTTTCCTCTTCTAGGCTGCTGAACTTGTTTCAGCAGAGGCAGTAGGAGCAGTAGAAAACTTGGAAGCATCAGAAATTCAGTTAAATCAATATCAGGCTCAGCATCTCCGCTTCCCTGGGAGCCTTCCTGTGGGAAATAAGTCTGTATACTTCCCTTAAACTAGAAGGATTATAACGATTTAAAACAGATGATCAATGGTCATAAAATAAAATACATAAACAAAAGTAAAGGATTCAGAAATAACCTTTGGTCCTAGCAAATATGGCCTAAGAACAATATCAAAATTGATATTCGCCTATTAGTTGCACCCAAGATGATCTGAGATATGCCCTTTGATTATGCTAGAAATCAATCTAAAATTTTCTGTAAAATTTAATTGTCTTTGTGTTCTTGTGATGAGAAAGAGGAGGCAAGGTCAAGAAAAAGCATCAGGGTAGAAATAATTCTCTACCTTTCTTTTTATACATACCGAAACTTGAAGTCAATTAGGAAAAGAAAAACTTTCCCTAATTTCGGCCAAGTGAACCGAAATAAGGAGTATTTTTTTTCTCCTTATTTTTGGTCTTTCCAAAAATATATAAATTGTGTTAAATTGTCATCTAGTGAGGATCGAACCCATGACCTCTTGGCTTGTGCACCCTCACTATTACCACTATGACACATTCAACTTGTTGATATTAAATACAACTGATTATATTTAACTACGAATTAACAGATTAATTCGTCCAAACTAACCTTATATATATTTAATTAAATATAACTTATTATATTTAATTTACGAATTGAGAGTTAATTCGTCTCAACTTAATATTATTTAATTTTCATTAAATAATTATCTCATCAACACATTGACTAACTTTTTAGTCATTTTGGGCATCAATGTAATTATATTTCTATAACCACATTTCTCAAACACGTCCTATAGGTGTGACCTTTAGGGACCAGTTGATCACCGCCATCTGTATGATAATAACGTCAAACTTTCTTGCAAGCCAACCGTTATTAGGTAAACGTTAATCAATTGATTAAATATACGAAGTATACCCTTGTGAACCTGTAAGAGATTTACAAATGTTATCACACTAATTTGTGGAGGACACAAGCTCCAACAAACTCCCACTTGTCCTCACAAGTGTATGTGCGATAACCGATTCTCATATCCTATAAAATTTCTCCCACTCAATGTAAAACAATTTGCAAATCCGAATTCACAAAGGTCGTATTTTACAAGCGATCAATATCAAGAGTGGTTTCCCCGACTAGAGAGTAACTTAACTGATAAACGAATCAACATTCGAGCATGGCCATGTATTTCAGTTACAACTCCTCGAGTGGCCCTGAGAAATAACTATACCTGATAAGGGTTGGATATTTTCCTCAACTCGAATCCTGCAGATGTAAGCACAGTATGAAATGACCCAGAAAAAATCTACTTAGCCCCGATTCACGGTAGAGGCGTGGGAAAGAAACCAAAGTCACCCAAAAACTGCCTTAATCTCAAGAGACAGTCGATAATCAAAAGAATCGACTCCAGGAACACAATGGATGTCCTATCCACGACCTGGCACCGAATGTTATAAAACATTTAGGACTCCATTACGTTGTCACAAAAAGTTGTCCTACGAGGTATCGTCATAATCTCGCATCTGTGATCGATCAGTCAACCGTTTGACTTATGGCTCTTTGAACCCACCATCAATCGACTGCACAACATAATAGCCGGAGTTATCAGCTCACATTGGCGATTACGGACCAAAACAAATATAATGTAATTCAGTTCACTTTGTGGCGTTCAATGTTGTCAGTACAATCCACATGAAAAACAAAATATTATATATAAAACGATGAAGTTATAAATAGTATATGAAAAAGATAATGTATCAAATCCATAATCAAGTACTACAACTCCGGAACACATTTAATTCCCATGGAAATAACGTGCCCTATATGCTTATCATAATTCAACGGTTCAGTCGTAGAATCTGCTACAACACACTAAGAGTGAAGACGAACTGGACTGAGATCCGTTTGGAAGCTACCATCTGCGTAACCGGTTGCGCATAGCTTAGTATCTCCTCCATAAGTCAATACCCAATCCTTAGTCCTCCGTAGGTACCTGGATTCTTTTGGTACCGATTCGTCATACTCAATTCATGTGCCACGTCTGGACGTGTGCACATCATGGCATACATGATCGATCCTATTGTAGATGCATAAGGAATACGACTCATGTGTTCAGCCCCTTCAGGCGTCGTGGGTGACTGAGACTTGCTCAACTGCATCCCAGACGTCATTGGAAGGTTCCCCATCTTGGAGTTGGTCATGCTGAACCTCTCAAGAACCTTATTCAAATAAGACTCTTGACTAGGTGATAACGTCCGTCGTGATCTATCTCGGTAGATACGGATTCCCAAAATACACTGTGCCTCGCCTAGATCTTTCATCTGGAAATGGTTCTTCAACCATCCTTTAACCGAAGATAGGAGAGGAATGTCATTCCCAATCAAGAGTATGTCATCGACATACAATATCAAGAATACAATCTTGCTCCCACTCGACTTGATATATAAGCATGGTTCTTCGACTGATCGAGTGAAACCATACTCTTTTATCACTTGGTCGAAACGATGATTCCAACTCCGAGAAGCTTGCTTAAGTCCATAAATGGAACACTTAAGCTTACATACTTTCTTAGGATGTTTAGGATCTATGAAACCTTCGGGTTGCACCATGTACAACTTTTCTTCCAAATAACCGTTTAAGAAGGCGGTTTTGCATCCATTTGCCAAATCTCATAATCATGTGGAACGTAGCATGACTACAGGTGCAAAAATCTCATCATAATGCAATCCTTGCACTTGAGTGAAACCTTTTGCCACAAGTCGTGCCTTATAGATATCTGGTTGCGCGTCTATAGAACGCTTTATTTTGTAAAGCCATTTGCACTGTAGAGGTTTTACCTTATTAGGTAAATCAACTAGATCCCATACGTTATTCTCATACATGGAGTCCATCTCGGATTGCATGGCTTCGAGCCATAGCTTTGAGTCGGAACAGGCCATCGCACCTTTATAGGTTGCGGGTTCATTACTTTCTAGAAGTAAAACGTCATTCTCCTCGACCATACCAATGTATCTGTCAGGAGGATGAGAGTCCCTACCCGACCTCCTAGGTTCCTGAGGAATATTAACCGTATCATCAGTTGGAGGTACAACTTCCTCCATCTGTTCCTCGGTTGTTGGTTCTGTAATCTCCGACAGCTCGAAGGTTCTATAACTCGTCTTGTTCTCGAGAAATTCTTTCTCTAAGAACGTCGCACTAGCCGCAACAAAAACTCAATGTTCGGTAGGCGAATAGAAGTAATGACCAAATGTTCCTTTTGGATAACTTATAAAGTATGTCTTGACCGATCACGGGCCGAGCTTATCCTCGTGTCTCCATTTGACATAAGCCTCGCAGCCCTAAACCCGAATAAAGGATAAGTTAGTTACCGTTCCCTTCCACATTTCATATGGAGTCTTGTCGACAGCTTTAGACGGACTTCGGTTAAGTATAAGAGCAGCTGACAAAAGAGCATAACCCCATAATGAATCAGGCACTACCGTGTGACTCATCATGGATTGAACCATATCAAGTAAGGTTCAATTTCTCCATTCGGACACCCCATTTAATTGAGGTGTTCCAGGTGGAGTTAACTGCAAAACAATTCGCTATTTAATTGAGGTGTTCCAGGTGTTGATCAAACTCATTTGAAAGATATTCGCCACCACGATCTGAACGGAGTGCTTTAATCTTTCTACCCAGTTGGTTCTGTACCCTATTCTGGTATTCCTTGAATTTCTCAAAGGACTCACTTTTATGCTTCATTAAGTAGACATATCCGTATCTACTCAAATCGTCCGTGAAAGTGATAAAATATCTATAGCCATCTCTAGCGGTAATTGACATAGGTCCACATACGTCCGTATGTATGAGTCCTAATAGGTCACTAGCGCGCATTCCAACACCTTTGAAGGAAATTCGAGTCATCTTGCCAATGAGACATGATTCACACGTGCCATATGTAGAAAATCCGAATTAGGGAATTGTCCCGTTATCGACGAGTTTCTTTACGCGTTTCTCATTTATGTGTCCCATTCGACAATGCTATAGATAGGTTTAATCTTTGTCACCAACCTTTAATTTCTTATTATTCATGTGTAATATTTCCGTGGTTTGATCTAAGATATAAATTCCATTCATGGAAACTGCTTTGCCATAAATCATTTCATTAAAAGAGAAAATACAACTATTATCCTTTATTGAAAATGTAAAACCGTCTTTAGCAAGTACGGAAACAGAAATAATATTCTTAGATAAACTGGGTACATAGTAACAGTTATTTAAAAATAACTCAAAACCACTAGGGAGTTGGATTACATATGTTCCTTTCGAGGCAGTAGCAACTCGTGCTCCATTCCTGACTCGCAGGTCCACATCACCCTTTTCGAGAGGTATGATGTTCTTTAGGCCCTGCAAATGATTACACAGATGAGAACCACAACCAGTATCTAGTACCCAAGTTCCGAAACTTGCATGGTTAATCTCAATCATATGAATATAAGATGACATACCAACAGGAACGACGCGGCCTGCATTGATGTCCTCACGGTAGACGGGACAGTTCCTCCTCCAATGTCCAGTCTTGTGACAATGGTGGCACTCTATGTCACCGCCCTTGTTCTTTGTCTTGCCCTGTGAGCCACTAGTCTCACCAGGCGCACTCTTACAATTTCCTGGCTTCTTAAACTTTGGCTTACCTACAGCTAGGTCGCCATGAGCCTTGCCCTTACCATTACCTTTGTTGTAAATCGTGAGAACATCCTGCTTCATGCTCCCACTCAATTTCATATCCTTCTCGGTCTGTACGAGAAGGGAGTGTAGCTCATGAGGACTCTTTTTCAAGTCATTCATGTAGTAGTTCGCCCTGAAAAGGGCAAAACCATCGTGAAAAGAATGAAGCATTCGGTCAATGACAATGCTCTCACTGATTTTACAATTCAGTGCCTCCAGCTTCTCGACATTCTCAATCATGTGAAGAATGTGTGGGCTAACCGGTTGGCCCTTCTGGAGTTTCGCATCAAAGAAGCGACAGGTATGCTCATATGTAATGATTCTCGGTGCCTTTGAGAACTCATTAGTTATCATGGTGAAAATCTTGTTTGCACCTTGGGCAATGAAGTGTCTCTGCAAATTGGTTTCCATTGCAAAGATGAGTACGTTCTTTATCGCACCCGCTTCCATAACGAAATCACTATAAGCGAGTGACTCGTTGACTCTTGCATTTGGGCCTGGGTTGACCGGTATTGGCTCGATTAAAATACCGAGCATACCGTCGCAGATGGCGACATTCCGTAGTGCCGCCTCCTAGTCCGCAAAATTGGACCCATCATTCTTGATCGAGTGGGTGATTCATTTGGTCCATGAACATCTTAAGCCAGGACGAACGATCTAGTGTGGCACTAGGCATTGGGATTGCGTTATTTCCAGCCATTTGTTGTAACAGTATTATTGATAATAAACGTGTTCTACACTGCGAAAGAAGAATAAAATAATAAGCATGTGCATCGTTTTTATTTTAAGTCTAATGAACTAATGTCATAACGCGAAGACTCAAAACATTTATACAATTGACCTCCCTCAAGAATTATATAAATGACCCCAAGACTCAATTCTCTGTAAATTGATAAGCTAACCTTTTAGCTAATTCTACCGTTAGAATTCCTGGTCGATAAATTTCTGTAAATTCTATCTTTAGTCCATCATAATCACAAGAAACTCTTCGTACTATGATGTTGAGGTAAACTAAGTCAACACAACTATTTACCCAACGTAGAAGGGGTCATATTAGGCCTACCGACGAAGAAGGGACTCATAGATATTTGCCCTTATAAAGACTAATCTCAATTTCCGTTTTAGAGGAAGATCCCATCAACTTTTTAATTCATTTTAAGTGAACTATAATCTAGCATGCGAGAATGATTTAAACTAAAGTGATGGCTTATAGACTGTGACATCTGCATGTCCATGAAAACTAACATACAGCTATATGAGTCAATTTTCATGCATTTTAGTAGTAGGTGGTTTGGTTTTAGGCGGAATATGATGCAATTACTAACATGTGAATGAAAAACAATAAGAATGAAAAAAACGTAAAAACAGTAAAAATCCTAGTGTGGCCTATCCTATCAAAATGAACAATAAATACAAGTTTGGAATCCATCCTTGGACCCGAGAAGCTTGTCTTGATGTTCCATCTTGATCCATGTAGCGGGAGTGAGCTTGAATCTTCATCTTTAGTCTTCTTTGAAATTACAATAAATAAAATTACATAATTTACCTATTAATTACATTCTAATTTCAAAAACCCAAAACTAAAATAAGGAGATTCGAGATCTCATAATTACATAAGAAATCATGTTTCCTTCATTACGAAAACATAATTTGACTAAGGCCACACTAAGTATTACAAAATTACAACCGATTGCAAAAATAAATACGTAAATAAAATTCATTCATTCGATTCATGCAACAAAATTAAAAGCATCAACTAAAAATAAATTAAACATACATTACACAATTCATTAATTGTGTTGATTAATTTATCCAAACCACCTATTTAAATTAAATTAAGTGACAATTCCGCAATTTAATCACATTAATTTCATTCTCAATTCATATTAAACTTGTAATATGAATTCTATCCGTCAAAATTTTAAACTGCTTTAAAATAACTCGGTATCTTTAAATTGTGAACCGATTCACAATAACTAATTGGCCAAAAAAAACAAAAACCAATTTTTAATTGTAATCGGCTGAAAAATAAAGAAATTTTTTTTTTATTTTTTTTTATTAAAATCCAGCTGAAAACGGCTGAAAAACAGCCCCCTTTTTTTTATTATTATGCAATTAGGAAAACAAAAGGGAAAACTTTCCAAATTTTATTTTTCTTTCGGCAATAAGAAAAACTTTCCAAATTTTTTTTTTTTTTTTTATTGCTGTACGTGAACAGTACAGAAACGAAAAAAAAATTCACGGTTTAAAAAACAGGAACCCTAATGCCTAATTTTTTTCTTTTTGCGGCAAACATGCTCTAAACAAAAACATTAAGATGAACAAAAATCGTTTATAGAAGCCATTAGAACGAGATTAGCATATGGATTAATGAAACATGATTAACTGTATATGCCAAAACTATATAGCAAAAACAAATTTTTATATCATCAACAAGACGATTCCATTTACAGCCTAATTTAATCCGAATTAAAACAAAGCATCTACCAATTCTTCATATAATCATTCTTACTGATTAAAACAACAATATGAAAAATCAAAATGGAAATATCGCATCAAAAGAAGAACAAAAACACGGCTGCCAAAATTTTGATCTCGGCAAAAAAAAAAAAAATTTTCACGGCTGGAAAAATTTTTCGATCCTTCAAATTTTATTGTTTAAATTCAATTTTATGAAAATCATCAAAATTAAAAACGTAGCCTATAGCTCTGATACCACTTGTGGGAAATAAGTCTGTATACTTCCCTTAAACTAGAATGATTATAACGATTTAAAACAGATGATCAATGGTCATAAAATAAAATACATAAACAAAAGTAAAGGATTCAGAAATATCCTTTGGTCCTAGCAAATATGGCCTAAGAACAATATCAAAATTGATATTCGCCTATTAGTTGCACCCAAGACGATCTGAGATATGCCCTTTGATTATGCTAGAAATCAATCTAAAATTTTCAGTAAAATTTAATTGTCTTTGTGTTCTTGTGATGAGAAAGAGGAGGCAAGGTCATGAAAAAGCATTAGGGTAGAAATAATTATCTACCTTTCTTTTTATACAGACCGAAACTTGAAGTCAATTAGGAAAAGAAAAACTTTCCCTAATTTCGGCCAAGTGAACCGAAATAAGGAGTATTTTTTTTCTCCTTATTTTTGGTCTTTCAAAAAATATATAAAGTGTGTTAAATTGTCATCTAGTGAGGATCGAACCCAGGACCTCTTGGCTTGTGCACCCTCACTATTACCACTATGACACATTCAACTTGTTGATATTAAATACAACTGATTATATTTAACTACGAAATAACAGATTAATTCGTCCAAACTAACCTTATATATATTTAATTAAATATAACTTATTATATTTAATTTATGAATTGACAGTTAATTCGTCTCAACTTAATATTATTTAATTTTCATTAAATAATTATCTCATCAACACATTGACTAACTTTTTAGTCATTTTGGGCATCAATGTAATTATATTTCTATAACCACATTTCTCAAACACGTCCTATAGGTGTGACCTTTAGGGACCAGTTGATCACCGCCATCTGTATGATAATAACGTCAAACTTTCTAGCAAGCCAACCGTTATTAGGTAAATGTTAATCAACTGATTAAATATACGAAGTATACCCTTGTGAACCTGCAAGAGATTTACAAATGTTATCACACTAATTTGTGGAGGACACAAGCTCAGACACTTCCTCCTTGATCTTAGCTAACCTGGCTGAGAGGTCAGCCATACCAAACCTGGCAAGGCGAGTAGATGACCTGGTGGCTATAACATGAAACACTACATTAGCAATATAAACTAAATATCACAGAAGAGCCAAAACAGGGAGAAATGAGAAAACGAAATAGACTTACTGCCTGAAGTGGAAGCACTAACAACCATTGAAGGTTTAGGTACCCTGGTAGTGCCATCAGCCTTCAAGCAGCGAGGAAGATGGCCAGCCCCACAACAGAGAGGCCAAGACCTCTCCAAAGGAGGAATAGCAAGGAAAGTAAAAATGTTTGTAGTAGGGTACTCAGTTTCAGTAACCCAGTCATCAACTGCGCACACAAGAGGTATGATTCAATATAATTTTACTTTTATTTTTTCCTAACGAATAAGACACGCAGGATAAGAGAAAAGTTAAAATACTCACCAGCAACATAAGCTTCATAGTTCAAATATGCCAGATCAGGACCCACAGAATTGGTCCTGATAAACATGTACCCAGCAGACCAATTCTTGTCATGGCCACTGTCCAGATGGATGAGAAAGGGAGTAGTGGAAGGCCTGACCTTAAAGCTTATACGGCCAGGACTGTTTGTCTTGACAGCATAACAGGTCTTCAGGTCATCGAGGGAAAACGAAATATTGTGCTTTTTGCAGAGATACTCAACAGAGCAGACCACTTTCCATACCATAGGCATCAACTGATAAGAAGGGACACCGATTTCTTTAATAACCTCCACCATGAGAGGGGAGAAAGAAAGCTTGCAACCTGCCCTGAAGGCCCAGTCGTGAATACAAAACCAACCAGGACATGCCTAGTCAGCCCTGATAGTAGAATCTTCAGGGATCCAAACTTCGGAATCAGCAGGAATGATTCCCTTATCTTTCAGCACCTTTTCAAATTCAGGCTTTAGGCGATTTGAGAGAGACTCATCATCTTTCAATGCTTTTGTGGGTTTGAATTGGAAATCACCATGGGAAATTGAAATCATCTCAAGAGGAGAATCATTCATTTTACCAACCACAGAAGGTTGAACAGCAGAAGATGAAGGAATGTGTTCAGAAGTGGTTTCTTCAGGGTTTTGAGCAGGTGGAGTTCCTGGAGGCATCACCCTGGTAGATTTCTTTTTTGCGGCCATTGTTGAGGGATTATTAAAATTTAGACGAAGATTAAAAACTGGGAATTAAGGAAGTTGAAGAAGAAAATTATTAGAAGAAGGCGAAGCAGATTTTTTGATGAAGATTGACTTAATGAAGTGAGGGGGTATTTATAGTGGGTGAAACTAGGGTTTCTACCGCAATTTGGATGGATAATCATTGAAGAAGTTGCAGTAAATACAACACGTGTCACAAACTGAACAAACTAGCCGTTAAAGGAACTGACTAGCCACAATTTAATCGTTGAACAGTTTTCCAAATATTGAAGTTATCTCCTTATTTTTTGTCCTGACACATCGAAAATAAGGAGATAAGGGGCAATTGTTGGACCTGGAAATCCGCAGATATCCCTGATCAATATCTTACCTTGGACTAACTGACAGGGTGTCAGGACGTCAAGGTGTCAGGACACATGAATATAGGCGTCAGGCCATGGAGAGGACAACAGTCAAAATATCAGGACGATATCAGACAAGGAGATCATATTATAAGAAGCTTACGCGCACGACATTAAATGGGATGATTCGGCAATTAAAGCAGTAATTAAGGACGTAATAATGGATATTATTACGGGTAATTAATACGGAATATTTAGCATTTATGAAGAGATTTACCAGCCGTTCAGCATATGATTATATAAGGAGCATTTGGAAATCATTTGAGGAGAGGAGTCATATACAAGACAAATTCTAGCATACAATATTCTTACACAACGTTTTGAGATAATTACGTCCCATTGTGCTTAATACTCAATATAATAGTGAAATCCTCTCCTGGCTTGGTGCCCGTGGTTTTTTCCCATTTAAGGGTTTTTCACGTACAAAATTCTTTGTCTTATTATTGTTCTTTTTATTATACTTTCATTTTTGCATTTCACCCTGACGACCTGATTTATAGACTAACTAGAGCTAGTTAACCCTACCTAAATCTTCTCTGACCTGATTTCGCCCTGCGTAAAATCCACACAAAACACCTTGCATTTACACATCTCTTATCTATTCAACAAGACATGTAAGATATAAGCCAACTCAAGCCTTGTTAGACCATGCATGGAGTTGAATAGGAAGAGACTAAGTCGACTTGTAGGTGTTGTAAAGTCTTGATCGACTTGGCTCCGGGACCTAAATCTTCCTATGAATTGTAAGATATACACTAACTCGATTCCATCACAATAATAAGTTGCTTGCATCTATTTGAGTACATGTTTGTATGATCTATTTCCATGATTCCCTTATGAACCCATGAGACCCTAGTGCCCTTAATCAATTGTTTACAAACCCCTTTAATTGATTTACTTTGTTTTCATTAATTTACATTTGTGGACAAGGCCCTCGGGAACTGCGTCCGCGGGATCCACACCAGGCATAATCGACTCGAGGTTCTTTCGAATCGAATTAAGACATATTAGAGTCGCCACCAAGTTTTTTGGGAACTTGGAACCGTTCAAGTCAACTTTACACCTTTCATCGAAAAGCATAAAGCCCATCGACTACGAGTGATTAAAGATAAAGACTTGTACCCTATATCACTCGATTTGAATGACTCTCGTAATCCAATGGTATTTAGACGGATCCACAAACCATAGATCTTGAGTAAGGGGTGAGGGTACGTGTTAGGAAGCCCATAAGGACACCTAACCCCGCCCGTCAATAACGGCCTCTACTAAGTCAAGCGTCGAAGTTCAAACAAGGTCATAGCTACTACGATGTATGATATGCAAACGTTGTTTTAACCCTATCATGTGACAACAATTTCTATGTCGTTTTAGATGCAACTAAACTAACTTTGTCAAAGTTGTAATTTAGCATGTGGGTTGATTGATCTAACAACATACAAAGCAAATAAGGCTTAAGGGGAATGGGGGAGCCGTTGGGATCTACCTATTACAAACCAGGCATTTCATGCCGACACAACAATAAATTAAAGATACAACTCGATCTACATACAAATGCTACATACAAAACAATACACGACGACACACACGGCCGTTTGGCCTAGAAAACCGTGCACATGAGGGGCGGCCCACGGCTCACATGACCCATGGCCTTGGGTCACTCCTCGTAATGCGTGCTCGCGCTTAATCTCATCGAATTAGACATACGGCTACGCACCAAAGCATGCATTAGCATAAACCGGGCCATGTTGCTTTAGACAACATGCGGTTTACTACGCTTCTACAAACATTGGGGAACATCCGTCTAACCAAACAAGACTAAGGTTTTTAGAAATCATTTGACTCGATAAAAGAAAACAAACTCGAAAGATTACAACTCGATAAACCAACGATAAATTACAAACAATGAAACAACGAGAAAACAAACGGTATAAAAACAAAACGAGAAAGGTAAAGAAAACGGCCACCTCATGGCCCAAACCAACGGCCACCCTCACGGCCAAGACGAGGCCAACCTAGTTCCTAAGTTAAGTTCATTGGTTAGATCGAATGATTGCGAAAAGGGATAGGAAACAAGTTAGAAAACGAGTTAAAAACGATGTTGATTGGTTGTCGCGCAAGGGTGCATTCTACACGGCCTAAAGGGTCTAATTAGGTCAAATTCGCTAATTAACTTAACTCATCGAGTGTCAATAAGAATGTGCTAATCACGCACTCTTATACTAGCGAGAAATTAGATGAAAGAGAGAGATGCATTCAATTGTTTACAGAATCGTCGATTGATTTTATAACTTACGTCGAAGCCACCTATCGTGTCTAATTAGGTTATTAAATTAAATTAATGTTATCTAAATATGTCATAGGTTAACAATCAGAGGTTAGACTAACATACAACGGGTCCTAGGGTATGTCGATTTGGCCGAAACAATAAGGGGGTCGAAAGCGAAGAGCGAAGTTAGAAACTTGTTTTATTTATGCCCTACCTTGAACACGAGGATATGTAAATGAGACGGGGGTGTACGACCGACAGAAGTAGCGGTTTCTTTTCCCATCTCAAGTCAACGCGGGTGTTCATGGTGGTACTTTAACTCATACTCGGACTAACTAGTTTCATAGTTAATTTAAAACAATCGATAAACAAAACGAAAACAAACAAAAAAACAAACTATAAAAAGAGCATAAGAAAACGAAATAAAAAGAGGAAAGAGAAGGGGATTTGATGCACCCTCAACCTACATGTATCGTTGACACCGTCTTGGGTCGTAATCGATGGTAGATTTTATCTCGAGAGGCCGTCGTCGACGAAGAATAAAGCAAACACGCGTTTTGGAAACTTTCTGGACAACGATTTTCAAACAGTGATATCTCCCTCGTTTCACGACGAAAATTCGATTTAAAAGATGTTTTGGAAACTAGAAATAGAGGAGAACAAGGATCTTAAAGCAACCCCTGCTCGTTTTGGGTTATTGGGCACGAAAAACGAGCGCAAACAGAACTGGACAGACAAGAAGAAACCGCGAAAACAGAGTGTTATTTCACTCTGTCTTTCGAGGGATTTCGTGTACTCTCAAGGGCAATTTGGCTCGTAATTCTTTGTCTAATGTGTAGATGGATGTTATGTGGTTAATTAGGAACAAGAAACTCGAGTTTTTATGGAGGTTTGATGGAGGAACGAATGGGTTTTCGAAGAGGACACACAAACAGTTTCAGTTTGTGTGTCGGTTTTGTTTAGGGTTTTTGGGAGGCAATTAGGGTTTGTTTCTGAGGTTTAAAGCTTGTGGGTGATGGTAGGATGTATGGAGAACTTAGATTCATCAATGTATGGTGAAGGGGTGGTATTTATAAGGAGTTAAAGTAGGTTAAAAGAGAGGGAGAGGCAATCGGGCTTCATCCCGTATGGCTGCTGTCCAGCAGCTTTTGTGAGGGTTTGAGGGGGGTTTTCTTGGTGATTAAGCTAGGATAATATGGGTAGGATACTAGGGTAAGGGTTAGGGTTAATGGGTACGGGTCTTGGTAGTGTTTGGAGCGGGTTTTGGGCTCGGGAATGAGCTGCCAAAACAGGGGGCTGCTCGTTTGTTGCGGGCTGGTTGGGACGATTTGGGATGGGATTTTTGGGCCGTGGATAGGGGGTTCGAACAAGGGTGGATGGGTATTTGTGTAGGTTGGTTAGTGTACTCGAGATTCGTGCCAATTCGTAAAGAAAACGGGCTCAAAAACCGAGCTAAAATCGAGCTCAAAGAACATGTTTAAAAACGAGTTTTCTTCGCTTTTTAAAATCGATTTTTCAAATCAATTAACCCATTAAAATAAATGACTTTTCAAATCAAATATATCATAAAATGATTTTTCAAATCAATTATTTATTTTATTTTCAATAAAATAAACTTGGGAAAATAAATTCAAAATAAAATAAAATAAATTGAATTCACCTAAAAAACCATAATTTAAATATCATTTAAATTAATAAAATGAACTCACTAAAAAAACATTAATTTAAATATCATTTAAATTAATAAAATGAATTCACTTAAAAAAACATTAATTTAAATATCATTTAAATTAATAAAATACTTCATCGACGACGCCCATTCTACATCGTAAAACGGGCTCCAAATAATGACGGTGACAACTAAAGAATACATGTGTCCTATCATCATCGGGTGTTTGTCGGGTTCTCTATAAATCCCAATATCGACGGATACGGGTATCTACAGAGCCCCCACTTTGACTGAGGCTTGGACAAGGCGAAAGTCAAAGTATACCCCAGGTCCCTCTCGACCTGAGGATTCTTCGGGTCGTTTATAGTCCATTAGACTTGCGTATATAAGCTCGCCTTGACCATAAGAAGAGATCATACCTGAAACTTCGTTGGGGATTGACTCTTGCTTCGTTGTATCAAATTATCGTCGTTGGTCGTCGACCCATAAATTGCATATATGGTGGATTGAGCCTTATCCTTAGGCGCCTACGTATCCGTTTCTGACGGAATCAAATCCACGTCGTAGTTCGGCAAGAATCGCCGACACATGCCCAAAGTTTATCATCTCTGGCGTTTGTCCAAAACTCATCATCTGTGACATTTGCCCAAAATTTATCATCTCACTGGCACTTGTCCGAATGGGACGGGACTTTCAGAAGAAGTTGCCGCCGCTTTCATCATTTGCTTTCACTCTACGGAATTCCTCCATTTCATACTCTTGTATTGAATTGAATTCTTGGTGGATGTCATCCTTTACATCTTGATAATGGTCTCGAAGCCAACGGCGGAGAGCCCCGATTTGCAATGGCTCTAAAGTCGAAGATTTTAGAGCCCCGATCAAGCATATCCTGCTAAAATTGGAACACAAAAACGTACTAGCAATAATCATCACCTAAGCACATTAAAATTGGATTATTTGAAAAGATCGGGTCATCGACCTAAAAATTGAATTTGAAAATTTTGAATTATTGGGCCATCGACCCGAATTTTGAATTTGGCATCACTTGGAATGTTGTGTCATCAACCCGAAATTTGAGTTTGAAAGATCGGGTCATCGACCGAAATTTGAACATGTTGAAAATTTTGAGTAATTGGGCTATCGACCCAAAAGATTGAATTTGAAACGAATCATAAAAAGTTTTTGAAATTTTGAATTTTGAAAGATTGGATCATCGACCCTTGATGGGTGAGCATGAAATGCGACTCAGACATTCTATATGACTCGTGAACAACGTGGGCGTAGCCCGCTACCGCAAAACAAAAAAGAAAATAAAACCGTAAGTGTGCACGGGCTTTAATTCAAATATGGACTTGTCGAGGGTAGAAATGTAAATCGGCCGTTAAGCGCTCCCAAAATGCGATAGATGTGCGAAAACCCGATGCATCGTGCCAAAGGCGGTGTGGATGGGCGGGCCTAAGAGGCGCGCGACCCAAGGCCCACACGGCTCGAAAAAACGGTACCCTAGGGGTGTCCTCCTAGGTGTTTCCTTCCTTTATACTTTCTATATATAAGGAAGAGTCATTGCCAAATTTATTATGCTTTCTTCCAAACTGGTGCAAATAACATAAATCATTATGAATAATCTAGCGAGTGTTATGCGAGCATGGGAGACAGACTTCTTTGGCGCGAGAGAGACAAGAATTAAAGACCGCTCGGTGGCGCAATTACTTCCCTTACGCGGATCCCCCTTCAACTGCGTTGTTGGAATACTTTCGCCTTAGCTATTGGGATCCTCGAACCATGTCTTTGCTTTTCGAGGGGGAGATCGCCCTCTACCCGAAGAGTTTTTACGCCCGGGAGGATGGGATGCGAGGCCATACGGCTATACCTAAATTTCATTCGGGGTGGCGTGGAACATATCTAGCGCCTTGGCCTTTCCGGGACGGAGTCCGAAGGGATAGTTCTGGTGACGAAGTCAACCTTTTTGCTATCCATCGGAAATTTTGTATCTTGCGAAACAGAAGACTTTCTTTGCCCGTATTGCCGCGGGGCCTTTGGATTGATCATGCTTCACCTCTATGTCTTGAAGGTAGGATGAACAAGACAACTTGTGTAGGACAAGCGAAGCTTTTGTCCATTGTGTCTCAGATGGAGACGGGACATAACCCTTCCCGGATTATTCTTCTTTGAAACTCTCCGGGGTTTAGATGCTAAGAAAATGAACCACTGGTATCGATTGGTCGGGATGCTCCCGTCTATTGCGAGTAACAAAATCTATTCTCCGATTTCGCATCCTTGATTAATTTTCCTTTTATCACAATCCTTGCCGCGTTTTTGTTGCATTACCCACGATTTTGTCACGATTTTGCGCATTACGCCACAATTTTCTTTGTGATCCGCCACACGATTTTTTGTATTACGCCACGATTCTGTCACAATTCCGTTTTTTCCTTCTTTTTCTTTTTTTTTTTTCTTTCGTTTTTTTTTTTTTTTTTTTTTTTTTTTTTTCGTCTTTTTCATGTTTTCTTTTTTTTTTCTTTTTTTTTTTCGTCTTTTTCATGTTTTCTTTTTTTCCTTTTTTTTTTGGTGTGGCTTTGCGAGAGATTTTGGCTCTTTGCCCCGCCGCGTGAGCCCAGCTCGTATCTCGCTCGTATGCTGACTATGCGTGCCAAGCGGTATGAAGACGAGCATCAAAATGACCTTGCATATTGGCGAAACAAAGCGACGGGAGGGGAATGTCGCCCTCTTTCTTTGGTTCATGCCTTGGCTTCGCCTCAAATCCTTTACTATCCTTAGGAAGATGACAAGACCAGGACGTTTGCAGCCATCTGGGGTTAGAGAGGTCTATTCACATTTACCCGACCGCGTCTGCGTCGGATGGGCCGCAGACAAACAATTCCCAAGTGTGAGGTCATTGCCGGGACGAGCAAGGGAGTGAATTCCTCTATATGTGATGATTGGCTCCAGAGGTGGCACCAAAGGCGTCTTTGGTACGTATCTGCGCGCCCTCAGACTATCTGGGTATCCCCGTCTTATACTAAATGGCTTAAAGAGAAGACCGAATCAGGTAAGGATTTGTGTCGGAAGGATGAGCTTGTCGACATCAAATATTATGACAAAAGCAGAAGCAGTCGCGACTTCTTTGTTAACGATCTTTCGTCCGCATCCGGACTGAAGCTACGACCGAGAAGACTCCTAAGACCGACTCACAAAGCGACGGGTGTGTGGAAACGGTTGGGTTCAAAGGCACACTCGGGCTCAGCCTTAGAAGGGAGGCTTGGTCCTCGCTTGAGTGTAAAAGATAGGCTGGGCCCTCGGGAGGAAATGATGATCCCTCCTAAGAAGCGCGCTAGACAGAACACAACTACCCCTCCCCCACAGAAGCCTCGGTCACGTGACCCATAAGGCAAAGGGAAAAAGAAGATGTAGGAGCCTTCGACTCCAAATATATTATTTAATACTACTACTTATTATTTGTTGCTAGCTGTTTTCTCTTTTTTCTTTTGAAGGATGTAATGGGCATCGCCCGACCTTTAATAAGACTTACTATCTATTAAAATTCCCAGTTTCTGCATAAAATTTCATTTTATTCAAAAGAAGGGTCGGTTGTACTCTTTTAAAGAGCTGCCTACGTATCTGTTATCAACAGAATCAAACCGAACTCGTAGTTCCACAAAACAAACGCGCTACAATCATCGATTTATAACGCACAAAAAGCAGCGAAGCAAAAAGTGCCGCGGCCTAGACTCGCTCACGAGCACTGCAATTCAAAATTTTTATTTTACGACATTGAGAATGAGTTCTACGGATAGTATTTCTTCAGTTGATCCAAATTCGTCGGATTTGCAAAGTCATTTCCATCTAGATCTGTCAGTCTGACTGCGCCTCCCGATAATATTTTCTTTACCAGGTAAGGACCGGCCCAATTCGGCTTGAATTTTCCCCTCGGGTCGATCGGTAGTAAAGCGCGCACAGACTTTAGGACCAAATCCCCATCCTTTATTCCTCGAGGTTTCACCTTTTTGTTAAATGCTCTTTGTATTCTTTTCTGATAGAGTTGAACATGATGTAATGCATTTAACCGTCGCTCGTCGAGCATGACCAAGGAATCATACGGCTTGCGGCCGATCGGCTTGAGGACGACTTTCTAATGAGAATCCTTAAAGAAGGTACCTCTAATTCGATAGGCTGAACCGCTTCCATCCGATATGTCAAATAGAACGGAGTTACTCCAGTGGCTGTGCGAATAGACGTTCTGTATCCCCACAGTGCGAACGGTATCTTTTATGGCCACTCGCGATAATTGTCGGTCATCTTTCTGAGAATCACAGTGATTGTCTTGTTAGCGGCTTCTACTGCACCATTTGTTTGAGGTCGATACGGTGACGACTTGTGGTGTTTGATTTTATACTTTTCAAGTAGTACGGCAGTTTCAGCCTGGAAGTGAGTGCCATGATCGCTAATGAGCTCATGCGGCACCCCATATCTGCAAATGATTTCATTCTGAATGAACTTTGCTACCTGCTTCGCTTGTAGGACTTTGTATGATTTCACTTCTACCCACTTCGTGAAGTAATCGATGGCGACCAGCATGAAACAATGCCCACCTGTTCCAGATTGGTTGACCTTTCCGATAATGTCGATTCCCCATGTTGAGAAAGGCCATGGTGATGTCAAAGTATATAACAGTGATGGTGGCACATGCTGTATGTTTGCGAAGATTTGGCAATTATGGCCATGTTTGACATATTGGCGACAATCTGTCTCCATCGTGGTCCAATAATACCCTAATCTCATGATTTTACGGACCAGCATATGGGCATTCATATGTGGGCCACACTCTCCGTCATGGACTTCTTCCATGACCCTTTTCGCAGTTGGTGAGTCTATGCACCGCAGAAGGATATTTTGCGCGGTCTTCTTGTACAATTGTCCGTCATTGGTTCTAACGAACTGAGCGGCTAGCATTCGAATAGCGCGCTTTCCGCGGTTATCCATGTCGGGTGGGTACTCTCCTGATTCTTTAAATTTCAGAATAGCATGATACCAAGGTTCGGCCTCGGTTTCTTCTGTGTCTCCGATTACATTAACATAAGCAGGTGACGATCTTCGTTCGACGCATATCGGCATAGTATCCATATGATCAGGTATGTTGATCGGCGTGACTAGCTTTCATAGTGCATCAAAGCAAACTGGTTTTCGTCTGCGGGGAGGTGCACGTACTTGACCTCGGTGAACAACTTTTCTAGTTCTTCGATTTTTGCTTGGTACGGAGCCAAGCTATCACTTCGGGTTTTCCACGTCCCGGCCACTTGATTGATCACTAGTGACGAGTCCCCATGTACTACAAGCTTTTTGATGCCTAACTCGAGAGCACTGTGCAAACCGAGTAGGCATGCTTCATATTCAGCCGCGTTATTAGTGACGTTAAAGTCCAACTTGATCGAAATAGGAACATGTTCACCTTCCGGTGAAATGAGTAGAACTCCTATCCCGTATCCCCTATAGTTCGATGCTCCATCGAAATAGAGATCCCACGTATCATGGTCTATGTGAACGATATCTTCGTCGGGAAACGACCATGTATCCACAACCTCAGTTTCTTCTATCGGATTATCCGCCAGGAAGTCTGCAACCGCCCTTCCCTTTATCACTTTCAGCGGTACATATTTTAGGTCGAACTCGGAAAGCATTAGAGTCCATCTTGACACCCTGCCGTTCAGAACTGGTTTTTCAAACAAGTATTTGATTGGGTTCATCTTGAGTGGATGCGAGACACTATGACCGAGCATGTAGTGCCGTAACTTCTTTGTCGCCCATACTAAAGCCAAACATGTTTTTTATTTGAGTATACTTGATTTCATACTCCATGAACTTTTTACTAATGTAGTAAATTGCTCTTTCCTCTTTATCGACTATCTGCGCAAACATTGCCCCCATTGCGTATCCGAATCGTAAGATACAACAAAAGTGGTAACTTGACCGTTGGTGGGCTAAGCACGGGAGGGGAAGATAATATTTTTTTGATCTTATCGAACGCCGCTTGAGCGGTGATCATCCCATACGACGTGTTCCCCAACCTTCAATTTCTTGAAAATTGGCTCGCATATCATCGTTAGCCTTGCCACGAACCGACTTATATATTGGATTCTTCCCAGGAAACCTCGAATTTCCTTCTCGGTTTTCGGGTGAGGCATTTCCATTATGGCCTTTATTTTCGATGGGTCCACCTCGATGCCACGGTGGCTGACGATGTGGCCCAACAATTTGCGGATGTGACTCGAATGCGCATTTTTGTGGATTCAACCTCATGTTATACTTGCGCAATCGTTCGAAGAATTTGCGTAGTGTGCCAAGGTGGCCATCACGCTCCTTTGACTTGACAATCATGTCGTCGACATAAACCTCGACCTCCTTGTGCATCAAATCATGTAACAATGTTGTCGCGGTCCTCTGGTATGTAGCCCCTGCGTTTATCAACCCAAAAGGCATTCTTTGTGTAGCAATAGGTTCCCCATTGCGTTCGAACGCTTGATCTTATGCATATCTTCTATCGCCATCTTGATTTGATTATAACCGGCGTATCCATCCATAAAGGACAGTAACGCGTGTCTTGCCGTGTTGTCAACCAGGATGTCGATGTGAGGTAATGGGAAATCGTCCTTCGGACTTGCCTTGTTTAGATCCCGGAAGTCCACACAAACCCGAACTTTACCATCTTTCTTAGGCCTTTGGAACGAGCGTTAGCCACCCGGTCGAGTATTCGACACCTTGATGAACCCGACTTTGAGTTGCTTGTCGATTTCTTCCTTGACTTTCAAAGACCAATCTGTATGCATTTTGCGTAGTTTTACGCTTGACCGGCTTATATCCCGGCTTGATTGGGATCTGTGCTCGCATAATTTCCCTATCAATGCCTGGCATGTCTTTGTAGGACCATGCGAAAACATCTTTGAACTCATGCAACAAATCAATGAACCCCTGTCTTTCGGTGGGACTTAAAGTAGTTCCTATTTTAAGCTCCTGTGGTTCTAAGGTTGTACCTACATTGATAGTTTCGGTATCTTCGATGATCGAAGTTTTCTGTTCGTACTCTTCCAACCCTTTTATCAACTGTAGAGGTGGTTCCATTTCTTCTTCTTCTTCTTCTTCGACCAACTGTTCATCCTCGACCTCAGTCTCAATGTCATTATTAAAACAATCATTTTCAAAATTTGAATTGCAATGTAAGTAAGACAAGTCGTAAGCAAACTGGTTCATATTATTATTGATTTGAAATTGCGCGAAATGCGCTAACATTTGAGCCAACTGGTCAGAGCTCAGTGGCGAGATAGGGGTATTCGGGACAGGCCCGGAATACCACCATTAGGAAAAGGTGCATAGGAAGGGAAAGCTAGGGAGGGGTATTTTCAACACCTGACTCCTTAGACTCAATCTTAGGACCTAACTCGGACTCGGACTCGGACTCCGACTCGGACTCGAGAATCGGTAACATCATCCGGCTTGAACATCTCTCCTTCTCCCGTTGTCAACTTGAAAAGAAGTCCTTTGTTGTCAGTCCACTTGATTGTTTTCCGCCATCCCGTGTTGGTCCTAAGAGGATCCACATCGGTGATGAGGGTAGATGGGTCAAACCGCTCGCTTCTCAGGATCATGCTTACCAAATCTTCGTTTGGTATTGGTGATTTCTTCTCTTCACCGAAAAGGAGACCCATGGCTTTTTCGTCATTCATTGGATCCGGTTTGGTTTCTCCGGCATCACGGTCGAGAATGTCTTGGGGATGTAGTAGCAATCTTGGAATACTTCGATTCCTCGGACCATAAGGTTCTTCTTTGGGTCAAAGATAGGTTCGGGGAAGTCCATGCAAGGGAGTTCTTCCCGGCTTTCACGAAGTGACCATTGAGAGTTAGGTGATACGGTCCCATTTTAATATCTCGATCTTCGATCGTTCTTCCCCTCTTTTCCCGTAGATCTTTCTCAGTGGGCTCATATCCAAGCCCGAAGGTTACTCCTTTGGCTACGGGTGGTTTCAACTTGAAAGCCTCCTCCTTTCTAGGATATAAAGAGAAACCGAAGTACTTCCCGATTCGAGAATCACCTCATGAGACATGACTTCCCGTATATAGATCCATATTTTACGCCGGAGTTCGGCTCGATCATGTTGACAATCTCGAAACCACATGCGTCATTGGTAGCTTCGACCCTTACTTTGGAAGTAATGTCTCCTCCCGCCACGTAATGGTGGCGTGGCGTCAATGGTGACGGTCTTGCCATTGAGTGGGACCTTGATTTTTCGATGCAGCGTTGATGTTACGGCCTTCGCAGCATGGATCCAGGGCCTTCCCAACAATAAGTTGAAGGATGAGCATATGTCAATCACTTGGCAACTTATTTTCTTTTCTACTTGCCCAGTCTGTACTACCAGGTCGACAAGTTCACTTACTCGACGCACAGTGCCATCGAATGCCCGGACTGTCTGTGTAGTGGGGATGAAGTCATTCTTCTCCAAGCCCAGAATGTGCGCCGTTTTCAGAGGAAGTACGTTGACGGCCGATCCGTCGTCAACCAAGGTCATAGGGATGTGCTTGTTGAGACACACGTTAGCAATATAGAGGGCCAGGTTATGTCGAGGCCCGAATGGTGGCAAATCTTCGTCGGAGAATGTCACAGCGTTGGTCGAGGCCGATTACGGGCGGCGATGTGAGTGACCATGTCCGCAGGAGTAGTGTTCGACGACACGGTCATGTTCATCAAAGCTTGTAACAAAGCTTGACGATGTTCGAAAGAGCTCAGGATACGTTGCCAGATAGATACGTCGGCCTTAGTCTTTTGGAGTTGCTTGATGAGGGAAGCCTCGGAGGTCGACCCTTCACCAAGAACTTCGACCACTGCCGGCTCCTTTTGAGGTGCCTTACTCGGGATATCCTTAGCTTTCTCCACACGATATAGGCGCCCGGATCTAGTCAAATGGTTTGACTCTAGGGCATCTTGCCTCACCTTTAAGATTTCTTCTTGGGTGTGAGGAATTGTCGCACCTTTGACGAGGTAAACATCATCCTCGTCATCGGCCCAAACGCCATTGATTTCGTTGCCGCTTCGGAGAATGTAAGGAGTACAATCGACAACAAAATCCCCGAATGTAATCTCGTTTCTCGAGCTTGGTAGGAATTCGGAGCAATCTACGAATATTCTTCCGACGAAAACCCCTTTTAGACGACATGGGCGAATCAAGTGAGAGTAATCAACACTATCTTCGGTAGAGACAAAGTTAGTGTGGTCGCCAAACGGATTGGTGACGTTGTTGGGCTTTATGGCCGGGATTGGGAGCGCTCCGTTCTCAATCATATCTTGAATTTCGTGCTTTAGTCTAAAGCACCTTTTCAAAGATCGTGTCCCTTCCCTTGATGAAAGGCACGGTAGGCATTCGGTTTGTACCATTTGCCTTGTTGTTGGCCAGTGGATCCGGAGTTGGACCAATGGGCTTCAACTTCCCTTGGGCCATGAGCCTTTGGAGAGCATAGGCGTAAGTGCACCCGATATCGGTGAATACCCTCGGAGCTTGGCGCGGAGGCCTTTTTGACTGTCCATCTAAGAGATTGACAGTTTCAACAAAGTGGGCCGCTGCGGGCGCTTTTGCTTTAGATGACGAAGCCCCTTGGTATCCCTTTGGCTTTTCAGCTTCAGCAATTCGGACATCGTCCTCTACCTTTATCCCGATTCTTATCAATTCTTTGAAAGAGCCAAAATTCTGGTATTTCAGAGCATTGCGGTAAATAGGTCGTAGATTATTTACGAACTTATCTACCATTTCAACTTCGTCAGGCTTCTTGGCTAATTTCACGCTTTCAGCGCGCCACCTTGTGAGGAATTCCGTAAAGCCTTCTTTGTCTTTTTGCGTCATAACCTCCAAAGTTCTTATGTTGGTTTGAATCTCGACGTTGTCAGCATAGTGCTTACAGAACTCCACCGTAATATCTTCGAAAGTGGGGAAGTTCTTAAGGTCAAGATTATAGAACCACGCCTTCGGGTGTTCATCCAGAGATTGAGCGAAAATTTCCGAGAGCATGTCAGCAGGTACTCCCTTCGGTGCTAAGTACCCCTTATAGGCCTTAACATGGTGGACTGGATCTTCTGTGCCCTTGAACTTTGGGATGTCAGTGAGTACCATGTTCGTGGGCAACTTATCCTGAACTGGGGCATAGGCCCTAGCATTCTCATAGTGAATGTTCTTCCCGTGGGAGAGTTTCAAACGGTCTTCGATGAACTTGAACCGTTTCTCCAGATCGGTCAGAGGTGGAGGGGAATCTTCACCCAGCTTAGATTCGATTGCATCCATTCGGGTCATCATGAGGTTCACGGCCTCAGTGAGCTTGTTAACAGCATCTTCCATTGCTTGACGTCGGGTTTTTGGCAGCCTTTCTACAAGAAAACCCCGTACTGAGTCAATATTTAAAGTAAGAGCCCCTGCACACTTAAGGACACGACCCCTACTTGACTCAAACAAAGACTCGACTTGAGATTGACTAAACAAAGGTTCGACTCACGGTTGGATCTAGACCTTGGTTCATTTTAGACTCGACAAAACGACATGACTCAAACTGTCATAAATCGGTTATAAACCGGACTCGGTGTGACTAAACCCGTGATTGGTTCGGGTGAAACGCCCTAAATGGCCTAGCTTGGACGTTTTTGTGGACTATCCTAGACCAAAAGGTCGACCAACATGACTCAAGGCCCAAGAGGTGAGCTTGGGTGACCCAACAAGGTCGTGTTCTAGACTCTTAGAACGAAACACACCCGGCCTAGCACGGCCATGACCCGGACACGACTTGACGCATTTCATGCTTGGTTGAGGTTCGAGAGGCATTTTGGATTGATTTTGAAAAACGAATGATCGATTTGAAAAAATGAGATTTGAAATGGGCAGCATGCCGGCTATAAAAGCTCATTTTGGGCCGAAAATTCTAGTCCTATTTGGGCAGCATTCCGCGTTTTTAAAACCATGCTATTTTGAAAGTAAGTTGTTCAAAAGTTCGGTTTTGAAAAGGACATGGGAAATTTCGAAAAAGACTCGGGAAAACAAATTGCACATTGTCATTCTCATGTTGTAAGGATGTATGCTCCTAGACATCTCTAAGTCTCGGCAAGTCTTCTATAAGAAGGTCTATGCCCTCCATCCTTTTGCGGTCTTATAGAGCAAGGTGTCTTAAGGTAGAGTACCTAGAAGATCGTCCCCACCATCAAGAACCACGCGAGGTGAAGTGGAAGCGAGCAATGTGCAGCTTCCTAGCATAGTGGGACGTCGCCCCCCACGCATCACGAAGAAACGCTGGGACGGCCCGGGCAAGTCCTTAAGGGTTTATGCATGAATCGTAGCACTATGAGTAATGTTTTACTTTCCAACACTTTCTTTTCAAGTTTCACCTCGGAGGAAAAGACCCTAGAAACAAAGTGTAACTAGTCCTCTTGTCCCCAGTGAGTCGCCAAAGCGTGGACAAGGCCCTCGGGAAGCTGCGTCCGCGGGATCCACACCAGGCATAATCGACTCGAGGTTCTTTCGAATCGAATTAAGACATATTAGAGTCGCCACCAAGTTTTTTGGGAACTTGGAACCATTCAAGTCAACTTTACACCTTTCATCGAAAAGCATAAAGCCCATCGACTACGAGTGATTAAAGATAAAGACTTGTACCCTATATCACTCGATTTGAATGACTCTCGTAATCCAATGGTATTTAGACGGATCCACAAACCATAGATCTTGAGTAAGGGGTGAGGGTACGTGTTAGGAAGCCCATAAAGACACCTAACCCCGCCCGTCAATAACGGCCTCTACTAAGTCAAGCGTCGAAGTTCAAACAAGGTCATAGCTACTACGATGTATGATATGCAAACGTTGTTTTAACCCTATCATGTGACAACAATTTCTATGTCGTTTTAGATGCAACTAAACTAACTTTGTCAAAGTTGTAATTTAGCATGTGGGTTGATTGATCTAACAACATACAAAGCAAATAAGGCTTAAGGGGAATGGGGGAGCCGTTGGGATCTACCTATTACAAACCAGGCATTTCATGCCGACACAACAATAAATTAAAGATACAACCCGATCTACATACAAATGCTACATACAAAACAATACACGACGACACACACGGCCGTTTGGCCTAGAAAACCGTGCACATGAGGGGCGGCCCACGGCTCACATGACCCACGGCCTTGGGTCACTCCTCGTAATGCGTGCTCGCGCTTAATCTCATCGAATTAGACATAGGGCTACGCACCAAAGCATGCATTAGCATAAACCGGGCCATGTTGCTTTAGACAACATGCGGTTTACTACGCTTCTACAAACATTGGGGAACAACCGTCTAACCAAACAAGACTAAGGTTTTTAGAAATCATTTGACTCGATAAAAGAAAACAAACTTGAAAGATTACAACTCGATAAACCAACGATAAATTACAAACAATGAAACAACGAGAAAACAAACGGTATAAAAACAAAACGAGAAAGGTAAAGAAAACGGCCACCTCATGGCCCAAACCAACGGCCACCCTCACGGCCAAGACGAGGCCAACCTAGTTCCTAAGTTAAGTTCATTGGTTAGATCGAATGATTGCGAAAAGGGATAGGAAACAAGTTAGAAAACGAGTTAAAAACGATGTTGATTGGTTGTCGCGCAAGGGTGCATTCTACACGGCCTAAAGGGTCTAATTAGGTCAAATTCGCTAATTAACTTAACTCATCGAGTGTCAATAAGAATGTGCTAATCACGCACTCTTATACTAGCGAGAAATTAGATGAAAGAGAGAGATGCATTCAATTGTTTACAGAATCGTCGATTGATTTTATAACTTACGTCGAAGCCACCTATCGTGTCTAATTAGGTTATTAAATTAAATTAATGTTATCTAAATATGTCATAGGTTAACAATCAGAGGTTAGACTAACATACAACGGGTCCTAGGGTATGTCGATTTGGCCGAAACAATAAGGGGGTCGAAAGCGAAGAGCGAAGTTAGAAACTTGTTTTATTTATGCCCTACCTTGAACACGAGGATATGTAAATGAGACGGGGGTGTACGACCGACAGAAGTAGCGGTTTCTTTTCCCATCTCAAGTCAACGCGGGTGTTCATGGTGGTACTTTAACTCATACTCGGACTAACTAGTTTCATAGTTAATTTAAAACAATCGATAAACAAAACGAAAACAAACAAAAAAACAAACTATAAAAAGAGCATAAGAAAACGAAATAAAAAGAGGAAAGAGAAGGGGATTTGATGGACCCTCAACCTACATGTATCGTTGACACCGTCTTGGGTCGTAATCGATGGTAGATTTTATCTCGAGAGGCCGTCGTCGACGAAGAATAAAGCAAACACGCGTTTTGGAAACTTTCTGGACAGCGATTTTCAAACAGTGATATCTCCTTCGTTTCACGACGAAAATTTGATTTAAAAGATGTTTTGGAAACTAGAAAGAGAGGAGAACAAGGATCTTAAAGCAACCCCTGCTCGTTTTGGGTTATTGGGCACGAAAAACGAGCACAAACAGAACTGGACAGACAAGAAGAAACCGCGAAAACAGAGTGTTATTTCACTCTGTTTTTCGAGGGATTTCGTGTACTCTCAAGGGCAATTTGGCTCGTAATTCTTTGTCTAATGTGTAGATGGATGTTATGTGGTTAATTAGGAACAAGAAACTCGAGTTTTTATGGAGGTTTGATGGAGGAACGAATGGGTTTTCGAAGAGGACACACAAACAGTTTCAGTTTGTGTGTCGGTTTTGTTTAGGGTTTTTGGGAGGCAATTAGGGTTTGTTTCTGAGGTTTAAAGCTTGTGGGTGATGGTAGGATGTATGGAGAACTTAGAGTCATCAATGTATGGTGAAGGGGTGGTATTTATAAGGAGTTAAAGTAGGTTAAAAGAGAGGGAGAGGCAATCGGGCTTCATCCCGTATGGCTGCTGTCCAGCAGCTTTTGTGAGGGTTTGAGGGGGGTTTTCTTGGTGATTAAGCTAGGATAATATGGATAGGATACTAGGGTAAGGGTTAGGGTTAATGGGTACGGGTCTTGGTAGTGTTTGGAGCGGGTTTTGGGCTCGGGAATGAGCTGCCAAAACAGGGGGCTGCTCGTTTGTTGCGGGCTGGTTGGGACGATTTGGGATGGGATTTTTGGGCCGTGGATAGGGGGTTCGAACAAGGGTGGATGGGTATTGGTGTAGGTTGGTTAGTGTACTCGAGATTCGTGCCAATTCGTAAAGAAAACGGGCTCAAAAACCGAGCTAAAATCGAGCTCAAAGAACATGTTTAAAAACGAGTTTTCTTCGCTTTTTAAAATCGATTTTTCAAATCAATTAACCCATTAAAATAAATGACTTTTCAAATCAAATATATCATAAAATGATTTTTCAAATCAATTATTTATTTTATTTTCAATAAAATAAACTTGGGAAAATAAATTCAAAATAAAATAAAATAAATTGAATTCACCTAAAAAACCATAATTTAAATATCATTTAAATTAATAAAATGAACTCACTAAAAAAACATTAATTTAAATATCATTTAAATTAATAAAATGAATTCACTTAAAAAAAACATTAATTTAAATATCATTTAATTTAATAAAATACTTCATCGACGACGCCCATTCTACATCGTAAAACGGGCTCCAAATAATGACGGTGACAACTAAAGAATACATGTGTCCTATCATCATCGGGTGTTTGTCGGGTTCTCTATAAATCCCAATATCGACGGATACGGGTATCTACAACATTCATCTTGTTGATTAGTTTAGATTGCATCTCATCTCAACCCAAATTTGTGACACCTTAGGACATAACTACTGGCAATTGAAATCTTAAATCGATACCCGTCCCTTGGGATCCGACCTTTGCTTATCACTCTACTAAGAGTGGTTTGTTAAGATATAAATTTAGTTTTGGTGGAAAGCAATAACGACACACACAAACCGCACAACCTTACTCACCATGCTTCTTGAGCTCTTCTAACTCTTTAGGATCCATGCGGTACAAAGCCTTAGAGATTGGTCCCGTCCCTGGTTTCAGCTTCACATTGAAATCTATATCTCTCTTCAGTGGCAAACCTGGTATCTCCTCCGGAAAAACAACTAGGAACTCTCCCACCACTGGTATCTGATCAGCTGTCGGATCCACCTTACTATGGTCTTTCACATGGCATAGAATCAAAGGACACTCCTTCCTCAGATAAGAATACAATGTTACCGCTGCAATCAATTTGACTTTGGGTTTGACAACAAATCCACGATAAGACACACTAACTCCCTTAGGACCTCTCAAAGATCCTCTCTTTTGGTGACAATCTATTCTAGCCTTGTACTTACCCCGCCAATCCATACCAACTATCATCTCAAAACCATCCATAGAAAATTCTAACAAATCCACTTGACGGTCAACTTGCCCAACTATCATAGATACACCCTTATACAACCTCCCACAAGACACTGACTCACCTGACGGTATAAAAACCTCATCTTGTACAGACTCAAACTCTCTCAAACCCAAAAGCTTAGCATGACTCGATGATACAAAAGAGTGTGACGCCTTCGAATCAAACAAAACAAAGGCAGAAACATCATTAACAAGAAAGGTACCCATGATCACGTGGGCATCATCCTCAGTAGCTTTGTTGTCCATCATGAATAAGTTGCCAATGGTCTTTTGTCCACCTTCCTGGACTGTACTAGCTGAAGTAGATGGCTTTGCAGGCGACCCCTGATTGTTGTTCGCTGACTATTTCTGATAAGAGTTACCGCCATTGCAGTTAAATCCACCGTTGTTGTTACTCTGACCTCCTTGGTTATTCCATGACCCAGCCGGCCTGTTGCTAGCATAACTCTGAGACGGACCATACCGACATAGTTGTAGCAAGAGATATTCCAGCTACTCCCACTACCACCACGACCAAGCCCATACGAAGTTGCATTACTAAAACCCGATTCCGGTGAGTAAGCCCCCGTCTGGTTATGGTTACCTCTCTTGTAACTGGACTGACCACCACCCTCACTCTCAGCCTTTCCCTTCTCAGGACCCCTTTCCTTATTCTCTTTGGCCATTTCGGCCAATCTCTCATCTCTCCCTGCTCGCTCATAAACTTCCTTAACATCTGTATGGACCCTAACTGGTAACTTCTCCATTATCTGGTAAGTCAAGCTCTTCTCAAACCTCAATGCCAAGTTCTTCTGATTCAGCCTCATGTCCTCTTCATAGCTCGACTTCTCATTAAACTTATGATAGTAATCAGCCACAGTCATAACCGGAGTCATCTTGAAATCATCAAACTCCACCCTCACCTTGCTACGAACATGTTCAGGTACAAACTCCCGGCACATATCTCTCTTAAACTCACTCCATGGTAAAGCTGACTTCCCCTCCTTCCGATATAAATCTATGGCACTCTTTCTTACCTTGTCCCACCACTCTCCCGCAACATCACTCAAGTAGAACGCAGCTTATTCAACTTTGAAGTCCTCGAGACAATGAACCACATTCAATATCTTCTCCATCTCCATATGCTAATTGTCGAGCAAAATTGGCGCATGGGTACCCATATACTCTTTTGGGTTGAAGCGGGCTATCGTAGTGCTCAACTTGGCAAAGTCCACCCCGACATCTTTATCTTTCCCAAACTTCTTTACGGCCTCGGTAAGCGCATCTTGATACTCATGCATCTTGGTTATATCATCTACACTCATCTCCTGCGCCCTAGTGTACAAAGCATATCTCTTTGGTGGCATAACTTTGAGTTATAAGAGGAGAGACAAACGTAAGCCCATAGCCTACGGCTCAAGGCATATACGACCTGTATAGCCCACACTCGATCGAGTATCTACACCCACTAGATCGAGTTTCCCATTTACTCGATCGAGTACCTCGACTCCAACTTGGCCAAAACGTACAACAAAACTCACTCGATCGAGTCCCAAACGTACTCGATCGAGTAGCCCCCATACGATCGAGTACTCCACTTAATCGATCGAGTTCCCCAAAATGGAAGCTACTACCCAACGTTGTCATATACCCACTCGATCAAGCTCAGCCCACTCGATCGAGTCCAACCTACTCGATCAAGTATCCCCCACTCGATCGAGTAATGCTGACTCTCTAGCTACCCGCATGATTTAACTTAACAACTTTTCGCAACATATATATATGTATATATATATATATATATATGTATGTATATATATATATATATATATATATATATATATATATATATATATATATATATATATATATATATAGAAATAGGATCTCGTGCGAACTTAAAGTTCGGTGCGAACTGTGCGAACTAACTTAAACACGCGCGTTATACTAATCCATTCCCGCACTCCCTCTTTCATATTATTCCTTCATCCTCTTTCTCTCTCAACAACTCTCCAAACCAAACCCAACGCCTCCACCACCTGTACAAGCCGCCGACCTTCAATCGACAACCACCTTTCAACGACGACACCTTCGCCGACCATCCAGACACCAGCGATGCACCGGTTAGTGTTTTTCTCTATACTCGGCAACATTTCTTCCATGTTCTCGGTCGTCTCTTTCCTTCTCCGGCGACCGACTTCCGGCGAAGCCCCCTTCCATATAAACTTCATTTACGACATTCCCTTTATTATTTTCTATTTTTTATTGGTAAATTTGTAAAAAAATGATTTATAAACGCCAGATCTATGAATTTGCAGGGAAAATTTCGAAATGTTAATAACATTTTGATATTTTTAAATCAAAATGTTAATAACATTCTGATATTTTTAAAGAATATCCTGGCTTAAAACTGTATATTATGCGCTCAAAATAAGCCAGCGATCGGAATGACGGAAACGACGAGATTCCATGGTTGTTGGTGATCTTGTCGTCAATGTATAAGAAACGGGTAAGGGTCAAGTTTCGGGTGACCTTGCGTATGGTAGATGTGGGTGCGTTTTGGGTTGGGTGGTCGTGATGTGTTACGGATCTGGGGTGGTCGTTGGTTGCTGTGGTGAGTAGCGACCGTTGGCAAGGGTCGAGTTTCGACCTTGCTTTGGTTTTTTCTTTTGCTGATTGGTAGTTCTGGGTAATCTGAAGAGTGGACAGGGAAGAGTCGTCTCGGGTTCTAGCGCTTATAGTAGCTCCTTGGTAGGGAGAAGGGTTGACATGGAGAAAGAAAACCTTGTATGTACTAATGTATAGATAGCTGCTTTGAGAGTGTATGCTTCTACTTTGATTCATGCTATTCTGGTTATACGCAATGGTGCTAAGGCTAGAAAAGTAGGAATGCTTGGTGGATACAGTTTCACTTGGAAGCATTTGAGAATGCATAGCTTCTACTTTGATTCATGTACAGCTGATCTTCTTGCTGCATTTAATGCGGCCATATCAGATGGAGTTGACATTATTTCAATTTCACTTGGAAGCTCAATACCATTTCCATATTTCAAGGATTCAATTGCAATTGGAGCATTTCACGTAATGAAGAATGGAATCTTGACGTCCATTGCAGCTGGCAACGACGAGCCGTGAATTGGAACTGTCGAAAATTTTTCACCTTGGCTTCTTACTGTAGCAGCAAGTTCTACTGATCGCAAGTTTGTCACCCAGGTCAAGCTTGGTAATGGTTTGGTCGTCCAGGTTAGTTCTTTGCAAATTTTATAGTATTTTTCAGCCTTGCCAGTTGCACACAAATACTGAGCACCATCAGTAGGAGAGTAAATACGCATAACTCCTTTCGTATTACTTGAAAGCCGTCGTGGTCGAGTGTCGACAACGGCTTAAGGCATTGGAGCTGGTATTAAAATTACACTCTTTTTTTCTCATTATTGGTAAAGAAACGTTGTTCTGGACAATGACTTTCATATAAAAGACGTAACCTTTCATATAAAAGACGTAACAGGATTAAAAAGATGACGTAGACATAACAGGATTAAGTTGTTAGATACACATCTCTAGCACCCCAAATACACTCCGCTAAGCTGCTACATACAGTCCGTTACGGTGCTAGATACACATCTCTAGCGCCTAGATACGCTCATTTAAATTACTAGATACATACCTTTAGTTGGATAGATACACTTCTTTAAGTTAATAGCTACATACCCTTAGCTAGCTAGATACACTCCTTTAAATTACTACATACATACCTTTAGCTAGCTAGATACACTTTTTAAGTTAGAAGATAATCTAAAGGTAAACAAATAATTTGAACAAAGAAAGCGTATATAGACATCAGAAAAACTAAAACATGATATTATGGCGGAAAAAAAGAAGAAAAAATGCTCTCAGAAAAGGGGCTAGTTTTCCACAAGAGAGCAAAAATCCATTAAACAACAACGTTCTCAAAATTATAACGAAAAAGAAAAAGCAATGAATTCAAATGCTTAGAAACAAACTTCATCTTCACTCTAGAAAATAGCTGTTAAGCCCATTTCTTCGATGCTAAACAACTAAATTCATAGATTACTCTCTTATGTATTTATTGACGGGTATCCTTGTTTAAAAGGACGTAAAATCTGAATGAGTGTATCTGGGTGAAATCGATAACTAGTGTGATTCTAAGACTTGTTCACTGTCATTGGCAGACATGGTAGTTTCATTTTCTTTAGGAGTTGGACCAATGCCATAGCTTATTATGTCTAAGGTATGCCAATGCACTTGTGTATATTTACTGAAGTTTATCTGATGTGAGTTGTTGAGTTTCCTAGTGCTGCAATCTACTGCAATATTCTCTGAATTTTCGATTTGTTTGCTTTCGGCCAGATTCTCCCAGTGAGTATAAAAGGTCTAGCAGGAAGTGTAGCGACATTGGCGAATTTCCTCACATCCTGGGGGATCACTATGAGTGCTAACCAGATGCTCAATTGGAGCAGCGGAGGTAATATTTCTTGGATGGATATAAATCTGCGGGATTATTAGCTTGTTCATGAGTCCTATGCTCATCCACTCAGGGGTGATACACGCACCTTAGATGACTCGTGGACCAAGCTAATAGCCCCGTGGCATTAGCACTCGCCTATTTTTCAAAAGTTTGTCCCTGTGGCATTAGCACTCGCCTATTTTTCAAAAGTTACGAATCTGGGGTGGTCGTTGGTTGCTGTGATGAACGGAGGATTTACCACTTGAAGAGCAGGGTAAAGTCGGGATGCTCTATCAAAGGCTCAAAGCAGCATATAGATAATACAACCATTCAAGGGATTGTTCTCTCAATCTGGCAGAAAATTCTACTGACTTACCAGTTACCATCACATTCTGTGCTTGTGACGTTTCTAACCTGTTCGACCACCTTTTCCTTCACTTGTGGTTATTTTCGAAGCATGTATATAAACCATGACAGTGTTGCTGTTGTACAGTCTCTCCCAGCGATCACAAAGTTCAAGATTATGGCTCGGTGTTCGTCTGCTACGAAAATCTTTGGCAATATGCCATCTTCCATCATCCGCATTATCCATTTGTCAGCAAGTATTTCCTGAACAATTATCTCAGTGTCGTCAGGAGACATGACACACTTTGTTGACAGTGATTGTTGGTGGTGGTGTGGTGGGCCTTGGTGGGCATTAGTAGGTACGGTTGGGTGGTCAGTAAACCAATGATTACCCCTGATACACTTTGTTAATCTTTCGGATACACAAACTGATTTGTGTATGTGGGGGTATTAATGAAATGTATCTGGGATAATTAATTTAAATGAACTATTAATAAAATTTGTAGAGGACCATACGAAGAGAGAACAAGATTGGGTTCAAGGGCAGCAAAGTGCTACAACAAATGCAATGAACATCATCCATGTACAATTGTTCAAGTATTCAACTCACGGAGTTTCAATTGGGTCCGACATTTACACCCGAGTCAGTTCAAGAGTTTTCAATTTTTGCAACGTAGTACTATAACGTACCAAAAATGTGGATGGCAGCCTTTCCCTATGTTACTCCCACTTTTCTTACTCCCTCGTGTACCAGTTTCGGACACTCGAACTCATGTGTTAGTATTAGTGGTATTACGCTAGAAAACTTTGTTTTTAAGCAAAATATGTAGATTTAAAATAGTCGAATCGAACATTTGAATATACACGCGTATCAAATAATGTTAAACGAGTAGACATGGACTAGGAATGAAACTGGGATCCCAGGACCATTTTGTACAAATCTCATACAATTTGGTCAAGGATGACAAAATATATCGTTTGGCTGTAATAATAGGCCAAATCATAGTGATCTTTGCTAACGTAATTCAGTTTTTTCGTAAGTGCATGATTTTTTGGAGTAGTTTTGTCTGAACGATTTCATTAATTTACTTCATATATTAATAGTGCCAAAATATAGTTGTCGAGCTTGACTATAAAAGGCTACTTAGTACGTTTCTCCCAAATATCTGTTCGTGAAGCCGCCTAATCCAATTTTATGATAAAATTATATACTCCCTCCATTTAACTCCACTTTACAACTTTGGTTTTTACATGGATATTAAGGAGCGGATTAAAAAAAGTATTAAAAGTACATGGGGAAAGAGAAAGAAGAGGTTAAAAATATTAAAAAAACATAAAGGTGGGATTTTATGGTGGGTTAGTGTGGGGTTTGGGTGGCATTTTTTGTAAATAAATATTTTTAATAAGGATAGAATTGTCATTTTTTTAGCCAAATAAGAAAACCTGTAAAGTGGAGTTGAATGGACGGAAATGGAATACATGTAAAGTGGAGTTGAATGGAGGGAGTAGTTGTATTTATTTACAACTTTACCTTACTAGATACACTTCTTTACTTGGCTAGCTACACTCATTTATCTTGCTAGATACATATCTCTGACAAGCTAGATACAATTATTTAGATTGTTAGATAAATGTCTTTACCTGGCTAGATACACTCATTTACCTTGCTAGATACAGTCCTTTATCTTGCTAGATACACATCTCTAGCAAGCTAGATATATTTCTTTAGATTGTTAAATATATGTCTTTACCTAGCTAGATACACATCTCAAACAAGTTAGATACACTTCTTTAAATTGCTAGACACATTCATTTATCTTGCTAGATACACTTCTTTACCTTGCTAGATACACATCTCTAGCAAGCTAGATACATTCATTTATCTTGCTAGATACACTCATTTACCTTAGCTAGATACACATCTCTTACAAGTTACATACACTTCTTTAAATTACTAGATACACTCATTTATCTTGCTAGATACACTCTTTTACCTTGCTAGATACACATCTCTAGCAAGCTAGATACATTTCTTTAAATTGTTGGATATATGTTTTTACTTTGCTAGATACACATCTCTTACAAGTTAGATACAATTCTTTAACTAAATAGATACACATATATTGGAGTTACCACGTTAAAGATAACGATTAAATAGAAGAGTACCTACCAAATTGTCAAGAAGATACAGACATTTTTATTCCCATTATTTTATATCCTGCGCTTACATCTAATGCACATCATCAGTTTTTTAGATAAAAAGTGATTAACCAAGTGCTACACATTCACCCCAAACACTGTTATACTGGACCATTTAGTTGATTAGTAAAATAATCTAGTTCTTTCCACTATTGAAATTACATAGCCGAAAGCCTGAAGCACTACATTAAAAAAAGCGCATTAATTTTAGAGACCGCGTTGACCATCCCATTCCGTCAACTCGATCGATTCTCAGCTTCACTACAGCGGCGCCACCCACGACGGCATAACTCAGTGACCTTCTCCCTGTATCGATCTCTTCATTCCCACCATCAGTCTATCGATCTTGTCATTCCCTCTATCGACCTCGGCGAACAACTCCGACAACACCGAAGATATCACTAGACAACTCAAATGGGGTCGGCGACATCCACGAGCTTCCCCGTCTACAATCAGTACCCTCGTCACTTCGTCAGAACCATAACCAACACCACCTCCATCATCGTCGCCCAATTACAACCAACACCATCTCCTCAACCGGAATCCCCAAAATCACCAATCCTGTCGACTTTCTTCTTCTCAGATGACGGTTCCATTTTGCCTAAAAAGATCTGGTTTGTCAGCTGCCACCCAACCCACAACCACCTCCATTAGACACCGCGCCCATAGAAGTCGATTTTGTCCCTGGATCTAGGAATTGATTGGAATGAATATAGGAGAAGAAGAGAAGTGCGCGGTTGCTGACAAGATCAAGTAGTGAAGTTAGGTGAATGGTGGTACACGTAGGTGGCGGCCGGCAGTGCGCCTGAATCTGGGAAGTGGTCGGTCCGTTGCCGTCGTCATTGGTGCTCCATGGCGGCAGTAGAAGCGAGTATATGAAGATACGTGATGAGGGAGGATGAGTGGATAAGAGACTAGTGGGGTTGGATTTTATTTGTTAGAATTGGTTTTTGAGTTAGTTCGTACGGTTCGCATCGTACTTTAGTTCGCACCTGACCCCGCCCCTATATATACATATATATATATATATATGTATATATATATATATATATATATTTATATATATATATATATATATAAACGTATACATAAAACGCAACACCCTATTCACATGTTACTATAATGCCACTTTATAATTCATCCATCATGCAACATCATTATTCGCAACATATTATCATATGAACTACTTCACCTTTATCCACCACATCCTCCATCCCTCCACAATCATTTATACAACAATTTTCGTTCAACATATCATCCAACATATGTAATAGAACATTAGTAAACACATATCGATCCCAAGTCACCCCATAATGACCGGTTCAAAGTTGTAGGGCGAGTTCGCGACTTTAGGAAGTCTCCAAAGTCTTTGCATGAGCTCCTAACAACTCCTACCCGGGTTCATTTTATTTTGATTTCCTTGATTCATTAGGTTCATTAGTTACAGGTTCCAAAATCATCATTCTGATACCATTTTGTAACAGCCCCATACAAGGTGCTTTACCACGACCACCTAATGCATGGAAGTGCTACCAACTCGGTTACCGGAGCCAATGGATGTCAAATTGACCATAAAGAACATACTTAAATAAATGAGTTTAAGTGAGTACATAACCAAAATCCCAAAACTGTAGAATGAAATACATCTGTTCCAAAATATCAAAACCAAGTTAAAGGAAACATAATTTCAACGACACAGCAGAAGACTCTAGTGACACGTTGACTCCATCCCAACTATCACCCAACTCTGTCACATCTCTACACACCTAACTACACACTAAAGTGTGTAGCCCTGCCAGAATATCCATCGCAACAGATAATCCACACCGGCAGTTGGGGGAACGCAGCCGTTCCCACCTAATCCCCGCTTATCAACTCCGAGCGAAAACCCAACTTCCTTAATGTGCACATCTCCCTTGTGACGGGAACCACAAGGGGAGAATCAAGGGCGTGAAGCCACTCCTTCAAGTGAGTCCACTCAGCCGAGGACGCGCCTCGTGAACCACAGACAAACACAATCAACCAGCTATACAAAAACAATTACCAATCAGCAATTCCAACATGATAAAATCAACAACAGTAAACAACCAACAACAATCAACCATTAAATAAAATGTAATCAATAACCGAGTAGGAAAACCCTACCTGGAAAGGCAATCACCAAGATCGTCACAATCAGCTATTCAAAACCGCTCTTCTACGAAATCACCTCTTATAATCACACAATCATATAATTACTATCTAACAACCACAATACTCCTAAAATCCCAAAAATTACCCAATTAGGGTTTCAACTAAAATCAATGAAACGATATAAAAATCTACTAGAAGCTTACCCACGATGCGACGGTCTCAACGGCGTAAAGAACACAACGATCCAACGACTCTAGCCCTTAGAATTTGATATCAATGAGAGAAGGGGAAGTTACGTAACTTTTCTCTTGTGTAAATAGTTTATAAACAGTGAAAAAGTAAAAAGGAATTGATAAAATAACTTTATATAACATTCTCAGGTTGATATCAAAACACGGCAAAATAACCCGTAATGGCGACTTACTCGATCGACTAAGTCACTTATGCGATCGAGTGCCCTCGACTCGATTGTGTGACACCTACTCGATCGAGTACCTATCAGACAGTACACTTGTTTGAAACCAAAATTCACTTGATCGACAGAGTAAACCTTACTCGATAAAGTACCCAACAGTAAAAAAAGCCGTAGTATTACAATACCCTTATGTGTCGAGAGAAGGAGCGAGCCAGCTCACATCTGTGCCATCAACAACGACGAGGAAAACCATGTCGAACCTTGATACCAAGCTATCCTCAATTACAAAACCAAAAACGAATTCCCTCCTAACTCTGATACAAGAGGACAAAGCGCCATCCGTTTACTTGTATCACAATTCGTGATAAACCAAGAACAACTATACAAAAGAACACCCCAGAGGATCCTTCTCATTTGCATTGATCACCATAAAGCCAAAAAAAGTCATGGGAGAGGTCCACGACAGATAATGCGGCCCTCACATGAGCGCAATGATGCGAACCCGAAAAATCATGCGGTTAGGCTACTACTGGACCACCATGGAAGCCGATTGTAGAAACTACGTCAAACATTGGCACAATTGCCAAATCTTCAACAACATACAACACATACCACCATCCCTTTTATACACCATGACATCACCCTGGCCTTCTCGACCTGGGACATCAACATCATCGGGAAAGTTAACCCGATAGGCACCAAGGGGCATTGCTTCGTCCTTGTCGCCATCGACTACTTCACCAAATGGGTGGAAGCACAGTTATATGAAGTTTTGACAGCCAAACAAGTGGGCAAGTTCATCCAGGAAACATCATCTGCAGATATGGGGTACCTCATGAAATTATTAGTGACCAAGGCTCCCACTTCCGGGAGGAAACCCAAGCCTTGCTGGACAAATACAAAATTAAGCGGCATCGATCATCCCCCTATCGTCCCAAAACCAACGGAGCGGTAGAGGCGGCAAACAAAAATCTTGTCACTATCATAAAAAAGATGCAAGATAATTACCACGATTGGCCGATCAAACTCCCATTCTCACTCTAGGGATACCGAACATCCATTCAAACACCAACAGGAGCCACAACATTCTACCTAGCATACGGTACAGAGGCTGTTCAAACAGTGGAGTTGGAGGTCCCATCTCTACGCATCCTACTGGAAAGTGAAGTTCCTGAGGCGGAATGGACCCGTCGAAGGTTCGAACAACTCACACTCCTTGACGAACGGTGGCTCAACGCCTTGTACAACGTCTAAATATAGCAACGACGTATACAACGGGAATTCAACAAAAAAAGTCAAACCCAGGAACATCAAAGAAGGCGACATGGTCTTCAAGTTGATGTGACTCATAATTGTGCACAGTTAGTCCCTAAACTAGCCTCGTTCCTATGCTTTCTAGTGCTTATTAGGGTCGTTTTCTATCTTTAGTTCCCTACTTTGCATATTCTTTGAGGTTTTGTATCCTTGGTAGGAGAGGATTGTTAGCCTTGCATTTATGGGGGAAAGTAAAGCTAAATGGAGTGCATCTAATGACCAAGCATCAAATAGGAAACCATTACTAAAGACCTAAGTGAATAAATGAAGTAAAATGGGAAATGATGAAGGCTCCCACGACCTCTTAACAATCCCCACGGATCCTTAGGCAGTCAAAGAAGAAGAAGAAGAAGAGCTGATCGAAGATCCGGGCGTCTCAAGCCTTTATCCGGGCGTCTCAACCCAAAATCCGGGCATCCCGAACCCAGGTCGGGCATCTCAGGACTTGATCCGAGAGTCTCACCTTAAGGTCGAGTGGATCGCTGGGCTGCACGAGTTTGCCTCAATGACAATCTGGACGGCTCTCTCTAGGACTTGCAAGGCACTAAGCATCTTCTTAGGGACTTAATCGTCATTTAAGCCCTTAGTTACGCTAATACTCGTACTTAGTATAAATACCCCATTGTATTAGGGGATTAAGAATCAAGTTCTAATTTAGTATTAATCATGTTTAGAAATTACGAATCAAGTTGTAATCACTCAATTCAATGTTAATCAAATCTCAATTCCTCTCTAATCCTTCAAGTGTTCTTAGTTTAAGTTGGATAATCTGAAGACTATTTGGGTTTATTGCAGACTTGACAATGCTTCATCATTCATCAAGTGTTCTTCTATTATTCTTTGCTTATTATTTCGATCATCCTTAAGTTGATATAATCCTTTTTACCCTTGCTTAATTATTACTTTACTTGTAATACTACAGTTTTCTATTTTTATGGGTACTTTATCGAGTGGGGCTTACTTTGTCGAGTAAGTATCTTTTACGCAAAACAGTAGCTGACCTGATGGGTACTCGATCGAGTAAGTGCGACACTCGATCGAGTAAGGGGCACTCGATCGAGTAATTGTGTATTTGTGGACATGGCCCACCTGCAGGTCCGGTTCGATCTGCGGACGTGCAACGGTCTTTTTGAAAGCCACGCTCGGCGGCGTAAAAATGCTTTCGACCGAATCATTTTAGATCGGTCGGTTTCGTCTCGGTAAGGGTCTCGAAACGCATAGAGATGTTCGGAGTCGCCACCAAGCATTTATGGGATGCTTGGAACCCGTTCAAAATACACTTTATACCTCGGTCAAATCGAAGCACAAAGCAGCATTTGACGTAGGTACTAAAGATAAGGAAATCGTCCCTCTTTAGCATCCTATCTGTAGAATGACTCTCGTACGCCCTGGATAAGGTCGTCCACTATCCAAAGTTTCTGAGTAAGAGCTGAAGGTAAGTATTGGGAAGCCCTTTAATCAGACAACCAATCCCGCTCGCGGTAACGGCCTCTACTGATCGATCTTGGTTGGTTGAATGCAAAAGTTGATAAAACGGTTTAAATGCATGAATGCGCATCCAATAATTTAAACCTAACATGTGAGAGCTTTCTAAGTCGGTTGATTTAATCCAAGTATCAAGTATAAGATGTCGAGTTGGATTTATGGTTTATTTGCATGTAAGACGGGAATTAAACATCCATTTACCGTATTAGGTTTATGGTGCATAACGTGATCCATTTGTCTTAGTAAAGCATTTTGCAAATATGATTTTGAATGAGCAAATAGTCATCTAATCCGTCCTATATCCGGGCTAACCGGAGTCGGGATCGTCCTGGACTAATGCTGGAAGTGGAACATACCCTACACCAGGCAGCCATATGAGGCGCAAGCCTGTTGGCGATGCAAGGGGGTCTCCCCTGGTTTTGAAAATGAGAATTGAAAGGCCTATTTTAGGCGCGGGTCAACCTACGGTGATATGCCGTATTCTGACCATTGAAAAACGTTTATAAAACGTATTGAAAAGTGGGTATTTGACCCGATTTGGTTTGAAAGGGTCGTTTAGACCCTATTTGTTGATTTGAGGAACGAGACTCGAATAATCATCAGTATTTGATGCTATTCGGTGTCGGGTTCGACTTTGACAAGCTTGACATGAATAGTTTTGGAAATGATTATGAACTAATTGTTTTAAGTTCATTTGGATGTAATTAGTCGACATTCATCATCATACCCGGGTAAAAATCCGGCATGGTATGTAGAACCAAGGATGACTTTGTGTTGGTGACTAATATACTTGTTTTGGAAATGTAAAGAAATGATGAAAGGCTTTAAAGTACCTCCCAAAAATAAAATAAATGGCTTTAAAATACCTTTTAAATGTTATTAACCAAATATTATCACCGAAACACGGATTTAACCGTCATGGTATGAGGAACCAAGGGTGAAAATTGTTTTATGGTTAAAACAAATGAAATGAAACAAAAAAGGTTTGAAAATATTTGAAATGGTGAAAACCGATTACAAATATAAAAATGAGTTAAAGGGAAATGACGAGAACGAACACGGTTAATTTCTGACCTGGCCACCCCGTTGAGGCGCGGGCAAACCGGCGAACCAAGGGGCTTCTGTCTCAGGCCAAAAATCAGTTTTGGTTCGTTTATTCCATGTTTTGGTTCATGTTATGCATGTTTTAGCAGGTTATAGTCATGAAACAAGTAAAACATAATAAAAGAAGGATTTTTACACCCTCATACTTACATGTTTGGTTATGGAGAGTGACCGACGTAAGTGTAACAACTCGTTTGGTCAGAAAAAACTCGGTTTAAAACCGTTTTGGTAAGTAAAAAAAGTGTTTTAAGATTAGTGACGGTGTAGTGGTCGAAGTGGTCGGTCAAGTGATTTAATGCACGATGACAGTACCAAACAATGTGTAAGGCTTGTATTTACGATCGGTAGGTCGTAAATACGCGTCGGATTGTGACTTAAGAAGTCGAGTCGAAAATTTTAAGGGAGAAAAGAGGGCCGGGGCGGACACTCGCGTCAATTCTCAAATGGGGGCATTTGAGGGGTATTTATAGGAAAATGAGTGATTGTGTGAGTTTTGAGCGACGTGGCCACCTGGGCTGCTCAATGAGGCGCGAGCCACGTCGCGGGTCTTCGAGTTGTCTTCCCGCTTTCACACAATAGCAATCATGATTTGTTCTATCCTAGGGTTTGTAGTCATATGTTTGGTACTTGACCATTCATAAATCCGGGAAATCTTAGCATAGAAAGTTTTGAATGTTTGTTTTTTGTGGTTGACTCGGTTTGACTCGTTGTTGGAGTCGGAATTTAAATTTTTGAGTCGGTTTTTTGTACGGTGTCGGTTTTTGGTCCGGTGTCGGTTCTGACTCTAGTTAGTGTCATTGCGACCCCGTCGTCGTGCATTAAACACTCTAGGTATTTTTGAAATGTTTTGAAATTTTTTATTTTTGAATTGTTTTAAGTTTTCCGACGTAAAGTTGTACACAAACTGTCGATCAAACGCCGCGATTCTAAAGCATGTTATAGTCCGATAATCATCGGGTGTTTGTTGGAGTCTCAGCAGATACTGGGTATCTATAGAGCCCCCACTTTGACTAAGGCTTGGACAGGGCGAAAGTCAAAGTAGAGCCCCCAGGTCAATCGAAGATTACAACCTGGAGAGCCAAGCGACGTCGAGGAGACTCGAAAGGATTCGGGCCAAGGACCTGCCGTCGGGAAGGGCGACGCCAAGGCGACTCGAGGGTACGAGCCAAGGACCTGTCGTCGGAAACAGTTTAGAGTCTGTCGAATATCTGTACGGGTCGTTTAACGTCCGTTAGACTACGTACAAAGGCTCGCCAGCCACAAGAAGGAGTCATACCTGAGGCATCTTCGGATACGTCCTTGCATGTTTGCGAATAAAGGCTCGCCAGCTGTGGTGCGTATGTGAGGAGGGCTCGCCAGCCGTGATGCGTGGTAAGGCTCGCCAGCCATGGTGCGTATCTGAGGAGGGCTCGCCAGCCGCGACGCATTATAAGGCTCGCCAGCCATGGTGCGTATCTGAGGAGGGCTCGCCAGCCGCGACGCATTGTAAGGCTCGCCAGCCATGGTGCGTATCTGAGGAGGGCTCGCTAGCCACGATGCGTTGTAAGGCTCACCAGCCATGGGCCGTATCTAAGGAGGGCTCGCCAGCCGCGATGCGTTGTAAGGCTCGCCAGCCATGGTGCATATCTGAGGAGGGCTCTCCAGCCGCGACGCGTTGTACGGCTCGCCAGCCATGGGACGTATCTGAGGAGGGCTCGCCAACCATAGGGTGTATCTGAGGAGGGCTCGCCAGCCGCGACGCGTTGTAAGGCTCGCCAGCCATGGTGCGTATCTGAGGAGGGCTCGCCAGCCGCGATGCGTGGTAAGGCTCGCCAGCCATGAGGCGTATCTGAGGAGGGCTCGCCATCCGCGATGCGTGGTAAGGCTCGCCAGCCATGGTGCAGTCAGTTGATTGACCGTGAGAATATCCGCATCGGATGGGCTTGTTTTGAAAGTAGCGAACTCGTGATGCCGCCGTGGAAATAGTGAGTTTTGAATTTCACTATCAATGTTGCCGAAATAAGCGGGTTCCGCGAGGAAGCCCCCCTGTTGACATTTGGAGGAATAGTGAATTTGGAACTTTCACTATTCATTGCTTTTTTGAACTTGAAGTGGGGGTTTTAGTCGCCGTTTGTTTGAGTTTTGAAGAAAATAGCAAATTTTGAATTTTGCTATCGCGTTTGGAGTGACGGTTTATGTGCCGCCGTTGACATCTAAAAGAAATAGTGAACTTGGAATCTTCACTATTATTTTTGAAGTGACGGTTTATGTGCCGCCGTTGACATGTGTAGGAAATAGTGAATTTGGAATCATCACCATTATTTTTGAAGTGACGGTTTATGTGCCGCCGTTGACATGTGTGGGAAATAGTGAATTTGAAATCTTCACCATTATTTTTGAAGTGACGGTTTATGTGCCGCCGTTGACATGTGTGGGAAAAAGTGAATTTGGAATCTTCACCATTATTTTTGAGGTGACGGTTTATGTGCCGCCGTTGACATGTGTGGGAAATAGTGAATTTGGAATCTTCACCATTATTTTTGAAGTGACGGTTTATATGCCGCCGTTGACATGTGTGGGAATTAGTGAATTTGGAATCTTCACCATTTTTTTTGAAGTGACGGTTTATGTGCCGCCGTTTGAAATTCGAAGAAATAGCTAATTTGAGTTTTCACTATTATTTTGAAATTGACGGTTTTAATTGCCGTCGTTTGAATTTTGAGGAATTAGTGAATTTATATTTTCACTATTTGTGTTTGTATTTGAGAAAACGACGGTCCTGAAGGTCGTCGATGAAAATTTGAAGTTTGTTATGTGGGAATTGGGCCAAAGCCCAAAACTCACTGAATAGAGCAAGGGGAGGCCTGGTTTAGGCGCGAGCCACCTGGCGAACCAAAGGGGCTTCCCTAATTTTCTGTAAAAGACGCGAGGCTTGGTTGCTCGTTATTCATCATTCATCTTCAACCTTTCGACACAATAAAACCCAAAAAACGCCATTGTTGGTCCTTTAGCTTGCTTTCGTTTGCGCCGGTATCATCAATGTCATCTCAAGGTACGTATTTCCTCATGAATCCATTTAAATTTGTTGGTCATTTGATAGATTGAATTAGGGCGAAAGTTTTACCCTAAAAAATTGATTTGGGCGTTTTTGATTGAGCCCATTTCAAGTGAAATTGATGATTGCATTAGGTTAGAAACCTGTTTAGGAGTATAGGAGTGCTTTTAGTTTGCATTTTGGTCCCTGTTCCCGCTCCCTATGCTCGAAAAACGTGAGTGAGGTGAGAAACCGTCTCATCTCGCAATGCCAAGTTTATTTACTTGGATAATGGGCCCCACTAGGTTGCATTGTAGTCGAGAAAGACCGTATTTGCCATTGTGGACCTTTGTTGGGTATTGTGGGCAAAATTGGAATTTTTGCCTTATTGTGACGGTCTTATGTCTGACAAAATAAGCGCCTGTTTGGGCTTGAATTGAGTCAGTTTGCCTTAAAATGGACCTTATTGGTAGTTTAGGTCACCTTGAGGTGTGATAAAATCACGTTTGCCTTTTTGCTGTCATTTTTGAATTTTTGACCGGCTTGTGCTCAGATTGGCGTATAAATTGCGTTTTTGAGCCGTAGAAAAATTTTCCGTTGCATTGGGAATGCATTTTGGGTTGTTGGCGGACCTTGTGTGGGTCTTGAGACGCCATTTTTGTTTGTTGTTTTGACTCGTCTTTTGCTTGAAAAGAAGGGAGAGTCATATTTTGTGCGTTTTTGTGAATTGTTTTTTTGTTTGTTTGGTTGGGTTTGGGCGGGATTGCCCTTGCTTTGCTTTGCAGGTTGTTTTTTGTTCTGGGTTGGTCCATTTTACGCCGTCATAATGCCGAAATTTCGGCTGACGTTTCTTGTTTATTCTTTTGATCGCAGGGTACCATTTGGGACCTATGGGGTCCGTTGTTGAGGTTTTGGAAGAGAAGGATGATCCCGGAGGAGCTTGAGTGACCGAGGAGGCTGCTGGATCCGAGGCGGTGGTGGAGGATGCTTCTGTAGAGGAGGAGAGGCGGCTAATGTGGCCGGCTTGTCCTTTTTATTGTGGCTCATAGAAAGGATGGCTGATGATTGGGGGTCAGCATCGGGGTGGTGCGTCGCATCATGGTCCTTTGCCTCCTTATCATCCGAAGTCTGGCAGACACTGTCTTCTTTTTTGTTGTGGAGCAGGAACGAGGTATTACCGTTATGGTAACCACCTCTGCTTCCGTTGTTGCTCCTCTGTCTCTTGTGTTGCTCCCTTTCTTTTCCGTTTGAGAGGACAGAGAGTGCTTAGTTCGGTAGGTGGCGGATAGCCCCCAGTTCGTTGTCTTAGGCCAGTGTCTGTATGATAGACGGTTGTTTTAGGCCAGTGTCTGTATGATAGATGTCTGCACTGGATCCTGTTTGTACGGTCAGTTGTCCGTATTTAATGTGTGTCGATGTATTTTGCGTCAGGCGGTTTGTATATATGTGTTTTTGGAATGTGGTTCATTTGTGATTTTTGGTTCTTTTTTGTGTTGTGTTTCGGAGGAGCGCTATTGGCTGTCAATTCTCCTTTTGCTTTGCACCAGTTCCTGCATCGTTAGTGTAGAAAACAGACAACAGATAGCACATATGCATAAACGCAAACACGTAAAAGCATTTGATTGAAAAACAAAAATTAACCAAGATGACTTGAAGTTAAAATTTGAAATTTGAAAATTGAAATGAATTTTAAAAAATTCCGCGAACAGTCGTCACGTTTGGAATTCAAATGGAATAATTTGAAAATTGAGCAATTAACTCGGGTCTTAAATTAAATTGCGTTGAAATTGTTGAAATTGATTTGTGACTCGAAAAATTTCAAACTCAATCCGCCAGGGAAAAATTTTAGAAAAGATTTTTGTGAGTATATTTGGTTTGAATTTTTGAGGTCAAGACTCGAATTTGTGAGTGCTTGAATTTTTGAGGAAAACTGATGTCGTGTTATCAATTTTCGATTTTATTGCGAAAAAGTGAAAAATTTTCGGAATTTTGATTGCCATGGAAACGATCCGTCGCAGATCGGGGTGACTAGCCCTTCCCCCCTTAAATAAAGAAAGAAAAATCCGTAAGTTTAAAGCTGCGTCATGGAAACCGTGTCGGATTTCATAAAACGCAAAAACAAGGAAATGTGAGTGTGAGGAAACACAAAATGTCCAGGATCATCCCGAAGAGGCGCGAGCGTCCTGGCGGGAAGTTTGAGGTGTCAGGAGAAAAAACAACTTGAAAGAGACAAGTCAAAAGCGAGAATCCTGGGGAAGGCCTAAAGAGGCGCGAGCTGCCTGGCGATGGAATCCTGCTCTCCCCTTTTTCTGAAAAACGCACTGATCATTTTCGTATAAATAGTGATGTCTTCGGTTCATTGTTTCATCATCCGAAACACAAAAATATCTCTACAAAACTCCTTCTTCTTCTATTCCACGAAAATATTTCATGGATGCTTTTGAGAATGCATTGCGCCAATGGTCCCGGGATTTGTCGCCTCCCGAGAAGTATCAACTTGTTTGCATGGGAGTTGGTCAATTGTTGGTGCTCCGTCAAGTCATGGTGCAACCCTCATTTCTCGAAGCATGTTCTCGGTTTTGGGATTCGAAACACCATGTTTTCGTTTCCCCGAAGGGTGAAATTTGTCCTCTTGCCGAAGAAGTTGGAGCCATTGGTGGGTGGCCGGGTTGTGTTTCGGTGCTTCCTCCTACTCGGTTGTGCTATAAGGATAAATTCCGTTCCATGTTGGGTTTGTCGACGAGTCAAGTCAACTTCCTCCTTGCTCCTCATGGTGTGGATATGTTGGCTCTTATCAACACCTTTTCAAACCGATTAGATGTCAATGTTTCGGAGGTGGCTCGGAGAAGGGCTCTTGCTTTTTGCCTTGTCCATGTATACCTCTTTGTTGATGTTTTGAAGAAGGAGGGGCCGAAATGTTATGGTAGCATGACCCTTATTCATGTGGTTAAGAAAATGGAGCATGGTAGAGATCCATCGTGGTTGGTGCTTGGCGAGATCATCCAAGCCTTGGACAAGGAAGGCTCTTGTGGAGAAGCTCCTTCATTTGGGTCCCCAAGGATCCTCCAAGTATGGCTATTGGAGAGGCTAAGGTATGTAGAGCCTCCGGTTGATTCTTCTTCTTATTCCTTCCATCACCTTACCATGAGGAAGAAATTGTACTCGGATAGTTTTGCTTCTACCGAGGCTTATTGGGCCGCAAGATTGGCGGAGGAGGGTGGTCCTCACATCCGTTGGGTGGCGCCATGGTGGTACTTGAGGTCATTCACGGGGTTGCCCGCTTCGGGTGTTAGTCCTCGTTCTTTGATGGTGGTGGGTTTGAAGGTTGCTTCCTTCATTTATCCCGAAAGGCTCATGAGGCAAATGGGGCGTCAACAAAAGGTGCCCGCCCAAGATACCCTTGTCCAAGAGAATGTTTTCCGGAACTCCGAGCTTGTGGATGTCTTCGAAAGGTGGTGGGCCACTCGGCCGCTTTGGGAGGTACCAAACCCCGTTGCCACGTCATTGGTGACTCCCGCTTATGTCCAGTGGTCAAGAGCTCCGTCCTTGGAAGAGAGGTCCAAATTCCCCAAGGACGAGGTCGTCGACTTGAAGTATCGAGAGGTTGGCAAGGCCAACCGTGCCTTCTTTTAGGAGTATATGGATGGAGCTAGTCTCGATGTGATGAGACCACCAAAGAGGAGAAGCTCGGGTCCTAAGAACATGGTGAGTTGTGAATGTGCTCGCTTTGGTTCGAACATGGGGTATTGCACTAGACCGGGGGCCGTCGCCGTCTTAGATCTGTTGAGGATCCGTTCCGAGGAGGAAATCCATGCTAGGCGGGCCAACAAGAAGAACAAGGGGAAGATGTACCCCGAGGGAAAAGGCAAGGGTAGAATGGAAGAGTGAAGACCTCCATTACCCATTTTATTATTATGTTGTATTAGTGTTGTGAGTTTTTTATTATGTTGTACTAGCTAGTTATTGTGTGTTTTGTGCTAGTTTTATTATGTGAGGTGTTTTAGTCGACACCTTAGCTTTGACAAGTTGTAGACTCGTCGAGCTTTATTTATTGTTGAAATTGTAATCCCTCTCATTATTAATTAAATAAGAGGATTGCTCGTGTCAAAAATTGCGAATGCTTATTTCTTCCATCCATTTTATAAAGGCAATTCGATTTGAATCGTCCTAAACGTTTGCACTTGGGAAGGTGGTATTTTTGTAAGAAGGGAGAAAGGCTACTTTTGGTATTTTATGAGGAAGGGAATGGGTTTCCCTTTCTTTTTTTGATGGGGATGTTTTTTGTATGTGGGGGTTTTTGTCGTATAGGGATGGTTGTTTTTGATTATAGGGATGGCTGTATACTTCTTGTGTAAGGAAGGACTGCCTACGTATTCACCTGAAGAGGTGAAATCAAACCATGATCGTAGTTCGAAATGCTTTATAAATTTGATTGGGTTTTGTGGTTGTATCCCTCATGTATAAGAGGGACTGCCTACGTATCCACCTGAAGAGGTGAAATTAAACCATGCTCGTAGTTCAGGGGTTTTGTAAATTTGATTGGGTTTTGTGGTTGTATCCCTCATGTATAAGAGGGACTGCCTACGTATCCACCTGAAGAGGTGAAATCAAACCATGCTCGTAGTTCAGGGGTTTTGTAAATTTGATTGGGTTTTGTGGTTGTATCCCTCATGCATAAGAGGGACTGCCTACGTATCCACCTGAAGAGGTGAAATAAAACCATGCTCGTAGTTCAGGGGTTTTTGTTTTAGTGAAAATGGACGTTGCCTTTGACAGATCAAAGGACATTCGAAACGGGCAAGGTGCCGCAATTTAGACTCGATAAAACATGCAATTTCAAATCAGAACGCGTTTGAGGAACTTGACTTGAAAAGGGTTAAGGTGGACGCTAGTTGTAAAACTAGGCTTGGATCGTTGGTTGCTATGGTTCAAGGGTAGTATTTCTTGAGTTGGTCTAGGTTGGTCGGGTTTGTAAAATCCTCCCCATCTAGGTCACTCAGTCTCACTGCGCCCCCCGAGAGTAGTTTCTTGACCAGGTATGGCCCGACCCAGATGGGTTTGAATTTTCCCCTCGGATCGACGGGTAGCGATGCTCAGACCGACTTGAGGACCAAGTTGGCCTCCTTAATGTTCCTGGGTTTGACCTTATTGTTGAATGCCCGTTGTATACGTCGTTGGTATAGCTGGACGTTGTGCAAGGCGTTGAGCCGCAGTTCGTCTAGAAGAGTGAGTTGTTCGTACCTTCGGCGGGTCCATTCCGCCTCAGGGACTTGACTCTCCAGTAGGATGCGTAGAGAAGGGACCTCTAACTCTACCGGTTGAACTGCCTCCATACCGTATGCTAGGTATAAGGGTCTGGCGCCTGTCGATGTTAGAATGGAGGTTCGGTATCCCTAGAGTGCGAATGGGAGCTTGCTCGGCCAATCGCGGTAGTTGTCTTGCATTTTCTTGATAATGGTGACAAGAGTTTTGTTAGCTGCCTCGACCGCTCCGTTGGTTTGGGGACGGTAGGGGGATGATCGATGTCATTTGATCTTGTATTTGTCCAGCAAGGCCTGAATTTCCGCCCGGAAATGAGAGCCTTGATCGCTGATGATCTCATGGCGTACCCCGTATAGGCAGATGATATTGTTCTGGATGAACTTGGCCACTTATTTGGCGGTCAAGATTGCATAGGACTGTGCTTCCACCCATTTGGTGAAGTAGTCGATGGCGACAAGGACCAAACAATGCCCCTTGGTGTCCACCGGGTTGACTTTCCCGATGATGTCGATGCCCCAAGTTGAGAAAGGCCAGGGTGAGGTCATTGTGTATAAAAGGGATGGCGGTATGTGTTGTATGTTGGCGAAGATTTGGCAATTGTGGCAATGCTTGACATAGTTACGGCAATCAACTTCCATGGTGGTCCAGTAGTAACCTAGCCGCATGATTTTCCGGGTAAGCATCATTGCGCTCATGTGAGGGCCACATTCTCCGTCGTGGACCTCACCCATGACTTCTTTGGCTTTGTGATGGTCAATGCAAAGGAGGAGAATTCCTTGGAGTGTTCTTTTGTATAGTTGATTTTGGTTTATCACGAATTGTGATGCAAGTAAACGGATGGCTCTTTGTCCTCTTTGATCAGAGTTGGGAGGGAATTCGTTTTTGGTTTTGTAGTTAAGGATGGCTTGGTACCAAGGTTCATCATGGCTTTCCTCGTCGTCGTTGATGGCACAAATGTGAGCTGGGTCGCTCCTTCTCTCGACACATAGGGGCATCGACGTCATGTCGTCAGGTATGTTGACGAGCGCGACAAGTTTTGCCATAGCATTAGCAAATTGATTTTCCTCTCGTGGCAAGTTGAAATAGTCGACTTGGTCGAAGAACTCGGCCTCTTGATTGATTTTTTCTCGGTAGGGAGCTAAGCTGTCACTTCGGATTTTCCATGATCCGGACACTTGATTGATGATGAGCAAGGAATCGCCGTGGACCCTCAATCTCTTGATGCCAAGTGTGATGGCTGCTTGCAGGCCGATGAGACATGCTTCATATTCAGCGGCATTGTTGGTACGGCGAAGTCTCGTTTGACCGAGATTGGAACATGTTCTCCCTCTGGTGATATTAGAAGGATTCCTACCCCAAAGCCTCTCAGATTAGATGCACCATCGAAGTATAGGTCCCATGCTTCGGAATCGGCACAAAGGATGTCTTCGTCAGGAAGTGACTATGTGTCGGTCGTTAGATCCTCGTTGAGGGGATTTTCTGCCAGGAAATCGGCGACTGCTTTTCCCTTGATAACCTTGAGGGGCACTAACTTGAGATCAAACTCGGACAGCAAGAGCGTCCACCTAGACAGCCTTCCGTTTAGTCCGGGTTTTTCGAGATGTATTTGACCGGGTCCATCTTGGAGTTGATGTGGACCGTATAACTGAGCATGTAATGCTGCAGCTTCTTTGTTGACCATACTAGGGTAAGGCAAGTCTTTTCCAGTTGAGTGTACCTTGTCTCGTACTCAATGAACTTTTTGCTGATGTAGTAGATGGCTCGTTCTTCGCCGTCAACTGTTTGTGCTAGCAGAGCTCCCATGGCCGTGTTGGTAACAGTCAGGTATAGGGATAGAGGAATCTCTGGTTGAGGTGGCATGAGGACATGAGTTTTGGATAGGATTTCCTTTATCCTGTCGAAGGCCTTTTGACAGTCGTCGTCCCAATCAATGTGATCGGAGGCGCGAAGTTTCTTTAATATCGGTTCTTAAATCAGGGTGAGCTTGGCAATGAAGCAGCTGATGTATTGGACCTAACCGAGAAATCCCCGAATCTACTTCTCATTCTTAGGCCGAGGCATTTGTTGAAGGGCTTTGATTTTGGTTGAATCAATCTCAATGCCTCTTTTGCTGACCACATGTCCCAAGAGTTTTCCAGAGGTGACCCCGAATGCACACTTCTGAGGATTTTGTCTCATGTTATATTTTTGCAGGCGAGCGAAGAATTTTCAAAGGGCGCTGATGTGGCCGTCCCGTTCTCTTTACTTGACAATCATGTCGTCGACATATACCTCTACCTCCTTGTGCATCATATCATGTAGTAGAGTGGTAGCGGTTCTCTGATAGGTAGCCCCGGCGTCGATGAGACCGAAAGGCATGACTGTGTAGAAATATGTACCCCACTGTGTAGTGAATGCAGTTTTGTGCATGTCTTCCTCAGCCATTTTAATCTGGTTGTACCCGGCATACCCGTCCATGAATGATAGGAGAGCATGTTCGGCAGTGTTGTTTACCACAATGTCCACATGTGGGAAAGGAAAGTCGTCCTTTGGACTCGCCTTGTTCAGATCCCTGAAGTCGACGCAAACCCGAATTCTCCCGTCTTTCTTCGGTACAGGAACAACGTTTTCCACCCAGTCAGAGTATTCAGACACTTTGATGAAACCAGCCTTGAACTGTTTATCCACTTCTTCCTTGATTTTTAGGGCCCATTCAGGACGCATTCGACGTAGCTTCTGCTTCACAGGTTTAGCCCCGGGCTTAATGGGTATCCGGTGCTATGCAATTTCCCTGTCAATCCCAGGCATGTCTCTGTAGGACCAGGCGAATACGTCCTTGTATTCGTGGAGGAGGTCAATGAACTGTTGTATTTCCGAGGGGTCTAGAGTTGTCCATATCCTAAGTTCTTGAGGTGTGTGGTCGGTTCCTACGTTAATAGGTTCGGTCTCCTCAATAATGGGAGTTCTGTTTTACCGTTTGTTAAGTTCTTTGGCTAGGTGAGGTGGGTAGTCACTCAAGTCAAATTCCTCATAGTCATTCAGAATTGCATTGCAGTTAAATTGAGACGAGTCATAAGAAAACTTAGCGTTCATTAAGTTGACACGAGCGAAAAGCTCGGAGAGGACAGACATCTCATGGTCAGTTAGAGGCGACACAGCAGAGGAGGTGGCCCCTAGAACAGGCTCCAGGTTGTCACCTTTCATGGGAGTGGGGGCGACCCTAGTAGACTCAGCCTCTGAATCACCCACGACCTTATGGTAAAATAGTGGGAAGGGGACCTTGACTGGGACATCAAGAGTGTTAGGAGCTGCGATAGACTTTGACTCCAACTCAGACTCAGATTCAGATTCTTCTCCACTTCCCTCTTTGAACATAGGGCCTTCTCCAGTTGTGATCTTGAGAATGCGGCCTTGGCGATCGGTCCACTTGACGGTTTTCCTCCGGCCATGTGTAGCTTTCTCCGGGTCAGTGTTGGAGATCAAGGCAGTTGGGTCAAACTGATTTTCCTTCAGAGCGATGTTGATGATGTCCTCGTAGTCGAGGTGCTTGATGTTATCTTCTCCAAAGAGGAGAGTGACAACTTGTCCATCGAGGCATGACGACGGTTTAGACTCGTTTGATGCAGCTTCGGTGTTGTCGGGGATAAAGTAGTAGTCCTGGAAGACTTCCACACCCGGGTACCTGGTCTTGGCCACAGATTCATAGATCGGCTCAGGAAAGCCTTGGTAGAGCTCGGACTCTCCCTCGGGGACAAAATATCCAATGAGGGTTAGATGATAGGGACGGAGGATAACTCCGTGCTTCTTGCGCTTCCGAACTAGAAGGTTCATCTCCTGGATATCTTCATCGGTAGGCTCATATCACAGTCCGATGGGTATGTTGGGGACCTTAGCCTGTTTCAATGGAGGTAAGGTGCTCTTCAGTGGATTGAGGGGTAAACCCGGGAAGTAACCCTGGCGCATCATGATGCGGTTGACTGTGAGGTTGGCAAATGGGTCACAATCAAAGGGTGTTGATTCATCAGTTTTGGCATTCACAGCTTGGAATCCTCACATTTCATTATCATCTTCCTCAATGGTCTGAGAGGCTATTCCCTTTCTCATGACAGCTTTGATCGGGGAAGCAGGAATCGTGATTGTTTTCCCGTTGAAGGGGACCCTGATTTTCTGGTGGAGAGTCGAGGTAACTGCCTTGACGGTGTGAATCTAGGGACGTCCCAGGAGCATATTGAAGGAGGCGTCGATGTCGACCACCTGAAAACTGGTTTGCCTTTCCAGTGGTCCGGTTGCGACAGTTAGAGTGATAAGCCCTGCGACCTTGCGACGAGTGCCGTCGTAGGCGCGTACTCCTTGATTTTTCGGGACCAAGTAAGCTTCCTTAATACCCAGTTTGTGAGCATTCTTGAGGGGAATGACATTCACTGCGGACCCGTCATCCACAAGGACCATGGGCACATTCTTCTTGAGACATTGTACGGTAATGTACAGGGCAAGGTTATGATTTGCTCCGAAGGGAGAGATATCTTTGTCGGAAAAGACGACTGGGTTGTTCAAGTCAGGGGCATCCCTTGTCATATGTGCCACTTTTTCTTTGGGGGAAGAGGTGGAGAGCATAGTTAGTTTTCCCAAGGCCTGTAGCAAAGCCTGTCGATGTTCAAAGGACGTCGCGATCAGTTGCCAAATCGAGATCTCGGCTTTTGCCTTCTGAAGCTGTTTGAGGATTGAATTCTCAGGGGCCTTCGCTTAAGTGTCTACTTCCGGGACAACTTGGTCGTTTGTTGTTGGAACGACCGTTGGATTGTTCGGGTTCTGATAGGGGCGTCCGGACCGGGTAAGGTGACCGATCTCGTTCGCCCGTTTCTCTTTTTCTGGGACAAGGTAGACATCTTCAACGTCGTCTCTCCAAATGCCGTTTATTTCAGGATCTCGAAGGCACCTTGGAAGGGTATTTCTTGGTGGGCAGTTTTTGTGAGGAATATTTTTGTGGGGGTAATTTTTGTGGGTTTGATTATTGTGAGGGTGATTATTGTTTGGATAATTATTGTCAGGTGCATGCCAGAATGGTCGCGGGAGCAATCCGTCCTGGTGAGGGTAGTTTTGGGCGGTCGGGGGACTCTCTCTCGGGCGTGGTGGTGGAGGATTGAAGATAAGCCGGCGGTAGGCATCGTCAAGTCGGGTAATCCTCTCGGAGAGGCTGGCTATGGCTTCCTCAACCTGTTGGAACATGGTGAGCATAGTTGCGGCACTGAACACAAATACCCCGTCCGGGGGATCTTTCTCCAAGGCATTCACCTCGTCATCAATTGGCAAGATGAGGTGAGAGCAGTCCAGAGTTGGTTCATCGTTGGAGATGGCGTGGATCCCCTTTCTCAATCATGTCTTGGATGATGTGTTTGAGTTTTAAGCAGGTTTCTGTATCATGCCCTTTCCCTTGATGGTACTGACAGAAAGCATTGGTGTTCCAGAAGCGGGATTTCTTAGCATCGGTCGGATCCGGGGTGGGTCCGATTCGTTGTAACTTTCCCTGGTCCATGAGCCTCTTAAGGGCACTTGCATAAGTTGATCCTATATTAGTGAACACTCTCTGAGGACGCTCAGCTCTCTTTGCAGATGGTTCAACGAGGTTGACCTCATCGATCTTGTTCGTTTGGCTGTAAGGGCGAGACCCGGTTGAGTTGGATCCCTGGTAGCCTCTGCCAGTGGTCTTGGCTAGGACACCCTTCCGGAGGTCATCTTCAATACGTGTCCCAGAATTTGCAGATCATGGAAGGTCTTGATATTTTGGTACCTCAGTAAGTTGGCATACAGCGGGCGGAGATTGTTGACAAATTTTTCCACCAAGGTTGACTCACTCGGTTTGCTGACCAGCTAAGTACTTACCCTCCTCCAACGGGTTAAGAACTCGGTGAATCCCTCCTTGTCGTTCTGGGTTAGGACCTCAAGGGTACGGGTATTGGCTTGGATTTCAACATTGTCAGTGTATTGCTTAGCAAATTCAACCGCGATCTCATCCCAGGTAGTAAGGTTCTTCGGGTCAAGGGAGTAGTACCATTGACGAGGGATCGGTTCCAAGGATGATGGAAAGATCCGGGTGAAAAGTTCCTGTTTGACCCCGGCCATGTAGTCTTTGAAGGCTCGAATATGATTGAGCGGGTCCTCCACTCCTTTGAACTTAGGTACGTCAGTCAGGGTAAAGTTGTTAGGTAATTGATCCCCAGCAGGTTCAAACCTTCGGTTGTTCTCAAGATGGATATTGTTACCCCGGGCTAGGAGCTGTTCTTCCAAGAGCTTTAGCCTCTTCTCAGTTTCAGTCAGAGGTGGAGTATTATGTTCTCCAGCTTCCTTGTTTTCCAGGGCGTCGATACGGGTCTCGACGCGATCCAGGGTGAGCTTAAGAGCGGTGAGCAGGCTGGCTAGCTGATCAGTCGTGACATCTCTGTTGTTATCATTGTTGTTGTTGTTGACAGACGAAGTTGAAGACGGGGCCATGGCTCTCAGGCAGAAAAATGGCTCATATTACAAGTCAATCTGACACGGTTTAAAGACTGAACGCAGACAACACAAGGACGAGATAAAGACCAGACTCAACAGGACGAGGAGGACCGTGCATGGTTCCTCGGTGCTGACTCGATTTATGACATGACGGTGTTGACCGAACTTTTGACACGTGTCCAATGTAACGGCATGACGCCATTGGACGAGTCTTGTGGTGAGACGACTCATAAGTAAAGACCCATAAGTACGTTTGATTCGACACGATAGACACGAGGCGGGATTGGAATGGTGGACTGAAGTTTTCGAAAATAGATATTTTCAAAAGATTCATTTGTCACTTTACGGACGGCTTCCGAAGATAGAAATCTCCGCAAGTCGGTCGGTTGAAAGGGTTATCTTAATTTTATTTGCAAAAGACGGTTTTGAGTTTGAATCGGCTCGGAAAACATTGTATTGCCTCCCAAGACGGTTTTAAAATTCAAAAATGTATGTTTTGAAAATCGAGTTTGAAAAGTTTGAAGAGGTCTCGAAGACGGTGCATGGTCCTCGGGGTCTCGAAAGTGTCTCGAGAAAAGGGTGTGTGATTTTCTCGGGTTTTGAAAGAACCATTGTCGGCGCGAAACGGGTTAAAATATGTGTCTAGACGCGGCGATTATAACGGCGTAAAAAGGTGATTTTAAATGGTTGTAGAAAACCTGAGTTTGAAAATCGTCATTACGACGGCCTAGAAAGGTGTGCTAAAATGGTTATAAAAATCGGGTTTGAAAATCGTCATTACGACGGCCTAGAAAGGCGTGTTGAAATGGTTGTAAAAACCGGGTTTGAATATCGTCATTACGACGGCCTAGAAAGGCGTGTTAAAATGGTTGTAAAAAACCGGGTCTGAAAATCGTCATTACGACGGCCTAGAAAGGCGTGTTGAAATGGTTATAAAACCGGGTTTGAAAATCGTCATTATGACGGCCTAGAAAGGCGTGTTGAAATGGTTACAAAAAACCGGGTTTGAAAATCGTCATTACGACGGCGTAGAAAGGCGTGTTGAAATGGTTATAAAAAACCGTGTTTGAAAATCGTCATTACGACGGCCTAGAAAGGCGTGCAACGGTCGGCGAAAGACCGAGGTTTGAAACGGCCATTATAACGGCGCAAAAAGGTGTTTTTTGAAAGTTTGAAAAATGACACGGAAGGACTTATGATCAATTAGCACATAAGCACTCACAGTTCGTTATATTATGCATTATGCTGACACGGGTTTTGGCCTAGAAGGGTGGGTTACACACCAAGAAATCAAACCCCAATTTGCGAGAGGGATACCAATCCAAACAAAATGTGTAAGGAGGGTGCCCTAGCCTCGTGCTCGAAAGTTATGAAAGCTCTTTGACGAAACAGAAATGTGTAACCTCAATGGTATGCTTGACTCAATCGAGGTCCGAAGCGCGGAGATGAGAAAACTCACGCCGACGGGACGAGCCAAATGGTCGAAAAGGGTTAGCTTGTGGGTCTGGACAAGGAACCCGAACGTGACCGTAATATCAATTAATGCATTCCAACCAAGACCTCGTTCGAGTCTCACCATCTAGGGATCACAAGGATGTAAGTGTCCTAGTTCTCTCCAGCGGAGTCGCCAATATGTGGACATGGCCCACCTACAGGTCCGGTTTGATCTGCGGATGTGCAACGGTCTTTTTGAAAGCCACGCTCGGCGGCGTAAAAATACTTTCGACCGGATCGTTTTAGATCGGTCGGTTTCGTCTTGGTAAGGGTCTCGAAATGATTAGAGATGTTCGGAGTCGCCACCAAGCATTTGTGGGATGCTTGGAACCCGTTCGAAATCCACTTTATACCTCGGTCAAATCGAAGCACAAAGCAGTGTTTGACATAGGTACTAAAGATAAGGAAATCGTCCCTCTTTAGCATCCTATCTCTAGAATAACTCTCGTACACCCTGGATAAGGTCGTCCACTATCCAAAGTTTTTGAGTAAGAGGTGAAGGTACATATTGGGAAGCCCTTTAATTAGACACCCAATCCCGCCCGCGGTAGCGGCCTCTACTGATCGATCTTGGTTGGTTGAATGCAAAAGTTGATAAAACGGTTTAAATGCATGAATGTGCATCCAATAATTTAAACCTAACATGTGAGAGCTTTCTAAGTCGGTTGATTTAATCCAAGTATCAAGTATAAGATGTCGAGTTGGATTTATGGTTGATTTGCATGCAAGACGGGAATTAAACATCCATTTACCGTATTAGGTTTATGGTGTATAACGTGATCCATTTGTCTTAGTAAAGCATTTTGCAAATATGATTTTGAATGAGCAAATAGTCATCTGATCCGTCCTATATCCGGGCTAACCGGAGTCGGGATCGTCCTAGACTAATGCTGGAAGGGGAACAGACCCTACACCAGGCAGCCATATGAGGCGCGAGCCTGTTGGCGATGCAAGGGGGTCTCCCCTGGTTTTGAAAATGAGAATTGAAAGGCCTATTTTAGGCGCGGGTCAACCTACGGTGATATGCCGTATTCTGACCTTTGAAAAATGTTTATAAAACGTATTGAAAAGTGGGTATTTGACCCGATTTGGTTTGAAAGGGTCGTTTAGACCCTATTTGTTGATTTGAGGAATGAGACTCGAATAATCATCAGTATTTGATGATATTCGGTGTCGGGTTCGACTTTGACAAGCTTGACATGAATAGTTTTGGAAATGATTATGAACTAATTGTTTTAAGTTCATTTGGATGTAATTAGTCGACATTCATCATCGTACCCGGGTTAAAATCCGGCATGGTATGTAGAACCAAGGATGACTTTGTGTTGGTGACTAATATACTTGTTTTGGAAATGTAAATAAATGATGAAAGGCTTTAAAATACCTCCCAAAAATGAAATAAAAGGCTTTAAAATACCTTTTAAATGTTATTAACCAAATATTATCACCGAAACACGTATTTAACCGTCATGGTATGAGGAACCAAGGGTGAAAAATATTTTATGGTTAAAACAAATGAAATTGAATAAAAAAGGTTTGAAAATATTTGAAATGGTAAAAACTGATTACAAATATGAAAATGAGTTAAAGGGAAATGACGAGAACAAAGACGGTTGATTTCTGACCTGGACACCTCGTTGAGGCGCGGGCAAACCGACGAACCAAGGGGATTCTGTCTCAGGCTAGAAATCAGTTTTAGCTCGTTTATTCCATGTTTTGGTTCATGTTATGCATGTTTTAGCATGTTATAGTCATGAAACAAGTAAAAACATAATAAAAGAAAGAGTTTTACACCCTCATACTTACATGTTTGGTTATGGCGAGTGACCGACGTAAGTGTAACAACATGTTAGGTCGAAAAAAACTCGGTTTAAAACCGTTTTGGTAAGTAAAAAGAGTGTTTTAAGATTAGTGATGGTGTAGTGGTCGAAGTGGTCGGTCAAGTGATTTAATGCACGATGACGGTACCAAACAATGTGTAAGGCTTGTATTTACGATCGGTAGGTCGTAAATACGCGTCGGATTGTGACTTAAGAAGTCGAGTCGAGAATTTTAAGGGAGAAAAGAGAGGGCGGACACTCGCGTCAATTCTCAAATGGGGGCATTTGAGGGGTATTTATAGGAAAATGAGTGGTTGTGTGAGTTTTGAGCGACGTGGCCACCTGGGCTGCTCAAAGAGGCGCGAGCCACGTCGCGGGTCTTCGAGTTGTCTTTTCGCTTTCACACAAGAGCAATCATGATTTGTTCTATCCTAGGATTTGTAGTCATATGTTTGGTACTTGACCATTCATAAATCCGGGAAAACATAGCATAGAAGATTTTGAATGTTTGTTTTTTGTGGTTGATTCGGTTTGACTCGTTGTTGGAGTTGGGATTTGAATTTTTGAGTCGGTTTTTGGTCCGGTGTCGGTTTTGACTCTAGTTAGTGTCATTGCGACCCCGTCGTCGTGCATTAAACACTCCAGGTATTTTTGAAATGTTTTGAAATGTTTTATTTTTGAAATCGTTTTAAGTTTTCCGACGTAAAGTTGTACACAAACTGTCGATCAAACGCCGCGATTCCAAAGCATGTTATAGTCCGATAATCATCGGGTGTTTGTTGGAGTCTGAGCAGATACTGGGTATCTACAATATTACGGGTTGTTTTAGCTGGGTTTTGTTAATAACGCGAGGTTAATATAAAAGGTTCCCGTCATTATTCTTAACCACTTTTACCTTCTAAAACCTTTCAAAAGAAAGGAAAAAGAGTTACGTAGTTCGCATTCCTCGCATTATTAGCAAATCTCAAGGCTAGGATCGTCGGATTGTCTTGTTCTTTACGCCGTTGTGATCGTTGTGTCGAGGGTAAGCTTCTTGCATAATTTTCATAATGTTTTGATAAGTTTGTTTAAACCTTAATTGGGTAGATTTGGGGGATTTGGGTGTATTATGATGATTAGGTGGTAATTATGTGAATATGTGTTATAGAAGGAGGATTCGTTGAGGAGCGTTATTGAATAGCTGATGTGACGGTCTGTGATTGCTATTCCAGGTAGGGTTTCCCTACTCAGTATTGATTACATGGCTTTGTTGATGATTAATCGTTGTTGGTTTATATCTTATCGAATTTGGAATTGGTGATTGTTAGCTGTATAATGCGGTTGTTGTATGATTGTCTGTGGTTTGCGAGGTGCGTCCTCGGCTGAATGGAGTCACTTGCGGGATTGGCTTCACGCCCTTGATTCGCCTTCTGTGGAACCCGCCACAGAAGGGATGTGCACATTTAGGAACTTCGATTTATCGCTCGGATGAGATAAGCGGGGCTTAGGTGGGAACGGCTGCGGTCCCCCACTGGCGGTGTGGAATACTTGTTGCGATCAGTATTTGGGCAGGACTACACACTTTAGTGTGTAGTTAGGTGTGTGGTGATGTGATGGAGTTTGGTTTTGTTGGATTGAATTATAAGTATTGCTTTTATTGCAGTTGTGTTATTTTGTGTAATCAGTACTGACCCCGTTTAATTGTTTTAAAAACTGTGGCGATCCATTCGGTGATGGTGAGCAGGTATTGAGCAGGTATGAGATGGCTTACGCGAGGGATAGCTGGGATGGAGTCGTCACATGAGTCACTAGAGTCTTCCGATGTGTCATGAACTTAGTTTATTACATTTGGTTTTACAGTTTTTGAGAACAGTTGTATTTTCTTTTATCAGTTCGGGATTTGAACTTGTATCGCTTTAAACTTATTTATTAAAGTATGTTTCTTTATGATCTATTTGATATTCATTGCCTCGGGTAACCAAGATGGTTGCACTTCCATGCTTTAAGTGGTCCTGTTAAGGCACTTGGGGTATGGGGGTGTTACATTACTCATTTACCATTAACTTTGCTAATATGATTGACACCTTTATTAGCATGTTCACCATAGTCATGAGTGAGTAGTCTTCTAGCTAGGGTTAATGGGGGATTAGGGGAACTATAACATGAGGGTAGATTCATACTTAATCTAATATGTTTCCATAAGATTGCTTGCTTGTTGTAATGTCAACCTATGCACATGTTATGCTTGATAAAATACTTGACTATGAAACCTTGCATATATACATCTCTTATCTATTCAACAAGACTTGTAAGATATAAACTAACTCGAGTCTTGTTAGACCATGCATAGAAGTGAATAGGAAGAAAGTAAGTCGACTTGTAGGTGTTGTACAGTGTTAACCGACTCCGCTCCGGGACCCAAATCTTCCTATGAATCGTAAGATATAAACTAACTCGATTACACTACAACAACAATTTGCTTGGAACTATGTAAATATGTTTGTATGATCACCATCATGAACCCCCTATGAACCCATGACACCCTAGTGCCTTAATCTACTATTTACAAATCCCTTCTTTACTTGCTTGTTTTACTTTCATTTCTTTACATTTCATTGTTAATGTAGTGTAGCTTGGTACCTCAAATCTCAACCCATTTTGTGACACCCTAAGACCTAGCTTTCTATAACCAATAACTTAATTCAATACCCGTCCTTTGGGATCACCCCTTTACTTTTCACTCTATTAAGAGTAGTTTGTTTAGTTATAAATGTTGTTTTGGTTGGTTGACTTAAACGACAAAGTTTTGAACCTTGAATTGTTTTCATTTGTTGTTTTTAGTTGGTCTTTCTTAACCTTGGGGAAGTCAAATTCCTCAAGGTAGTTTTAATTGTTTTCTAGTGGTTTGATTTTTGCATATCTAGAAGATCACAAGGTAGACTTTTGCCTATTGATCCCGAAATTGAAAGAACTTTGACCAATATTAGAAGAGTTTTTAGAGGAACTTCAAAAAGTTCGGGTATTGGAGAACTTGTGGACATTGGTATTGTCCAATCGGATAATGTTGAGTTCACCAACCATTTTGCAATACAAGAAGAGGAGAACCCAATTCAAAACCAGCCACAAAATCAACCCACAATGTCTAAATTTTCATCTCATTCCGTACCTACCAAGGAGAACCTACCAAATGGTACTCTAACACCACGTCACATAACCGGTAATTTCATTGCCAAATCCGCATTCATACAATTAGTTGAGAGAAGTCAATTTGGAGGGATACCTAATGAAGATCCTCATCTACATATGGAGACTTTTTGTGACTATTGTGATGCTATCTCTCAAACCGGAGTGACCCAAGATCTAATTCGATGGGTGTTTTTTCCTTTTTCCTTGATCGGAACCGCAAAGCAATGGTTAAAGAACCTAGACAAGGCTACCCTTGGTATTGACTCATGGAAGAAGTTAGCACTTATCTTCTACAAGAAATTATATCCTCCGGAGAAGACTAACATGTTAAGAGCCCAAATCACCGGGTTCAAGCAAAGGGATGAGGAATCATTATATGAAGCATGGGAGAGATTTAAGGACACTTCTCGCTCTTTTCCACACCATGGACTTAGTGAATGGTTTCTTGTTCAACAATTTTGGAATGGCTTATATAAAGACTCACGAAATGTGCTTAATATGGGCTCCAATGGGAGGTTCACCGAGGTTGATGACAACCAAACATGGCCTAAAATCGAAGATATGGCGGCTCATAATTCCCAATATAGTAGACAACGAAAGGCCACTAGAGGAGGGAAGCATGAGGTGGATTCCATCACACAATTGGGTGCTCAACTAAGTGCTCATATCGATACCATAAACTTGAAGTTTAAGAAAGCAATGGCCAAGCTTGATGAAGCTTCCAAATCACCCAAACAACATGTCAATGCTATGATGGCATCATCCTCAATCCCAAATGGAGTGTGTGAAAGTTGTGGAACCTTCGGACATGATCAAGATGAATGTAGAAGAACAAGTGCACAAGTGAATGTTTTCCAAGCATACAAAAATGGCACACCTTATTCCAACTACTACAATGAGAATACCAAATCCTATCTAAATCTTTCATACAAGAGCCAAAATGTCCAAAACCCTCAACCCACATATACACCTCCTCCAATGAGAAATCATACTCAAAGACCATACTACAATCAACCCAATGACCAAGCTTTTGATGTTCAAAAAGTGGTCCTCCAAATGCAAAAGAGGCAACAAGATTTCTTTGCTCAAATGCAAAGGGATATTCAAGCCAAAGAAACTACCATCAACAATATCCTTGCTCACACCAAAATGTTGGAGACTCAATTGTCTCAATTGGCCTCTTCTAGCTCCCAAAGACAAAAGGAACATTTACCTCCTCAAGGTAATCCTCCCACAAGACATGAGACCATCAATGCTATCTGTTAGTTTCTTTAACCCTCTTATTAGACTTTTATAATATAGATCTAAGTTAATAATTAAATTAGATGATGAGAATCTAGTTGCATGCAAACAAAAACAAAAATAAAGAGAGAAAACAATGTCTTCCTTACATTAGAAATAAAGGGAAAAATTGGCACAAGGAAGGACTCTTTCCAACTTTGTTATTGAGCTATGAATATAAGGATGATCCTCCAAGTTTCAAATTAGAAACTCTCCTTTTGATTGCACCCAAGATTTTCCAAATAATCCTTAATTATAATAACTAGATATTATCAAGGAATTAATTCCTTAATATTATTTTATTACTACTCTAGTAATTTTTTGTAATAATGATATGGTTGTTGTGAGTATATTAGAGAGATGTTTGCATAAAGTAAGAACTAGTAAAATGAGCAACAAAATTGCTTCTCAAAAGCGCCGAAAACCAGCACCCTAGTGCACTAGTGGGCAATTGCTTTTTCTTATTTTATTTTGCATGCAAACATAGGTATGATTGCATTAGGGTAGATTATTGTCATAAGCATGAAACTAGTGGAATGATTACATGTAAGTTGATTATAAAACAAAACGCAAAATAAAAATGTTGTCCAATGACATTTGTATTTCGGCCAAAATAAGTATAAATAGACCATTTTGATTTTGGAATGTTTGTCACACAAATATAAGAATCATATATTTATTTATCTTATATAAATAAGTATTAGTTTGATCATATAACAATTAGATAATATAAACTAATAATTAATATACACTTAACTCTTAAGTGATAATTATGTCATCATATATAAATATAATGAGTCCTATAATGTCCAATTAAATTAATATACAACCCTTTCCAAATATAATCAACAAATAACCTCTACCTCTAAAAATACAAACCTCGATTAATTTAACGAATTAAATTAAATCTTATTTAAACACATTATAATAAGATAAAATTTCATTAGTCAATCATCGCATAATTGAATAAAAATAAATTTGTGTTGACTCGAGTTCTATACTCGAAATCAACAAACTCACACAACCAAATGTATATATATCAAATATACATATATAAATATAAGGGACTGATCAACCTCTATCAAGTACATTTGATCAATTAATAATTTGGGTTCCATCCTATAGGTCTGACCTCAAAGGATCAACTGATCACCACCATCAAACGACAGTAACGTCAAACTCTAGTCAGCCAATTGTTACCGATAAATGTTGATTAGTTGACTATATAATGTATCATCCCTTATGTATTCTTATTATGAGATTTAAATATGTGATCGCACTACTATTGAGGACACATACTCCAACAATCTCCCACTTGTCCGAGACAAGTGTGCGTCACCAATTCTCTTATCCTATTACGTCTCCCACTCAATTCAAGGTGTCTTGGAGGTCGTACATGCATGTGATCATATCTAGAGTGGTTTCCTCGATCTGGAGAGTAACTGTTTGATCGGAATTATCTACCGTATATACCTTCCGAGCGTGGCCACGCATTTCCAGTTCACTACTCCTCGAATGGCCCAGAGATTTAGATAACCCTAACAAGGGGGTGGACAACTCCTATCGCACTATTCCCTTTGTTCAGCCACAGTTCATGATGACCCAAAAGATGCCCATTTTCACTCCATATTCGGAAGTCATAGAGTAAAAATCAAAGCTAATCAGAAACTGTGCCGACTTGGGCGAAGAATCTCTAGTCAAAGAATTGACTCAAAAAGAATACTATAGTAGCTCTTACCACGACGAGGCTATATGAATTTCAAGAACTCTATAAGCGGTCACTGCCCAACAGAGTGTCCCATACAGTCTGCCTATGTGATCGACTAGTCATCTCTCATGACCCTATGACACTTGAACTTGCCGTCAACCGACTCACACTTTAGTCACTAGGAGACGTCACCTCATATAAGTCATTAGGGGCCAATACTATGTTAATCCAGTTCACTTTAATAGGGTTCAACGTTGTCCTTACAACCTATTTGGATATAACAAAGTAATAAAAGAGTTTTAAAATAAAACTCAAACGATAAATGCGATTATCATATATGAACAAACAAAACAATGTAATCATTTCATATCTCATAATCTAATACAAATTAGGCATGCGTTTAAGACCCATGGAAACTACATGTTGGTCGTGCTTAGCCTACGACAAAGGCTTGGTTAGAGGATCAGCAATATTATCATTTGTCACAACCTTACAAATCGCTATTTCCTTCCTTTTAATGTAATCTCTAATGACATGAAATTTTCTAGGTACATGTCTAGACTTGTTGCTAGACTTGGGTTCTTGAGCTTGAAAGATGGCCCCATTATTATCACAATAAAGTGTGATAAGATCTTTAGCGGAAGGAACTACTCCTAGCCCCTTTAAGAACTGCCTAATCCATACAGCTTCCTTGGCAGCTTCAGATGCTGCAATGTACTCAGCCTCCATTTTAGAATCCGCAACGACTGACTCTTTAAAGCTTTTCCAGCTAACCGCACCACCATTTATCATGAAAACAAAGCCAACTTGGGATTTCATATCATCCCTATCAGTTTGAAAGCTCGAGTCGGTGTATCCTTTCACACACAGCTCGGAATCTCCTCCAAACACCAAGAATGAATCCTTAGTCCTTCTCATGTACTTAAGGATATTCTTGACGGCTATCCAGTGACTCTCACCTGGATTGGCTTGATATCTACTTATCATGCTCAAAGCATATGAGACATCGGGAGGTGTGCATATCATGGTATACATGATCGATCCAACATTGGAAGCATAAGGAATCGATTTCATGCGTTCAACATCTTCGTGTTCAGTGGGTGACTGTGACTTGCTCAAAGTAATCCCACTACCCATTAGAATAAAACCCCTCTTGGATTTATCCATGCTGAAACGACGAAGAATCTTATCAATATAAGACTCTTGACTTAATGCCAATATCCTTTTAGGTCTATCTCTATAGATCCGGATACCTTATATGCATTGTGCCTCTCCTAAATCTTTAATCTGGAAATGATTTCCCAACTACCCCTTTACGGAGGTAAGCATCGGTACATCATTCCCAAGGAGTAGTATGTCATCTATATACAAGATAAGGAAGACAAATTTGCTCCCACTAAACTTCATGTATAAACATGGTTTCTCGATACCTCGAGTGAAACAATTTTCTTTTATCACATGATCGAAACGATGATTCCAACTTCTTCATGCTTGCTTAAGACCATAGATTGATCTCTTAAGTTTGCATACCTTGTTAGGATTCTTAGGATCTAAAAAACCCTCGGGTTGTATCATGTACACATCCTCCTCTAAATACCCATTTAGGAAGGCGATTTTGACATCCATTTGCCATATTTCATAATCATGAAATACGGCATTCGCTAACATGATCCGAATTGATCTAAGCATGGCTACGGGGGCAAAAGTTTCATCATAGTGTAAACGATGAACTTGAGTGAAACCTTTTGCAACTAACCTTGCTTTGTACACATCATCATGTCCATCGATGCCATTCTTTACCTTAAAGATCCATTTACACTGAAGAGGTCTAACATCTTTAGGTAAATTAACCAAGTCCCATACTTGATTATCATACATAGATTTTATTTCGGATTGCATGGCTTCTAGACATAGCTTTGAGTTGGGATTAGAAAGGGCCGCTTTGTAGGTTATAGGTTTGTTACTTTCTAAAAGTAACACGTCATAATCACCACCCATTTCGACAATACCTACGGATCTATCAGGTTGGCGACTAACTCTACCTGACCTCCTCTGTTCGGGAGGATCAATAACTGAATTGGACGACGAAGGAACGTCCTCTTGCGTCTCTTCTTCAGTTTGTGGTTCTTGAACTTCGTCAAGTTCAAATTTTCTCCCACTCTGTCTCCTAGAAATGAAATCTAATTCTAGGAAGACAGCCTCATAAGCCACAAATACTTTGTTCTCATGACGGTTGTAGAAGTAATATCCACAAGATAGCTTCGGATAACGTACAAAGATGCATTTGTCAGACTTTAGTGCTAGCTTATCGATAGACTTGTTCTTGACATAAGCTTCGCAACCCCAAATTCTTAAGTATGACAATTTAGGAACCTTTCCCTTCCAGATCACATATGGAGTCTTTTCGGCGGCTTTAGTTGGGCTTTGGTTTAATGATCGAATAGCCGTTTGGATTTAAAATCCCCAAAATGAATTTGGTAAATCCGTTTGACTCATCATGGATCGAACCATATCTAGTAAAGTTCGATTCCTCCTTTCGGCCACACCATTGAGTTGTGGTGTGCCAGGTGGAGTAAGTTGTGACACAATGCCACAATCTTTCAAGTGAGAATCAAATTCATTACTTAGATATTCAGCACCAAGATCGGATCGCTATGCTTTAATCTTTTTGTTCAATTGGTTCTCTACTTCACTTTGGAATTCCTTGAATTTCTCAAAAGCTTCACTCTTGTACTTCAGTAAGTAGATATACCAATATATACTTAAGTCTTCGGTGAAAGTGATGAAGTAGTCATAATTTTCTCTATCAGTGATACTCATTAGACCACATACATCGGTATGTATTAGTCCCAATAGTTCACTTCCTCGTGTCCCTTTGCCAGTAAAAGGAGCACGAATCATTTTGCCAGGGAGACATGATTCATATACTCTATATGATTAAAAATCAAATGGTTTGATTATTCCAGTTGATACTAATCTTTTGATGCGTTTCTCGTTTATGTGACCTAATTGACAATGCCAAATGTAAGATTCATTTGGATATTTTATTTGAGTCGTTTTGATTCGATGTTGTAGATATTATTAGTTGAGTTGGAAGTGTCTAGAACATAAATACCATTAATAGAAGTGGCTTGGCCCACGGTGAAGTCCTTTTTAGACAAAATACAACGATTATTTTTGATGGCAAAAGAAAACCCTTCCATGTCTAACATAGAAACGGAAATAATGTTCTTAGACAAAGTGGGTACATAATAACAATTATGAAGATACAACTCAAAACCACTAGCTAAGGCAATCACATAGGTCCCCTTCGAAATGGCGGCTATCTTAGATCCATTTCCTAATCGGAGATCCACGTCACCCTTGCTTAGTGCTTCCACATTTCTTAGCCCCTGTAAATGATTACAAAGGTGAGAACCACAACCGGTATCCAATACCCATGTTGAGGTGGATGTATAATTAATATCAATAACATAAATCTCGAAAGAAATATTACTGACTGGAGTAACAAGTCCAGCTTTGATATCTCCCAAATACTTGGGACAATTTCGCTTCCAATGGCCCATGACATTACAATAAAGACATTTATCGTCGGATTGGGCACCCTTCTTGGTATTGGTTGTGGTAGTCCCGCTAATCACTTCCATTCCATTATTGGGTTTGGGTTTCTTACCTTTATTTGCCTTTCTTTTAAACTTACCATAACTCCTTTTAGTTGTAAGAACATTCTTGCTAGAACTCCCACTCAATTTCTTATTTCTCCTTGCTTCTAAAAACAAGGATGCCATGGAATTAGTGAGATTATCGTCACAAGACTCTCTTACAAAAGTGGTGGGCATGATAATGGGAGTGGGAGGTGTGGAAGTGGTATGGTAGCAAAGACTCCCATCCTCACCAATGCCAAAGCGTGGTCCCCTAGTCCTATCATTGTCATATATGGAGCATTTTTCATTGAATGATTGGAGCCATGAATCAATGGTGATAAGTGTATAAGAACTAGATCAATCCATTGCGAAAAATAACTACAAAACGGAAATGAAGGAAATAATTAACATTTATCGTCTTAGACTTGTAGAATATTTTCAACAAGTTTAGCATTTATATAATGACCTCCACCCAATTATATAAACGATTCCGAGACCCAAATTCATATTAACTCGGTTGTGAGCCAACGGGCCCTCTACATCCTTACTAATATAATTTGGTAGGTTAACTCATTTAACCGATTCTACATTTAGAACTCTCGGTCGATGAAATTACATTAAGTTCATCTTTAGCCCGGACCTATTGAGACAACGGTCCCTCTAATACTTCCGTTCAGATCAACCAAATTTCGAAATGTAATAACATTTTATTATCCCACTTACCCAATATAAAAAGAAAGCACCTCGGTATAGTAAAATACCGTATTGTACACCTAATGAAATTGGGATTCATGAGTTCCTACTATTTTGTAAGGCTAAGTCTCAATTTGGTAAAATCTGAAAGGTCTATTCACAATATCTTCCCTATTTATTTCCTTATTTAGTAAAGTTTTATACATATTTTAATCACATTACCCCACAACAATACCCCATTTCACCCGACAACAATACTTATTTTAATCAACTTACCCCACAACAATACTTTTTTTAATCACCTCACCCACAATAATACCTCACAATACCTTTCATCTCCCCAATTACCAAACCCCACTACAATACTTTACCTTATTTTATTCCATCTCCTTAATTCTAGTGCCCCCATGAATAGGGAGGTTTATCTAGAATAGGAGGGAGTATCTCTTTTAAGTGAACTAAATTAGTGATCTATCGATAATAATAATTGACAAGGTCGATGATTCGATATAAAAATGCATGAGATGTTATGGCGATTTGGCATGCATGCAAACATATAAAATAGAACATGTAAAGAAAAACAATTTCCTAGTATGGCCTTTCCTAAAATAGAAAAACTAATTATCTATTACAAAATCGGAAACCAACTCCTTTGGTCCCTTGAACTTCATGTGACACGCCTCCCAAGGAAAGCACCGTCTTGATCGGAACTCCTTTACGAATGGCTCCATCTTTAGGAAACTCCGGAATTACAAAATAATAATAAAATACATAGCTATTCCTATTATACATTTGTAATAAAAATAAAAATAAATCTATTAAATTACAAAACGGTGATGCGAGATCACATAAAATTACAACCAAATCGATATTCCCTTACATTAAGGGTTAATACCGACTAAAAACTAAGGCCATACTAAGACAAATTACATCATTCAAAAAATTACATAAATTTAAAAGCCATTCATACCTAAAATATGCAACAAAAATATGTCTTCAAACATGCAAAATAAATGTGCCAAATCCCCTTACTAGATTATATCGTATATAGCTCGGTTTTTATGGAAATACGTGATATTTAACTTATTAAAAATCACTAATTAATACTTAAATCAAATTAAGCCCAAGTTAATTATCCTAACTGCTTCGGGACTCAAAAATTAGTCTTCACTAAAAATTTGACAATAATCCAACTTGGTTATACATTGTTGCTCATATTTAACCCTATTTATCATAACATTTATGAAATAATTCCAAATTTAATTACAATAATCTAAAAAATTTGAAATTTAAATTTTGAACATTCTGGAATATTACCATTACTTTCATAATGTCAAAAATATGGGTTAAAAAAGTTTGAATTTATTTAGAGAAAATATTGTTGCGGTTTATCGATTTTATCAAATAAAATACCTAAAGCAAACAAAAATTAACCTAATCAATTTTCCACCTTCACATCCGATATGTAGGATATAAATGCAACCTAAAAAAAAAATTTCATGCCATGAAATTTGTTTTTGCTATTTTTAGCTTATATAATCTCGATTTATTCCATTTTAACCATTAAAATCATAAATCATGCAAATTAATCACATTAACTTCAAATTTTACATACAATAATTAAAATATGCATGTGAGATAATATTAAAATTTCATGATCATATTCGAAGTTTAACTATTATTAGTTAATAAACCACCATTTTACTCATTAAAATGTTATTATTATACTAAAAATCATAAAATTAGTAATAAACTTCCATAAACCATCTAGAATGACATAAAACATTTTAGGACCAGAATGTATACACGCATCCCAAAATTTCGTGTATATCTCATACTTATACAAATTTTCTTTTTTTTTTTTAGTCATCTTAATAACTCGTAAAAAACCATAAAACGATTTGCATGCAACAACCAAAGCTCTGATAGCAATTGTTAGTTTCTTTAACCCTCGTAGACTCTTCTAATATAGATCTAAGTTAATAATTAAATTAGATGATGAGAATCTAGTTGCATGTAAACAAAAAGAAAAATAAAGAGAGAAAAAAAATGTCTTCCTTACATTAGAAATAAATGGAAAAATGGGCACAAGGAAAGACTCCTTCCAACCTTGTTCTTGAGCTATGAATATAAGGATGATCCTCCAAGTTTCAAATTAGAAACTCTCCTTTTGATTTCACCCAAGATTTTACCCAAATAATCCTTAATAATATTAACTACATATTATTAAGGAATTAATCCCTTAATATTATTTTATTACTACTCTAGTAATTTTTGATAATAATGATATGGTTGTTGTGAGTATATTAGAGAGATGTTTGCATAAAGTAAGAACTAGTAAAATGAGCAACAAAATTGCTTCTTAAATGCACCCAAAACCGATACCCTACTGCACTAGTGGGTAATTACTTTTTCTTATTTTATTTAGCATGCAAACATAGGTACGATTGCATTAGGGTAGGTTATTGTCATAAGCATGCAAGTAGTGGAATGATTACATGCAAGTTGATTATAAAACAAAATGCAAAATAAAAATGTTGTCCAACAACATTTGTATTTCGGCCAACTTAGTATAAATGGATCATTTTAATTTTGTAATGTTTGTCACACAAATATAAGAATCATATATTTATTTATCTTACTGATGTGACTCATATTTGAGCACATTTAGTCCCCGAATTAGCCTCGTTCCTATGCTTTATAGTGCATAATTGGGTCATTTACTATCTTTAGTTTCCCATTTTGCATATTGTTTGAGGTTTTATTTTCTTGGTAGGATAGGAGTGCAAACCTTGCATTTTCATGGCAAAATGGAGCTAAATTGATCGCATTCAATGACCAAGCATCAAAGGGAGGACGATACTAGAAGGCTTATGTAGATAATAAAGTAGATTGGGCAATGATGAAAGGATCCTTGCATCCTCAACAAGATCCCCGCGGATTGTTGAGGAAAGAAAAGGAAAAAAGTGTCTGACCCAGAATCCGAGCGGATTGCTTCCAATCCGATTGTCCCCCTGCCCAGCAATCTGAGCGTCCCGACAGCAAGACGCTCGTCTTGAAGCCTCACAATCCAAGCGTCTCCCCTAATAATCCGCTCGGATCTCCTTACAGGATCCACCGTGCCAGCGTCGAAGACGCTCGGGACGAGCATATCTATGTGGGACTAGCAATATGGAGATGCGCATCTCCTTGGAGAGGAGCACTTCCTCAACTTTTCTTAAGGGTCTTAATAGTCATTTAAGCCTTTGTTTACCCTAATCTTTGTACCTAATCTTTAGTATAAATACCCCTTGGTACTACCTATATTAGGAAGCAATCTTAATACTCTCTTAATCAAGTGGTAATCAATTAGTAATCTCATCTTAATCTTATAATCAACTCTTAATCTAGTCTTAATACAAATATCATTCCTTAATATTTCCTTAATTTCTCTATTATTCATCATTTATTTTGAGTAATTAGAAGATTATTTGGGTTTATTGGGTGATTGACAACCTTCCATCAATCATCAAGTACTTCTATTATTCTTTGCATTTTTATTTTAGAATCTCCATAGGTATAATTCTCTCTTAATCCTTGCTTTAATTATTGTTAATCATTTTCATTCATTCATCATGTTTTGCCTTGCCAGTATGATTGACAACCTTGTTAGCATGTTAAACTTGATCATGAGTGAGTAGTTTCCTTAGCTAGGGTTAATGGGGAATTAGGGGAAACCAACATAGGGATTGATTCGTGCTTAATCTAATATGTTTTCATAATTAATTTGCTTGCTTGTTGTGATTCCAACTTATGCACATGTTATGTTTGATGAAATGCGAGCTTATGAATCCTTGCATTTTTTACCCATCACTTATCTTTTCAATGAGACTTGTATGACATAAACCAACTCGAGTCTCATTAGACCATGTATATAGTTGGATAGGAAGGATTAAGTCGACTTGTAGGTATTGTACAGTCTAATCGATTCGGCTCCGGGACCCAAACCTTCTTAGGGATTGTAAGATATACACTAACTCGATCCCATCACAACAATAAGTGCTTGCATCCAGTAGAGAATATGTCTGTATGATCAACTCCAAGTGATAATTATGTCATCATATTAAAATATAATGAGTCCTATAATGTCAAATTAAATTAATTTACAACCCTTTGTAAATATAATCAACAAATAACCTCCACCTCTAAAAAGACAAAAGCTCGATTAATTTAACGAATTAAATTAAATCTTACTCACATCATAATAAGATAAAATTTCATTAGTCAAACATCGCATATATATATATATATATATATATATATATATATATATCAAATATACATATATAAATATAAGGGACTGATCAACCTGTATCAAGTACATTTGATCAGTTAATAATTTGGGTTCCATCCTATAGGTGTGACCTCAAGGGATCAACTGACCACCACCGTCAAACGACAGTAACGTCAAACTCCAGTCAACCATTCATTACCGATAAATGTTGATCAGTTGATTATATTATGTATCATCCCTTATGCATTCTTATTATGATATTTAAATATGTGATCTCACTACTATTGAGGACATATACTCCAACACTATCCACTAGAGGAGTGGTACTAGATATGAGGGACCAAAGAAGCCAATTGAAGAAGGAATTGTTGAAAAGAATGACAAGCAAAGTGATGTGATTGAACCACTTAGGATAAATCCTAAGGTGGTTGTAATACCCCGTAATTTAATAATAATTAATGAGAATAGTTTATGTAATTTAAATAATTAATTAATGAGATTTCTAATGGTAGTTGCGAGAAAGACGTTAATTAAATAATAAATAAATAAGCAAGTCGGGAATTGGGTTTAGCTAGTAATAAGTGATACCCGTCGTGAGGTGTCAAAAATAAGATTTATAATTTCCAACTACATTTATAGCAAGCGGCAGTCGGGTCGAACCACAGAGAGACAGATGTAAATTCTAGTTGTCTAATTCTAGTCTAAGATAACGATAAAGTGGGGGGTGAATTGAGTTGGTCTACAGCTAAGAATAAATAATAAACTAGAAAGACGGATTAAACAGATAAAGAAGGGGTACTAGGATGGTCGGTTCATTAAAGCTTCGGCGGCAGCATACTAAACAGGTCTAAATCGAACACAAGGGAGGCGGGAAACAAGAGGTCCTCTCGGTCCACTCTTAATAAATAGCATCTCTCGATATCGATATAGGTCCCTAATATCACTAATACTGACTCTCGTCCTGAAAATTGACTAACGGTCTAAACTATACCTATCTTTCGATCTCAGCACAGTTTAGTCATTTTAATTGGTGGTCAAACAACTTTCCCTATCTTTAGATCTAATGGGTCAGTCATAAATTAAGCATCTAACTGGTCGCATGCATTCGATTCGTTAAATACAACATTAAAAGCAATTAAAACGAAGGGTAACCTCACGAGGTCAGTCGATCGACCAAGAATGTCAGTCGATCGACTGACGCGCGAATTCAGTCCGTGTTCAATACTTTGCCGCCTATGCTAAAATTCGCCTACATCCTAGCACAAACTATTTAGCTACTCATATTGGAAGTGATAACAATAATAATATTAGGGCATAAAAGCGTTGAATTCATAAATAAAGCGGTAGAATAAACAATTAACATGCAACAATAAAGATGGTTTCGGGAATCTATCTAGCAATTCTAATCTAATAACGAAATAAGATGAACTGAAAATAAACAGGAGGAATACCGAAAAATCGCAGGAGAACAGTAACGGATTGACTAGAAGTATGAATAAAATCTGATGCAAACGATATCCCAAACCCTAACTATTAAAGCTAATGTAAAACTGATGAATTTCTGAATAAAAACTTGATGCCTAACTCAATGTTTCTAGGTTACGTTATATAGCACTTAACGTAACTTCTTATTTCCTAAACCTAGCATCATGGGCTTGCGCTTCCTCAGTCTTTTAATTCTCGTCTGGAATAGCAGTTGGGTCGATCGATCGATAGGATGGTCGATCGATCAGTCTTGACAAACAGTAGCTTTCGGAACCGATGGTTGGTCGATCGACTGATGGAGGTGGTCGATCGACTGATTAAGCTGCTACTAGACTTCTATAAACTCGTGGACTTGTCTTTTGGGCCTTGAATTACGCACCAAGCTCGTTCCTCGGGTGAATATTTCACGTCATATGCAATGCAGGATACTCGGGGACGGATTTAGCTCGATTTCCGTTGGATTCCTCACATTTCTGCAATAATGTACAAAATACGGAAGTAGACGGAAATAGGGAGAAATGAAGCATAAACTACATGAATGAGCTCTGAAATGCGTGTAAAATGGGATGTAAAACATCATATAAAAGACACGCATCAATAAGCCTTGGGTCGTGTGTTGTGAATAATGGACTGATTATATTAGGCCTAGCAAGAGTAGTAGTCGGGATTTAAAGCGGAATTTAATAATATAATAATAAATATAATAATAATTGGTAATTCTTAATAATAAATTAGAAAAGGCAAAAGTTTCCTAATTGGTCTCATATACTCCCTAAACCTAGTCTATAAATACTTAATAAATCTGAAAAGTAATTCATAAAAGAAGAGGAGACACGTAGAAGGAATTAAGACGGAATTTACATCGCTAAATAACTCGAGGTAAGACGGTCTTATGTATATACTTTGCCATATTATAACTCGTAAACTAGACGACCATATGACGAACTAAGACCTTAAAAATGACCGAGGGATATCAGGGTGTGACCGGAACTATGTATGACCACCAGGGACCGCCGGGAAGGGGGTGTTTGAAGGGGTTGTTGTGGGGTGGTTGTGATGAACTGAAATTGGATTTTTGAACCCATATTGACTCGTTTTAACTTGGGTTCGGTTTGGGTTGGCACTTGGGTGTGGGTCGAATATGGTGGGTGGATAAGGGTGGTCTTGGGTGGTGTTTTGCGCGGTGGCTGCCGGAAAACACGCGATAGGGCATGGTATTGCTAAACACGTTTGAACCGTTTTAGACACGATTGCTTTGACTTGTTGGACGCGAACTAGGGTTGGCTGGGTTCATTGTCATTAGTCGGTCCTAGTGGTTGTGTTAGGGTGGTCGGAGGTGGTGGTTTGTGTGAATGGTTGATGGGTGTCGCGAAAACCGGGGTAGTTTGGTTGTTGTAGTCGTTGGTGGTGCCGTGAGTTGCTGGACATGGGTGGTGGTGACCCAGGTTGGTTGAGCCGTACCTGGGCTTCTCCAGGAGGGACTCGTGGTGGTCATGAGCTGCCATGGTGGTGAGTTGTTTGCGTTTTTTGTCGGTGTCGGGTTTAAGGAGGGAGTATAGGGCGTGGTTGTGTGGGTTGTAGGGGGCGGTATGTTTGGTGTTTAGGGACTGGTTGTGTGCGTCATGATGCAAGCTAGAGGTGGCGGGCCTGGGTGTTGTTGTTGGTGGTTGGTAGTGTCGGGAAAACACGGGTGAAGGAAGGGTGTTGAACGTGGTTTTGAGGTGTGGTATGGGGTTGTGTTTGTGGGTGTGTACACGGGTCCTATTGTTGGTTGGTTTTATTATTTAAGACGGGTTTTACGTAATAATTTATACGAGCACATAAATTACATAATTAATTTATAATTAGTTAATTAATTAATAAGTAAAATATAAAATTAGTTTAATTGTTTATAATTTATATAATTAGAATTAGTAGTGATTGTGAATAATGATATCTTATTAGGTGACGGAATTTTTGAGACGGTTTGAAGTGGAATATTTCTAAATATCTTATTGGATTGCTATTTGGGAGTATTTTGTCGAAAAGGTAGGATAACGATTCTACTGGACCTATATAAACAGGGAAGACCCTTCGATCTCCTATGTGGCGAGGCGTAGGGCATTCGGGTTTTGCCTATTACATGGTTATGTCCTCCAAGGGCATGTAGATAAGGAGATGAGAGGTGATCCTCGTTGCTTGAGCTTGATTGAGCAAATGGAGCTGCGCAGGAGCCCAGCTTGTCTGTGTCTAGGAGAGATTATATTGGGATTGGATAACAGGAAAGCCAAATGCGAACTCCCTTATTTAGGAAGTCCTATCATTCTACAGGTAAGAACGCAACCTTTTTTCTTCCTTTTTTTTTGGTTGGACATTAATTCCTGTCTTGTTAGGTTTGACTCATGGAGTGTCTGCGGTTGATCGAGCCCCCAGCTAATGCACCTGCGTACCATGCTCGGTCGATTGCAATGAGGACCTGACTCTATATGGTGGACTTCACTCGGGTTTGCAACTATTGGGAGAACAAGCTCAAGAATGAGGATGGTCCCTTGATCAGATGGGTGGTGCCATGGTGACATCTCAAGTCAGTTACTGGAGTTTCGTCTTTGGATCCTACTCGATCGGTGCGCATTTCTGGCTTGGAATTTATGGTATGCATCTTCCCGGAGAGATTGATGAGGCAGGTGGGTCTAAAACAGAAGATTCCTAAGCTTGATACCGTTCCTCAAACTACGATGGCAAATACTTCTGAGAGTCGTAGAGAATGGGCTCTCAAATGGGCTCAGAGAAACATGTGGTTCCTACATTCTTCGGTAAGTTCATTATGGGTATCAGATTCCTACTTGCAGTGGAGGATGGCTACTACTCCTGAGGAGCGCGAGAAGTTGAGGGAACGCGGGCCTCTTGACTACAAGATCCGTGAGGTAGCAAAGGAGAACCAGAAGTACTTGACTGGGGGGGAGGAAGAAGCCGGATTTCGAGTCGTTCATCCGTCGAAGAAACCGAAGACTTCTCCTGCCGCAGAGATGGTGGTTGATCAAAATGGTAGAGCTAGACCGCGAGAAAGACCTTTGGTGATCAGGTCCGAGATAGCACAGGAACGCCCGACTCGTGGTCGAGATAAAAAGTATGACAAAAATGACAAAGGTAAGGGAAAGATGGAAGAATAGCCTAAGTCGTAATATTATTTTTTATTATTATTATTTGTAATAAATGGTGGAGTTTTTAGAATCCTAGCCTATTTATTATTTTTATTATTATTTTTTTTTTTATATTATGTGGCGTACTATTATTGTTATTGAGGAAAAAAAATGAATAAAAGATTAATTAGTTATGAAACTATTGTGATTTCCCTTTATTATTCTTGTCGAATTTCAAATGCAAATACAAATGTCCTTCTATTTACATTTAAAATAATGGGTTGTATCCTGTGAAGGATTGCCTACGTATTCATTTAAAAAAATGAAATCAAACCCTTGCGCGTAGTCCGAGTAAATGTAAAAGAATAATTGTTCTAAGCAAGAGCTTGTAGCGAACTAGAAAATGAGCATGAGCTTTACTTACTCCTAAAACAAAATTCAATTTATTTGATGACATGAGGATGGCGAATTGTCAAAATGCAAGAGCAAGGTGACATGAGCTTTATTTCAGCGGGCCAGGGGCCGTTTTTATTTCGTGTCGCATGAGCGACACGTGGGGTCACGCGAGGCGCGTTTCCATCCTATTCTAGCCATAGTATCCTTTTAATTGGTCGAGGTTACTCGGGTTAGCAAATTCATTCCCATCTAGGTCTGTGATTCTAACCGCACCCCCCGAGAGTATGGACTTGACCAAGAATGGTCTGGCCCAGTTGGGTTTGAACTTTCCTCGTGGATCGGCAGGTAAAAGAGCTCTAACTGATTTTAGAACTAAGTCTCCTTCTTTGATGTTTCTAGGCTGAACTCTTTTGTTGAAGGCTCATTTGATACATGCCTGATATGTTTGCACATTATGTAATGCGCGCAATCTTCGTTCATCTAAGAGGATGAGTTCTTCATATCTATATCTCTTCCAACCGGCTTCTGGAATTTGACTTTCGAGTAGAATACGTAAGGATGGGATTTCTAGTTCAACTGGTTGCACAGGTTCCATGCCGTAAGTCAAATAGAATGGAGTAGCCCCAGTGGGCGTCCTAACGGATGTGGGATATCCCCATAAAGCGAATGGTATCTTACTTGGCCAATCTCGATAATTATTGATCATTTTCTTGAGGATTGTGACAACATTCTTGTTCGCTGCCTCCACTGCGCCATTAGTTTGTGGTATGTATGGCGAGGAATGGTGGTGCTTGATTTTGTACTTGGCTAGCAATTGTTCAGTCTCAGCCTGGAAATGTGATCCGTTGTCACTGATGATCTCATGTAGGCAACCATATCGACAGATGATATTGGTTTGTATGAACTTTGCCACGTTCTTGGTTGTAAGACTAGTGTAAGATGCTGCCTCTACCCATTTGGTGAAATAGTCGATAGCCACCAAAATGAAACAGTGACCTCCTGTTCCAGCTGCGGTGATCTTCTCGATGATGTCAATTCCCCAAGCAGAAAATGGCCAAGGAGATGTCATGGTGTAGAGTAGTGAAGGAGAGACGTGTTGCACATTCCCGAAGATTTGGCAATTGTGACAATATCTGATATATTTGATGTAATCGGATTCCATTGTGGTCCAGTAATATTCCAAACGCATGATTTTCTTTGCCATCATTGGTCCACTCATGTGAGGGCCACATTATCCATCATGGACTGCTTCCATTACCTTCAGTGCCTGTGAATGATCAAGGCAACGCAAGACTATACCAATAGGTATTCTTTTATACAATTCTCCTTGCATAAGGACATATTGAGAGGAGAGTAGGCGTATAGAACGTTGTCCTCTTTTATCCATATCTGGTGGATACATGCCATTGAGCTTGAAGTTTAGAATCGCCTGAAACCAAGGCTCCCCTGGGTTTTCTTCTTCATCTGTGATTTGGTGCACATAGGCTGGTTCTGACCGTCGTTCGATGAAGAAAGGGATTTTTACCATTTCGTCCGGCATATTAATCAGAGATGCAAGTTTTGCAAGAGCATCTGCAAACTGATTTTCTTCTCGAGGTAAGTGTAGATAAGTCACTTGATCGAAGAATTGGGCAACTTGGTCTATCCTGGCCTAATAGGGTGCTAGACTTTCACTCCGAATTTCCAAGATCCCGTAATTTGGTTGATGATGAAGGATGAATCTCCGTGAACTCGAAGATTCTTGATGCCTAAGCCTACTGCCGCCTGTAGTCCAATAAGGCAAGCTTCGTATCCTGTTGCGTTATTCGTCTCCTCGAAGTCGAGTTTAACAGAGAGTGGTGTATGCTCATCTTCAGGAGAAATGAGCAATACTCCTATTCCAAATCCCCTTAGGTTCGATGCTCCATCTAAATAAAGGTCCCAAGAATCTACATTGGTTTGAAGTATATCTTCATCGGGAAATGAGCATGTGTCTATTGCTTGGGTGTCGTTGATGGGGCTTTATGCGAAGAACTCGGTGACGGCACGCCCTTTTATAACCTTCAGAGGTACGTATTTGAGATTGAACTCTGAGAGCATTAAGGTCCATCTTGCCAGGTGTCCGTTGAGAACGGGTTTTTCGAAGAGGTATTTGAGAGGATCCATTTTTGAGTACACCTTGACGGAATAACTAAGCATGTAATGGCGTAGCTTCTTTGTTGCCCACACAAGAGCGATGCATGTCTTTTCGAGCGGTGTGTACTTGCATTCATACTCTAAGAACTTCTTACTAAGGTAGTAGATAGCTCTCTCTTTTTTTCCGACGGTTTGTGCTAACATAGCCCCATGGCTGTTTCGGTCACTGTGAGATATAAACCAAGACGTTGATCTCGTTGAGGAGGCATGAGCACTGGCAGTTTGGCTAGTATCTCCTTGATTTTGTCGAAGGCCTTTTGACAGTCGTCATCTCATATGGTGCGATCTGTTTTCTTTAGCTTTTTGAAAATGGGTTCACAGATCATGGTGAGTTTCGATATGAATCGACTTATATATTGCACCTTGCCAAACTTGAAGGGTCGATTTCTATCCCTCGTTGACTAACGACATATCCTAGAAGCTTGCCCGGCGTCACCCCAAATGCACATTTCCGAGGATTGAGCCTCATGTTGTACTTTCGTAGTCTTAAGAAGAATTTGCGAAGGTTATTAATGTGCCCCTCTCTATCCTTGGACTTGACAATCATATCATCTACATACACCTCGACTTCTTTATGCATCATGTCATGTAGTAGCGTAGTTGTAGTGCGTTGATACGTAGCTCCAGCATTGATTAATCCGAACGGCATAACAGTATAGCAATAGGTGCCCCATTAAGTAATAAAGGCAGTCTTATGCATGTCTTCTATGGCCATCTTGATCTGATTATATCCCGCGTACCCGTCCATGAAGGACAACAACGCGTGATCTGCTGTATTGTCTACCAATATGTCAATATGTGGTAGAGGAAAGTCATCCTTGGGACTCGCTTTTTTCAAGTGTCTGAAATCAACACAAACACGGATTCTCCCATACTTTTTTGGTACGGGTACTATGTTGGCTACCCAGTCTGAGTACTCGGAAACTTTGATGAACCCGGCTTTGAATTGTTTATCGACTTCTTCTGTGATCTTAAGAGCCCATTCCGTCGTCATTCGACAAAGCTTCTGTTTAACAGGTTTGAAACCTGGTTTGATCGGAATCTGTGTTCGGCAATATCCCTGTCGATCCTTGGCATGTCTTTGTAAGACCAAGCAAAAACATCTTTGAACTCGTGTAGGAGGTCTATGAAGCTAGCCCTTTCGGTTGGGCTCAAGGTTGTCCCTATCCTCAGTTCTTGGGGTTCTAGTTCGGTTCCTACGTTGATGGGTTCAGTGTTCTCTATAACTAGTGCCCCTTCCCCCTCTTGTAATATTTCTTTGGCTATTTAGGGAGGTAATTCGATTGAGTCTGGGTCTGGGTCATCCTCATTATCATCGTAAACAGAATTGCATTCAGAATAACACAAAGAGTAAGCAGAATCTGATTCATATTAAATTTTGAAAATAATTGAAACAAAGAAGCCATCTGTTCAGTGGTCAGTGGCGGCAAAGGGACAGCTGTTGGGACATTTCCCGAGCTACTGTTACTACTCGATGCTAAGCTAGGACAAACAATGGGATTGGGAACGACGACGGGAGGAGACTCTCTAGGAACTTCTCTAGACACCGACACCGACTCTGACTCGAATTCGTTGTCTTATGGCTCTCCTTTGAACATCTCTCCTTCTCCAGTGGTGAGCTTGAAGAGCTTTCCTTGGTTGTTTGTCCATTTGATCGACTTTCTCCATCCGTTCTGCTGATTCGAACTGATTTCGGTGATTAACGCGGTAGGGTTGAAGTGGCCATCCTGAAGTATCATGGTAATGATCTAGTCCTGCGCGGCTCTAACAAATCGATCTTCTTTAAACAGTAAGCTAACAGCCTGTTCGTCCAAGCAAGGTGCTTGACGAGTCTTGACGGTAGGAACCGTTTCTGAAGGAATGAAGTAGCAATCGTGAAAGATCTCGATTCCAGCTAGTTGCCTTCCTTTGTAGTGCGAAGGTTCGGGGAACCCATGAAAGTATTCTTGACTCCCTTCTCTGACGAAGTATCCATTTAGGGTAGGGAGGTAGGGTTGCATTTCGATTCCCACGTTCTTACGGTTTTGGAACTGTGTGAGCATCTCTAAAGCTTCTTCTTTCGTGGGTTTGTATCCCAATCCTAATGGTATCATTTGAGAGTTTCCTTCTTTGTAAGGTGCAAAGGTGTTTCTTCGGACAGGATTCAATGGCATCCCCGGGAAGTATCCCTGAGATTTGAGTATGTGGTTGACCACTAAATTGGAGTAGGGATTGAAGTACAAGACCAGTTCACTCTCTACAAGGTTTATGCTATGAAAGCCCCCAAGCTCATATAATGGATCTAAAACCACTTGGTTGTTTGTCATCTTTTCTATCACTGCCTTGATAGGTGACGAAGTGATCTTTACTACTTTGCCCTAGTGGGATCTTGATTTTCTGGTAGAGGGTGGATGTTACCGCTTTGGAAGCGTGAATCCAAGGTCTTCCCAGAATATGTTGAAGGATGCTTCGATGTCCACTATTTTAAAGTTAACCTTTCGCTCGATCGGCCCTGTGGCTATTGTGAGGTTGACTAGTCCTACCTCTTTTCGTCGTGTACCATCATATCCGCGAACACCTTGATTGGTAGGGGACCAATCTGACTCTTTCATGCCTAACTTATATGTTGTCTTCAATGGTATGACGTTGACTGGAGAGCCATCATCCACCAAAGTCATTGGCACGTTCTTCTTTAAACAAATGACAGTAATGTATAGAGCCAGGTTGTGACTAGCGCCGAAAGGTGGCAAATTCTCATCCGAGAAAGTAACTGGGTTACTTAGCTTAGTTGAATCTTGGAAGACAAAGTTGACTATGTCATAAGGTGTAGAGTTATGTGCCACATTTAACTTAGCCAAGGCTTGCAGTAATGCTTGGCGATGAGGGAATGAGCTTGCAACTAGTTGCCAGACTGAAAGATCAGCCTTTGTCTTCTGTAGTTGCTTTAGTTAGGGGTCAGTAGATGTATCCTCGCCATCATTTGGTGTGATGACGTTGGTGTTAGTAACTGGACCATTAGCTATGGGACCATTTTGAGAAACATTTTGATATGGACGCCCTGAACGAGTAAGGTGGTCTATATCTTTGTCCTCACTATTTTTGACTATTTCATCACTAATCTTGACTCGGTAGTGCTCGGTGAGGTATTGGTCATCATCATCATCGGCCCATATGCCGTTGACGGTAACAAGCTCTCTCAACATTATGATTTCAGCTTCCAAGCGGATGATTTGGTCAATTTGGCCATCAACCACGGCTACCACTTCTTGCATTGTAGAATTTCAAGAGAGATTTAGTGGCGCACTTTCCTTAGGTGTAGTACTTGGATTACGGAGGGATGCCACTACATTTTGTAGTTCTGAGACTTGTCTATTCACACTCCTTGCCCATGCAATAAAGTTGGTGATGGTAGGGGAAATGGTGGAGTAGCTCCCTTCATCTTCTAATGCATGGATCTCATCTTCGACTGGAGAAATGAGGTGTGAACAATCTAAGGTAGATTCTTCACTTGTAATCATCAGAACTCCAAGGGGATTCTGAGTATTGTTAGGCTTACCTCCAGGTGGTATGGGTAGGCGACCGTCTTCGATCATGTCTTGAATGACATGCTTTAGCTTGTAACTTTTCTCCTTATCGTGTCCCTTACCTCTATGATATTCGAAGTATGAATTTTCGTCCCAAAACATGGACTTCTTTTCGGGATTAGGTGTAGGCCCTATGGGTTGGAGGTTACCCTGTTTCATCAACCTCTTCAAAGCATGCATTGGAGTAAGTATCGCCAATGTTTGTGAACTTCCTTTGTGGGTTATTCTTCTTTGATGATTCGAGAAGGTTAACCTCATCAGTCTTGCTAGTAGAGCCGTAGGAACGACTTGTTGAGCCTTGATATCCACGACCTACCGTTTTAGACAATAGCCCTTTATGGATGTCATCTTCAATTCTTGTCCCTAGTATAGTTAGATCCTTGAAAGTCTTAATGTTTTGGTACCTCAAGTGATTTGCATAAATGGGCCTTAAGTTGTTCACGAATTTTTCTATAAGGTAGCTTCATCTGGACGGTCGACAAGTAGGGTACTTGTCTTCCTCCACCTACTTAGGAAGTCGGTGAAACCTTCTTTCTCATTTTGGGTAAGAACCTCTAGAGTGCGCATATTGACTTAGATTTCAACATTATCCGCGTATTGTTTAGCGAAGTCGATTGTGGCATCGTCCCAGGTGGCAATATTCTTGTGCTCTAGGGAGTAGAACCATTGCTTAGGAATGGTGTCGAGAGATGAAGGAAAGATCCTTAAGAACATCTCGGGTTTGATGCCTTTGATAGACATGTAGTCTTTGAAAGCACAAATGTGGTTCAAAGGGTTTTCATGTCCCTTGAACTTCGGGATATCAGTCATGTTGAAGTTGGTTGGTAATTTGGCACTCACGGCCTCATAATTACGTTTGTTCTCCCTATAGATATCATCTCCTTTGAGGTACATCAATTGCTCCTCTAAGTATTGGAGTCGCTTCTCAGCTTCAGTAAGACCTACTAGAGGGTTGGTTTCTGGTTGTCCAACATAAGGTGGAAGGTTGTCATTCACACAATGGCTAGGAATGTCATCTTCTACAGGAGGTAGTCTAGTTTCTACCGCAACAATTCAGTTCTCGATGGCATTAAGGCATTCATAAGCTTGTTCTTGACTTGTTTGGAGACGAGCGAGCGCAGCTAGGATTAGATCATTACCATTCGGTGGTTATCCATTAACACTTGCGTGACTAGTTCCGGGCATCTTGGAAACTGGATAGGAGATTGGCGACGAATCAAAACACGATCGACCATTCTAGCACACTTACTTAAAGAAAAGACTCGAACTGTGAAGTGGGAGTGTGCCACTTTTGTAAGTGAGGTTTGAAAATGACAAAGTTTTGAAATGTTCGTCCTAACCAACTGTAGTGTAGTTGCAGGAGTGTTGACTCGAAGTGAGGTTTTGAAATGGGCTTTTTGAGGCTCGACTTTTGACTAGATATTTGGACAGAGTTTTGACTCGTTTTGCGCTAATTTAGGCCTTTTTCGAAAATATTTACATTTTAAAAGAGACTTTTGAATTTACAAAATTCGTCATGGTTTTATTTAGAAAATGGTGATCACATATGACACAAGCATTACAACAGGCATTATAACGGTATGTTGAGTGCATTTAAAAGGGTTTTGGTTTAAAGGGTGGGTTGCCATACCGAGCAATCAAACCCGAGCCTGTGGAGAGGTCCGCGCCAAACAAGAGTAAGACCGGTTCCTAGTCCATTCCCTCGAGTAGTGAAAGCCCTTGATACAAACAGGAGTAAGCATCATGGTATGGTTGACGTCAATCGCTATCCATCCTTAGGCCCAGATAAGAATTTGGACCGTCCAGACGGGACAATTGGTCGAATGGGTTGGGTTGGGCCTAGCAAGGCCGAATAAAACGATATAAGAAGATCGAGTAATGAAAACCGACAACTATCTCATAAAAACTATTCCCTAACCTTGTTCAAGTTTCACCCTTAGCAACACGTAAGTATATTACTCCCCAGGGGAGTCGCCAAACTGTGGACACCGGGGGCCCACGGGGTCGCTTGGGAAAACAAGCGTTTGCATTTGTGGAGTCGCCACCAATTTATTGTGGAAAATTGGAAACTGTTCGAATACTTCGTCCCATGTCAAGACACAAAGTAATGACATAGACACTAAGCACTCGTTACCCTTAGCATTCTATGTCTAGAATGACTCTCGTGGATGCCAATGAACACGGATGTTCACAGAGATCTGGAGTAAGGGGTGAGAGTACGTATTAGGAAGCTCTTTTGATCGAACACCTAATCCCGCCCGCCTTGATAGCGGCCTCTACTAATTATTAGGGAAAATCATCAATACTTGACATGTTGTCGATTATATGCATGCAATGCAATATCCAATAAATTAATCCTAGCATGTGAGAAGTAACTATGTCGGTAAACACGTAGTTTAACATACAATTAGGTCGAAGTAGGGATTTAACGTTGATTACATGTGGAAGCAAAAAACAATAATAAATATACAATAAAATACAATAATTAAAATTACAATAATTACATTGGTTTGATAGATTTACGTCGAAAATACACTTAAAACGGATAATTTGAGAAAAGAAAAGGGAAAATAAATTAAGGTTAGAAAACGAACAGATTAGTAATGATAATACGGGTAATACTCGATTAATACGTAAGATAATGAATTAGGTCAGAGCAACAACGGAAGTTCAGAGGCAGAACTCAACCCGGAACAGGCGCAGCAGAGCTCCATTCCTTGGAAGAGGCGCAGTGGTCACTGCGTCTGTTCCTGAGGTGAGTTCTGGCGGTGAAGCCGGAACTGCATATCATTAATGTTCTTAGGTAATTTAATGATCGATTACTGATATTCGACTCAGGTAGAAGTGATTTAACAGATTAGTTACATGCAAATTGGTCATAAAAGCAATAAACAACGGACTCAAAATAATTAGAATTAATTAATTACTAATTACAAATGACTAATTTAGGTTTGCTAAAACGATTTAATTAGGTTTATTTACACAAATTAAATGAGATTAAGTGATAACGAACAGACGAAAATATACAAAAGATGAATTTCAGAGACTCGATATGGACGAATCGAATCTCTAAAACCCGGATTTGATTTTAATGACGAAAACCCGCAAATATTGGTTATTTGGGATTTAAGTCGGAAATTGAAAGTGATAAATTACTAATTATATGTTAAAATTATTATAAGAATGAATGATGAAGAAAAATAAAGAAATCGGAATAAAAAAGACGAATCAACAAAGAACAAAGGAAGAAGAAGAAAAGCAGAAACAACGGCAACCTCAGAAAGAGATGCAGCAGTTGCTGCGTTTCTTCTCGACGTCTACTCTCTGTTAATCCGAAAAAGGGATTAATAAAAGGTTTTATAAATCGGTTTTAAATATGCTTTCGACGTAAATCTTACAATAATTTATACAATAAAAAGGTACAATAATAAAACATGGGATTTACACCCTCAGACTTACATGTTTGACGAAACGAGATTGACTAAGTTAACGATTAGTGATTGCTCGACTCGAATGTACGAAGAAAGTGCCCTCTTAAGAGGAAATAAACTAAATTGATTAAGTTGATTGAGTGGAGTTGGTCAAATTGGTCGGTCGTGCAAAACGAGGCTGGTACTCAGAAGTATTCGAGCTTACGTGGTCGAAAGTTCAAGAACGTAGACGCCAATAAGCAAAGAGCACGGTCTTAGAATGCAAAGAGAGAAGAGAAGGGCGGACACTCGCGTGAGAAATATGTGGAACGAAGCTCCCTATTTATACTAATCATACGGAGGAATTAGGGTTTCGGTAAAACTTTGGAAATAAATCTCGAAAAGATCTTAAAATACACAGAAAGAAGCAGGGGAAGAGGCGCAGCAGCCACTGCGACTCTTGGAAGAGGCGCAGCTTGTGCTGCGTCCTTTCCCTAGGAGTTTCCTCCTGCGGAAGAAAGATTTTCCGCGTTTCTGTTATGAAATTGCGGTAGATCTCAACTTCCTTATTGTTTAAAATATAATTTCGGGATATATTTTGCCAAAGGATTAAAAGATTGAAATATGGAATAGAAATATCCGGAATATTCCAGAACATTCTGACTCGGCATTTTAGACGGTTTATTAGAAAATGAAGACGGTTTTTGACCCGGAGTCCAAATGAACTCTAATTACTGTCAAAACGACCGTAACGGCGCGTAGATGACGACCAAGGGGTAGACATAAGTATTTGAGCTATCACTTTATGAGAAACTTACGAATTGTCATAAATCGTTCCGCGTACCAAACATGCGACCCAATCATCACCGGGTGGTTTGCGGGAGGTGCAGAAATGAGGTATCTACACCCATGAATCCCTTTGACATTTGGGGTAGATTCGGTTTCCCGAGGTACTTTCATCTTTCGTTGGGTAAGTGGGGTAATAAAATGTTATTACACGCGAAATTTGGTTGGACTGAACGGGATATAAAGACTAGTCTTATGTTCCGGGGCTAGAGATGGAATTTATGAAATACATCGTCCGAGAATTCTATAGTAGAATCAATTAAAGAGTTAATTCATCAAATTTATACAAGTATGGGATATATTGGTTTCCCGTTCCCATGTTTGCGTCAAGATGGATCTCGGAATCATTTATACTCCCTCCTATTCTATATATTCTTCCCTATTTCCGTATTCGGTTATTCGGGTTTTCTTCCCTATTTCCTTTTTTGGGTTGATTTGTGTGGTCTAAATTCAATGGTATGTGGGGTAGTGTGTTTTGTGTGGTCCAAATTTAATTTCTTATTTCTTGTGGTAAAAGGAAAGGGGAGGAATATATAGAATAGGAGGGAGTATAATTTAGGTGCGAGGTCATTATATAAATGCATAATTTTAAATTAATTGTTTCCTTCATTTCCTTTTGTAGTCAATTTGATTAATTTGAAATGACAACTCTGATTTCATCCACTTCCACAAGTGGAACCGCTCCAACTCTCACCAATGCTTCTTGTCTCCGATCCTTTATGGATCGATGTAAACTTGAAAAGAATGGGACTAACTTTGCCGATTGGGATGCGCAACTCCGCTTGGCCGCGGAAGGTGGCGACAAGCTTCGTTACCTTACCGAAGCCGCTCCCGCTACACCTACTAATAGGTCATCCGCCGCGGTTAGGGAGGCCTATGAGGCTTGCCTAAAGGAATCGGCTGCGATCAAGAATGTCTTGATCTTCTCTATGGAAGCCAATCTCCAAAGGAGTGCTATAAAGATAGGCACCGCCTATGAGATCTACACCAATCTTGTGACCATGTTTTCACAAGCTCCTAGAATCATCCAATATGAGGTGGCCTCCGCATTCTTCGAGCTCAACATCAAAAAGGGTCAAAAAGTTAGACCTCATGTGCTCAAGTTGATCGAGCATGTTGAGACCCTCAAATTGCAAGGGGTTGAAATTCCCAAGCAACTCATTATTGACCGAGTGCTCCATTCCTTGACCGCATCAAAGAATATGTTCAGTTTAGGGTAAACTACAATATGCAAAACATGAAAACCTATCTCCATGAATTGCACAACTTGCTTGTGCAAGCCGACAGAGACATGGGTCTAAATGTGACTACGACCAAGGATGTGCTCTATGTTAATAATAAGAGCAAAGGGAAATTCAAGAAGAGAGCTAGAAAGGGTAAGAAGCCCACTCCAAACAAGGGCAAAGGGAAAGCTATTGGGAATAGCTTATCCAAGCCCAAAAAGGGTGCTTCTTCTGAGGATAAGTGCCACTATTGTTGTGGCACGGGCCATTGGAAGCGTAATTGCCCGAAGTATCTTGGAGATATCAAAGCTGGACGTGTGACTCCAGTAGGTAATGAATTCTCTAATCTATTGTGTTATTGATATAAATCTCAACTTTGGTATTTAGATACAAGTTGTGATTCTCACCCTCTTTTAATGTATTTTAGGGCATGTGAGCAAAGACAAAGGCAAGGAGAAGCAAGCTTGAGGAAGATTTTCAACAAGGGATGCTAGGGTAGCCACCCATAGTAGAATACCTATGGAAGCCTGGCTTTTATTTTGTATTGTCTTTTTAGTATTATTGTATTTTGACTTATTGTTTTATAACTTCTTTTGATTTCTGTGTTGGACATGGAAATTTGTTTTATATCCATTTTGCAAACAATGGTTGTATGAATTTTAATGACTTGGCTTTCAACCCAAGACATTCGGTTTATGGAATTTCTTTTGCTCTAAAAACTTGTCATTATACACCTTTTACATCAAAAACATAAATTGTTTTGACTTAAATTGATCATAAAAGAATTACAACGATTGGATCATTGTAATAATTTCATAAGCCATGAATTTGATTCCCTCTTATGCTTGTATGACTAAATATCACATCTTATTTGATATAAGAAAGAACGATTGTAAAGTCAACGTAGTTATTTGAACTCAAGGTAGAGAACTTAATAAACCAATTGAAAACACACTTGTAACCAAGACTTGTAACCACTTATAAGACTCCATACGAGCTAAGGGAGGGCTTAAGACCCTAAAATTGTATAAAACATAGATATGAATCCAATCCTTTATCTTATAAAGGCTAGTCTATCTTACCAATAGATTACAATGTCTTTACAAGCGAGTCATTAATCAAGGTTATAATGCGCGATATTTTCTTCTTCACAAAGTTTAAGTATCAAATTGTTTGTTGCTTAATAGCTATATTTCGAGAAAAATAGGTGTATTTTTCAAAAGATAGAGTGGGAGAAAATTAGCAACAAACTCAAGACTAGTGAGGAGACCAAAAGAAAGCTTCTTAGGTTAAACTCAAGACTAGTAAGGAGACCAAAAGAAAGCTTCTTAGGTCAAACTCAAGACCAGTGAGGAGACCAAAAGAAAGTGTTCTCCAATAGTAGATTATGAAGTGGTTGTATCAAGTAATTTCGATTCAATTTTATATAAGAGCCTAATGAACCAAAGTAAAATCCGTGCATAAGAGTTGCATAGATAGACATTAAAGTTGTCTATAAAGCTAAGTTAAAATGTAACTATGCTAAGATCCATGTCATCATTGCTACACCTTATAGTGTGTATAATCATTTTAGATGTTAAAACCAATTTCTAAATAGGTATTTAGAAGATGGTGTGTGTACGACATAAGCACGAGGTTTTAATTAAAACTTAAAATTGCAATGATCATTTCAATTATTGTAAGATTCATTAATCTCTTATTAGACATTTCTAATAACTATATAAGTTTAGTTTAGTCATAAACTAACAAGATCTTATGCATGCATAACAAAATATAACCATAGTAATAAGAAATCGATCTACTTACAAGGAAGGCCGAATGGTTATACTAATTGGTCTCCTACCAAGTTAGTCTTCTTAAGAAAATACTAATGATGAACTTAGATCCAATGGTAGGATCTACTCCTCATGTAATTGTACCAAGATAATCACTCTTAATACATATACTAATTTAAGTACTAGAATTCTTATATGAGCCCTTAAAAATAATAACTAATATTATTGTTTACTACTTCTAGTAATAGTGGAATAATATTAGAGATTTTGGAACAAATTATGCATAAAATAACTTTTATGTGAGAGATGATAATAAGAGACTAAAGATGAGCATAAGACTTATCATCATTATAAAAATGAGAACTACTTCTTATCTTAAGGGGGGGGACGGTTTCATCATGACAAAAGGGAGCATGACATGCTTTTTTATCTTACCCAAATGCTTTTTGTCTTACCCAAAAGCTTAGGGTAGGTCCTAGTATGTATAGGTAATCATGGTGTTTATTTTATATTTAAAAAATAACAACCACAAAACCGCTTTAATAACATGAAACCGGTTTACCCACTTAAAATGGACTCCATATTATCTTTGTAATTTTTGTTGGAGTTAGTGACCTCCACAATAGTGCGTTAACATAATAAATCTCATTAATGGAATATCATCAGATATTTAATTATTTGACCCTCGTCAGCTGATTAATGTAAATCGATAACGGTTGGCTGACTAGAGTTTGACGTTATTGTCGTGAGACGGCGGTGATCAACTGACCCCTTTGGGTCACGCCTAAAGGAACGAACCCCAATTGACAACTAATTAATTGTATGAGATACAATTTATTTAGTCCCTTGATTTATAGACTAAAAGATTAGTCGATTATTTTTAGAGAGATTTTGAGTTGCGAACTCGGGGAACGACAGTTATTATTTAATTATGCGATAATTGAATAATAAATTTTTGGGAGACAGGTTTAGTTAATTAATTGTTAATTCACTAAAATTATACTAATTGATTAATCTGATTAATATTAGTACGTAAATAATATGTGTAGTGGTACACGTATATTTACGGAGTGATTTGGACGAATTAATTATGGAAGTATTTAACCATGAAACGATGTTTAAAATAAAATTACACGTATTTGTGCGACAAATATAAGAACCAACATGGACCCGTAAATGGGCAAGTGGACCGTGTAAAATAAAGTAGTGGATGATTACACACATAATTATTTCACCTTACTTTATATACTACCATAAGTTATCTTATATAGATTTTGCATGTGATGTAAGATTAAATAATATAAGACAATTTATCCACTACCACACTCCACATCCACTCGCCACTTTTCCCTTCCTTATACTCCATCCTTTGTTCATTTTTCAACACTACATCATTTGTATGTTTTGCATGTGAACATAAGAAAATCTATCATCTCTCTAAAAATCATTATTCATCTTTACTAAGAAGTTAGTAATCCTTTTTATTACTAAGAAATGTTAGTGATATTACAAATAATATCAAGGGTGTAATTTTAACAAGTTTCTAGTTTAATACTTGTTATTATTTTTGGGTAAGTTATTGGGTGCATCTTGAAGGAGATCTTCTCTTTGAAGATTTGTGAGGAGGATCATCCATTTGTTATGAGCACAAGAACAAACTAGTAAGGTGAACTAGTTTGTGCCCTTTTTACCATAAAATCAATGTAAGGAAATTGTTTTTCCTTACTCTTTCATTTTCATGCTTTAATATTTGCATGCATGTTACATAGATCACCTAAATGATAAATTATGAGATAATATAATTTTTATTAGAGAGTATAATATGGATCTATGATCTTTCAAGTGGTATCAGAGCTTAGGCTTGTAATTTGCATGTTGATTTTAAGCATTTTAATGAATTATGAGATAATTTATAAAAACTCAAAAATTGTGTTAGAAAAGGTTTTAGCACGAAATTTTTGGGGCATGCATACCTACTGATCTTAAAAGGTTTGTGGTTAAGTTTGGTGATTTATGAAGTTATTTCGCTATTTTTAATGAAAAAATTGACTAAAAATAGTTAAAGGTTGATTCGGTGCATGGATTTTTTATGGTATTTTATGCATGTTTTCTACTGATTGTATGCAAAAGGTTGAAGTTTGGTTCGATTTTTTTTTGCATGTTTATTGATTTTATGAGATAAAAGTCGATAAAAATGAATTAATTAATCATAATTTCGAAACAATTGATTCTGCCCATGATAAATTTATGTACATTTAAAAATGTTATTTAAATGTTAAAAGTGAATTTTGATATGTGTTTTCACTTTGTTTTGATTTTAGTGGTTAAAAACCGATAAATATCGATCTTTTTCTTCATAAATTTTATCCGGATTTTTGGGGCAATTTTTCTGACATTTTAGTGTTCTTGGGAGTGTTCCGGAATACTCAAAATTTTTGTTTCAATTTTTTGGGTAATGTTTCAATTATTTTTGATTTTTACTTAAATATTTTGATTTTATCGATTAAATTAGCAAAATATCACCAAATCAAACTAATTATTCATCATAAAATTAGTGAGGACTAATTTTGAGGTTCAAAATAGTTTAGACTTAAATGAGATTTAAGAGTTAATTATTGATTTTTACATGTTAAAAATCGATTAAATCCACAAAAACCGAGATGGATACCAACGATTGATAGATAGGGCGATTTTGGCATCATTTTACAGCATTTTAAGCATATTTATTTAAGTTGAATGAATGATTGTCATTTATTTAAAGTATTTATCTTGTTATACCTAGTATGGCCTAGTTAATTTTAATCATTATTACCCGAAATGAATGAGAATAGCGATTTGTTTGTAAATTAAATACGATCTCGTATCGTCGGTTTGTAATTAATTAATAGTTTTATTTATTTTATTAATTAATGTATAATAGGAATAGCTATGTAATTTAAATTGTAATAGTTATTTTTACCGGCGTTTCCAAAAGATGGATTACATCGAGACGGAGTCTATTTTTGGAAGGTGTTCCAAATCCGACAAGAAGAAGCCACTTATGGAATGAAGAGGCAAGGGACCAAGGAGTTGGTTTCCGAAATTTAATAGACTAGTTTTTATTAACTAGGTGGTCATACTAGGATTTATTCATATGCTTACTTGTTTGCTTGTTTATTTTCGCGCATGCCAAAATCACCGTTCACATGCATTTTATTTTCGCGATTGTCGATTCACGTCATTTACATTCACCGACTTAGCTCACTTATAGGGAATTTATGACTAAATTGACAAGATCTCTCACATAACTAAAATTAAGATTAGCCTTACCAATTAGTAACACCTATGAATCTCTTGTTCATTAGAGTCACGCTCGCCCAAGCGGGGTGTTCTCTTTTTACCTTGAGTAAGTAGGGTGGTAAGCAGTTATCACACGCCAAAATTGGTTGGACTCAACGGGATACAAGACGGTCTTGTGTTCCGGGGCTAGTAGATGGATTTAAGGAAATTCGTCGACCAAGAGTTCTAGAGGTAGAATTAGTCAACGTGACTTACCGAATTTACACAATTATGGGATGTTTCGCCCAAGCGATGCTCATTTTTGTTTAATATTTGGGTCTTGGAATCATTTATATAATTTAGTGGGAGATCATTATATAAATGTTAAAACTTGTTAAAGATGTTTTACAAGTAAAATTAAAACATTGAATGTTAATTTTTCCTATTTTTTCGTTCACTCTCATAAATGTATGACATCGCGCACTTCATCCTCCGTTCTCTATTTATTGTTATACTTGTTTCATTCTTTCATAGAAAGCGGTTTCTTTGGAGGAATTAATGATTGGTAACATGATTGACCAATTCACCTACATAAGCTTACAACGATTTTTGCGGTTATTATACAACTTAATTAACGTCCATACATGTTAAAAAGGGGTTTCATGTTGCAAACTCATATTACGAGTTTAAAAGGAAGTCACATTTTATCAAGAGTGTCTTGATTTAGAAAGAGAGACCTCCGTCATGAAGATGAGATATTACTTTTAATTACTCAAGAGTAATTCAAAAGTTTGCGAAAAGAGTTTTCAAAAACACTTAGAATACTCCAATATGATACCGTCAAATGGCTCACTTCGAGAAAGGCCAAATCGATTGTTTATGCGCTAAAGAAGTTTAGGCATATGATGACAATTGAACGGTTAGGTAGTCCAATTTCGCAAGAAGTTGAGATTTTGCCACATGTTACACTCACTTTATAGTAATTCACTCTTACTAAGTGTATAAAATATCACGAATGACATGAAGAGAGGTCTTCATGAGATTCATTTTTGCTTGATTGAAGCAAAGAGGAATGTGAAAGTGAGTGGGAGTTAAGAAGTATCAACCCTAGATGTATGCGATAGAACAAAGTTGAAAGAAACATCTACTCAATGGATAGGCTAGTTCAACTATCTTGGTATGAGATACTAAGTATGGGTCATTTCTTTGTAAAGAAGTTTACATGAATTGATAAAACGTAAGACGTCTAGCATAGAACATTTTTGTATCGAAATGGTGCTAGAGTAGCAATGATTTTGATAGGAATAAATGTACCTAAATTTGGTTTTAAAAGAATGTAATCATCTATGTTTATACATAGAAGGCATCACTCATGTGATTTAAAACAAAATGTTGTACCTACTCCTATGATAACTTGGTGGTTGGTTTAGACCACTCAGTTAGAGGAATTTTACATTCTTCACGAAAACTAAATATTATACTATCTTGTAGATTTTATTGTCTCTAATCCGGTGAACCCAATTGATCAAACCTCAAGTAAATTCGTTTCACGTATAAACGAAAGCAAATTGAACAACCATTTGATTGTGAGTCTTATGGTATGTGTGCATGTATTATGTTTTCTTTTGTAGAAAAGAAACACAATAGTGAGGTGATTGACCATATACATACGGATGTGTAAGGCCGATAGTTGGTAATATACATACTTGGTTACTTTTACCGTAATGTTAAGTGTAACACCCGCTTTTTCCTGCCATAATATTAGTTAATGGCGAGTTTTAAATTTTATTAAATGATGTTATATATTTTCTAAGTTGACGTATTTATTTAATATGAGAGTACGTCTTTTTATAATTCGTATTTATTTCAAATGTTAGTTCATTTTTATAATATATTTATTAACTATTTTGAACTCATATTTTAATAGCGAAATACGCATTTATTTTAAATAGACCGCGTTATTTTGTGTAGTGTTAGACCGTCTGGAGACCGATTTTCATCTCTATGTTTCATAAAGAACCGTAACGGATTGACTGCATATCTTTATCAAGTGGGCAGTTAATATAACAAAACCACTTTTCTCCTAGGTTAATGGGATATCTCTCGTATTCTTAGGGTTAAAGTAATATATAATGAGGAGTTGTTATCAAACAAAGTCCTTATTTCCGCAAACCAATCCTCTTCTACTTCTTCGTTATTCTAGCTTAGCGAACTCCCATTTTCGGCAGTTCCGTTCTCTCTCGTTTCTTAACGGTTTTCACTAATTTTTGCCCCATTTTCTTCATCTCGCGGTAAGCTTTCCATTCGTACCATTTCTTTTTTACTTCGCCTCATATTATAGGTTGCCAGTAGCTTTAAAACGTGTATGTTTAACGCCGTTTCCGTTCCGATTTCGACGTAGGCTCAAACTCGGGCGATCCGGACGCCGACTCTTACGTTGTTGACGATTCCATTGATGATTAATCGCTAAAAAGGTAACGTCAACGTCTGTCCTCGGTATTACGTCGCGGTTTTGCGATCTTGTATGCTAGATTGATTGATAATGCCCAAATAAATGTATGTTTCGTTATAGTTGTTTTATGCTATGAATTTATTTTGTGCTTGTTCCTTAAGATGGTTGAGTGATTACCAATTTCTTCGAATTCTGTTAAAATTGGTTAGAGACTTGATTAAAGTAATTTTAGCTATGGGTTATGCACTGTTGCGTGAGACATTGCCATGCCTTGCATTTACTCCGTATGATTAAATATGCATAGTGGTCATACTTATTTGTGGCACTATATTTATATCTTCTTCATAAAAATGTATGCAACAAGTACTGTCGTACGTACATGTCTCTCTTATCTTCGATCATCATTAAAATGACTAGGTTTCGTGTGTTTGATGATACTGTATAATAAACTAACAACAATCCCTATGCTTGGCTGGTTTACATGCTTTTGTCTGTTTCGTTATCCATTAAATTGATCTTTGGGGAAGGAAGTTTTGTGTGGGTGATAGGTAAAGGTATCTTGTAAGTATTATTAATATATTCATTGGTAGTAGTGGGCTCGTTTGAGTGGTATATAGTCGATTAATGAGTATACAACCAGAGAACATGTGGTGAGTTGATTATAAAGGTATTCCCATATTAATTGCACATGATTCCTAATTTTTAATTGGGTAAATTCTCATGGTGTCGTACGGTCATTTTTCTATTATGAGATGCAGTGGCCTTGTATGAGTTTAGTATTGTCTTAACTCGTAACTCTCGTAACGTTTGAGTTTTCAGTTTTTAGTAATTAGTTTCCGACTCAAGTAATAAGAATCGTCTTATATTATCCGCTTCACTTGTATCCTAGTAGTTGTGTGTATAGGCAGTCTAGGCAGGTCGGAGTTGTCCTATTAGCCCGGTTGTTTATAGGCTAATGTGGAGTCTATGGGGTCATCAGCCCTGATGTTTATAGGCTTGGTGATCGTCGAATCAGGGTTGTTTGTCCCGAGAGTGTGGCCATACTTAGACTGGGATCGTATATTTATCGTAGTCCTACCGTAGGGATAAGGTAACAGTGATAGGTTGCCTTGACGTTTTGCCTTACTGAGTGGTAACTGATTTAATATGTTTGGTTTGATAAATTTTACGTTGGTCAAATGAGTCACTTGATTTATTTAGTTTCAAGGGTGATTAATTTATAATGAGCTTATAATTTTAATTGTATAATACGTTTATTGGTAAGTCATTTGTTCATTATTGATCTATTTTAATTACTTGGTTGCTTTATCGTGATGTAATATGGCTGGGAGGACGTCTGAGTTACTCCCCATCGATCGTGGTTTGTCATTCTTATGACCGACGGTGGATGATGGTTGCTTATTTTGTCTGGGGTTGCATCGAGTGAGCTAGCGAGCGCCTTTGTTTAGCGCACTCTATTAGTTTTATTTGACTTTGGTTAAAACTTTTATTTCATTTTGGTTATAGGGGTATTTATTCCACGTAGACCATGTATTTCCATTTGAGTACTTGGTTTTTATTCAGTAGCTACCGCGATGTCAAGGTGTTTCCGCCACCTTTAACTTAATTTACATTCTTGTTTTACCGTGGTTGTTACAGTTGGTATCAGAGCATGGTTGCTCTTGACGCTTACACTCGGTAAACCCAAATAAAATATTAAAATTTAAGCTTAACCCTAATAATTAAAGTGAGAGATGGGTAGACAGTTAAGGACCTAAGGTGGTAGTCTGCATGTATGTGTTTGTTTGGGCGATCAGCACCATTATTAGGTTCTAACCTTGTCTTATTTTGAGAAAAGATGGTAGGCAGACCTGGTAACGTGAACAATGCGATTCTCCAAGCTCTTACTCAATTGCTCCAGAATCAGAATAACAACAACAACAACAACAACAACAACAACAACAACAACAACAACAACAACAACAACAACAACAACCATAACCAGTATACCAATATTGCAAGCCGAATTGCGAGGAGTAACGCCAAGATTTATGATGGAACTGTTGATCCTGTGCTGATGTCAGAGTGGACCAGAGACATGGAGAAGCATTTCATTCTGTACCGTGTTGCAGAGGCTGATAAAGTTAACATTGCTGCACATTTTCTCGAGAAGGAAGCTGATCGTTGGTGGGCTATGACTTGTCCCACTGCTACTTTGGAACCGGGTTTGGCTGGGAGAGATTCAAGACTCTTTTGGAAGCAAGATTTTATCCTGCTCAATTGAAACACCAGAAGATGGCAGAGTTCCTGAATTTCAAGCAAGGGGATTTGTCCGTACAGGAATATACTGACCAGTTTAATGCTCTAGCCCATTTTTGCTGAACCTATGATTCCTAATGAAGCACAGAAAACTTTCTTTTTCAGGCAGGGGTTAAAGGCTAAGATCCAGGGTATGGTGAGAAGGGATACTGATACATTCGTGCGTGTTTACGATGAAGCTCTTTGGGCTAAGGATGCTATTGAAGCTGTCAGACTTGAATCGGTAGCTGAGACAGCTAAATCTTCCAAGAGGTCGTTTATTCCTTCTACTTCGCAGTCCTACAGTTTCAAGAAGGGCAAGCATGGGAACCAAAAAGGATTTCAGAAGAATGTTCCGAGCAAAGACAAAGTATGCTACAGTTGCCAGAAGACCTACCATCCTGGGAGGGACTGTAAGGGTAATCCTTTGGGATATTATAATTGCAAAGAACAGGGTCACAAAGCTGCTGATTGTCCCAAGAAAGATACTACTCCTGCTGTAGCAAATGTCCCTAAGCCAAAGGGACGTATCTTCATGATGAGTCGTGCTGAGGCTGAGGCACACCCAAATGTGATTACCGGTATGTTTACAATTTCAGATATTCCTGCTTGTATTTTATTCGATACTGGCGCATCTCTATCTTTTATATCCGCATCCTTTGCCAAGAAAGCTGCTCTTGTTTCCCATTCTGCTGAGACCACTCCTATATCTTTGCCGTCGGGCGAAGTTGTTTCATGTTCCATGGTATTCGAGGATGTTCCTATCTCTATTGCAGGATCTATTCTTCCAACTACTCTTATTATTTTCTCTTTAGCCGAGTTTGACATCATTCTAGGCATGGATTGGTTATCCCGTTACGATGCTAGATTTCAATGCCGAGACCAGAAGATTTTTCTTAAGAGCCCGTGTAGTACGAAGTTGACTTATAAGGTAATGAGAATGCAAACAGGTATCAAGTTAATCTCAGCAATGAAGCTTATTGGCATGCAGAGGAAAGGACATGAAGTGTATCTATGTGTGGTGACGAATGCTCCATCGTTACCGAAACTTGAAGATGTTCCGGTTGTCAGTGGGTATGCAGATGTTTTTCCCGATGAGCTACGAGGTATACCTCCGGAGAGGGACGTTGAGTTTGCTATCGATCTTGTACCAGGGACCGGACCTATTGCGAAGGCTCCATATCGTATGGCTCCTATTGAATTGCAAGAATTGAAGAAGCAGCAAGATGAAATGATCGAGAACGGTTTTATCCGCCCGAGTGCTTCTCCTTGGGGTGCTCCTATTTTATTCGTCAAGAAGAAGGATGGTAGTATGAGGTTGTGTATAGACTACCGTGAGCTGAACCGCGTGACCATCAAGAATAAGTACCCGTTGCCCAGGATTAATGATTTGTTCGATCAGTTGAGGGGGGAAGGTGTGTTCTCCAAGATTGATTTGAGATCGGGCTATCATCAGATTCCAGTTAAAGAGGCTGACATCCCGAAGACAGCTTTTAGTAGAAGATATGGTCATTATGAGTTTAAGGTGATGCCTTTTGGTTTGACGAATGCTCCTGCAGTTTTCATGGACCAGATGAATAGGACTTTCAGGGAGTATTTGGATAAGTGTGTGGTGGTCTTCATTGATGACATATTGATCTATTCCAAGGATGAGAACGAGCATAAATTGCATCTTCGTATGTAGAAGTGGTATGCAAAATTTTCTAAGTGTGAATTCTGGTTAAAGGAGGTGTCGTTTTTAGGGCATATCATCTCAAAGGAAGGTGTGATGGTGTATCCTTCTAAGGTGGAGGCTGTTTTGGAATGGAAGAGTCTAACTAATGTCAATGAGATACGAAGCTTCTTGGGTTTGGCTGGTTATTACCGCAGATTTGTCAAGGATTTTTCTAAACTGGCGAGACCGATGACTCAGTTGCTGAAGAAGGAATCAAAGTTTATTTGGTCTGAGGCATGTGAGAAAGCTTTTCAAGAGTTGAAAGCAAGACTGACTACTGCTCCTGTTTTGACCTTACCCGAAGATGGTATTGAGTTTGACATCTTTTGCGATGCTTGTAAGAATGGGTTGGGTTGTGTCCAGATGCAAAATAGAAAGGTGATTGCTTATGCTTCAAGGCAGTTGAAAGTTTATGAGTTGAATTATCCGACGCACGATCTAGAGTTAGCAGCTGTGGTACATGCTCTTAAGATATCTCGACACTATTTGATTGGAGTTCGATGCCGCATCTAAACCAACCACAAGAGTCTCAGGTACATTTTCACTCAGAAGGACTTAAACCCGAGACAGAGACGCTGGTTAGAGTTGGTTAATGATTATGATGTGGAGTTGCTTTATCATGAAGGGAAGGCCAATGTCGTAGCTGATGCTCTCAGTAGGAAGACCGTTCATTCTGTTAACTCTATCAGAATTTTGCCAGATGATTTGTGTGCAGAGTTCAAGAAGCTTAACTTGGAATTTGTGGAACCTAGTAGTGCATGTCTGAATGCCATGGTGGCTGAACCGGAGTTGTTCCGGGAGATCCGAGAGAGGTAGGTAGCTGATTCTAAGTTGGCTGAGATCCGTTCTAAGTTGGGTATTGGTAAAGCTATTGGTTTTGAAGTCAATCCAGATGAGGTTCTCAAGTTTCGAGGTAGATGGTGTATCCCTGACGATGTCGAGTTGAAAGTAAAGATTTTGAGTGAGGCGCATAACACACCGTATTCAGTGCATCCAGGTGGTGATAAGATGTATCAAGATTTGGCGCTCCAGTTTTGGTGGCCCCGCATGAGGAATGACATTGCTGAGTATGTGAGTAAGTGTCTTACTTGTCAGCAGATTAAAATTGATCATAAGAGACCAGGTGGTTTGTTGCAGCCGTTGGCGATTCCTACTTGGAAGTGGGAGTCTATCTTTATGGACTTTGTGATGGCATTGCCAAGAACTGTTGGTGGTAAAGATGTTGTTTGGGTGATTGTGGATCGTCTAACGAAGTGTGCTTGTTTCGTGCCAATCAAGGAGACTTGGAGTATAGATCGTTTGGCAAGTGCTTATGTGGATGAGTTAGTAAGATATCACGGTGTTCCTTTGGAGATTGTGTCCGATCGAGATCCAAGATTTTGTTCCCGTTTTTGGCAAGCGTTGCAGAAGGCTATGGGTAGTAAGTTAATGATGAGTACAACTTTTCATGCCGCTACAGATGGACAGACGGAGAGAACTATTCAAACCCTTGAAGACATGCTCCGTGCTTGTGCCTTGGATTTTCAAGCGAGTTGGGAGAAGAATTTACCTTTGGTCGAGTTTTCCTACAACAACAGTTATCATGCAAGCATCAAGATGGCTCCTTATGAGGCTTTGTACGGGAGGAAATGCCGCAGTCCATTATGTTGGGATCAAGCTAGTGAAGTCCGTGAATTGGGTCATGAGAAGCTACAAGAGACCATTGACGGCGTCAAGCTGATTCGAGAAAGGATGAAAGCAGCTCAAGATAGACAAAAATATTATGCAGATGTAAGACTACGACCTTTGGAGTTCGAAGTGGGTGAGAAAGTATTTCTCAAAGTTTCTCCGATGAAGGGTGTTAGAAGGTTTGGTATAAAAGGGAAGCTGAGTCCTAAGTATGTGGGTCCTTATGAGGTGATTAAGAGAATTGGTCCAGTGGCGTATAGGTTGGAGTTGCCAGCTAGTCTTGGAAAGGTTCATGACGTGTTCCATGTTTCTCAGCTGAGGAAGTACATTAGCGATCCTAGTCACGTCCTGCGGACTAAAGTCTTGGAAATTGAGCCTGACCTAACCTACGAGGAACGACCGATTCGTATTTTGGATAAGAAGGAAAAGCGCCTTAGGAATAAGGTTGTCCCTTTAGTTAAAGTTCATTTGAGGTGCGACAAGTTCAAGGAAAAGACATGGGAAGTAGAACACTCGATGCGAGCGAAGCACCCACATCTTTTTGAGAGAGGTGATTAATTATTATTGTCCTATTTAATTCGATCCTTTCTTTCTTTCACATATTTAACTTCGTTTTCTCGTGTTAAGTTTCGAAGGCGAAACTTTTTAGAAGTAGGGGAGACTGTAACACCCGCTTTTTCCTGCCATAATATTAGTTAATGGCGAGTTTTAAATTTTATTAAATGATGTTATATATTTTCTAAGTTGACGTATTTATTTAATATGATAGTACGTTTTTTTATAATTCGTATTTATTTGAAATGTTAGTTCATTTTTATAATATATTTATTAACTATTTTGAACTCATATTTTAATAGCGAAATACGCATTTATTTTAAATAGACCGCGTTATTTTGTGTAGTGTTAGACCGTCTGGAGACCGAATTTCATCTCTATGTTTCATAAAGAACCGTAACGGATTGACCGCATATCTTTATCAAGTGGGCAGTTAAAATAACAAACCCACTTTTCTCCTAGGTTAATGGGATATCTCTCGTATTATTAGGGTTATAGTAATATATAATGAGGAGTTGTTATCAAACAAAGTCCTTATTTCCGCAAACCAATCCTCTTCTACTTCTTCGTTATTCTAGCTTAGCGAACTCCCATTTTCAGCAGTTCCGTTTTCTCTCGTTTCTTAACGGTTTTCAGTAATTTTTGCGCCATTTTCTTCATCTCGCGGTAAGCTTTCCATTCGTACCATTTCGTTTTTACTTCGCCTCATATTATAGGTTGCCCAGTAGCTTTAAAACGTGTATGTTTAACGCCGTTTCCGTTCCGATTTCGACGTAGGCTCAAACTCGGACGATCCGGACGCCGACTCTTACGTTGTTGACGATTCCATTGATGATTAATCGCTAAAAAGGTAATGTCGACGACTGTCCTCGGTATTACGTCGCGGTTTTGCGATCTTGTATGCTAGATTGATTGATAATGCCCAAATAAATGTATGTTTCGTTATAGTTGTTTTATGCTATGAATTGATTTTGTGCTTGTTCCTTAAGATGGTTGAGTGATTACCAATTTCTTCGAATTCTGTTAAAATTGGTTAGAGACTTGATTAAAGTAATTTTAGCTATGGGTTGTGCACAGTTGCGTGAGACATTGCCATGCCTTGCATTTACTCCGTATGATTAAATATGTATAGTGGTCATCCTTATTTGTGGCACTATATTTATATCTTCTTCATAAAAATGTATGCAACAAGTACTGTAGTACGTACATGTCTCTCTTATCTTCGATCATCATTAAAATGACTAGGTTTCGTGTGTTTGATGATACTGTATAATAAACTAACAACAATCCCTATGCTTGGCTGGTTTACATGCTTTTGTCTGTTTTGTTATCCATTAAATTGATCTTTGTGGAAGGAAGTTTTGTGTGGGTGATAGGTAAAGGAATCTTGTAAGTATTATTAATATATTCATTGGTAGTAGTGGGCTCGTTTGAGTGGTATATAGTCGATTAAAGAGTATACAACCAGAGAACATGTGGTGAGTTGATTATAAGGGTATTCCCATGTTAATTGCACACGATTCCTAATTTTTAATTAGGTAAATTCTCATGGTGTCGTACGGTAATTTTTCTATTATGAGATGCAGTGGCGTTGTATGAGTTTAGTATTGTCTTAACTCGTAACTCTCGTAACGTTTGAGTTTTCAGTTTTTAGTAATTAGTTTCCGACTCGAGTAATATGAATCGTCTTATATTATCCGCTTCACTTGTATCCTAGTAGCTGTGTGTATAGGCAGTCTAGGCAGGTCGGAGTTGTCCTATTAGCCCGGTTGTTTATAGGCTAATGTGGAGTCTATGGGGTCATCAGCCCGGATGTTTATAGGCTTGGTGATCGTCGAATCGGGTTTGTTTGTCCCGAGAGTGTGGCCATACTTAGACTGGGACCGTATATTTATCGTAGTCCTACCGTAGGGATAAGGTAACAGTGATAGGTTGCATTGACGTTTTGCCTTACTGAGTGATAACTGATTTAATATGTTTGGTTTGATAAATTTTACGTTGGTCAAATGAGTCACTTGATTTATTTAGTTTCAAGGGTGATTAATTTATAATGAGCTTATAATTTTAATTGTATAATACGTTTATTGGTAAGTCATTTGTTCATTATTGATCTATTTTAATTACTTGGTTGCTTTATCGTGATGTAATATGGCTGGGAGGACGTCCGAGTTACTCCCCACTGACTGTGGTTGTCATTCTTATGACTGACAGGTGGATGATGGTTGCTTATTTTGTCTGGGGTTGCATCGAGTGAGCTAGTGAGCGCCTTTGTTTAGCGCACTCTATTAGTTTTATTTGACTTTGGTTAAAACTTTTATTTCATTTTGGTTATAGGGGTATTTATTCCCCGTAAACCTTGTATTTCCATTTGAGTACTTGGTTTTTATTCAGTAGCTACCGTGGTGTCAAGGTGTTTCCGCCGCCTTGAACTTAATTTACATTCTTGTTTTACCGTGGTTGTTACATTAAGTAGATATGAAAGCCTTATATCTATTTACTAAGACATAAAAGTGATTTTTGAAACGTGGAATATTTTCAAAATGAAGTAGTAAACCAAAAGCACGTCAAGATCAAGATGTTGATCGGAAATTTCAAAGTAATGACTTTGAAGATCAAATGGGTAATATCAAGTAATGACCTTGATAATCACTAAGAAGATTGTGAACCAGTTCACATAATACCTTCTCCTTGGGACACCATAGAGTATGGTGTAGTCAAGTATATAAACCGAACTTTATGAGATATAGTTTGAGGTTTTTTGCAATTTTTGTAAGCTATTTTCTCACTAAAAGTTTAAAACCCGACTATAATAGCCTTAATGACTTCATATGAGATATGGATAGGGAGAGTCCCTAACTTGTCTTTTTATACATTTGGGATCATAAATGTTTATGTTCAGAACAAATTTGCGTATTTGTGAGGGTTATCCAAAATTGAATCACTTGGTTTTTACTCCTCCAAAACGAGAACAAAGAGTTTGTGGCTCGTAATGTTGTCTTTCTAGAAAGATTTCCATTGTTTGGAAGACAGAGTGGGAGAAATTTTGAACTTACGGAAGTCCAAGACCCACAAACTGAGTATAATGCAAGAAGACGTTCTTTATTGTGGCTCAGTGGTTATAAGGAGATAATTTTGGTTCTTATATTGCGTTACTTTTCAAAAGTGACGAGTCTTAAACCCTCATCAAAGGCTTTTCTATAGTATGAACTCTATGTAATGGCGTGTCACCATGCAATTCGAATTGATCTCCTTGCACACGATGCAATAAGGAAGGAAACACGAGATGTTTTCGAGACTTGATTTAAGGTGAATACTTTGGTTGGTTACCTTGATCTTGTCGTAAAGGTTACATAAGATGTTTAAAATTTGGGCTTGTTATAGAGAGTTTGTGATAACCCAATTGCCTTTATCAATTCGTATGGTCTTAGCAATATAGCCTCTCATGAGGATGAGTTTAGGCAAAACGATAACGAAACTTTCTCCTTGAATGTATCTTATGAAGGGAGAAGTTTTGCTGATGTTGTCAATGTTGAGAAGCCTAGCATGCTTGGAAAATCCCTTTTGTGATCTATATACGTCAAAGAGTTGGAACCTTGGGTTCAATCATGTAGTCTATCAAAACGGTATTACTCGAGTGTCGAGATAACATGATGATACATGGAGTTTAGTGGGAGCTAAAGTGAGTTTCTTAGTCTAAAATATGTGCTTGACATATTATTGACTAGAAATGTAGCTAAGGTGATATTTCTTAGTCTAAAATATGTGCTTGACATATTAGTGACTAGAAATATTCTCGGGTAAATACTTGAGAGTATCATGGCGCATCTTAAATATCCGGATCTAATGAGATAGATCTCCATGGATACTAGCATCTTAGTCAAGAGACTTATGTGATAAGATTCTTGACTCGTTCAAGTTGTTGAACAATTTAATATGATCTTTTTTGCTTCCGCTGCAGGATCTATTAAATATGCTAAAAGCTGCTCTCGTCGGGACTTATCATATTGAGAATATGAGAAGTCATTACCAATAATTTCCCAGTGAGTGTCACTAGATAATTATCAAGATCAACCTTGAGTACTAAAGAAGCACTGAGGATTTACTCTTGTAGTTTGGAGGAATCTATGAATTTTGTGTAAAAGGATTACACGGAAACATTCTTATGCTTATAATATTTTATGGGCCTTGTTAAGGAATGGTTAGCATGTAAGAGTGCTATGTGCATAAAGAATAATATGTATAAGAAGTTATACATATATGTATAAGAAGTTATACATGTATAAAGTAGATATGTATGAGGAGTCGTACATAAAAGATGTCATATGAAGGATGTGTATGTATAAGTGTTATACGTACAAATCATGAACGAAAGCTAAGTACATTACAACATCCGATGTTGTAAGAGAGATAGTTGATAACCGAAATTTAATGAGACTAGAGTAGTTCTGTTAGTCGAATATCGTTTCCCAAGAGACTGTGAAAACAGTGGGAGTGTTTGACTGGCTTTAGAACCATAGTCTAAAAACTTGTTTAGACATGTACTTAGAAAGGCTCTATGTGATGAAAAGATTGCATGGAACAAAGGAAAATAGCAATGGAAATTAGAGTGATTCAACTGTTGCTAATTCTCTAACCAAAGCCGTTGGCATAAGGTATACATGATGGTTATGTCATCTCAATGTGATTGAGCATTATACCTTAATTGTTGAAGATCGTTATGTAAATATTGGATAGAGTATTGATATTTACATAAGTTATGATAGCATTCATTGTTTGAGTCTCTTAAGAACTCAATTATTCAGTTTGACTGAAAACATAAATACCTTGTTTATCTGAATAAGTTGTGGAGACAATGTTGAACACTATTCAAGGGAATAAGATAAACATTGTATTTTGTCCCTAGTCACTTAATGAGGAGACGTCTCGGAGTGACTAGATTGTAAGTCGATTGATGGTTGTTCAACACCATAAGGTCATACGTGATGACTAGTCGATTACATCGGCAGAGTGTGTGACACTTTGCCGGACAGTGACTATTTAAAGAGTCCCTAAGTTCTATTATAGACGCCTGGTCGTGGCGGGCATCTCTAAGATGTTCTAATGAGTCGATTCTTTTGACTGGAGACTATTATCTGAGCAAGTGCAGTTTCCGAGTGACTTTGGTTTTTGTCTTAGGTCGTGCCGTGAAAGGAGGCCAAAAGGGCATTTACTAGGTCATGGTGAGCTGTATTGTGCAATAGGATAGATAGGCATACATGAATTGTCCACCCACGTTGGGTAACTATATCTCAAGGCCACTCGAGGAGTTAATGACTACAAATGCGTGGCCACGCTCGGAAGTAATCTGTAAGAGATTTTTCCGGTCAGGTAGTCACACTCCCGATCGAGAAAACCACTCGCGATATGTTCGTGTGCAAGTGCGACCTGAAAGACACCTTGCATTGAGTGAGAGATTATAACGGACAAGAGAATTGGTAGTGCACACCTTGTGTCGGACAAGTGGGAGATTGTTGGAGTTAGTGTCCTCCACAATAGTGCGTTAACATAATAAATCTCATTAATGGAATATCATCAGATATTTAATTATTTGATCCTCGTCAGTTGATTAACGTAAATCGATAACGGTTAGCTGACTAGAGTTTGACGTTATTTCGTGAGACGACGATGATCAACTGACCCCTTTCGGTCACACCTAAAGGAACGAACCCCAATTGACAAGTAATTAATTGTATGAGATACAATTTATTTAGTCCCTTGATTTATAGACTAAAAGGTTAGTCGATTATTTTTAGAGAGATTTTGAGTTGCGAACTCGAGGAACTACAGTTATTATTTAATTATGCGATAATTGAATAGTAAATTTTTGGGAGACGGGTTTTAGTTAATTAATTGTTAATTCACTAAAATTGTACTAATTGATTAGTGTGATTAATATTAGTACGTAAATAATATGTGTAGTGGTACACGTATATTTACGGAGTGATTTGGACGAATTAATTATGGAAGTATTTAAACATGAAACGATGTTTAAAATAAAATTACACGTATTTGTGCGACAAATATAAGAACCAACATGGACCCGTAAATGGGCAAGTGGACCGTGTAAAATAAAGTAGTGGATGATTACACACATAATCATTTCACCTTACCTTATATACTACCATAAATTATCTTATATAGATATTGCATGTGATGTAAGATTAAATAATATAAGACAATTTGTCCACTACCACACTCCATATCCACCCGCCACTTTTCCCTTCCTTATACTTCATCCTTTGTTCATTTTTCAACACTACATCATTTGTATGTTTTGCATGTGAAAATAAGAAAATCTATCATCTCTCTAAAAATCATTATTCATCTTTACTAAGAAGTTAGTAATCCTTTTTATTACTAAGAAATGTTAGTAATATTACAAATAATATTAAGGGTGTAATTTCAACAAGTTTCTAGTTTACTACTTGTTATTATTTTTGGGTAAGTTCTATGGTGCATCTTGAAGGAGATTTTCTCTTTGAAGATTTGTGAGGAGGATCATCCATTTGTTATGAGCTCAAGAACAAACTAGTAAGGTGAACTAGATTGTGCCCTTTTTACCATAAAATCAATGTAAGGAAATTATTTTTCCTTAAACTTTCATTTTCATGCTTTTATATTTGCATGCATGTTACATAGATCACCTAAATGATAAATTATGAGATAATTTAATTTTTATTAGATAGTCTAATATGGATCTATGATCTTTCAATTTTGTCATTTGTAATATGTTATGACATGTGACATGTAACATGTCATTAGCAAAATAAATGCATATTTAACTAATTAAATATCATTATATATTAAAAAGATTACATTTGACAAATTAACAAGTAATTCACAATTACATGTATATAAAATGGTTCACATTAAGTCTAGTTAATATAATCTACAACATTTTGTAATTATAACTAACTAATTACTCTTATCTCAAATATTTCACAAACATTAATCAATTTTAGTAATATAATAAATTAATTACTAAATCGAATCTTATTTAATAACATTACAATAAGATATAAAATTCTCACTTATAAATAAACTTGTTCAATTTTAAGGAATTAATTAACTTGTATCAACATACAATTAATTAATTAATCAATTAAGAGTGTTACCCTAGAGGTATGACCTTAAGGGATCAACTGATCACCATTGTCATACGACAGTAATGTCAAACTCTAGTCAGCCAATCATTACCGATTAATGTGGATCAGTTGAAAATAAAATATTACTTTCCCCCATGCATTCTTATTATAAGATTTAAACATGTGATTGCTTTATTGTCGAGGACACATACTCCAACAATCTCCCACTTGTCCGCGACAAGTGTGCGTCACCAATTCTCTTGTCCCATAACTATCTCCCACTCAATGCAAGGTGTCTTGCAGGTCGTACTTGCACTTGATCATATCATGAGTGGTTTCCTCGATCTGGAGAATAACTGTCTGACCGGAATCTATCGTCGATACCTTCCGAGCATGGCCACGCATTTCCAGTTCATTACTCCTCGAGCGGCCTTGAGACATAAGATAACCTTGACAGGGATGGACAATTCCTATTGCACTCTTCCCTTCGAATTGGCACAGCTCATTATAACCCAAAATGTGCCCATTTGACCCCAATTAAGAAGGTCGTAGAACATAAATCAAAGTCACTCTGAAACTGTGCCATCTTAGGCGAACAGTCTTTAGTCAAAGAATCGACTCATAAGAATACTATAGTAGCTCTCGCCACGACCAGGCGATAAAAACTTCCAGAACTCTATAAGCGGTCATAAGCCCGACAAAGTGTCCCATACAGTCTGCCTCTGTGATCGACTAGTTATCTCTCATGACTCTATGGCACTTGAACTCGCCATCAATCGCATCACACTGTAGTTACTTCCAGACGTCACCTCTTATAAGCAACTAGGGGCGAATACTATGTTGACCATTTTCACTTTAATGGGGTTCAATATTGTCTCAACAACCCATTTAGATGTAACAAAGTAATAATAGAGTTTAATATAAAACTCAAACGATGAATGCATTATCACATACGTAAATTCATACAATATCAATTACTAAATAATCTATAATCCATATTCCATTTTGTATGCTGCACATTTCAACTCAATTGAATTGACATGACTTATCATGTTATACCTGTGAAAAAGGCTTTTGGTTAGAAAGTGTCAGCAACACATTGCACCTTCCCTAACCGTATACCATTTCCCTTTGTATAATCTATATTATAACAACCTTTTGAGTACATGTCTAGATCCAATCTAGAGATAGGTTCCTTAGCCTTCAAATAACTCCCACTGTCCTCACAGATTGTAGGGTTAGGACCTTCGGTTGTTGGAACGAACTACCATGGTTTCTCCAATTCATAAAACCGAATCCTAATATCATCCCTTCCTTCTTGCATATCTCATTATTGTAAGTGTACTCAATTTTCGTTGTAAATCTCTCATTGTTCTACTGCCTATAGCGTTTCTAGCATATCTGCTCCTTAAATAATATAGCCAATATAGTTCTCTAACCATCCTTATGTGTTTAGAACATGGTTTTTGTGTAACTCCTTGCACATAAATCCATCTCAGTTCAAAATGCTTAGCTTCATTTCTTTAGTGCTCCAAGAGTGCTAACCAATGAACTAGATGGCGATATAGAGACTTCTCTCAAAGATTCGATTTGTAACTTTTCGTCATACTCCAAGTATACGAAATTTAAGAATGGTGATACATCTAAGCGTAATGAATTAATCCCGCAGCGGAAGCAAGTGGATTCAATTTCTACATGTTCAATACCTTTGAACTTAACTAGACTCTTATCAATATAAGAATATTCATTTAACGCTAATATCCTCTCAGAACTATCTTTATAGGCCTGGATACCTTAGAGATGTATTATTCTTCTCCTAAGTCTTCCATCATTCACAATGATCAATAGGTCCCTTACATATAAGACTAATAACACCACATTACTCCCACTAAACTCCATGTATAAACAGAACTACTCGACAATTCGAAAAATGTTTCTCACATGATCAAAACATACAATTCAACTCATTGACATCTACTTAATACTTCCTCTTAAGTTCGCTTCCTACTTTAGGATAGTTGCGATTTACAAAACTCATGCAAGATGATTTTAAAATCCAACTATATCAAATCATATCCGAATACAATGAAGCATTGTTGTTGCATGCAAAACCCTTGCCAACAACCAACCAAGCTAAATAAACATTTTAATGTTTATGCTTGCGTCGGACTTTTGCGGAGTTGGAACTAGATAAAGCATCATATTAAGTTACAGTTTTGTTATTTTCTAAAATAATATGAAACCTGTCCACATTAGATTTCGAAGAAATATTTACTGATTTTGACCAGGAAGGAACGTCTTCCTACGTCTTATTCTCAGTTTGTGGCTTTTGAACATTTTTCTCCCACTCTGTCTATAAGAAATAATCCTCTTTTATCTAATAGACAACATCACAAGCCACAAACCATTTGTTCTCGTGATTATGTAGGAAGAGAGACCACATGTTCACTATCAAAAAAGCTACAATTTAGGTACCATGTCTAACCATATCTCATATGAAATGTAGATAATTGCTTTAATTATGTTTTGAGTTAGTGGAATAAATAAATACTAGAGAAATTGTGATAGAAACTACTTCCAACTTTATAGTAAAGATTCAATCATATCGTATAGGATTCTTTGTCACTTTCTAATATTATGAAGGTGAACGTGTGATACAATATCACATTCCTTTTTGGTGCATAAAAGTCTTCTCTTTATTGTTCCCTATTTTAACAAAGTACCAATACTTTGGTTTTAATCTCTAGGTTTTGATACTTCAAAATTCATTTGAACTTATTCAAAGAATTTCTCTTCTTACCTCATTAAGTGGATACAAAGTTTCTACCTAGTTCGTTGGTAAAAGAGATGAAGAAGTAATAACCCTTTTTGATTAAAATTGTATTCGACCATACACTTCAAAGTGTAAATAGGGCGAATATCTTGCTTTATTCATAATTCTTTTCTAGAAAGAAGTCATGAATTAATCTTGCTTTGAATACAAGATTCGCACACATACCAAGAGATTCCCAATCAAATGGTTTGGGACACTAGTCAAAACTAGTCCCTATGAACAATTTCTATCGAGAATCGAGAAATAATTGGGTTCACCAATTTGAGTCTTATACAATATATATGACATTTATTTTAGTTTGAATATAATTACCTAGATATGTATGGTTTCACCATAACCTTAATCGTGATATGTAAGGGCACAACACTTGTTTTAATTGCACAATAGTGAAATCCTTTGCGTTTTTCTACAAAAACTTGAATTATATTATTATTTAGACTTAGTGTACATCATAACAATTATTGAAGTACAATTCTAAATACAAAACTAAAATGAATACACTGTAGCACTTATATGTCCATGGATGAAATGGCAACTACTAGGGATGGCAATGGGTAGGGTATAGGTAGGGTCCACCTTGATCCGGACCCGGACCCGAAATGTTCCATTTGGACCCGTACCCGACCCAGACCCGCAACGGTCTAAAATTTGAGGACCCATACCCGGACCCTATGGGTAAGGGTAGGGTCTGGGTCTACCCGCGGGTCCGAGTTTTAGCCACTTTAATAGCAGGATTAACAGCTATGGGGTCTATAATATTAAAAAAAAAAAAATCATACTACTTTAACATTATGAGTTTATTAATCTCTATTGTACACTACCAAATCCAATATACATACCAAAGAGATTAAGAAATACAAAGAATACATAAATTAATTTTACATCCAAATACATGTGAAAGAATCAAACTCGGAACCCTAAAATCAATACCGTACTTGATAGCCGTCTCCATCTGACCATCGCTGGCTGCAGGGGCGAAGCCAGAATTTGAAGTTATGTCGGGCTAGATTTCGGAATTGTAGAAACAAAAAAATTTCTAAGTTCGAAATTGTGTGGAACCCATATTTATAACTTATAAGACGAAAATGATAATATGTTGAATTTGTATGCAAGTAAAATATTTAAATAATTATAATTATCTTTCGTTTTCACGAGAATGTTTTATTTTACGGAAATATTCCAAAAAAAAAAATTCTTGTGTCCTCCGGTAGTACCATCCTCCTTACACCTAAAGGCAATCTACCAATGGAATATTATAAAGCCTTGGATGTAAGAAAAGGACACAAGAATCAGACGGAGTAATTTTGGTGAAGAAACACACACATACATATTTCTTTTTTTTTAACGAATTTAGTAATTTAATTTTATAAATTATCGACTAATATATATTACGGAGTATATTTTTATGAAAATAAAAGTCAAAGATTCATCTCGGTAAAACGAAAACTTCATGTTATGAAACGAAGAGAGAGTAATTTAATTTTATAATTTACCGACTAATAAGTTACGTGAATTTAATTTTATTATTTACCGAATAATAAGGCATGTGGTATAATTAGGTATTTTAATAGATTATGAAAGTCAAAGAAACTAAAGGAGTATCATTAAACTTTAATATGGAACTCATTAAAAAAAAACTGATGTGAAGGGGGATTGAACCCCTGCCATTCTACCAATTGAGATTCTCTAATAGCAAGTTTCCAAACCACCTATGCTACCTTAATGTTATGCAAAAACTGAAAGAAAAATTTATTTATCCCCAAATTCATATAGGGCTATAGCCCATATAGCCCAAAGGCTAGATCCGCCCCTGGCTGGCTGCCGTTAATAGTGGTTGTCGGTCGCTGTCTATTAGAGAGATTCCCAATCAGATGGTTGGGACACTAGTCAAAACTAGTCTCTAAATGCAATTTGAATCGAGAATCGAGAAATAGTTGGGGTCACCAATTTGAGTCTTATACAATGAGTACACTATAACACTTATATGTCTATGGATGAAATGGCAACTACCCTAGTTCCATTCATGGAGATTTCTGAATTTATTCTTGCTAGTCTTCGTACGATAATTCAATGTTAGGATTCTAAGGATTTAAAAAAACCCTCATATTGTGTTATGAACACATCCTCCTCTAAATACCCATTTAGAAAGGTGGTTTTGACATCTTTTTGCCATATTTCATAATCATGAAATGTGGGATTTTCTAACATTGTTCACAAATTTGTATCAAATTTTCATGACGTGATAATTCGCAAGAAGGTTATGATAATGTCATACATATTCAAGAAGGAATATGTTGATGTCACACGACCAACTTCCTTGATCTTTATTAGGGATTTGTTTCTATTTTCGTATCTAACACTTTCTCTTTCGAGCCTAGTTCTATTCTTAACAATTAAGATAGGTACTTACTTCTTATTGCTCCCACTCACTTCAAGAATTTCTATTTGATGAAGATTTATCTTCATATAAATTCCTAGTTAATCCTTCACAAGGATGAACTTTATAGTGGTATTTGGTCAATCAAAATTTCTAACAAATTAATTTTACTAATTTTATATCGTCATGTGCTTAACCACATAAGTGTTTGATGACAAGTGATTGGTTTAAGCAATAAGACTTTTGAACCATAGATACATAGAAGATACTATCAAAACATATTTTGATCAAATACAACTTCTATTCATATTCTTCACAAGAGAATATAGGTATGTAAGGAATTTTAAGATGTTAATCTTATAGTTGCATAGGACGATTCCTATCGAGTTCTATGGAATAGAACGATTCCTATGGATCTAGTCCACAACATATGATACGGTTCATTCTAGAAAGAGATTATATTTGTCGTAAGTAATAGTGGTTTAGCGGAGACTCGTGTTACAATCGAATTGATATCATATATGAGTAGGAGCAATAATAAAGAACAACATAAAACAACGAAATAGTGGGAAAATCAAACATTCATCGTTATAAATAAAACATTTAAGAATGTTTTAGCATTTATATAGTGACCTCTACCCAACTATTATCAATGATCCCGAGATCTAAATTCATATCAACTCGGGCACGGTGAGCCGATTCATCCCTAATCAATATAACTCGGTGGATTAACTCTTTAATCGATTCTACTTCTAGAACTCTCGGTCGATAAAATTACTTTAATATTTATCTTAAGCCCGGAACACATGCGGCTACGGTCGCGAATACTTCCGTTGAGCTCAATCCAAATTTCGATGTAATAACAATTTACTACCCACTTACCCAATGTAACAAGTTTACCACCCTGCTGAGCCGAGCCTACTTCCTTATGAAATTGGGATTCAAGGTTCTACTATTTGGTAAGGCCAATTCTCAATTATTATTTAGTGAGAGGTCTTGTCAATTTATTATCTATCTCTTTTTAAGTGAACTAAAGCGGTGAACTACCATAATTATAATTGACACGGTCGATGACTCGATTAAAAATAATATTTATGTGTAGTTATGGCGATTTGGCTATGCATGTAAACATATAAAATAAATGCAAAGCAAAGCAATAAAATCCTAGTATGACCTTCCTAAAAATAGTAAATCTAATAAACTATTTACAAATTCGAAAACCAACTCCATTGGTCCCTTGAACTTCATTTGGCACGCACTCCATGGCAACACCGTCTTTGTCGGAACGCCTTCCCGAATGACACCGTCTTCAAGGAACTCCTGGATAAAAAAAAATTACATAGCTTTTCTACTTTATAAATTATAAAAAAAAACAAAAAAAAAGTGATATGAGATAACATTAATTACAACCGAATCGATATCCCCATTCATTTCGGGAAATATCAATTAAAAACTAAGGCCATACTAAGTACAAATTACATAATTCAAAATTATATATATAAATTAAAATATGACAATCATAATAAAATGCAGTATTAGTATATGTATGAAACATGCCATGTGATGTGCTAAATCGCCCTATTTAAGCTAATATCGTATATTTGGTCCGGTTTTATGGATAATTGTGACAATTAACTTATTAAAATCACACAATATTACATAAATCAAATCTATGTCCAAGTTAATTACCCCAACCTTCTTAGGACTCAAAAATTTAGTCTTCACTAAATATTTGACAATAATTCTTCTTGATATTTTATTATTGCTCTTTAAACACTTTTATTCATAATAATAAAGAAATAATTCCCAATAAGTCATAAAAATTCGAAAATTTCAAAATCATAATTTTGCATATTCTAGAAAATTCCCAACATTCCAAAATTTTAATAAAAATTTGCGCATAGAATATATTCAACTTATTTCACAAATAAATTGCATAATACGTAACTTTAACCCCTTAATTCCAAATTAAACATAAAATTATGTAAAAATCAAAATTAAAAATTTTGAATATTCTATATAAATTTCCATAACCTGGAAATGACAAATTTTTTTAAGCCCAAAAATCGAATTTTTAATTATGACTATTTCAAATTCCTATTTATCAATTTTATAATATAAAACCAATAAACATCCAAATAAAATGAAATTTGACATGCAACTTTAAATCTGATGTTCATATCATATATACAACTTTGAGAAAAATTTTCATGCCATAAAATTTATTTTAGTTATTTTTGCTAAAATAGTCACAATTTAAATGATTTTTACATCTAAAAATCATAAATCATGCAAAATAAAACCATTTTACCTCAAAATTTACATACAGTGTGTAATTATTGCATGTGACAACATACTAAAATTTCATGGGCAGAGACGAAGTCTAACTATTTTTTACCAAAATATCTCTATTTAATCCATTTTTATCATGTAAAAATCATAAATCATGCAATATAAAACACTTTTATATGAAATTTTACATACAATGTGTAAAATATGCATGTGAGGTCGTGTAAAAAAGTCAAGGTCAGAATCATAGTCTAACTAATTTTAGTATTTTAAGTGTCATTTTATTCAATAAAATGTAATAAAAATACTAAAAATAAATTAAAGAGCAATATTTATACCATAAATCATCAAAATGACCTAAAATAAATTTAGGACCAGAATGTTATTCATGCAAAACTTTCGTGGCATTTATCCTCATAAATTACAAATTTCTAGTTTTATATGTTAACATATTAACTCGGAAAAACAAGGACTGATTATGCATGCAACAACCACTGCTCTGATACCAATTGCAAGATTCATTAATCTCTTATTAGACATTTCTAATAACTATATAAGTTTAGTTTAGTCATAAACTAACAAGATCTTATGCACGCATAACAAAATATAAACATAGTAAGAAGAAATCGATCTACTTACAAAGAGGGCCGAATGGTTATACTAATTAGTCTCCTACGAAATTAGTCTTCTTAAGAAAATCCTAGTGCCCCAATGATGAACTTAGATGCAATGGTAGGATCTACTCCAAAAGGAGTTGTACGAAGATAATCACTCTTAATACATATACTAATTTAAGTTCTAGAATTAGTATATGAGCCCTTAAAAATAATAACTAATATTTTTTGTTTACTACTTCTAGTAATAGTGGAATAATATTAGAGATTTTGGAATAAATTATGCATAAAATAACTTTTATGTGAGAGATGATAATAAGAGATTGAAGATGAGCATAAGACTTATCATCATTATAAAAATGAGAACTACTTCTCATCTTAAGGGAGGGGGGGACGGTTTCATCATGACAAAAGAGAGCATGCCATGCTTTTTTATCTTACCCAAATGCTTTTTGTCTTACCCAAAAGCTTAGGGTAGGTCCTAGTATGTATAGGTAATCATGGTGTTTATTTTATATTTAAAAAACAACAACCACAAAACCCCTTTAATACCATGAAACCGGTTTACCCACTTAAAATGGACTCCATATTATCTTTGTAATTTTGTCATTTGTAATATGTTATGACATGTGACATGTAACTTGTCATTAGCAATATAAATGCATATTTAACTAAATAAATATCATTATATATTAAAAAGATTACATTTGACAAATTAACAAGTAATTCACAATTACAAGTATATAAAATGGGTCACATTAAGTCTAGTTAATATAATCTACAACATCTTGTAATTATAACTAACTAATTCTCTTATCTCAAATGTTTAACAAACATTAATCAATTTTAGTAATATAACAAATTAATTACTAAATTGAATCTTATTTAATCACATTACAATAAGAAATATAATTCTCACTTATAAATAAACTTGTTCAATTTTATGGAATTAATTAACTTTAGTCAACAAACAATTAATTAATTAATCAATAAAGAGTGTTACCCTAGAGGTATGACCTTTAGGGATCAACTGATCACCACCGTCATACGACAGTAATGTCAAAGACTAGTCAGCCAATCATTACCGATTAATGTGGATCAGTTGACAATAAAATATTACTTTCCCTCATGCATTCTTATTATGATATTTAAACATGTGATCGCATTATTGTCGAGGACACATACTCCAACAATTATGTGATAAGAAAATGGTTTCACTCGAGTTGTCGAGAAGCTATGAATGTACATGGATTTAAGTGGGAATCAAAATTGCCATGTTTAGACATGAAGTTCAGTGGGAGAAATTGTCTTTCATGTTAATGTCATATTACTCATTGAGAATGACATGCTGACACTACCATCTATGAAGGAGTGTTTTGGTTTTCAATTCTCGACGAAAGTTGACATGAAGTATTCTAAAATTCCAAATCTATTATGATATAGAGAATTTTAAATTGGCACTTAGATAAGTATCTTATGTTGATAAGATTCTTTATCGGTTTAATATCAACATTTGTTAAGGAGGTTATTCATTTTGATGAAAGTGGAATTACTATGATAGAGTCATAGTCATTCACTGAACCCAATGAGTTGTTGATCACATTAAATCAATTGCTAATGTTTCCGCCATTAGAACGATCATGTATGCCAATATATGCACATGCCATAATGAATCATATGTTTGGAGCATAATGAGTCAATGACAAGTTATTTCATATGAAGGTCATTTGAAAGCCTTCAAGTGAAGGAAAAGTAGATCTATATACTTACATATTCATATATGTTATAATTTAATTTGTCATAAAATTAATGATTGATCTTATGCATGCAAACATTAAAACAAAATAAGGAAGAAACATCGTTCTTACATTGTGATTTTCGGTTTAATGGGCACAAGAGAGATCACCTTTCTCTCTTGTTCTTGAGCTTTCCTTTTTGGATGAACTAAGACCCAAGTGTAGGATCTCTCCCAAGGATTTATACCCAATGCTTACTCTTAATTAAAATTAATATTATAGTTACTAGTACAATATTAATCTTGTAGAAAATGACCCAAAAATATTATAAACACTTAATATTTTCGGTTTTTGGAGGAGGAAGAATGGGAGCTTTTTATCTCTCTAAAACTCAAAGAATTAGAATAATTAATAATGAATTAATCACACAAAAACATTTTGTGTATATAAGATAAAATAAGAGGAAAAACCAATTGGTTTTTCCTCTCTCAAAAACCGGGTGGAGTAGGGGGTGGAGGGAGCCAATACATGCACTTGTTTATCTTCACAAGGTAAAATAGGGTTGCATGGCTACTAAAGCAAGTAATCATCATGCCTTCCACTAATACAATCAACATAATATTAGCTTAATACTCCTCCAATTTTCGGCACATATGGATAATATGGAATCCATTTTATTTTTGTCAATTTGTCAATATGTCACATGTCATATGTAACATAAATTTGTTATGTATTTTTAACATATTAAAAATCAACGTATTATTAAAAATACGTCACATACAAAAATCGACTTTAGTAATTCATAATTACTTGCACCAAAATATTTCTCCAATTATAAATCACAATAAATTGTATTTATAATAATTCATTCAATTTAATTGTTTCCTTAAACAATAATTTCATCTGAGTAATGATACAATTCGATTACTCAGACCGCATCTCATTTAATCAAATTTCAATGAGATACGTAAATTTTACTTCCAAAATCGTCCGTCAATTTTCAAGTAATTTAATTAACTCGTAACGTTATACGATTAATTAAATGATCAATTAAGAGTGTTGCCCTATAGGTATGACCTAGGGGATCAACTGATCACCACCGTCGCACGACAGTAATGTCAAACTCTAGTCAGCCAATCATTACCGATATATGTTGATCAGTTGACAGTAAAAGATTACTTCCCAATTGTATTCTTTATAATGAGACTTAAACATGTGATTATCATGATCAACAGTCGTGATCGCATTATTGTCGGAGGACACATATTCCAACAATCTCCCACTTGTCCTCGACAAGTGTGCGTCACCAATTCTCTTGTCCTATTACTATCTCCCACTCAATGCAAGGTGTCTTTTAGGTCGTACTTGCAAGTGATCATATCGAGAGTGGTTTCCTCGATCTGGAGAATAACTGATTGACCGGACTTATCTATCATAGATACTTTCCGAGCGTGGCCACGCATTTCCAGTTCATTACTCCTCGAGTGGCCCTGAGATATTGTTATAACCCTGACTAGGGGTGGACAATTCCTATCGCACTCATTCCCTTCGACTAGCCACAGCCATCATAACCCAAAATGTGCCCATTTGACCCCATTTACGAAGGTCGTAGTAACACAAATCAAAGTTAATCTGAAACTCTGCCATCTTGGGTGAATAGTCTTTAGTCAAAAGAATCGACTCATTCGAATACTATAGTAGCTCTCGCCACGACCAGGCTATATAAATTTGCCAGAACTCTATAAGCGGTCATTAGGCCCGACAAAATGTTCCTAACAGTCTGCCTATGTGATCGACTAGTCATCTCACATGACTCTATGGCACTTGAACTTGCCATCAATCGCATCACACTCTAGTCACTTCGAGACGTCACCTCATACAAGTAACTATGGTCAAATACAATGTTAATCCGTGTTCACTTTAACGGGGTTCAATTGTTTCCACAACCCGTTTGGATGTTACAAAGTATAAGGTGAGTTAATAATAACACAAACGACAAATGTCGACATCACACTCGGGTAGTCAATACCATATTACAACCTTGTGATGTATATCGTAAGTGTAAACACTTATTGATCGCAATAGAAGTTTAACATGCCATGTGTCCATGTGTTCAAACTTCTTACACTTGCAGTTTCCTTTACATTCATGTTCTCTCTCATAGCATGAACCTTACCAAGTATACATCAAGGTTCCCGACCTTGGTTTTGGTTCTTTATCTTGAAAGAACTTTCTTATTGATTATCACATAACGAACGAATTTGTGGTGAATGATATAACTTGTACTGATCAAGTACTCCATCCACACACAATGCACTAGGTACATGTTTTGTAGAGTCTTACAATAATTTGTCAAGAGGATTAGTCTAGCACTTCTCACAAGTCCTAGCATAGTTAGGAAAGATTAGTTTTGAGTAACTTCTTATTCAACTAAGTATCTTTCCAAAACTTCTTATTTCTCTTTCTAGCTTGAAAGGGTTAGGATTCTCATAAATCCTAGCATGTGCTCGGATTTTCATTAATATGCGCAACCTCTTGTCACACAACAGAGCATTCCGTCAAACACCGAAATCGCTCATCGGATTCTACTCGAGAATTCATGACGTTTCTATTGTGGCTTACCAATGAATCATCATGCTATTATGCATATGATTCACTATTGGACATGTGCATGATTATTCTAATGGCAGAAACATTAGTTACTAATAATCATGAGATCAACCATTCATAGGTTCAATGAACGACCATGACTGCTAATGGTAATTCCATTTTCATCTATATGAATAACCTATGTGTATGTTGATATGATGTGTATCTCTTAATACTAATCCAACATCCCTTGATGTAATTGGATTCATCATAGTCCATTTTCATCCAGAATTGAAAACTCAAAACTTCCTCTATAAAGGAAGGTGTTAGCTCGTCATTCTTTAATAAGTGGTGAGTTGTAAACATTCAAAGGATGATAGCTCCCACTAAATTCCATGTCTTCACATGATAATTTCCTAACTCCCACTCAATTCCACATATTTCGAAATTGACTTCTCAATCGAAACTTTTCAAGAATTGAAATATAAATTGCATTGCCAAGTTATTAAGATAAAACCATATATGTTCCCATCATATCCCTTCAAAATACCTATTTCGAAGAGGTCTCTTTTTAACCTCACGGAAAGAGATTTTAAATCTCTAACACACTCATGTCATAATGATGTGTACCAATGTCATTATTCAAATATAAATAATATCTAGAACACGTCTTTCGAAATACCCTTTCGGAAGGAGGTTTAACCATTTCATAATGAGGTTAAGCAATGACATTTGCGTGGTTAAAACTTGGCCATTGAAGATATCAGTATATCAATCTTTGCAACTCGATCATAACTAGTATGTTACTATGATTCATTTAGGCTCTTAAGTAAATCTCAAGGTTGAAATTATTGGTCAAAATTTATCATATAGAACTTAGTCAAAAACTTGTTAAGACTTTATATTAGTCATTTTTCTTCCAAAACTTTCTTTTGGTCTCCTCGTGTAGTTATCATAAGAATATGTTCTTTCGATTACTTCACTTGGTCCCTTTTGTCATATATAACTTACTTGAGACAATAGATCTCATCTATTCGGTATACTATGTAAATAGATATACCTTCATTCAAATCATTCTCTCTTGCGTAGATCTCATATACACAAGTACACAATTTTTATCTTGTCTCGTATGTTGTGTCCTCATTTTTCTCCCACTCTATCTTTAGAATAAATACACTATAGATTCAAAGATAGCATATGAGACACAAATAATGATTTAAAGTATAAGGAGAAATATCTCATAGATTGACTAATAGTTTTAGATTTCATATGTGTACTTGGTGATTGACATTCCTTTAAGAGAGTTCATAGACTCAAAATCGCTTTATAAATGATCATACACAAGCCTTAAGCATGTGGACATATAATGAAACCCGTCATTATATTTGTCTATTAGATCACTTTAAGTTATATGTTTCTAAGAACAAGCATTTAAACATGAATTTTAGAACAAAAGGTTAAAATGATAAAACGGGTGACTTGGGTTGCAAACCAAGTCACCATTATCCAAATACAACCCCCATTATCCAAAATACCTTTCCATGTCGAACATGGAAACTTAAGGTTCTAAAATCCAAAACATTATTTAAAATAAGACAATGAAAAGCAAAGCTCCATGAAAGCTATCCCTAGCTTCTTGATGGTTTCTCATGCTTGCTTTTCCTTTCCTTTGTCTTTGCTTGGTGGAGGCCCTATTTACAATAAAAAGGGAGATACATTATCACAACTTTGCATCATAATACCATAGTTGAATTAGAAACATAAAAGAAGGATAGTCATTTACCTACTGGAGTGATCTTTCCAGCCTTAATATCACCAAGGTATTTGGAATAATTTCTTTTCCAATGTCCCATACCATTTCAATAATGGCATTTATCAAGAGGACCCTTCTTGATTTTTGAAGTGCTAGCTTCACAAGTCTTAGCTTTGGTGAATGTGGGAGTTTGCTTCTTGCCCTTCCTCCCATTCTTCTTGAACTTCCCCTTACTCTTAGTGCTTATGTTAAGCACATCCTTTGGAGGGTTCACATTTAACCCCATGTCCCTTTCGGGTTGCACAAGTAACTTGTGCAATTCTTCAAGAGACACATCCTTGTCTTGCATGTTAAAATTCACCCGGAATTGAACATATGCTTTGACTTTGGACAAGGAGTGTAGAATCCTATCTACAATGAGTTCTTTGGGGATTTCAACCTTTTGAATTTTCAAGGTCTCGACAAGCTCCATGAGTTTGAGCACATGAGGGCTAACCTTTTGGCCCTCTTTGAAGTCGAGACCAAAGAATGCCGCGGCCGCCTCATATTGGACGATCCGCGGAGTTTGTGAAAACATTGTCACAAGCTTGGAGTAAATCTCATTAGCATTGCCCATTTTAAAGGCTCTCCTTTGGAGGTCTGCCTCCATCGCAAATATCAAGACATTTTTCATTGCGGCGGACTCCTTTTGGTAAGCCTCATATGCTTCCCTAGTGGCGGCGGTCGACCTAGTAGTAGGTTCGGGTGGAGAGGCCTCGGTAAGGTAACGAAGCTTGTCGTCACCTTGGGCGGCCAATTTGAGTTGGGCATCCCAATCGGAGAAATTTGACCCATTCTTTTCAAGTTTTCATCGATCCATGAAGGATCAGAGCCATGAAGTATTAGCGAGAGGTGTGGCGTTTGGTGTTGGTGTTGCCATTTGTAATGAGAAAAAGAAGTGGTCTACAAAACAAAATATATGGAGTAAAACAAATGTCGTTTTAATAATAATACTCGTAAAAATGTATGATTTAAACAAGTTTTATGCATTTTTCTAGTGACCTCTACCCAACTAGATAAATGATTCCAAGACCCAAATTCATATTAACTTGGGCACGGTGTGGCCGATGAAACCCTTATCAATATAACTCGGTGGATTAACGTTTAATCGATTCTACTTTTAGAACTCTTGGTCGATAATATTACATTAACATATATCTTTAGCCCAAAACACATTCAACAAGGGGACGGTGTGGCCGATAAAACCCTCATCGAAAATTTTTTGTTGAGTTCAATCCAAATTTCGAATAAATGTGTCCATGATCCAAACCCATATTTAACTTGGGCACGGTGTGGCCCATGAAACCCTTATCAACATGAATTCGGTGGATAGACATTTATCACCCACTTCCCCTACGTAACAAGGTTTGTACCCCGGTGTGGCCGAGTGCACTCCCTCACGAAATAGGTTTTCATGGTTTCTATTCTTTGGTAAGGCTATGTCTCAATTGATTGTTTTAGCGAGAGGTCATGTCAATTTATTATCTATCACGTTTTAAGTGAACTATTGCGGTGAACTACGATAATTCTAATTGACACGGTCGATAAACTCGATAAAATAAAGATGCATGTTTTAGTTATGGCGATTTAGCGATGCATGTGACATAAAATAAAATGCAAGCATAAAATAAATATTACATATTCGGAAACCAACTCCATTGGTCCCTTGAACTTCGGTTGTGGCACGCATCTCGAGGTAACACCGTCTTTATGTATCGCCATTCTTGAAGAAATCCGTCTTTGGGAACTCCGGAATGAATAAAATTACATAATAAATTACATAATTTCCTATTATACATTTGTAACTAAAATAAAATAAATCTATTAAATTACAAAACGGTGATACGAGATCACAATAAAATTACAACCGAATCGATATTCACATACATTTCGGGAAATACCAATTAAAATCTAAGGCCATACTAAGTAAAATTACATAATTCAAAAATTACATAAATTAAAATTATGACAATCAAAAAGAAAATGCAGCATTATAATATTTATGAACATGCCCAATTTTATGCTAAATCGCCTTTAATTAGCCAATATCGTATATTACTCGGTTTTTACGGATTTGCGTGATTTCAACATTTTATAATATTTATGAACATAAATTCATATTTATCACAAAAATTACATAAAATCGACTCGGTTTTTACGGATTTGCGTGATTTCAACATTTAGTCTTCACTAATAATTTGACCATGATTAACTCATATTTATAAAATTGTTCATTAATGGACTAAAAATACAAAAATAAGCTATAAACTTCAAATAAATCACAAAATTTCAAATAAATTCAAAATTTGAAATTTAAACTCATGAACATTCTGGAAAAATACCATGACACTCATAATGTTCAAAACCTTAGGTCAAAAGTTTCGAAAATTTTCCGGAAAAACAATGTTGCGGTTTATCGGTTTTTAATAAAATAATCATAAAAACATGAGAAAAAATTTTATTCATCAACTTTTCAATTTTAGATCTGAAAAAGATAATAAAATGTAACATTGGACGTTTTTCCTTAGTCATAGATTATGTTTTATTAATTTTTCACTAATAATGTCACTATTTATGCTATTTTTTCTTCAAAAATCCATAAATCATGCAAAAAGACTTCACTATAGCCCATTATTTTACACACATCTTATAAAATTGCATGTGACAACATATTAAATTTTTATGACCAGATTCGAAATTTAACTCATATTAACCTATTTATCACCTAAATCCGAATTTAATAATGAAAAATCCATTTTTCGAGCACAACAAGTCCAAAAATTATGAAAATTTACAGGTTATCTCAAAATAATATATGTGACAACATATCCACAAATCACTGGAATATTCGAAGTATAGCTAATTTTAAACCGAAAATGACATTTTTACTCATAAAATCATATTTAAATGCCATTATTGTATAATATGAACAATAAAAATCCGTAAATTTAACCAAAATATCCTAAAATATTTTAGGACCATAAATTTTAACATGCATGAATTAATTTCGTGATATATCATAATAACACAAAATTTACAAGTTTTATATGTTAATCTTAATAACTCGGAAAAACTTTTAACCGATTTGCATGCAAACAACCATGGCTCTTGATACCGATTGAAGGAAAAGTAGATCTATATACTTACATATTCATATATGTTATAATTTAATTTGTCATAAAATTAATGATTGATCTTATGCATGCAAACATTAAAACAAAATAAGGAAGAAACATTGTTCTTACATTGTTATTTTCGGTTTAATGGGCACAAGAGAGATCACCTTTCTCTCTTGTTCTTGAGCTTTCCCTTTTAGATGAACTAAGACCCAAGTGTAGGATCTCTCCCAAGGATTTATACCCAAGGCTTACTCTTAATTAAAATTAATATTATAGTTACTAGTACAATATTAATCTTGTAGAAAATGACCCAAAAATATTATAAACACTTAATATTTTGGTTTTGGAGGAGGAAGAATGGGAGCTTTTTATTTCTCTAAAACTCAAAGAATTAGAATAATTAAGAATGAATTAATCACACCAAAACATTTTGTGTATATAAGATAAAATAAGAGGAAAAACCAATTGGTTTTTCCTCTCTCAAAAACCGGGTGGAGTAGGGGGTGGAGGGAGCCAATACATGCACTTGTTTATCTTCACAAGGTAAAATAGGGTTGCATGGCTACTAAAGCAAGTAATCATCATGCCTTCCACTAATACAATCAACATAATATTAGCTTAATACTCCTCCAATTTTCGGCACATATGGATAATATGGAATCCATTTTATTTTTGTCAATTTGTCAATATGTCACATGTCATATGTAACATAAATTTGTTATGTATTTTTAACATATTAAAAATCAACGTATTATTAAAAATACGTCACATACAAAAATCGACTTTAGTAATTCATAATTACTTGCACCAAAATATTTCTCCAATTATAAATACAATAAATTGTATTTATAATAATTCACTCAGACCGCATCTCATTTAATCAAATTTCAATGAGATACGTAAATTTTACTTCCAAAATCGTCCGTCAATTTTCAAGTAATTTAATTAACTCGTAACGTTATACGATTAATTAAATGATCAATTAAGAGTGTTGCCCTATAGGTATGACCTAGGGGATCAACTGATCACCACCGTCGCACGACAGTAATGTCAAAGTCTAGTCAGCCAATTATTACCGATATATGTTGACCAGTTGACAGTAAAATATTACTTCCCAATTGTATTCTTTATAATGAGACTTAAACATGTGATCATCATGATCAACAGTCGTGATCGCATTATTGTCGGAGGACACATATTCCAACATCAAGAACATCCATTATAATTCCTGAGAAGAACTAAGGATCCGTTCTTGTGTTTGGGTGACATACTAAGTTGTGTGTTGAAGGGTTACACAAACTCTAGTCTCCAAACCTATAAGGATTTTTCGAAATCCTAGGCTAATTTTATTGACTCAAGAGTAAGTGACTAGAAAAATGTTTTAGAATCAACCATTGCAAGTTCTACATATGGAGTCTGAGTACATTGTGATAAGTTGGTTCATAAAGGGACTATAGGTAGTTCCTTCCACCAAGTATTTTATCACAAGTCATATGATGACAGTAGGAGCATCTTTCAAGTTAAAGAGCCCAAGTCTAAAAAAGAAGTCTAGACATGTACTTGGAAGAGTTCATGACATTACAAATGACATTGAATAGAAAGAAAAAGCAATTCATAAAGTTGGACTGAATGGATACATGGTATATCCACTAACCAAGCTTTTATTGCACTCTAACAAGTGTAATATGTACACTTTAGATTATAAGATATGACGTAGTAATATGGTATTGACTATTCATATATGATAATCACATTTATCGTTTGAGTTTCTTAAACTCATCTATTGTTTGTTATATCCAAATAGGTTGTTAAGACAATATTGAACCCTATTAAAGTGAGCTGGACTAACATAGTAATTGCCCCTAGTTACTTATATGAGGTGACATCTCTAAGTAACTAGAATTTGAGTCGATTGATGGCAAGTTCAAGTGCCATAAAGTCATAAGAGATGACTGGTCGATCACATAGGCAGACTGTAAGAGACACTCTGTCGGGCAGTGACTTCTAATAGAGTTCTGGTAATTTATATAGCCTGGTCGTGGTGAGAGCTACTATAGTATTCTTTTGAGTCAATTCTTTGACTAAAGACTATTCGCCCAAGTTGGCACAGGTTCTGAGTGACTTTAAGTTATGCTCTACGACTTTGGTAAATGAGGTCAAATGGGCATCTTTTGGGTCATGATGAGTTGTGGCTAAACAAAGGTAATAGTGCGATAGGAATTGTCCACCCTCTTATCAGGGTTATTTAAAAATCTCAAGGCCACTCGAAGAGTAGTGAACTCAAAATGCGTGGCCACGCTCGGAAGGTATCTACGGTAGATAATTCCGGTCAGACAGTTACTCTCCAGATCGAGGAAACCACTCTTGATATGATCACTTGCAAGAACGACCTGCAAGACATCTTGCATTGAGTGGGAGATTGTAATAGGACAAGAGAATTGGTGACGCACACTTGTCTCGGACAAGTGGGAGATTGTTGGAGTATGTGTCCTTAACAATAGTGCGATCACATTATTAAAACTCATGATAAGAATACATAAAGGGATGATTTATTTTTATACGTCAACTGATCAACATTAATCGATAATGATTGGTTGGCTAGAGTTTGACATTACTGTCATTTGACGGTGGTGATCAGTTGATCCCTTAAGGTCACACCTAAAGGACACTTCTCTTAATAGATAAATTAATTAAATGTATATTGATACAGATTAATTAATTCCTTAAAATTGAACAATTTACATATGTGAGTAAGAATATATATCTTATTGTAATTTGATTAAATTAGATTCATTTTAGTAATTAAAATGTTATATTACTAAAACTTTATCAATGAAACAATTAAATTAAGAATGATTATTTAATTATAATTACATTGTGTTGTAGATTATATTAACATGACCAATTTTATATACTTATGATTATGAACTACTAGTCAATTGTGTAATACACGGTATTTTAATATGATATTATATTAGGCCGAGTTACCAGCTGGGTCGTGTAGTGTATTTGTGACTCGGGTAACTATGTGACTCGGGTTTTAATTAATCTAACTAGGCTAGGCCCGTATCGTCATAATAGCACCTATTCTATACGTATAACTCATCTAACCAAACCCTAATCTCCCTATCACCATATTCACTTTAACCATGAGAAAAGAGAGAAAAGAGAGAAGAGGGAGCCGTGTGTGAAGAACTCGTGAGGCATTGCGAGGCGATTTCTCAACCTATTCTCATCCTTTTTCGTAAGTAGACTATCCTATTACCTCTTTATTCAATTATTAGCATAATTATAGTAGTATTGGAATAATTTTTGTAACCCTAGAAATTGGTTTGGGGGTTTTGATTATAAATTGTATGAGATAAATGAATAAAATAGTTACAGCAATTTACAGATTCGTTGGTCTGTGTTATTTGAGTGTTTTACCTGTCTTAAAGTCGTCGGATGCAAAACGTTAAAGAAGAGACTCATGTTTATTCCAAGCCTAGTTTATGCCTCTGAAAATTGGTAGCATTTCACCGTGTAGTTTTTCGTGAATAAATTATTTGTGAACATCTATCTAAAAAGTCCGCGAATCAGTAGAGGCTAAAAGATTACTTCTAAAACATAATTTAGATATTGAGTTGGTGCTGGGTCTTTTCATATATTTAATTTAAAGAGTTTAGATGAGTTAGGCGTTGGTTTTACTTAAAAATCATTTGTCAAACTCGTTTTATGAGTCTTTACTTTTTATGCGACGAATTATGTCAGCCTTTGGAAATCAGTCTGGAAACCATCGATATGTTTGGATTTGGGAAAAGTATATGAGATAAGAACTGTAGATTAGAGTGTTATGGTTCCAACCCAATTGGCCTCACATCGATTTAATTTTCCTAAAATTAGTTATGTATTTTATAGAAAGTCTGTCCGGTTCTGGAAAATAAGAAAAGTCGAATTTGCCCTATAAGTTAAGGTTTCTATTGAGTTATGATGAGTCTTGTTTAGGTGCATGATTAATTGATAAAATGGGTTAAGTTTCTTGTCGGTTTAGTAATCGTATGCTATTAATATTAGGTGGTGATTTCCAAGTCGAGTATTTCGAGTCTTTGGATTAAATTCTTATTGCTATATATCGAGAGGGCGAGTTTGTTGTGGAATATTATGCGAGCACCGACTATTTGACTGCAGATCTTGAGGTAGGGGAATACACTGATTGAGTTCTTACGATTATAAAGAGTTGGCATGTTTGGTGATTATATGACATATCTGATTATCTTATTTACCTTGTTGAGCATTATTGTTTCATACGTTTCATACATTGCATTTGAATCGGAGTTGAGGTGGAGGAGATGAGATTATTGCGATTAAGGCCCGGGCGGGTTCTGCAGGACTTGCCCTGGTGTCCTCGGCTATTTAGTGGTATATCGACGACGGTCGATTGATATAGTTTGCCGGGATCGGTATGGTGGGCGTTCGGGGATGTGTGTGATGGAGTTGAGATTGGAGGATCATATCATTGCATTCTTTATTATATCGTATTACCTACTCAACCTCGCGGTTGACCCGTGTATTTGTGTACGCCTGTGATGATCCATTTCTTGGGGAGCACATTGACAAAGTTGTTGAGACATACTGAGTGGCGGGGAGCGAGGATGGATCACCCGACTTAGAGCTAGCCCATTTTTATTTCAGTTTAGCTATCGACTTATTTTCGTTTTGAGACATGTTCCATTTGAGTTGTAAACATTTATAACTTTCTATTTAAAAATCTTGTTTATTTTTCCTTTGTTATCTACTTCCTCGGGTTTCCGAGATGGTAACACCCTTCTTTATCTGAGGAGTCCTAGTCCAGGCCCTTAAATAAATGGGGGTGTTACAAAGTGGTATCAGAGCGAACGATCCTCAGGCCTAAAAACAAATGAACAAAAATAATGAATATAGGAAGAGTCAAATAAAATGAACCCAGGCTAGTAACTATTAGGAGCCCCAGGATTGGAATGAGTTAGGGGCCTCCTCAAACCAAGCCACTGGCCCTTTCAGTCTAACCTGGTAAACCTTGAGTGATGCAGAGAGTGGGTAGTAAAAAAATAAAGGATTAGACCTTGTCTATATTATACTAACAGTTTTGCAGGAGCGGAATGAGGTAAGTAATGATGTGATACATGGTTAAAGATGTGCAATGAAAGAATATGGTTGATATTGGCATGCTGACTTATTTGAATAATTGAGTGAAATTTTAGTGTATGGATGACATGAGTTGTGAATTATGAATTTTATGATGATATGCGTGCGGCTTTCTGATCCCTGAACCCTTAGGTAGAGATATAATATAGTGATATGCTTAATGAGTTGATCATAGAGGCACCATAAGCTATAGCTACCTAAGAGGTTAGATGTAGGAGGGATATGACCCTGATTGACTGGAATGGTTAGTAGAGCCAACCAGGCTATGTTGTTACAGGATGAAGAATCAAGTTAAGTCCTATACGTAAAGCTAGTAGACCGAAACGGGTGTCGTGTCCGTTGATAATTGTTTTGCTGTTATTCTAAGTGTGTATATACTTCTTGTTGAATGTCTTATTCTTTGCAAGAGTTTACTGTTTTGCTTACTAGGCAAATGTGATCGAATTTTGAGATTTATGATTGTTATTATTTTACTAATTGCCTTAGCAATCCATGTCTAGTGGTATGTGGAATGAGTTGCCCTAAGCCATGAATGTTATATAGTTGTGTGTTGAAAATTTCATGCCAATTTTTTTTTACGTCTAATTATATACATTTAATTTAGTTATAAGGTTAGTATTCAATAAGTGACACCTTAGTGATTTCTAGGATATATTTTCGTATTTAAATAAGTTGTGATTGTTACGATGAGAAACTAATGCATTGTCTATACATACATGATTATTGAGTTATTTAGTTGATTTTATTTTCGGTTGCGCAATCTTTACCGTTTTCTAGATGGCAATTACATGTATATGGTGCAACGTGATTTCTATGCTTCAAATGATATGTAACATGTGTTGGAGGAAGAATGGTTGTCTGATAATGTGAAGTAATTTAAAGGAACCAAAAATTTTAATAAATTCCAGAATGTTACCTTGTTTGTACAGGCTGCCATCTAAAATGTGTTCTCTATATGATGGTGAAAATTTTATGTGTGATAACATTCTGATATAGCTTTCCAATGCTTTTAGTTTCATGCTAATATGAATTATATTTTGAGAGAAATAAATATTTTAGTTGACAGTGGTCAGATTGTTACTGCACAGTTCTGTTTCAACCCATGTTTTTGAGAAAGAAACCATTTAAAACGTGTTTATTGTATATGCATAATTCCAACTCTACTGTTTAGAATATTCATTCACGTTTTCAAAATGATAAGCCACGTAAAATCTTAACGAGTCGTTATTTAATAGTGATTTTTGCAAGTTGCCCAATTTTCTGTCTAATTGCTGTAAAGTTTTTGTCCCGACGAACTGAGTTGTAAAATTTTTTATAAATAAATTCCTTAAGCTTTGCAATTGATTCTCTTTCCTATGATTAGTTAATTCATTATATTTCCTAAAAACGATAATAGCTCGCGAAATAGCTAAGCGGTTATTTAGTTATGAATTTTGAAAGTTGTTGCATGATGTTTGATTGTTGAAATTGTAAGTTATGTGAGTTTCATATAAAAGTTTAATCAAATATGAATTATGTGATGTAACCATGTTTTAAGGAGGACATGAATTGGCATATGGTGTAGGATTGAGTGAATGTGTGATGTTTCGTTGTTAATATATTATTTAAATTGTATGCTTAAGATCTGGCACATTAAATGCGGGATAGTTCTGACGATGAAGGATTAGATATCACCTAATAATGAATTTCAGAGTTTAAGAAGAAAGCTTGATATTGGAAATGATGAAAAATGTTTGGATGTTTGTTGGCTCAAGGTATTGGGTTCTGGTCTAAAGGTAGTAGCTATTCTGATTGGTGTGATTATTAAATATGAGTATGCATAATTAATCCCGAGAGATAACTTCATTTTGTGTATATTAAGGATGTTTAACTAGTTTAGAGACCTCGAAACTTGTCAATTGTGATGTGGATGTTAAAGCAGCTTGGTTGGTTATAAATCTATATGAAATAATGAGGAATGTTAATCTTGGATTTATTTGATAAAATGTTTGACATGGACAGTGAAAATAGAGTGTAGAGAAGAGCAAACCGTGAGTCACGAGTCAAACTGATTAATTTGTATACCAATAGTATACCATGTTTCGAATTGATAATTGTGATCGTTATAAGATACCGTGAAGCAACAAAGAACTAAGTTGTATTAAGCAAGTATGTGTAATATAACTATTAATACTCAATTGGAATTTCAGTTGTTTGACTTCTACATTATTAAGTTAATTACTCATGACGCTTACGATCGATGGTTCCGTAAGGAGTTTAACGGGAATTTTATAATGTGCCTCCGATCTAAACTAATAATCTTCTTATATTAACTATATGGTTAGACTCTTGTCTAGTTCTTATGACGTGATAAATCGTTTTAAAATTTAACATGTGATTGAGTTGGTACTTATACTTTTGTGTGACCATGCAACTGTGATAAATAGATCTGTAATAGAGGTAAAATTTTGATTGAACACAGTTAATTTGTAGTTACTTGCTTTACATTATGGTAAGAATCGTATGCTTTGATGAGACGTCACCAGGGAATGTGTACTATCTAAAAGGTCTCCGATTAAATGTTGTAGTCGTGTTAGCCGTGAATATAACTGAGTAAAGAAGTGCAACTAAAATCCTGATGTTGAGGTAATAGTCGTTCATTAGTAAAGATAGGACTGAAATGAATAAGATGAACCTGTAAATTATGACATATGAGTCGACACCTAAGCTTGTATTGTTTGAAGGAATTGAATTAAGTTTATCTGATTTTGAGTTTCGTAGTAAGCTGTAAATGGATTCTATGGACGGCTCTGTTATAAGATTTATGTTAAGAAAGTTATTCACCGTCAAAGTATGAAAGTAAAAGTTTTGAAAATGAAGTTAAATTTTGTCGTGTGAGTATAAATTCGGAATGAGATTTCGGCCGAGTGTCCGGTTGTATGGTTTCATGATATTTGCTAGTCGGAGGAATGAAGCTAGAACGGAGTCACAAATAGTGGGTTAATTTAGTCATGTTGTTCGTTCATGTAGTGAATTGGTGGGTTGTGGTTAGTTACGAATGTCAAAACGGAAATGTAATGTGGTGATTTAAGTGATTTATGTGTTAACATGGTATGTTGATATTAGCATGATATGTAATGAATATTTGTAAAATTGGTGTAGTTAAATACATTTAATCTTTTATGTCATTGTGTTGGGTGCAGTTTAAATATATTTAACACCAAGAACAAAATTTTATGTATGATAGTCTTGTATGTTAACTTTCCAATATCCCTGGCCTTGACAAATATTTTGGTGCCTTTGCCCCAGGTGGTAAGGGTTTTATGATGGTAATGGCCTTTATTGGCTTATTTTGCTTATCTCCTGATGCTTTGTTGCTTTTGATTTTATTTGAGCCTTGTTCCTCCAGTCCTGTCAGGCTATTAAATTTTTGACCCTGTTAACCTGTCTTGCGATTAAAGCTGTCGTTAGTCGTTCAACCACATATAGTTTTTGCCATAGTGGTTGAAGGGGTGGGAAAACTGGCCTGTCAGGAGGGCTTATGTCCCCTGCCTAACTGGAGGGCTTGGTATTCGACCTGTCAGGAGGGCATTTAGACTGATGGTGGGGATAAAACACCCTCGCATCGTCTTGTTGCGTCCAACCGTTTGTAGATGTGTGCAGTAAATTAGTCAGGTCAGGCAATTATTTCATGCCTGATTGGTCCTGCTATTTACCGTATCCGGTGATGGTTACCAACTCGTTAGGCACAGTGAAGTGCAAAAGTTTTTAAAAAGTACGTAAATGAGAGGTCTAATGTACAGTAGAGTAGCCCTCGATCCCGAATATTTATGCATAAAAACATTTGTCATGTATAATTGTCCAGGATTAAAAAATAAGAGAAATTGGGTTAGTTGCATATATAGACATCGATTGCACATAGGACATGTGAAACACGTAATTTTCCAGATAGTAGGTTTAATCACTTATAGCAAAGATATAGTTTTTACCTGAATTAGGCTTGACATAGAATTTATACATGGAATAGTTTCAAATGTGTTACATTCCAAGTTCTTGGTATCATTTCTCCTTCTAATGTTTGGAGCTTGTATGCTCCTTGTCCGACGATTGAGCCAATTAAGTAAGGGCCTTCTCACATAGGGGCTAGCTTACCTGCTGATTTTTCCTTCTTATTTGGAAAAACTTTTCGTAGGATAAGGTCTCCTACCCTGAAGACTTTAATCCTGACGTTTTTGTTGTAAGTTCTGGCTACTGATTGTTGATATGATGCCATCCTGATTCTGGCAGCGTCTCTTAGTTCTTCTGCTAGGACCAGGTTATCTTGCATTAGGCTGCTGTTTGTTTTGACATTGTTCAGGCTATACCTTGATGTTGGTATCCGGACCTCTGCAGGGATGACAGCCTCACAGCCATACACCAAAGAATAAGGTATTTGGCCTGTTGATGTCTTCGGAGTTGTCTCGTCTGCCCATAGCACTAATGGAAGTTCTTCGGCCCATCTGGCTCGTCTTCTCTTCAGTTTCTTCTTAAAACAACTTATGACTACCTTGTTGCTAGATTGAGCCTGGCCATTAGCTTTTGGATATCCAGGGGTCGATGTGACCAGGTTAATGTTCCACTCTTGGCAAAATGCTTTAGTCTTTTTCCCCACAAATTGGGTTCCGTTGTCACATACTATCTCTGATGGGACTTCATATCTACAAATGATATTCGTCCTGATGAAGGATATTACTTCTTTCTCAGTTACCTGCCTGAAAGAGTCAGCTTCGATCCATTTAGAAAAGTCGTCGGTCATGGCCAACATAAATACTTTCTGTCCTAGAGCTACAGGTAGTTTCCCCTCAATATCCATGCCCCACTTCATGAATGGCCAGGGTCCATAAATTTGGTGAAGAAGTTCAGATGGCTGATGTATTATTGGTGCATGAACTTGAAAGGCTTCGCATTTTGAGCAGTATTCCAAGCAATCAGCCTCAGTGTCGGCCAGTAGTAGCCTATCCTGATTACTTTACTTGCCAGGCTTTTTCCTCCTTTATGGTTGCCATAGTGTCCATCGTGAATTTCTTGGAGTACTTGTTTCGCTTTATCAGGCTCTAAGCATCTCAGGTATGGTCCAGCCTGCGATCTCTTGAATAAAATGTTATTGATGATAGAATAGGTTGAAGATCTAATTTTAAAAGCCCTTGCTTCATGTCTGTCCTGAGGTAATATTCCTTGGAGGAACCAATCATAATAAGGTTTGGTCCAAGAATTATTATCTTGATTGACAGGGTTGACTTATTCAGTTTTACTGATAGCCGGCTCTAATAATTAAATGAATAATTGGTATTTTATTAAAAATTGCAGGAGTAAAATTTGAACCCAGGCTGGCCAAAGCATCAGCCTGGGTGTTCAGGTCTCTTGGTATTTGGTCTATATCAAATAAGGTAAATTTAGCGGTAAGACTTTTTGCAAGTTCTAAATACGAAATCATTTTTGCATCCTTAGCCGCATAAATTCCCTTTATTTGATTAGCAATTAAAAGTGAATAAGTTTTTACCTTTAGGTTTTGAACACCGAGGTCTAGACATACCTTTAAGCCTGCTATCATGGCTTCATATTCTGCTTCATTGTTGGTTGCTTTGAACTCACAACTTACAGCCTGAGCTATCACGTCTCCCTGTTGCGATTTAAGCACTAATCCTAACCCTGTCCCTCTGGCATTGGATGCCCCATCTACGAACAGAGTCCATTCTTGGTCTGGAGTTTTATTTTCTAATTGGTTAACTTCTTTTTTCAGGTCAAGTTTTAGGTTAGGGCTAAAATCAGCCACAAAGTCTGCTAAGGCCTGCGATTTGATCGCTGTCCTGGGTTCAAAGGTAATATCATATGTACTGAGCTAAACTGACCTCTTGGCCATCCTACCTGACAATTCAGGCTTGCGTAGGACAGATTTTATGGGTAAGTTGGTCCTGACTATGATGGGGTGACACTCAAAATAAGCACGTAATTTAGCACATGACATAATTAAGGCTAAAACATATTTTTCAAGTAATCCATACCTCATTTCAGCATCTAGCAGGCTTTTACTTACATAATAGACAGGGTGTTGCTGACCTTCTTGTTCCTTTACCAGGACTTCACTTACTGCTGTGTCAGTGACAGATAGATATACTGACAGAGGTTCTCCTTTCTCTGGTTTAGCCAGTAAAGGTGGAGATGACAGGTATGATTTCAAGTCCTGAAAGGCTGCTTCATGCTCAGGTGTCCAATGGAACTGTTTATTTTTTTTGAGCAGGTTGTAAAATGTTTTACACCTTTCAAACGATCTTGATATGAACCGATTCAGGGCTGCTATCTGGCCTGTCAATTTTTGAATATCTTTGACAAACTTGGGTGATTGAAGTTCTAGGATGGCTTTTATCTGTTCAGGGCTGGCCTCTATGCCTTTTTTTGTCACCATATATCCAAGGAACTTACCTGCAGAGACTCCGAAGTGACACTTTGCAGGGTTGAGTTTCATGTTGTATTTTTCCAATATTTGGAATGCTATTTCCAAATGCTTCACATGATCTTCAGCATTTTTAGATTTTACTACCAGGTCGTCTATATAGACTTCCATGATATCACCTATTTGATCCTTGAACATCATGTTGACCAGGCGCTGGTACGTTGCCCCTGCATTCTTCAGGCCGAAAGGCATGGCTGTGTAACAGTATATGCCTCGTTCTGTAATGAATGCAGTACTTTCCTGGTCAGCAGGGTGCATTTTTATTTGATTGAATCCACTAGAGGCATCCATGAAAGTCAGCATCTCATGCCCTGTTGTGGCATCTACCATTGCATCAATATGTGGTAGGGGAAATAGATCCTTAGGGCAAGCTTTATTCAGGTCAGTGTAATCTACACAAACTCTCCATTTACCATTCTTTTTCTACAAAACAACCACGTTAGCTAAACATTCAGGGTACATTACTTCCCTGATCATTCCTGTATCCAGAAGTTTTTACACTTCCTCGTTAATTATCGCATTTCTTTTAGGTGCAAATTTTCGTCTTTTCTGTTGCACAGGCTTAAAAGATTGATCAATGTTAAGTTTAAGAGTAATTATATCAGCACTAATTCTAGTCATATCAAAATGAGACCAAGCAAACCAAGATGACTTATTTTAAAGAAATTTTACCAGTTCTGGCCTGACACAATCTGGGGTGTCAGATCCTACTAGAACATACCTGTCAGGATACTCAGGGTCTAGAATTACCTGATCTGTTTCCATCCTGGATGGTGCCACATAAGTGCTCGTGACAGGGTACGGTAATTGCTATGCAAGAGACTTACCTTCCTTGGAAGGCTTCAAGGCTGCTGTATAGCATTCTTTGGCTGCTTTGTGTTCTCCTTTGATTGTACCTATGCCCCAGTCTGTTGGAACCTTGATGCACTGATAATAGGTTGATGGTACAACATTGACATTATAGATCCAGGGTTTGTCCAGAATCGCATTGTAGGATGACAAGATATCCAGGACTCCAAATTTCTTATAGGATGAGACTCCTTCAACATAAGTTAGAAGATGAATTTCTCCTAATGTGCTTCTGGTTTCTCAACTGAACCCTACAAAAATGCTTGATTTCATGGTGATTTGATCTTCACCAATATTCATGGCTTTCAGTACATCAACCATGATCAGGTTCACCTAGCTGCCTCCATCCACTAGGATCCTCCTCACTACAGCGGTTCTAATCTGCATAGAAATTACCAGGACATCATGATGAACATCAGGAATTCCTACCAGGTCACAATCACTGAAAGTGATTGTCGGGACATGATCCGAATTGCAAAGGTGATGTAGTCCTTGGCGTCCTGGCTATCTTTTTTGGTGCTGAACTGGTCAGGCCACAAATTTCTGATCCACTAGATATGAATTTTACTTCATAGATTGGGGGTGGTGGAGGAAGGTTGCGGTCCTGTTTATGTTCCTGGTCCTCTTTGCTCTGGTCTGCGTTTCAGCCTTTCGTCCTGATCAGGTCCTTTAGATATGCGGATTTCAACAGGTAGGCCACTTCTTTTCTCAGGGTGAAGCAATCATCCGTTATATGTCCAATGTCCTTGTGGAATTCGAACAATTTGGAGTTGTCTCTCCTAGGGTTGGGATTTTCCACCTTCTTGGGCCATCTGACTACTGATCGCATGTTGTCAAGCCATTGGATCAATCCTGCAATCAGGGGCAAAGCCAGGATTTAATTTCTGGGGTAGAAAAAAAAAATTGAAAAGAAATATGCAGGTAGTGGGATTCGTACCCAAGGCACTAGGTTTGAAAACAAAGCCTTTTACCATTGAACCACAATGTCTATTATACATTTAATGAGATAACATTTACTTATCAAGTATTCGGCAGTATTTGGGGTAGCAAAAATCCGTCTTCTAAACCAATTTTTTAAAGTTTGGGGTAGCGACCGCCACCCCTTGCTACATGGTGGCTTCGCCCCTCCCTGCAATATCAAGACTGAAGTTATGCTCAGAAATAGGCGGGAGAACTTTATCCTTACCTTGATATTCATGTGCCAGGTTGACTTCTGAATGCTCTTCCTATTGCTCTTTTCATAGTCCTTTGATCCATTGGATGATCCGACTTTGTAGCTTTTGTCTTCTTCCAGCCTGATATACGCAAGGGTCTTGGCCTGGACATCTTCTAAGGTATGGCAGGGATACTTAGTGAGTTCATTGTATAGGTCACTATGAGGTAGTAACCCCTGCCTGAATGCCTCCACTGCTATTCCAACGTCACATCTGGGAATAGATACTTTCTCCTTGTTAAACCTGTGGTTGGACTCACCTGGAGCTTAATTTTTGGTAACTTGTCGTTAGGAGCACCTAGACCAAAACAATATTTATAACTTCACAAACAACTCTACTATTAGTAAAGAGACAAGTAAAGGTCGGATCCCAAGGGACGGGTATTGATGTAGGATTTTCGATTACAAGTAGCGGTGTCTAGGGGTGTCACGATTTGGGTTGAGATAAGAATATCACTAAACTAAATAGCAATAAAAGTAAACAAGCATGATGATTAAAATGAGATGTAAACAATTGATAAAAAGCACTAGGGTGTCATGGGGTCATAGGGGATTCATGGGAATTGATCATACAAACATATTCTCAAATTATAAGCAAACAATTATTGTTGTGATGGATTGAGTTGATTTATATTTTACAATCCTAGGAAGGTGCTGGTCCCGGAGCCGAATCGATTAGATTGTACAACACCTACAAGTCGACTTAATCCTCCCTACTCAACTATATGCATGGTCTAATGAGACTCGAGTTGGTTTATGTCTTACAAGTCTCATTGAAAAGGTAAGTGATGGGTAAAAAATGCAAGGATTCATAGGCTTGCATTTCATCAAACATAACATGTGCATAAGTTGAGATCACAACAAGCAAGCAAATAAATTATGAAAACATATTAATTTAAGCATGAATCATCCCCCATGTTGGTTTCCCCTAATTACCCATTAACCCAAGTTAAGGAAACTACTCACTCATTATCAAGTTTAACATGTTAACAAGGTTATCAATCACATTAACAAAGCAAAACATGATGAACAAGTAAGAAAGATTAACAATAATTAAAAAGGGATTAAGAGAATTATACCTACTAATGATTCCAAAATAAAGCAAAGAATAATAGAAGTACTTGATGAATGATTGGAAGGTTGTCAATCTCCCAATAATAACCCAAATAATCTTCAATTACCCAAAATAAAAGATGAACAAAAGAGAAATTAAGGAAATGAGATTTGTATTAATATTTGATTAGAAGTTGATTACAAGATTAAGAAGGGATTAGAATGATATAAACTACACTAAAGATTGATAAGAAAAACATGATTATCTAATTAGACTAATGGGGTATTTATAGTGGGGATTAGGTACATAAATTAGGGTTTACTAAGGGCTTAAATGACGATTAAGTCCTTGAGGAATCGCTCCTCTCAAAGGAGTTGCCGGTCTCCTTTTTTCCGGTCTTTCATAAATATGCGCATCTTTCATGGAGGGAAGAAGAGGACGTATGGGCCTGTAAGAGAATCCGAGCGTCCAATGGGTTGGGACGGGCAGATTCTGGAGTGGCTGGATGGGCGTCTTCATGGTTGGACGGGCGGATTGGTCCGTGGTTGGATGGGCGTCCCTCTGGCAAAGACGCTCGGATTCCTGAAGTGTGGGACGAGCGTATTCATGGCTGGACGAGCGGATCTCGTCACAGCTTCCCTTTTCTTCTTTTCTTCCTCTCTTCTTCCAATAATCCTCCGGGATTTAGTCGGGGATGCAAGGATTTCTTCATCATTGCCCATCTACTATAATATGTACAAAGGCCTTCAAGTCTTGTCTTCTCTTTGATGCTTGGTCATTAGATTCGATCAATTTAGCTCTATTTTGCCATGAAAATGCAAGGTTTGCACTCCTCTCCTACCAAGGAAACAAAACCTCAAAGAATATGCAAAACAAAGGACTAAAGATAGTAAATGACCCAAATATGCACTAAAAAGCATAGGAACGAGGCTTATTCGGGGACTAAATATACTCAAATAATGGTCACATCAAATATCCCCAAACCGAACCTTTGCTCGTCCCGAGTAAAGAGGTGACAAAAACTAGGACCCTTATTTAAACTATCCTACTAATATAGCCGACATGAGACAATTAACGGGTCTCACTCCGCCCCTTCAACTCACAACAAGACAACCATGAGGTAGGATGCCTTCTTGCAAGGCAAGGTGGGGCTTGCCAAAATGGCGATACATCCAAGCATTAAAGCACACAAAACAAGTAATGGATGCATCTACAAAAATGAATAGCCACTTTCCTCAACTAAGTGGCGGAAATTATCTAAAGGGGAAGCAATTCAAGGGTACACATTCCATTATAGATATGGTTTCTTCAAACTACTAAGCCTAGAAGGATACCAATAAACCACCTCCAAGTTGTGTCAAGCTAGGGTACCTTTGTCCTCAATCGTTAAATGCTTTTGTCAAGAATAGACTCCCTATGGTGTTAGAAACACTGGAGGATCGTGGAATTCCCCCTCTTGCCTAGACAAGAAGAAGGATCGCCCCCTCTCTACCATGCACAAGAGTGGATACGATGGATAAAGGGATTGATAGTATTTAAGTTTCATTTGGGAGTTTTCTTTTGTTGTTGTTTTTTTCCCAATTTCTTGTGGCATATAACATTTGGGAACACTTTCTTTTTGCCATTTCTTTTGATTTTTGGCATTTTCAACACTTGACAATTTTTCAACTTTTTGCATTTTCTTTTGAACATTTTCAAAGTCACCCCATATGTAGTGAGGGTGCGTTATATTTGAAGCATAGGAGTTTTCATTTTTGTTACTCCTCTTTTCATTTTGATGCAATTTGCAAACTTTTTCTTTTCTTTTTTTTTCATTTCTTGAACTCAAATTTTGAATAATTGCTTTTTGTGCCCATTCCCTTTTGATGACAAAATGTATGGTAGAACATGAATGAATGATGGTTGCATGGTTTCAAGGGTCACCTTGGAATAAACGGTAGCCAAGGAGTTATCACACCACAAGGTACTCTTGACTAGGCTTTAATCCATGGGTCAAAGGATACTAGTACGACACATCCTAAGGTGTTTTACAAGTATTCTTACAAGCAAAGTCTTAAGAAGAAAAAACATCTACTAGGGCCTATATACACTTGTCAAGCTTCCCAAGTAGACGGTTTCACAAAATTTTTCTAACATGCAAGTATATGCCATGATGCAACTAACATATATACATCCTAATGTATATGCTTCTACCAACTAATATGCCAAATAATCTAAATGCAATCCTAAATTCACATTGTTTTTACCGCATCAATCAAAATAAAGCCACATAGTCATTAACATAAAGAGAAAAAATGAGATTGGAAAGATCATACCATGCGGTCTTCAATATCCTCATGTCTTGGATGTGGCGTAGTCAATCAATGTGAACAAGGGTGAACAAACACAATTTATACAAGACAATATATACAAGGCTACACTAAAAAGGAAATGAAAATGTTTTTGATTTTTTTCAATTTTTCAATTTTTTTTGGATTTTTCGAAATTTTTAATTTTTTTGGATTTTGAATAAAAGTCAAGTTAGAATTTCCCATCCCCACACTAGTATGGGCATTGTCCTCAATGGCCAATACGATAGGAAATTATGCAAGCATGATGCATTATTTCTAAACTAAATGCAAACTATACTAAGCTACACTACATGATGCATGGGTTTTTGTTATGGCGGAGAGCGTAATTTAAATTACCTCCCGATGCATATGTATGGACTTCCCCAAACCAAAATAGACACTATTTCTAACGTCTTGAATTTAGGGGTAGTTCATGCACATGGAGTTCAATGCATGAAACTACAAATTGTCATTTTGGATTTTACAAGTTATGAACAATAAAAATGAACACCTTAATGAAGCCAAAGTGTTAGTCCTTCATGTTGCTAGGACTCCACAAACAAATGATCAAAATACAATAAAGAAAATAAAAGAAGTAGACAAACCATAAGAGGGGTGAAAGAATGTAGGAGCCTCCAAGGTTTGATAATCCTCCATCATATCATCATTATCATCATCTTCCTCCATAGATGTGGAATCATCTCCACTCCCACTTTCACTTCCTTGCTTTTCCTCACTTTCTTCTTCCTCTTCTTGAGCTTCTTCTTCTTCAACATTCTCTGGAACCTCTTCTTCTTCACCTTCTTTATCAACACCCTCATCAACAATCTCCTCTCCACCCGGTCTTCCACCACTAGAGGTGCTAGGAAAGAAAACTTCCCTATCCGCCCAACTAGGCAAAGGACATGATGGATCAAGAAGTCCTTGCCTAGCTAGATGCAGGAGGGGTGGATATTGAGCCTTGTAAGCATCCACTCTATCATTGTAAGCTTGCTTGTGCATTTCCCTCATGAGTAGAGTCATGTAATCATTTCCTACCTCGACATCTGTGGGTTTGAACTCGTGATACTCAAATGGGTAGGGTGGTGTGACAATGGAGGAGGAGGGCTCATCAATCTCGCCTCTTTGTTATTGAATAATGTACTCGGTCTCCTCGGAGAGTGGAAGAAGGTAGTTTGGTCGGTGAATACTCAATCGGAAAATCTTTGAAGGCAAGGTGAAAGATCTAGCTTCATTGGTTAACCACCCATATTTGGTGTCAAGAGAATCATGCTTGACCCACTTAAACTTCTGAATCATGGTGTCCATATCAATGAGATGACCTCCTTTAACCGCCACATAAGTGTTGTCTTTGTTGAAATTTGGGTTAAAGTGCTTGGCCAAATAGGTAACTAGTCCTCCATTAACAACAAAAGCAGTGCCTTCTTTACCTCAATCGACATTAAGCCATCATTCAACCAAAAGCCTTAGAGCATTATATAGCTTAGTATATTCCCTTCCTATGTTCAAGGCCGACTCAAGAAGAACACAATCGAGCTTGGTAAGATGATTTGTGCCATTTATTGCTATCAAAGTATTCCCAATGACCTTATGCCACACTCTAATGCCCGGATGGTGGACTAATAGAGCACGACAATCATGAAAGCGCACAAATTTCTTTCCGGAAATTGCCTCCCAAAGAGGAGCGGGGTCATACTTTTTGGGGATCTTTTCATAGTACGGGGTATCACTAAAGCCTAAAAGCTTACTCAATTCACCAAAAGTGATGCGTCTATCAACATTTGCAAGACGAAACTCGATGTGGGTTCTAGTTTCTACCCTTGTGACTTTCAAGGAACTCAAAAATTCCAAGGTGAGGGAGGGATATGTCAATTCTTTCATGGTAAACAATTTACCCAATCCCATAGCCTCAAAGAAGGTTTTGGTTTGTTCAAGAACATCCAACTTTTTCAAGGCATCTTCACAAATAAATTTTGTAGGCATAATGGTCTTCTTAGCAAAGATTACAAATTTATCCCTATGAGAGTCGGAAGTGAAAATTACCTCCGGATAATTAGATAATTGCTCAATGACCGGAGTTGTTGATGGTGTAGCTTCCATAGGGGGATCTTGTTGAACCTCCAACATTGCCTCATGGACTATCAATGCCTTTGACAATTGTTTTGCTTGAAGAGTTTGTTGCCTTTTTGAAAGTGTCTTCTTTGGGGGTGCCTTGTTGCCTCCTTTAGTTCTTGCCATTCTTGATTACACCAAAGAAAGATTGAAATCTTCAATTTTTAATTATCCCAAATCGATTTAAGATGAAAGAATGTTGCTTTGTATCTTAAAAATCGACTCAAAGGTTGAAGATTTTGGTGTTTGAATCAATTGTTGTTGTAAAAGGAGTGATTAATTTTTGTTGTGAGGAAGTCTGGATTTGATTTTGTTGATGTAGAGGATGAGGGTTTTTGGGGTTTTTGGGTTTTGGGTAGTATTTGAATGTAGAAGAAATGAAAATGAATGAGGGAAAGGGGTTTATGAGACCCGTTATTTTTGAAACAGCAGCAGGGGACGAGCGGATTGCATTCTGGGACGCTCGGATTCTTCGCATTTTCCTCAGGAAATGACGCAACAGGATGAGCGTCTTTCATGAAAGACGAGCGGATTCTTCAATTTGAGACGAGCGGATTCTTTGGAAGACGCTCGGATTCTGTTACAGGGTGATCCTTTAGAAACCAACAGCATAAAGACGAGCGTCTTCTCTATAAGACGAGCATCCTGAATCAGACGAGCTGATTCTCAATTGGGACGCTCGGATTCTGTGACAGACCATTTTCTTGAATTCCACAGCTATGCCAGACGGGCATCTGGTGACATTGGACGCTCGAATTCCTCAGGACGAGCGAATTCTCCTTTTGGCCGCTCGGATTCCTCCTTGTCCACACGGATTGAGGTCCATCCGTGGGTACTGAATAACCCGTAACATTTTCATTCTTCAATTCTCGTGTTCTTCATTGTGGGGGCACTACAAAGGCATGAATAGCCAAGGTAATTGCTATCCCCACACTAAGTCAAAGCACTACACATCAATAAAATCATAAGTCCTTCTCTCACTTCTCTCAAAAATGATAAATATCTTGATCAAGGCACAAAAATATAAATCCAAAAATGACAAAAATGCAATGTAAAAATTGAAATGCAAGTTAGGGAGTAAGAATATTTACAAATGGTGGTTTAGGGAGGACTCCACCAAACTCTCATCCAATGTGAGATGTCAAGGGGGCATGTTCAAGGTGTTGTTGATGTTACTCAACACCTTGAAGAAGTAGTCGAAAGCTAGTTCATTGTCATGATAAAGATCCTCAATAGATCTTTGTACTTGTTGTTCTCCGTGATGGTCTTTGTTCATAGCATTACCAATGTAGGGATTGAATATCCCCTCGAACTCATCATCCCAAAGACCGCAAACTTCATCTACTTGATCATTGAAAATTTCTTGAGTTGATAGAGACAACTCTCCTTCTTTCTTGTTTTGGCCAATGAGGCCATCCTCTTCACTTGTCATGGGTGAGCTTTTCAAGCTCTCTTTGTTGCAATTCTCTTGCTCATTGAATGGAGCATCATCAACTTTCTTTTTCCATTGGAATTCCGACTTCTTCCTATCATCCTTCCGGCTATAGTGATCAACCATAAAGCATGGTTCATGTAAACGGGGAGCTCTCATGGTCTTGTCAAGATAGAAAGTTATGGTCTCGTCTCCTACTTCTAGAGTAAGCTCTCCGTGCTTCACATCTATTACCGCACCTGCGGTGTGCAAGAAAGGTCTACCTAGAATGATCGGAATATTGGAGTCTTCTACCATGTCAACAATGACAAAGTCCACCGGGATGAAGAATTTGCCGATTCTCACGGGAACATCTTCCCATATCCCTAATGGTGTCTTCGTCGATCTATCGGCCATTTGGAGTGTGATGTTGGTACATTTAAGCTCTCCCATCACTAGCCTTTTACTAACCGAATACGGCATAACACTCAAGCTTGCTCCTAGATCACACAAAGCCTTGTTGATCGTGGTGTCGCCAATGGTACACGGTATTGAGAAGCTTCCCGGGTCTTTAAGTTTCGGAGGTGAACTCCCTTGAAGGATTGCACTACTCACCTTAGTGAAGGTGATAGTTTCAAGCTTCCGGATCGACTTCTTTTTCGTAAGGATGTCTTTCATGTACTTTGCATAGGCCGGCACGTGATTGATTAATTCCGTGAACGGAATCGAGACTTCCAAATTCTTCACAATTTTCATATATTTTCCAAGTTGGTCATCAAACTTAGGTTTAGCTTGACGACTTGGGAATGGAAGTCTAATCACAATGGGCTCTTTCTCCTTGGCCTTCTCTTCACTTTTCTTTGAAACTTCTTCTTTTGATGGTTCTCCTTCCTTAGAGTTTTGCACAACTTCTTCTTTGTCACTAGCTTTCACAACTTCATCCTCAACTTGCTTCTTTGGTCCTTCATACCTCGTACAACTCCTCAAGTGAATGGCACTAACCGTTTCATGTCTTGGGGGATTACCTTGAGGTTGTAATTGCCCCTTTTGTCTTTGAGAGTTTGAAGATTCTAGTTGGGTCAATTGAGTTTCCAACATTTTTGTGTGGGCTAGGATGTTGTTGATGGTGATGTCCTTTGCTCGGCTATCTTTTTGCATTTGAGTGAAAAATTCTTGTTGATTCTTTTGCATTTGAAGGACCGCTTTTTGAACATCAAAACCTTGGTCATTTTGTTGATTGTATGGAGTTTGATTTTGGTAACCTTGGTTTTGATTGAAAAAGGGTCTTTGGTTTTGGTTTCTCATGGGAGGTGGGGTGTATGGTTGTTGAGGGTTTTGAACATTTTGGCTTTTGTATGAGAGATTTGGGTGGAATTTGGTGTTTTCATTGAAATAATTGGAATAAGGGGTACCACTCTTGTATGCTTGAAAAGCATTCACTTGTTCATTAGTTCCCCTACATTCACTTTGATTATGTCCCAAAGTTCCACAATTCTCACATATCCCACTTGGGATTGATGAAGAGGCTACCATGGCATTAACATGATGCTTTGGTGATTTTGAGGCTTCTTCAAGTTTAGCCATAGCCTTCTCAAACTTCAAGTTAATGGTATCAATATGAGCACTAAGTTGAGCACCCAATTGAGTAATAGAGTCCACTTCATGCTTTCCTCCTCTAGTAGCCTTGCGAGGTCTACTATATTGTGAATTATGGACCGCCATTTCCTCAATCTTGTTCCAAGTTTGATTATCGTCAACTTCGGTAAACATAACATTTAATCCCATGTTGAGAATGTTTCTTGAGTCTTCATAAAGACCATTCCAAAATTGTTGTACCAAGAACCACTCGCTAAGTCCATGATAAGGACATGAGCGACAAATTCCTTTGAACCGCTCCCAAGCTTCATACAAAGATTCTTCATCCTTTTGCTTAAAACCCGTAATTTGAGCTCTTAGCATGTTAGTGTTTTCCGGAGGGTAGAATTTTTTGTAGAAAGCTAGAGCTAACTTCTTCCAAGAGTCAATTCCAAGAGTAGCCTTATCAAGGCCTTTCAACCATTGTTTTGCGGTGCCAATTAGAGAAAAAGGAAATAAGACCCATCGAATTTGGTCTTGAGTCACACCGGTTTGTGAAATCGCATAACAATATTCACAAAAAGTATCCATGTGAGAGTGAGGGTCTTCACTAGGCGTCCCCCCAAATTTGGCTTCTTTCAACTAATTGGATAAATGCGGATTTAGCAATGAAATTTCCGGTTAAGTGTTGTGCTGTGGGAGTACCATTGGGTAGGTTCTCCTCGGTTGGTACGGAATGTGATGAAAATTTAGGCATTGTGGGTTGATTTTGTGTTGGATTTGGTGTTGGGTTCTCCTCACCTTCTCTTGCAAAAGGGTTGATGAACTCAATAGTATTTGGTTGAATATCTACAACCTCACCAATACCTCTTAAAGTAGCTCTAGCAAGTCTTCTATTGGTTGTCAAAGTCCTTTCAATCTCGTGATCAATGGGTAACAAGTTACCTTGTGATCTTTTAGACATGCAAAATATCAAACAACTCGAAAATAATTAGAACAAACCTTGAGGAGTTTTAATTTCCCAAGGGAAAGAAAGACACAACTAATAACAATCTAAGAAAATCAAATCAAGTTAACACCGTCCCTGGCAACGGCGCTATTTTTGGTCGGACTCACTTGGAGCTTAATTTTCGGTAACTTGTCATTAGGAGCACCTAGACAAAAACAATATTTATAACTTCACAAACAACTCTCCTATTAGTAAAGACACAAGTAAAGGTCGGATCCCAAGGGACGGGTATTGATGTAGGATTTTCGATTGCAAGTAGCGGTGTCTAGGGGTGTCACGATTTGGGTTGAGATAAGAAGATCACTAAACTAAATAGCAATAAAAGTAAACAAGCAAGATGATTAAAATGAGATGTAAACAATTGATAAAAAGCACTAGGGTGTCATGGGGTCATAGGGGATTCATGGGAATTGATCATACAAACATATTCTCAAATTATAAGCAAGCAATTATTGTTGTGATGGATTGAGTTGGTTTATATCTTACAATCCTAGGAAGGTTTGGGTCCTGGAGCCGAATCGATTAGATTGTACAACGCCTACAAGTCGACTTAATCCTCCCTACTCAACTATATGCAAGGTCTAATGAGACTCGAGTTGGTTTATATCTTACAAGTCACATTGAAAAGGTAAGTGATGGGTAAAAAATGCAAGGATTAATAGGCTTGCATTTCATCAAACATAACATGTGCATAAGTTGAGATCACAACAAGCAAGCAAATAAATTATGAAAACATATTAATTTAAGCATGAATCATCCCCCATGTTGGTTTCCCCTAATTACCCATTAACCGTAGTTAAGAAAACTACTCACTCATTATCAAATTTAACATGTTAACAAGGTTGTCAATCACATTAACAAAGCAAAACATGATGAACAAGTAAGAAAGATTAACAATAATTAAAAAGGGATTAATAGAATTATAGCTACTAATGATTCCAAAATAAAGCAAAGAATAATAGAAGTACGTGATGAATGATTGGAAGGTTGTCAATCTCCCAATAATAACCCAAATAATCTTCAATTACCCAAAATAAAAGATGAACAAAAGAGAAATTAAGGAAATGAGATTTGTATTAATATTTGATTAGAAGTTGATTACAAGATTAAGAAGAGATTAGAATTATATAAACTACACTAAATATTGATAAGAAGACCATGATTTTCTAATTAGACTAATGGGGTATTTATAGTGGGGATTAGGTACATAAACTAGGGTTTACTAAGGGCTTAAATGACGATTAAGTCCTTGAGGAATCGCTCCTCTCAAAGAAGATGCCGGTCTCCTTTTTGCCGATCTTTCATAAATATGCGCATCTTTCATGGAGGGAAGAAGAGGACGTATGGGCCTGTAAGAGAATCCGAGCGTCCAAGGGGTCGGGACGTGCGGATTCTGGAGTGGCTGGACGTGCGTCTTCATGGTTGGACGAGCGTCCCTCGGGCAAAGACGCTCGGATTCCTGAAGTGTTGGACGGGCGTCTTCATGGCTGGACGAGCGGATCTCGTCACAACTTCCCTTTTCTTCTTTTCTTCCTCTCTTCTTCCAATAATCCTCCGGGATTCAGTCGGGGATGCAAGGATTTCTTCATCATTGCCCATCTATTATAATATGTACAAAGGCCTTCTAGTCTTGTCTTCTCTTTGATGCTTGGTCATTAGATTCGATCAATTTAGCTGTATTTTGCCATGAAAATGCAAGGTTTGCACTCCTCTCCTACCAAGGAAACAAAACCTCAAAGAATATGCAAAACAAAGGACTAAAGATAGTAAATGACCCAAATATGCACTAAAAAGCATAGGAACGAGGCTAATTCGGGGACTAAATATGCTCAAATAATGGTCACATCAACCTGGCGAGGAATACCCTGAGAGTCTCCTCTGGCTTCTGTGTAATCCTGTAAAGATCACTGGACCGTTTCTCCAAATCCCTGCTGCTTGCAAACTGCTGGTTGAAGTTGTTGATCAGCTTGGCAAAAGAATGGACGCTCCCAGTTGGCAGGTTGATGTACCATTTTAGAGCAGGTCCGGTCAGGGTTATTCCAAATACCTTACACATGCAGACTTGCCTAAACTCACTGGGATAGATGCAGCTAACATTTTTTGTTTGTAGAGAGCTACATGATTATGTGGGTCCGTGGTCCCATCATAAATCTTCATTGACGGAATCACAAACTTTTTAGGCAGGTCCACTTTCGCTATTTCGTCTATAAAAGGCGAATCAGCATAGCTATCAGGAGTAGGTTCTTCTAAACTGGCAGGGACTCCAGGTATTTTTTTCGAATTTTTCATTTAGCTTCTTGATTTCCTGGACTACTGCCATCGTGATAGTTACTGCAGATTCATCAAGTTTTTCATTTTTATTATTTGGCTTACCATCGCCATCAGCATTGATAAATTTAGAGCCACTTGGACTCCCAAAGCTAGAGAAATCAATGTTTTTGATAATTGATGCAAATGGTGTTCCTGGCTGGAATCTAGAGCCTGCTCCTTGGCTTTTTTTCCAATTTTTTGTTTCAGAACTGACTCAGATTCTCTTAACTGGAGGATTTCAGCCTCAGTTTGGGCTACTTTGTCTTTCAAGCTTTCCAACTCAGCCATTTGTTGGAGGGTTGCATTTAGTTGTTCTTCGATGGTAGGCTGGGCCATTTTTTGTAGGTTATTTGGATTTTTGTAAGATAAGGAAAAAAGGTTTTATAGAGCTAGATGTCCCACGGTGGGCGCCAATTGTTTTGTATGGATTTTGCGCAAGGCGAAATCAGGTCAGGGTAGGTCTAGGCAAGGTTAACTAGCTCAAACTTATCCGTGAATATATAGGGCAGGGTATGAAATAAGAAAAGTAAAGCAAAATAAATAAGTAAAAATAAGACAAGGAATTTGTACGTGGAAAACCCTTAAATGGGAAAAAACCACGGGCATCAAGCCAGGAGAGGATTTCACTATATTATTGAGTAATAAGCACAATTGACTGTAAAATAGCTCAAGTATTGTATGAGAGAATTGTATATTAGAGTATGTGTTGTATTGTGTTGTGTGTGTTGCAAATGATCTCTAAGTGCTTCTTATATAGCCATGCTGAACGGCTGCATAATCTTGTAATTAATGGTCAATATTCTGTCTTGATTATCCGCCTTAATGCTCATTATTGCTCCCTTTATTTCTGTCATTTATTGCTAAATCTTCTCCATTAATGCTCCAACTATTGCGCGAATATTGTTTATAATATAGTCATATGGTCGAATATCGTCCTGATATTTTGACCGTCGTCCTCTCCGTGGCTTGGCGCCTGTCTTCTTGCATCCTGGTAGCTTGACGTCCTGACACGCTGATGGTCAGGTTGGGGTAGGATATCATCCTGGGATATCTGCAAATTTCCAGGCCTAACAGTCTACTTTGGTTCGTTTGTCTTTAATTGCAGGAATGGACCTGAAAGAAGCAAAACTAAGCTTGAAACTGCCCCTTTAGCTTGCATTTAGGAGATGGATTAGATTGGAGCGAGAATACCTCTTCCTTGGGATGTGTGAAGTCATTTTAGAAGGTAAATCAACGTCCTATGGCTTGTTCAGTGGTAGATCCTTCGATCGAGAGCTTTTGCTTTCCTAATTGCTCGATCGAGACCTTTTTGATGGTGAACAGACCTCGATCGAACTCCTGCTATGTTTGATCGAGAAGTGGCTTTTTGGTGTTCCTTGATCGAGTGGCTTTTATACTCGATCTAGAGGTTTCTGCCGGAATTTGGTCGATCGAGGAATTTCAATGTGCTCGATCGAGTAACTTGAGATCTGACGCAAGATTTTATTACGTAAAATTTATTTACTTAATATCTTAAGTTATCGTATTTAGGTTAATAACGATCTTTCCTATATAAAGGAGAGACTTAAGTAGGTTTAGGATCTTGGAATCTTTTCATTAATCTTTAATCAGTCATTAATTTGAGAACTCTTTCATTACTCTAGTTCGGCGTTGCTTTTCTTTCATCAGAACTCGAATGTGTAATTTCTTTACTCTCTTCTCATTTAATTTAATTCCCTTTGCAACATTTAATTTCTGTTGTCTCTTGATTGCTGTAGCTTATTATATTTTATATTTAGTTTATGCAATTTCCTTTTATTCATCTTTATACCATGTTTAGTTTGTTCTATCTATCGTTATTAGTTTTACCATCGTTATGAGTAGCTAAATTCCTTATTGATAGGATTAGGGGAGCCATGATAGTAAACAATGAAGTTATAATTAGTTTAGGAGGTTTTACTGTGAGAATTGTTTTATAGCAATATAAAAGTGATTACTTGGTTGAGTGCACCCAACTAATTTAATTAATCTGGTTAAATTCAGACCTAGATAGGAAGATTTGAATGAATAGACCTGTTATGAACAATAGTATCTGCCATCCAGAAGGACCTTTTCACTACTTTTCTCACATCATACCGATTGACCTTACCGTTAGCTGATTTGCGTAATGTAATGTTAAACTGACATCCAAGCATCTTTCTCTTTATTTGATCAATCTCTATTTCATCCTTGCCAATATTAATTGTTATTTCTTTTATTGCTTTTAATTCACTTCATTAGTTTAGTAAAAACAAATCAATCAAACACCCCCATTTCGTGACCGTAGACAGACTAAATAACAAGTAGATAGTGACCACCTCCCTATGGAATACGATACCCTACTTGCCTCTGCTATATTTGTTAGAGCCGGTTAGGTTTATTTTACATAGGGTTGCGACAACCATGTCACGCATTCATGCATTTACCCGTTTTATCAACTTTTGCATTTAACCAACCAAGATCGATCAGTAGAGGCTGCTACCGCGGCCGGGACTAGGAATCCGATTAAAGGGCTTCCTAATACGTACCTTCACCTCCTAGTCATAAACTTTTCATAGTGGACGACCTTATCCAGGGCGAACGAGAGTCATTCTAGAGATAGGATGCTAAAGAGGGACGACTCCTTATCTTTACCACCTATGTCAAACACCGCTTTTTGGCTTGGTTGACCTAGTTATAAAGTGGATTCGAACGGGTTCCAAGCATCCCACAAATGCTTGGTGGCGACTCTGAACATCTCTTGCATCGTTTCGAGGCCCTTGCCAAGATGAAACCAACCGATATTTAGTGATCCGGTCGAATGCATTTTTACGCCACTGAGCATGGCTTTCAGACTGCTGCTATGCCCACAGATCGGCTAGGTGTCGCAGGTGTCCTATGACAGATGGTAAGTATAACGTTGTGCAATCTAACTTGGAATGAGTCGCCAATGAGCGGTGGACCTCCGAACGTTACTCTCTGGTTGAATAGAATTCACCTTTTATTACTAGACGTGAATTGCAGGCTCAAAGGTATTACTCGACCTAGTGAATGCCATTACTAAACCGAGTACAATGACGCTCGAGCTAGTGTACCGGTGTACTCGAACGAGTGCACTATAACCCAAGAACTGGAAAATTTATGTATTATGGACACTCGACCGAGCACACGAGGACACTCGACCGAATACGCAGTACTCGACTGAGTACACTCGGGCACTCGACTGAGTGCAGATTTCTCGGCAGCCAAATTCGCGTGAATATCGAGTCTCGTATAATCTTATCTTCTTCGTTTTATTCATACTCTTAACCAACCAAATCTCTCTAAAACTCTCCCAAAAACTCAATTGTTTGATCTCTTTGGTTGAATTCAAGTTTCCACCTCATTCTTTATTCCAAATCTTATAATAATCATCCAAAGTCAGGTAATTTTTTTTCCTGTTATTTTTCCCAATTTTGATTTCCTTAGATCTAGGATGATTCCTTCAACTTTTACCATATATTTTCATTTACTTCTTAGATTAATGGTTGTAATTGACTTTATATAACATTATTGATTCCAAAATATGAAATTTGTATGTTGAATTTTGCCTAAAATCCTTTTTTTCAAAAATTAGGGTTTATGTTAGAAAATTTTGATTTTTGTATTTAATCCTTGGTTTAATTATTTCAAAAGGCTTTAATGTTTGCTAGCAATCTTAATTCTTATTTAAAAATCGAATTCTTGTCTCAATATTCAACCAAAATCTTGTTTTTCATGAAAAACATTTGTCTTAAATAAAACTTATTTTTGGTTAATTAAGAGGTGTCGAAATATCCTCTCACATTGGAGATGCGAGACTAAAAGTGTATAAGAATCCTTAAAATTTGTCTTAAAATTGTCATCTTTTCTACCCGGAGTTTGTTGTATGGGTTGATTTTGTAGCATGTCGAGTCTAACAAGGACCTCAAGAAGCAACCATGCCGCACAAGGCCACCAATAACCCGCGACACCTCGTGTAGCCACTACCCGGGGTATTTAAGTGTCATTTTTGATAGCGTGCCCCATAGGAATGCATTCATAGCACTTGCGAGATTGCCTATGGCACCCACTAGGTGCGTGGATACAGCAATTTTGGAGAAGTTGGATATAGAGATAGACATGGATCACATCTTTGAGTTCTTCGGGTTTTTAGGCTTGTACCATCTTAACGAAAGGTGTTACCAGAGTTTGACTCTCGAGTGCTTAAGCGCTTTTCAAAATAACAAGGAGGCCAAAATTGTGTCCTTCCTTGTTAGGAATACTAACTTTGCTATGACATGTGACGCGTTTGCGGACGTGTTGGAGGTTTCAAGAGTTAATGAGTTAAACCTTGATGAACCCACAAAGGAGATGAGAGCCACGAAGTATATATGTGTAATGCCTCCTTCTTGCCCGACTAAGGCAATGGGAGGATGTTACCATCTCGGTTTCCCGAGGTAGTGAATCAGAGTTGCAATTAAGAAACATTTAATATAAATAAAGTATTTAATGAATTACATAACCATGAAGAAATAATAAAGAATACAAGTCATACTACTATGACTCTCTAAAGAAGACTATGTCAACTATCTCATGGTGACTCGACTCCAAGCCTGAAACTCGTCACGTCTCCCGCGTGATGCCCAATCAACCTACTCGCCATATGATCGGAAATATCATATGGATCAACATAGGCCACCCCAAAAATAGGTGACAATTTACACACAACCCAAACACGTTAGTTTCAATAAATAAACATAGAACACGATGCAATATGTAAATATGCAATATGCCAATGAAATGCATAACCCATGACTATTTAACACAACTGGTGTAGGTTCATGTCGTTGTACGCCCAATCAAAAACATTTATATTTCTCAACAATCAACTAGTTAGTGGTTAAGTCGAGGTCGATCCACGGGACGGTGTGCTTTGGGTTCTAAGTCTATCTATCTCAATTTAGGCTAGTGTCACAATTGATTTAGGTTTGAGTTAGTGAGTCTAACCTAATAGAAGCAATAAAGTAAAACAAGCAATAAAGAAAATAAAGATGTAAACAAATAATATATGATACTAGGATGTCTTGGGATCATAAGGGAATCATGGTAAGACAGCATAAATGAGATAAACTGACGCAAGCGACTTATTATTGTTGGAATTGAGTTAGTTCATATCTTATAATTCATAAGAAGATTTAGTTCCCGGAGCCAGGTCATTTGTGACTGTACAACACCTACAAGTCGACTTAATTCTTCCTATTAAACTACATGCATGATAAACCAAATCCTAGGGAATCTTACATCTCGGAGCCGAGTCGGTTAAGACTTTACAACACCTACAAGTCGACTTGGGTTTTCCCTATTCAACTCTATGCATGGTCTAAGAAGGCTTGAGTTGGTTTATATCTTACAAGCCTCATTGAAAAGATAAGAGATGGGTAAAAAATGCAAGGTTTCATAGTCAAGCATTTCATCAAACATAACATGTGCATAAGATGAAGAACAATAAGCAAGCATTCACATGAACTCGTTAAGTATAAATTTATCCCATGACTAACCCCCCTAATCCCGCACAAATCCTAGTTAAGTAACTACTCACTCATTATCATGGGAAACATGTTATCAATGGTGTCCATTATCACAATAAGTATAAACATGTTAAGAGAGTGAGGAAATAAGTAATAAAGAGTACAGAGTAAAGGAATTATACCAAACTTAAGATGAACAATTGGAAAGAAAAAAGAACAATAGAAGAAAACTTGATTGAAAGATGAAGAGTTGTCAATTTTCAATAATAACCCAATAATCTTCAATTACCCAATAACAAAGCTTGAACAATAATAAAGGAAGGATAAATGTGGAATGATTGAGATTAATCTATTCTAATCTACTCCTAATGAAGGCTTAATCTAATCTAAGAGGACTTCCCACTATCGGAACTCTTCTTTTTTCTTGATTATTACAAATGGAGTATATATAGTAGTACATCATTTGGTTAAGCAAGGGTGGGTTAGTAAATAACAATGCAAAGTGTTGGAAAGAGAATTTCACGTCCCGAGGGAAATGCGCAGATTAGGTTGCTACTCCTAACACGATACGCTGGGCCTGGCTTGAGGCACGGTTGATTCTGTAAAGAGATCCGCTCAGATCAAAGATCCATGATCCACTCGAATCATCTTCGGGCCGCTCGGATCAGGACATGGCAGTCCGCTCGTCTGGTGCTTAGGACGCACGGATCTTGGCACAGTGTTCCATCCCCTTGCTTCAAAGCCTACGATCTATGTATACTCTTTATCCTGACTTCATTGGTCGTCGTTCATGCCTCCTCTTCATACTAGTCCGTCTAGGATCGTCAACAAGCTTCCAAATATGCACGGGAGACGGGAATTCCGCTTCATTATATCCTTTCCTATGAGACATTTAAAATGCACTAGGAAAGCAAAGTAGAAAGGATTTGACGGATAAAATGGCCATGAAATGTTATAATAGTATGCAAAATAGGTTCAATTAGGGGACTAAATGTGCGCAATTAAGAGTCACATCAAACATCCCCAAACCGAACCTTTACTCGTCCCGAGTAAAGACGTGACTAGAACTATGACCTTTATTTAAACTATCCTAATAAAATTATAACCGATGTGAGACAATTAGCGGGTCTCACTCCGCTCCTTCAATCTCACAACAAGACATCTATAAGGTAAGATGCCTTCTTGGAAGGCAAGGTGGGGCTTGCCAAAATGGCGATACATCGAAGCATTAATCACACAAAACAAGTAATGGATGCATCTACAAAAGAATAGCCACTTTCCTCATCTAAGTGGCAGAAATTATCTAAAGGGGAAGTAATCTAAGGGTACACATTCGATCTTAGATACGGTTTCTTCAAACTACTAAGCCTAGAAGGATACCAATAAATTACCTCCAAGTTGTGTCAAACTAGGGTATTTTTGTCCTCAATCGCTAATGTTTTTGTCAAGAATAGTCTCCTTATGGTGTTAGAAACACTGTAGGATCGTGGAATTCCCCCTCTTGCCTAGACAAGAAGAAGGGACGTCCCCTTTCTACCATGCATAAAAGTGGATTCCATGGATAAAGGGACCAATGTGTTTTGAGATTCATATGGGAGTTTGCTTTTGTTGTTGTTTTTTTTCCCAAATTTCTTGTGGAATTTAACATTTGAGAACACTTCTTTTTGCCAATTCTTTGATATTTGGCATTTCAATACTTGACAATTTTCAACTTTTTGCATTTTTCTTTTCAACATTTTCAAAGCCACCCCATTTGTAGCGAGGGTGCTTATATTTGAAGCATAGGAGTTCTTATTTTTGTACTCCTCTTTTCTTTGATGCAAATTGCCAACTTTTTATTTTTCATTTCGATTCTTGAACTCAAATTTTGATAATTTTTGTGCCCATTCCCTTTTTGTTGACAAAATGTGATAGAGGTGGAGGATGGTTTCATGGTTTCAAGGGTCACCTTGGAATAAATGGTAGCCAAGGAGTTATCACACCACAAGGTACTCTTGACTAGGCCTTAATCCATGGGTCAAAGGATTCTAGCATGACACATCCTAGGGTGTTTTAGAAGCATTCTAATGAGCAAAGTCTTAAGAAGAAAAAGTATCTACAAGGGCCTTATATACACTTGTCAAGCTTCCCAAATAGATGTTTTCACAAAACTTTCTAACCATGCAACTACATGCCATGATGCAACTAACATATATACAACTCTAATGCATGTGCTTCTATCAACTTTTATGCCATATAAAATAAATGCAACTCCTAACAACACATAGGCACACAAACCGCAACAACAAAATACACCACATCCTCCTTGACATGTAAGCCCATCCTCCTCATAAATAATGAAAAGAGATGGAAGGGAAATAGGGATTAGAACGATCATACCAAGCGGTCTTTACATTCTCTTGCCAATGCCTCAAATGTAGTGTTGTATCTATGTGAGAAGAGAACAAAAACACAAGTATATACAGTTCTACACTACTAAATTAAAAAACATGTTTTTGGTTTTTAAAATTTTCAAATTTTTATCGATTTTGTTTTGATGAAACTAAAGAACATATTTTTGGGATTTTTCGAGATTTTTCATTTTTTATGTATTTTGGAATATAAATTCCCATCCCCCACTTTATTTTGGACATTGTCTTCAATGTACATGTAGGAGTAGGAATGAAAAAGAAAGTACATGTTTTTTGGATTTTTGTAATTATGGAAATAAATGCAATGATATGAATGAATGCATGCTCTAACTAATTGCAATTCTATATGACATATATAATAAATAAATGCAATCTGAACTATACTATATGATGCATGTTTTCTATTAAGCTTTGGTTACTTATGATCAAACCTCCCCAAACCAATTTAAGCACTATTTCTAGTGTAGAAAGGAATAGGTTTGGTCATTAGTGACTATGTATGAATTCTAGTCTATATGCAACTAACTACATGAATCATGTGAGATATAATATAATGCAAACTAATCTAATCATGTGAGATATATTACAATGCAACTATATATATGAATTAACTAATGTAGATGCAATATGAAATATAATACAAATGCAAGTGAGGTGTAAACTAAACGCAAGATGATTTAGAACGAAATGCAACTATACATGAGAGATAGGAAAACAAAGAGTATCATACAAATGGAGGTGGTGTGGTCGACACCTCTTGCCCTTTAACTTGTCATCATCATCATCATTGCGGCACCCACGTCCGCTAGAACCTCCTTGGTCATATCCTCCTCCTTGGCCAAAGAATCATCCACTTTGGCCACCAAAGTTCCCTTCTTGGTTCCCTTGGTTAGGGAATAAAAGGTGCGGTTGAGCCCAAGATGAAAGGGGGCCTTTAGGGTTGATGTACCCTTGTTAAGCCATGTTGTAGTAGGAGGGGTATTGAGCCAAGTAGTTATCAACCCTCCTTTCGTGCACTCCAAGATCGTCATTTTGCATTAGTTGCATTAAATCATTCATGTTTGGAGCTCTTGGGTTTTAGGGAGTAAACGGTACATGTTGTGTGGGGTAGGGTTGAATGGGTACATAGGATGGTGGTGCATTACCCCATTTCGACAACTCACGAGGTTGACGAGGTGCTTCTTCTCTTTGTGCCGGATTGTTATAAATCTCAATGGGGAGGAGGTAGTTCGGCCTAGGCGAATACCGACTCAACCATGGCTCGGTAGGTGGTATGTTCCACCCCAAGAGGACAAGTGAAGAGCATCCCTTTGTGAACCACTCTACACTTCCGGCTTGATTGTAGGAGCACCACCGGTGGTGGTTGAAGATAGCATCCTCATCTATCAAAGTGACCCGATTGAGCTTTTCAAAGCTCTCATGAAGGTTAAACCCGGGGCAAAGTTCATTGGCCAAAATTGTGACTAGGCCTCCCATCACAAAGGTCTTGATATTAGCATTCCCTTGAGCATAGTCACTGAGCCTTGTAAGCATCTCAAGGGGCGTGTTGAAATTATTAGCCCTTGTCCCTTGTACATTCAAGTACGACTCTAAGAAGGTCAAGTCAATAAGGGTGCACCTATCTTGTTCTAGCCTCCCATTGACGGTTCCGGCTATAAAGCGCTCGGTGATCCGAATCACCGGATGTTTGATGGCAAAGGTATAGCATTGTTTGAAGGAATGTAGTTCCCTCCCATAGATGGCTCTCCATAAGTGGTTAACGGTGAAGTCGGAGGGCTTATCGGTGTTTTCCCTCGGCACTTCAAGACCAAAAATGTTTGCAAATTGGTCTAAGGTTAACGTATGGTCTTGATTACAAAGACGGAACTCCGAACAAACATTTCTCCGCGTATTAGTGACAATACGGAGACTACACAAAAACTCGAGGGTAAGACTTAAGTAGGTATCCTCATGAGCATAGAATAACTTCCCAAGACCCAAACCATTGAAAAACATCTCGGTTTGATACCTTATGCCAAGAACTTTTAAAACATCGATATCAATAAATTGAGTAGGCTCGTAATGCTTACCTAACAAATGATCAAATATTTGGTGGTGGCCATCGCTAGTGAAGATTACCTCGGGGAAGTATTCAAGTTGTGTAACACCGTGTATCTCTACATTTTGACGGCCCCTTGCCTCCCTTGGGGTGGATGAAGTAGCACCCTTGCTCTTGCCTCTTAGGTTCATCATTTTGTTGATGGAAATGTTAGGGTTTTGTTTGTTTTTGTGACGTGGATTGTGTGTGGATGATGATATGAGATTTTGGGTAGATAAGATAAGTAAAAAGAGGGATGGTGGGGGTGTTTATAACAAGGAAATGGTGGGAGACGGGCGGACCTGGGCTGGGCTTGGGCGGATAAATTGAGAACCCAGCCAAAAACCCGTGCCAACCCGAGCGTCCCGAAGATGATCCGAACGCCTTATAGCTGCAGCCTGAGTGTCCTTCTCAGGCCGTGTGTTTTATATTCAGTTGGGGACGAGCGGATTGCTGAGGAGACAAGCGTCATCTGCTGGGATGAGCATTTTCATTAGGATCTGAGGAGATTCTTATCCAGTGCAGAAATGTTCCCAAAGCGTTGTCCAGGACGAGCGTCCCAGGGCAGCTTGAGCGGATCCTTCGTCGGGACGAGCGTCTTCTTGACAATCCGGGCAGATTCTTAGACAGAGTTAATTTTTGCCTGTAGCAGGGCTCGGGACTAGCGTCTTACAGCCAGGACGAGCATCCGCGCTGTTCTTCGTCAATCCCTTATTTCTTTCATTTGAATTATTTCCCTTGCACCCTTTTGTGATTCCTTCTTATCGTTTTCTGAAAATATACTCAATGAATGGGTAAGCAACCCTCTCTCACTACTCTCATACAAGAAATATAGAGGTATATATACAATATTGTACAATGCAAAGATTATGGGAAGGTATATATCACAAATGGTGGTTTGAGATAGGACTCCACCAAACTAATTTGAATTGTCGAGATTCTTTGTCCATAGAGCTCAAGGCTCTTAGAAGAAGGTCAAAAGCTTGTGAACAAGCCCCAAATAAGCATAAGTACGGATTGCTCGAATTTAAAATAAAGCTCGTCCAAGGAATCTTGTCGTTCATTCTCTCTTTCACCTTGCCCTTGGCACTTTGGTGTTTACAATGCTTCAATCCCATAGGCCTATGATTCTTATTAACACTTGGCTTGAAGTATGGTTCATTTTCATTCGGACACTTCCACTTACCACCTTCTCCTCTAATTTTGGTGATGATAATAGCACTTGGATTTGTCAATCCTTCCAAAGTAGAAGGAAAATTCTCATAACATTGATGATCGGATACCTAAGGGGTTGGAATTGTGGGTGCCAAATCTCCACAAGTAAGTTCATTTGCAAGTTTGTTTTTGAGCTTTTCCACCAAGTACCCTTTATATGATGATTTGACTTTTTGGAGAAGGTCCACCATATCATCTCCAACAATCATAGGTTCCATGGTAGGTGTGAAATGGTCTTCATAGGTAATAGGAAAGAGACATTCATCTTCTTCATGATAGGATACTTTAAATTTCTTAAGGATGGGCTCCTCAAGTAAGGTGATCTCACAAGTCCATTCTTCTCCCCTCTTCCAAAGGTCCTTGCAAGACACATATTCTTTATAAGTTTCTTTCACGATCTCTTCATCATGGCTATCCTCTTAAGAATCATAAATGGGGACTTCGCTCTTCTTCAATAATTCTTCCTCCACTATCTCGATATTCACATCAAAGGACACGCCCTCATACTCATAAAGGCTAAGCGTTTTCGGCGTACTCAACCTCATATCTTCTTCATGAAACACAACACTTTCATACTCACAAGAGCTCAAGGAGATTGGCTCTTCCCACTTCTCATCAAAGGTAATTCCTTCAAACTCGCATTCTTGATCAATGTCTAAGGAATAGTGAGGAGTAGTTACTTGGGCTTCCTTCATTTGGGTAATTTGAATTTCCAACTCGTCACCTTGGGTAACAATGCCTTGAACAACATTGCCCCTATTTTGGCTCTCCTCTAGCATTTGTTTGAAGAAGTTTTGTTGATCTCCCATCATTTGGAGAATCACATTTTGAATGGGCTCATCTTCTTGTTGTGGGTGTGTGTGAAAGTGGTTGTATTGTGGCATTTGAAGTTCTTTGTGAAGTGGGTTTTGGGAGGGTAGTTGTTGTGGATATTGGATGTGGGGCTTTTGGTGGGAAACGTTAGGGTGTTATTTAGGATTTTCATTGTATGAGTTGTAAGGTAGGTTTGTGTTGACCTGCTCCTCAAACTCCCCATACCTGTTGTAGTCATACTCAAAATATCCACCACAAACTCCATATGTCAAGTCTTGAGCCATCATAGCTAAGACAAGGAAACAACTACAACCAAGGAAACTACATAAAAACGTTACGAACGACCTTGAGGAACAAGTTCCTCAAGGTTAGAGCACAATTAAAATAGACAAACAAACAATAACTTAATCACAAAACACCATCCCAGGCAACGGCGCCATTTTGTTGTAGGTGTGTGTCGTTACACGCCCAATTAAACACATTTATATTTCTCAACAAACAACTAGTTAGTGGTTAAGTCGAGGTCGATCCATGGGATGGTGTGCTTTCGGTTCTCTGTCTATCTTTCTCAATTTATGCTAGTGTCACAATTGATTTGGGTTGGAGTTAGTGAGTCTAAACTACTAGAAGCAATAAAGTAAAACAAGCAATAAAGCAAATAAAGATATAAACAAATAATAAAGGATACTAGGATGTCCTGGGATCATAAGGGAATCATGGTAAGATAGCATAAATGAGTTATATAGATGCAAGTGATTTATTATTGTTGGAATTGAGTTAGTTCATGTCTTATAGTTCATAAGAAGATTTGGGTCCCGGAGCCAAGTCATTTGTGATTGTACAACACCTACAAGTCGAATTAATTCTTCCTATTAAACTACATGCATGATAAACCTAATCCTAGGGATACTTACATCTCGGAGCCGAGTCGGTTAAGACTTTACAACACCTACAAGTCGACTTGGGTTTTCCCTATTCAACTCTATGCATGGTCTAATAAGGCTTGAGTTGGTTTATATCTTACAAGCCTCATTCAAAAGATATGAGATGGGTAAAAAATGCAAGGTTTCATAGTCTAGCATTTCATCAAACATAACATGTGCATAAGTTGAAGAACAATAAGCAAGCATTCATATGAACTCATTAAGCATAAATTTATCCCATGGTTAACTTCCCTAATCCCCCACTAATCCTAGTTAAGTAACTACTCACTCATTATCATGGGAAACATGTTATCAATGGTGTTCATCATCACAACAAGTATAAACATGTTAAGAGAGTGAGGAAATAAGTAATAAAGAGTAAAGAGTAAAGGAATTATACCAAACTTAAGATGAACAATTGGAAAGAAAAAAGAACAATAGAAGAACACTTGATTCATTGATGAAGAGTTGTCAATTCTTCAATAATAACCCAATAATCTTCATTTACCCAATAACAAAGCTTGAACAATAATTAAGGAAGGATTAATGTGGAATGATTGAGATTAATTTATTCTAATCTACTCTTAATGAAGGCTTAATCTAATCTACGAGGACTTCCCACTATCGGAACTCTTCTTTTTTCTTGATTATTACAAATGGAGTATATATAGTAGTATATCATTAGGTTAAGCAAGGGTGGGTTAGTAAATAACAATGCCAAGTGTTGGATAGAGAATTGCAAGTCTCGAGGGAAATGCGCAGTTTAGGCTGCTACTCCTAACACGATCCGCCCGGCCTGGCTTGAGGCACGATTAATTCCGTAAAGGGATTCGCTCAGATCGTAAGGAAGATGCTCAGATCAAAGCTGCATGATCCGCTCGGATCATCTTCGGGCCGCTCGGATCAGGACATGGCAGTCCGCTCATCTGGTGCTTAGGACGCACGGATCTGGGCATAGTGTTCCATCCTCTTTTTTCAAAGCCTACGATCTATGAATACTCTTTATTCTTACTTCGTTGGTCGCCGTTCATGCCTACTCTTCATACTAGTCCATGTAGGATCATCAACAAGCTTCCAAATATGCACGGGAGATGGGAATTCCGCCTCATTATCTCCTTTCCTATAAGACATATAAAATGCACTAGGAAAGCAAAGTAGAAAGGATTTGACGAATAAAATGGCCATGAAATGTTATAATAGTATGCAAAATAGGTTCAATTAGGGGACTAAATGTGCATAATTAAGAGTCACATCAACAACACCGGTACCTGGACACGACCAGCCGTACTTACAACCTCACCGGTGCCTCGGACACGGCAACGACACCACACCTAATAAATAGTTACTCGGGAAATGCCCCTTGTACTAGGTCTGGAGGCCAACCGGATCCCTTGCAAGACATCGTGCATAAACCATTTGAGTTTATCCGTACTCAAGCCATTAATGTGCACATTCCCCTAAGAGTGGGAAGCTCGAAGAGGCGACTCAAGCGTAAGACGGTCTCCCAACCACCTTACGTCTCCATAACAACCATAAGAACCCCAGCAATATCTCTAATACGATACAACAACTATATATGTAACATGAACTACGACTCCGTTTATATGATTCGTCTTAGGGTCAATACCAAATATCATGTTATAATGCATTTCCGACAATATGCGATATTCACCATAATCCTCGATACTAATATGATGCAACACGACTCGTATTATGGAATAACACTAAAAGACACGTAAATATGTACACATATTATCGAAACCGATTAGGATAAACCTACCTTTTTGCAATCTTCATAAGCTAATCAAATCCGACCCGATTCCGTCTCATTAAACCGTCTCATCAAGGTGAAAGGAAGGAAGGAGGAAGGTGTGTGATCCTTTTATCTAAGCTTAAATCCCATTAGGAGGCATTTGTGATGGTTTTAGTGAGAAGAAAAAAGAGGACTTGGCGTAATAAGGAAGAAAAATGAAATGATTTGGATAAAATAGGAATAAAATCCCGAATTATGTATTATCAGGTTGTAACACCCTCTTCTTACTTGGCCAAGGTAATTGGGAGATGTTACCGTCTCAGTTTCCCGAGCTAGTGAAATCGGAAATACAATTAAGAAACTTCATTAATAAATGACAAGTTTAGTTATTACAAACATAAACTAATGAATAAAATACAACTCATGACCACTATACTCTTCTAACCAACCATACTCGTCTCGTGACTTATTGAGCTCGCCCGGTCTTCCGCGTGCTGTCCAAACAATCTGCACTTAACCTGCTACCCATATGATCGGAAATATCATATGGATCGACACAGGCCAACCCGTAAATAGGTGACAATTACACGGACACACAAACGTCAGTTTCAATAAATAAAGTGTGACACGACTCTAGTGTGTGAATATGCAACATGCCTATGATATGGATGACATATTATCATATGACCACCACCATGGTACCGGGACACGACCAGAGATACCGTCAACAACATTGGTACCGGGACACGCCCAGACATACCAACAACCACAAACAGGTATCAGGATACGCCCAGACGTACCGGGTCCGGAAGCCAACCGGATCCCCTGCCAGACGTCGTGTCTCAACCAAACGAGTCCCTCCGTAACTCAAGTCATTAATGTGCACATCCCTCTTGGAGTGGGAAACTCCAAGAGGCGGCCCGAGCGTCTGACGGTTTCCTAACCACCTCACGTCTCCATAACATCGTTTGTTAGTTTTTATTAGATTTAATAAAGGTTACAATAATAGCCAGCAATGTTATAGCATCCTTGGCTATAAATTTGAAGATTTGTGAAGCATCATTAAAGTAATGTTATAGCTGCTTGAGCTATAACATTGAATATTCCTAAAGCAACATTGTGACTATTTCATTCACAAGTATGATGATCAATCAAGTCTATAAGAATTTCAAGATGAAGAGCTTATGATCAAGATGAAGAGATGATCCTACTACTGAAGATCTCCAGGAAGATTAGCTAGTATAGGACATCATCTAATAACGGTGTCTTTGGAATTAATATTGGAAAGATAAAGTTATAACTATTTCACCTATAACTTTACTTACCAAGCTTAATGTTATAGTCATTTGTTCTATAACATTAGGTTGCATTTTGAAGGCACAATTTTAAAGTTTTAAAATTAATTTTCAAAAGCTCACATTATCTATATAGTTTCAAAAATATGTGTATGTATGATTGAGGAAAGATACGGGTTAAGATTGTATAATTTACATGTATCCTATTGGTTAGTTAAACGACTTATGAGTCATCATGCTACCTAACGTTTGCTAAATTGTCCAAACATAAACCCTAAATCCACAACCCTTATTTCGATTGGGGTTGTCCAGTGAGTTTGGCTTGTGAGCCGATTCTCATATTGACTATACTCCTTGCACAAGTAATATACTAGGTTAAATCTAGAATAGATTATCTTAAAATATTTTTATCTTAAACAACTATTTAGATTTATCTTATTTACTTATTTAAAATATTTTGTGGATTAAAGTAAGGAAGATAAGATTTGTTTCTTGTGAAACAAATCATCATACCTCACGGCACTATGAGGCTTTCGAATAAAAACCCTAGTTGCCTCCTCTACTATATATACACATGTGCTTCAGTTTTTCTAATTAACTTTTCGCAATATTAAAACTCCTTTGCAAACAAATCGAGTCAAAATTCTTAATCAAGTATTTTATTTGTTTTTGCAATTCCAAAATCTTTACAAAGTCGTGCTTTAATTTGCTTATTCTTCCGTAATATTACGTTATTAGATAATAGTATTTAAACATTGTTTCTTACTCGTTGATTTGTGTGAACACTTAGAAGAACAATCAAGTGCTTTCTTATTAACGTAAGTTCGATAAAACCGAGTATTTAACGATATTCATTCGAGTTACAACTAGAGTTACTTGTGCGAGTGGGTTAGTAATTTTGTAATCCGTAGAAAGGTACTAAAATTGTTAATCGAGAATAGTGGACGTAGGTTTCGATTTGTGAAGCTGAACCACTTTAAAATCACGTGTGTCACTCGTTCTTGTTGTTCTTTTTCTTTACGTTTTAAGTTCGTTTAATTAATTATTTAAAGTTTAATCAATAAACTTTAAGTAATTAGTTATTTAGTCACGCTCACACGGACATTCGAAAAAGTGGGTTAAAGTTTTAATACTCAATTCACCCCCCCCCCTCTTGAGTATATCGGATCGATAGACTCTTCAATTGGTATCAGAGCCTCGTGATCTTGATTGCCTAACCGCAAAAAGGCTGATCCGTGAATCCTTTTTAGTTTTTATTTCTTATTTGTTTCGTTGCCTTACACGTGTGAAATGGACTCAAATTATCTTAAGTGTCCCGTCTTTGATGAGAAGAATTATGGACTTTGGAAGAACATGATGACACACTACATAAAAGGACATGATTAGGAGTGCTGGACGATTATTAAGAATGGAGCAAACAAAATTTTAGTCGGATCTTCAGAAGGGACTACCTATGAGAAAAAGGATGAACATTATGTGGAGGCTGATTACAAGAAGGCTGAGAAAAACTCGAAAGCGATAAGCCTATTGCAAAACGGCATGACATCGAACGAATTCGACCGTTTTTATTCTTGTACCTCGACTAAGGAAATATGGGATGGTCTTGAATTAGCATATGAAGGAACGACAATCGTTAAGAAATATCGTATTGACTTGTTAATTCAAAAATATGAGCTCTTTACAATGGAGCCAAAAGAATCCCTTGATAGCATGTCTGCACGATTCTCTATCGTCATAAATGAATTCAAAAATCTTGGTGGGAAGTTTGAGTCTGAGGACATTGCCAGAAAACTTATTAGGAGTCTGACCAAAAAGTGGCGTCTTAAGGTAACGGCAATGGAGGAATCAAGAGATCTAACTTCCTTGTTATATCAGGAACTTATTGGAGCTCTTATGGCTCATGATATTGTTCTAGATAACGATGATGCCGAGCTAAGTAAAAATAAGAGCATGGCTCTTCAAGCTTCAGAAAGTGAAAAGGTCGAATCTGACATTGAGGACGAGATACTAAATATTTCGAAATAAGAAAACAAAGTCGTCCAATGATAATAAATCCTTCAATAAGGAAGCAACTGAGTCAAAAAATCCCTTCATCAATAGAGTATGCTTCAAGTGTGGAGATTCTGGTCATATGATCAAAGACTGTCCACATGGGAGGAAATCAAGGACAAGACTAAACTCGAAAAGACCAAAAATGAATTCAAACAAGTCATGTTAGCCTCGTGTTGGGGAGACCTCGACATAGAAGTTAACGAAGGGTCTACAGATGAAGAAGTTGCTAATCAATGTCTAAGCAACGTCCGTCTTGACCTAATTTCAGACAATGACGATGACAACATCAGCTCAAAGTCAGAGTACTGTCTTCTAGGAGAATCTGACTCAAAAATTGAAGAAGAAAAGGTAAGTTATCTTGAACTTAAAAACAAGTTAAAAAGTTATCTAAGAATGCATTAAGAGAATTCTTCGAGCAATCTCTTGATAAGTCTCACGAAAAAGATCCGGAATTAAAGGATTTGAAAGAACAATTTCTTGATATTGCTGAAGAGAATCAACTTCTTAAGGCTAAGGCTAAGAAGCTTAAATCTAAAGTTACAGCTAATATAGCCACAACTTCAGATTCGACAAATGCTGAGAAAAAGGTTATTGAGTCTAAAGTTATAGCTAATGAATCTATAACCTCAGAACTGAAACTCAAGATTAAGCATCTTCAAGCCAAAGTTATACCTACTGAAGCTATAACTTTAGAGTTGAGGAAAGTCAAATAGCTTCTTAAATCTGAAGCTACAGCTAGAGAAGCTGTTATTTTAGACCAAAAGAAGGAAATTGATTCTCTAAATCAGTTGTTGAAGGAATCTAAAACTCTATTATCCGATACTAAGAAATTACATTCGGAGATGGTACGAGTTCTTAATAATAGATTCCAAGACTTTTGTGACAACTATAACGAGAATAATTCATCTAAAGATGTTGAACTGGATCATTCCAGATGTCTAAAAGAAATTCAATCTTTAAAAGATTTCCTCTCACATGCTAGAAAGGTTCATTATAAGTGGGAAGGAAGCACAAAAGTTCTAAATTTTCTAGTTGAGCAATCAGACAAGTACATGAAAATGGGTTTAGGACATGAGTGCTATGGTCGTAGAGACCACTCTAAATGCAAATCAACTCCTTCCGAATAAGATTTCAGGAAGAGAAAATATGTCAACTTACGTGAATAGATCATTTGCAATTGTTGTGGTCATACAGGACATATTCAAGACAACTGTGTTATACACATGGAAGATTTACGCAAAGGCATTCAATTTGTTAAAGTGACTAACACAGTAGTTGAAGAACTCGATATTCCCACCCGTTGGTTCTATGATATCAATTTTGATTACAAGAAAAATAGCAATGAATCTAGACAACCACAAAAGCCTACAGAGTCTCATAAGACTAAGGCTCCCCCTAAGAAACCACATGAAACACCTAGAGCTTACCGTAAGTCTAGGACATCCCCTATTCATAACCAATCATCTATCAAACGAAAAACAATTACACAAGTCTTGGTTAGAAAAGACCTAATCTTTAGGGTGACTAACACTAAATGACCCAACCTTGCTTGGGTACCTAAAAATTGTATCTAATTGTTTTGCAGGTTATGGTGAACGAGAATAATCTATGGTACCTTGATAAAAGATGTTCAAGGCATACGACTGGTGATACAAATTTATTTCTTTCACTCGAGCCCTTTGATGGAGGTAAGGTTACCTTTGGAGATAAGAAGAAAGGTAAGGTTGTTGGTGTAGGAAAGGTCGATATTTCCACTTCTCATGCTATTAGTGATGTTTATCTTGTTAGAGGACTCGAGCATAATCTACTTAGTATCTCTCAATTATGTGACAAGGGAAACAAAGTTGTTTTTCATTCGGATACTTGTCGCATAATAATTTAAGGAACAAGTAATGTTATTCTTGAAGGTCACCGTAAAAGGAATGTCTATATGATTGATTTAAATGCAATTCCTACTAACTCGTTTACATGCATGAAAGCTACCTTAGATGATCCGTGTTTGTGGCATAAGAGGTTTGCCCACATTAGCACAACAATACTTAATAAACTAAAGAAAGGGGAATTGGTTGAAGGGTTGCCATCAATCAAATTCGATCAAGAAACGCTATGTGACTCGTGTGCTCGATGCAAACATGTGAGATCGTCATTTAAACCAAAGAGAGTGGTAAGCACCAAGGAACCACTGGAACTAGTACATATTGATCTGTGTGGCCCAATGAAGGTAAGAAGTAGAGGCGGATCCAGGTATATTTTTGTTCTAGTTGATGACTACTCAAGGTATGTTTGGCCTCTCTTTTTAAATTCAGAAGATGAAACTTTCGTTGAGTTTGTAGTTCTAATGAAGCTTGCCCAAAACAAGTATAAATCAAAGTTAGTTTCTATCCGTACGGATCACGGCACTGAATTTGATAACCATCCCTTTATAGAATATTGTAGGGAAAACAGTGTGGGACAGTTTTTCTGCACCACGAACCTCACAACAAAACGGTGTTGTTGAGCGTATGAATTGAACACTAGAGGATATGGCACACACTATGTTATTGTGTAGTGGTCTACCTCGTAATTTTTGGGTTGAAGCTATTAGTACTGCTTCTTATGTTCATAATCGAGCTTTGGTTAGACCTATCATTAAAAAGACTCCGTATGAGCTTCTAAGAGGACGAAAACCTTATATCTCATCTTCGTTGCTTCGGGAGAAAATGCTTCGTCCATAACAATGGCGAAAACCGTTTAAGTAAATTTGATTCTAGGAGTGACGAAGCTGTTTTCGTTGAATACTCTAATCATAGTAAAACATACAAGGTTTTTAATGAAAGAACTTTATGCATCGAAGAAAGTGTTCATGTTATTTTTGATGAGAATAATAAGTTTGAAAAGCTGAACAGGATGAGGAAGAAGATATGAATGAACCTGATTTTCGTCTATCTAAAGGTGATCTCCTAGAGCTGGATGAGGAAGATAAAGAAATTGAAGGCACAAATGATGAACTTGAAAACCCAACAAATGAAAAGGGAAAGAGAGATGAGGTTATAAATGATTATACTATAACTTCCTCTCAAGACAAGAACTTGGAAACTGTAGTTATACCTGAAGAAGCTATAACTTCAAATCCAAACAAAGATATAGAATCTAGTCTTATACCTAGATCTACTATAACCCCGGGATTAAATTCAGACGGAACATTTCTTGGTTCCCAATCATTTGAAGAAGGTGAGCCCAATTCGAATAACATTGACGCGTCTTCAATCTCTAAGAAATTGAAATATAAAGACTCTTATCCCATGGAAAACATTATTGGGAACTTACGGAGAGGAGTTGAGACTCGCAGAGGGTTGAACAACTTTTTCTCTTTCTATTCCTTCCTCTCCAACATTGAACCTACAAATATCAAAGAAGCCCTTGCCGAATCCGATTTGATTGTTGCCATGCAAGAAGAATTGTAACAATTTGAAAGGAATAAAGTTTGGCACTTGGTTCCAGGAACAAAAGATAGATCCGTCATTGGAACAAGATGGGTATTTAGAAATAAGCTAGACGATACAGGAGTTATAGTACAAAACAAAGCAAGATTGGTTGTGCAAGGGTACAATCAACAAGAAGGGATAGATTACGACGAGACCTTCACTCCTGTCACTCGTCTAGAGGCTATACCATTATTAATTGCGTTTGCAACTCACAAAGGAATGAAACTATATCAAATGGACGTTATGACCGCATTCCTTAACGGTTATTTAAACGAAGAAGTCTTTGTAGAGCAACCTCCGGGATTTCCGGATAGCAAGTTTTAAAACCATGTTTATAAATTAGATAAAGCTTTATATGGTTTGAAACAAGCTCATAGGGCTTGGTACGACAGATTTTCAAAATTTCTGCTTGAAAGCAATTTTAAGAGAGGATCTATTGACAAGACCTTGTTTCTAAAATCTGAAGATTCCGATTTATTAGTTCTACAAATCTATGTTGATGATATTATTTTTTGTTCAACTAATGACAAATTGTGCAAGTACTTTTCAGATTTGATGACCCCAGAATTCGAAATGAGCATGATGGGAGAACTCAAATTCTTCCTTGGACTTCAAATTAAACAAACTAGTGAAGGGACTATCATCCACCAGCAAAAATACATCAATGAACTAATCAGAAAATTCGGAATGGAAAATTCTCATTCTATGTCCACTCCCATGTTCACCGATAAGAAATTGGCATTAGACGAATATGGTAAGTCTGTTGATAAAACAACTTACCGAGGTATGATTGGTTCACTCCTTTATCTAACTGCTAGTCGTCTAGATAATATGTTTAGTGTATGCGTATGTGCTCGATTTCAATCGTTCCCTAATGAATCGCATTTGATAGCAATTAAGAGAATCTTGAGGTATTTAATTGGTACGTCGAAATTATATCTGTGGTATCCTCTTGGGTGTAACTTTGATCTCATAGGGTGTTCAGATGCAGATTATGCAGGTTGTTTGCTTGATAAAAAGTGTACTTCAGGCATTGCAACGTTTGTTGAACCATTTATTATAACGTGGGGGTCAAAGAAGCAAAATTCAGTTGTCTTATCTACTGCTGAAGCCGAACATATTGCTGCTGCTTTGGTATGTTCTCAACTTTTATAATTAAGCAACAATTATGTGATTATGGTATAGATGTGGGATGTATTCCTATTTTATGTGATAATACGAGTGCTATAATTATTTCCAAAAACCCAGCACAACACTCTCGTACTAAGCATATTGATATTCGACACCATTTTCTACGTGACCACGTCGGCAAGGGAAATATAAAACTTGAATTTTATAGCACATAAAAACAATGGGCAGATATTTTCACAAAGGCTTTGGCTAGTGAACGTTTTGAGATTTTACGGTTGGAAATTGGTTTAATTGGTGGCAACTACTCACAAATATTTACGATCTTTATGAATGACTAGAAATAGACGAGATTGTATGACTGTGTCCGTATTTTCCGCTGTAAGTATACTCCTGTTAAATATTATATTATGTTACGAGAACATTCCGTCTGCTAGTCATATATTATGTGTAATTTACTAACCAATTTTCTCATCACAATATTTCCTTATTATATATCATAGCCGAAAAATTCTACCCAAAATATCTTCATAATCTTTGCTAATATTTACCCATGTGATTTACCAAAGGTCTATCATCATATTATTGCCATACCTCATAGAAGATTTACCCTAATCAAATCTTTCCTAATCTAAAAAAAAAGGAAAGAATCTTACCTAAATCTTTAGCCACCTATATTCACTATCCTACACATACCATAACTCAATTTCTTTTACCACATCTTAAATACCCCACCTCCCTCACGTCTCCATCGGCATGACAACTCTCAAAATTTTTACCTTCTTAAAACTCTCCCACACTCAACCTCACCACCCATCATCATCATGTCTCCACCAACAACTCGCCTCAACTCGGTCTTCTACTAAGACCGGATCATCCATACCACCATGCAATAAGCCCAACCAAACCGCAACCACCTCCCCATCTTAACCAAACCCAAAACCCACCAATCCCAATCATAACCGGGCTGAGACTAATCTCGAGGGAAAGCGCCGTAAGCTTAACAAAGGTAAAAAGAAGGCTATTGGTGTTGAGGATTCGGTTGAAGAGACGAAAATTGTGGTTAGCCGTAATAGTCATCAAAGAACCTTGTTTCGAGAACATATGCCGAATGCCACGATGATGGGTCTTGATAAAGTTCTTCTTATCACGGAGGAAAGGACTCGGGTAAACCGTGTTTTGCGATACGGTATCCATGGAGGACAATCTTATCCCAAAAAGTGGTATACAATGATCGAAGCTTTGTAATTCTTCAATGATTTATTGACTTTCTAAGAATGGACCAAAATTTGCTCTATGACCGGTCTCGTTTATCCTATTGCGGTAATTCAATTCTATGCTTCGGTTTCAGTTAAGAAGAATGTGTTACATGCAATGGTTAATGAGTCCGAAGTCACAGTTTCCCTTGATGATTTTCGCACTCTGTTTTCCGTCCCTGATGATGGGGTGGAAATTAATCCGAGTGCGTAATGGGGAGATGTGACGGAGGAAGAAAAGCTTCAAATTAAGCGTTCTTTTGATGATGGTGCTACGAGGTCTAGTAATATGTTGGCGGGTATGTTTACACTCAAATTGAAATTATTTTTAAATTTTCTATGGAACACGGTGGTTCCAAGGCGAGGGGGCCGTGACAAGTTGTCGAGTTATGAGATGGTATTGGTCTTGAAATGGCTTGAAGGTGTTAAGGTTATTCTTCCCCGACATATTTTTCATCGCATTATTCAAACAAGTATTTCCGTAACCGAGGACAAATTTTATACTACTTTGGATTTGCCCTGTGGTATGTGGCTTTCTCGTTTATTGGAACACAAGGGGGTTGTTAGTCCTACTAGCTACGGGGTAATGGTTAAAGACGAAATGTGTGATACACATCTTAAATTAATGAAAGTAGCCGCGGTTGGACCCTAGTTAATCTTTTTGTCAAAGGGAAGTGTGGTGGAAAAGTCGTCGGATGTGGTGGTGGTCGTGGAACAAAAGTTGGACTCATTTATGACGAGTATTTGTCAAAAAATAAATGTTCAAAATAAGTTGCTTGCGGAGTTGGTAGCGGGTATGGCAAAGGAGAAAGATATGACTCCGGTGTAATGTTACGGGGAATGCCGAGGTCCTAGCCTACTTGTGTGGGTTAGAAGGACGTGTTGAGGCTATGGCTCGTGATGCGGATAGAGCGGCTCGTGAGTGTGTCCGTCAATCCAATTTGTTGTCTAACTTGGTGATGTGAACATTATTTGCGCACATTTAGTCCCCTAATTGTGCCTATTTTGCATACTGTTATAACATTCTATGGCCATTTTATCCGTCAAAACCTTCCTATTTGCTTTTCTATCGCATTTCATATGTTTTGTAGAAAAGGAGATAATAAGGCGGAAATTCCCGTCTTTCGTGCATATTTGGAAGCATATTGACGATACTAGATGGACTAGTATGAAGAGGAAGCAAGGACCAAAGACCAATCCCACAAGAATAAAATGGAAGTGAACAAAAAGGGAAGAAAAGAAGAAGAATCACTGCTGAAGAACAATCCGAGCGGTTTGTCTCCAATCCGCCCGTCCCCTTACAGCACAATCCGAGCGGATTTCCTCCAAAGACGCTCGGATTGCCCCGCCAGAATCCGCCCGGATTCCGTCGAATCCGCTTGTCTTCCATCAACAGAATCCGCCCGTCCCGACCCCAATACGCACGGATTTCTTCACAGCATAATTTCGTCTTCTCCAAGCTACAAAGAAAGAAGCCCTTCCTTCGAGAAATACCGGCTCCTCCCTATACCATTTAAAAAGTGTAATTACTAGTTTAGCCTTTAGTTAACCCTAAATGCATCCACCTAATTTCCACTATAAATACCCCATCTTTGTAATTAATCAAGGGTGGTTTTTAGGAGGAAATTCTCTTAGATTAGATTAGGAGTAGATTAGAATAAATTATCATTTAATGTTTCCATAAATTACACATTAATCTCTCCTTAATTATTGTTCAAGTTTATTATTTAAGTTTATTATTGGGTAATTGAAGATTATTGGGTTATTATTGGGAGATTGACAACCTTCCATCAATCATCAAGTTTATTCTATTATTCTTTGCATTATTATTTGGATCATCTCGAGTTTGGTATAAATCCCTTTACTCTTTAATCTTTATTGTTCATTTCTTCATTCTATTATCATGTTTATACTTGTTGTGATGTTTGACACCATTAATGACATGTTTCCTATGATAATGAGTGAGTAGTCTCTTAGCTAGGATTAATGGGTAATTAGGGGAAACCAACATGGGATTGATCCATGCTTAATATAATATATTCACATGATTAAATTGCTTGCTTGTTGTGATGTCAACTTTATGCACGTGTTATGTTCGATGAAATGCCAAGCCAATGAATCCTTGCATTTACAACCATCTCTTATCTACTCAACTTGACTTGTAAGATATAAACCAACTCGAGTCTTGTTAGACCATGCATAGAAGTTGATTAGGAGGAAAGTAAGTCGACTTGTAGGTGTTGTACAATCTAATCGATTCGGCTCCGGGACCCAACTCTTCCTAAGAACCGTAAGATATAACCCAACTCGGTTCCCCCACAACATTAATTGCTTGCAACATTGTGAACATGTTTGTATGATCAACACCATGAATCCCCTATGCCCCCATGATATCCTAGCACTTTTTATCAATTATTTACACCCTTCCTTTTATTGCTTGTTTCACCTTATTGTTTGCATTAATCTAGACACAACTACAAACCCCATCAATTGTGACACTAGCATAAATTGAGATAGATAGATTTAGAACCCAAAGCACACCGTCCCATGGATCGACCTAGACTACCACTAACTAGTTGGATGTTGAGTATTATAAATGTGTTTGATGGATGTGTGACGACCAACTCTTGTCCCATCACTTGGCTAGTCAAGGAAGGGTTATTTGGCAAGAAGGGAAAGCTATGCATGCGGAGATGGGACTCATTTTTGAGGCTACAAAGGCATTGTCATTGAAAGTGATTAACTTTGAGGCGTGTCTCACGACACAAGCCAATCGTGTGCAGTCTTGCTTTGATCGTCTCGACTCTCTTGAGGTTAGGACTCATCCCGGTTATGTGAACCCCAATGTCAAGAAACACGACATTCCTTAAACCCGTCCTAACCCAACTCCTTGCTCTATTTCTTTATTAGAATTATCTTTTGTTATTTGTCTATTCGGCCCATTTTGGCACTTAATACTTTATTCGGCCCTTTGGCAAGTTATGTTTATTCGGCCCATAGGCTTTCACATTTTCGATTTGTATTACACATATTCTATTATGCTTGCTTATCATATATTTGCTTCTCGTGTGTGTTTGCATGTTTATTTCTTTCCTCGGTCTATATTATTCTAGTTGTTTTATGTCTTGTTCTCGTATTTTTGATGATGTCAAGAGGGGGAAGAAATGACCGTGACTTAACTATTTGACTAAGCTTGCTCCTTGTCAGAACCTTTAATCTCTTAAGGTCCTTAGATGCTATGACTTTGAATATAAGTAGTTTGTTCTTGCGTTCGACTGACTATTTTATTTATTGTATTATATTGAGGGGGAACTTCTACTTAGTCACAAATCATAAGAGACTTGTCATCCTAAAAAAGGGGGAATATGTTGGACCATATAGTTATATGATTTGTTTTGATAATGACAAGTATGTTTTATAATATATACTCTTTGCGCATAATCGTTTGTTAGTTTTTATGAGATTTAATAAAGGTTAAAATAATAGCAAGCAATGTTATAGCATCCTTGGCTATAACTTTGAAGATTTGTGAAGCATCATTGAAGTAATGTTATAGCTGCTTGAGCTATACCATTGAATATTCCTAAAGCATCATTGTGACTACTTCATTCACAAGTATGATGATCAATCAAGTCTATAAGAAGCTCAAGATGAAGAGCTTATGATCAAGATGAAGAGATGATCCTACTACTAAAGATCTCCAGGAAGATTAGCTAGTATAGGACATCATCTAATAACGGTATCTTTGGAAGTAATATTGGAAAGGTAAAGTTATAGCTATTTCACCGATAACTTTATTTACCAAGCTTAATGTTATAGTCATTTGTTCTATAGCATTAGGTTGCATTTTGAAGGTACGATTTTATGGTTTTAAAATTAATATTTGAAAGCTCACATTATCTATATAGTTTCAAAAATATGTGTATGTATGATTGGGGAAAGATACGGGCTAAGATTGTATAATTTACATGTATCCTATTGGTTTGTAAAACGACTTACGAGTCGTCATGCTACCTAGGGTTTGCTAAATTATCCAAACATAAACCCTAAATCCACACCCCTTAGTTCGACTAGGGTTGTCGAGTGTGTTGGGCTTATGAGCCGATTCTAATATTGACTATACTCTTTGCACAAGTAATATATTAGGTTAAATCTAGAATAGATTGTCTTAAGATATTTTTATCTTAAACAACTATTTGGATTTATCTTATTTAGCTATTTGAAATATTTTGTGGATTAAAGTAAGGAAAGCTAAGATTTTTTTCTTGTTAAACAAATCATCATACCTCACAACACTATGAGGGTTTCGAATAAAAACCCTAGTTGCCTCCTCTACTATATATACACATGTGCTTCGGTTTTTCTAAATAACTTTTCGCAATATTAAATTTCCTTTGCAAACAAATCGAGTCAAAATTCTTAATCAAGTATTTTATTTGTTTTTGCAATTCGAAATGTTTACGAAAAGTCGTGCTTCAATTTTCTTATTATTCCATAAGATTACGTTATTAGATATTAGTACTTAAACATTGTTTCTTACTCGTTCATTTGTGTGAACACTTAGAAGAACAATCAAGTGCTTTGTTATTAACGTAAGTTAGATAAAACCGAGTATTTAACGATACTCATTTGAGTTACAACTAGAGTTAGTTGTGCGAGTGGGTTAGTAATTTTTTAATCCGTAGAAAGGTACTAAAATTATTAATCGAGAATAGTGGACGTAGGTTTCGATTTGTGAAACTGAACCACTTCAAAATCAGGTGTGTCACTCGTTCTTGTTGTTCGTTTTCTTTACGTTTTAACTTCCTTTAGTTAATTAGTTAAAGTTTAATCAATAAACTTTATGTACTTAATTATTTAGTCACGCTCATGCGGACATTCTAAAAAATGGGTTAAAGTTTTAATACTCAATTCACCACCCCCCCCCCCCCACCTCTTTAGTATTTCAGATCGATAGACTCTTCACTTTCTTGCATGTATTATGGCCGTTTCTTATCTTTAGCTTCCCACTTTGCATATTCTTTGAGGTTTTGTGTCCTTTGTAGGAGAGGAACGCTAACTTACACTTATGAAGCAATTTGGAGCTAAATGGATCACATCTAACGACCAAACAACAAGGAGGAGACCGATACTAATCACCTCAGTAGTAGAATGGGCAATGATGAAGACCCCCATGACCCCTCAAATGATCTCCACGGATCTTGAGGCATACAAAGAAGAAGAAACTATGTTGATCCTTGATCCGAGCGTCCCAGGAGCAGCCCGAGCGTCCCGAGAATCAGACCGGGCGTCCCAAGAACAACCTGGACATCTCGAAGCTCAGATCGAGCATCTCACCCTCGGGCCGGCGGCTCCCTATGCAGCATGAACGTCTATTAAAGGGAGGTCGTGAGGCTCTATGGGGACTTGCAAGGCATTAATCCTCTTCTTAGGGACTTAATCATCATTTAAGCCCTTAGTTACCCCATTGTTTTAGGGGATTAAGAACCAAGTTTTAATCAAGTTAATTTACCAATTTAGTTTAGTAGATCTTACTAATCAAGTAGCAGTTACTGAATTCAATATTAATCAAATCTTAATCTCTCTTTAATCATTCAAGTGTTCTTAGATTTAGTTGGGTAATTTGAAAACTATTTGGGGTTTATTGAAGAATTGACAACTCTTCATCATCCATCAAGTTGTTCTTCTATTATTCTATGCTTATTATTTGGATCATCCTTAAGTTGGTATAATCTCTTTTACCCTTTGCTTAATTAATTATTGCTTTACTCATTCACCATGTTTAACCTTTTTAGTATGACTGACACCCTTATTAACATGATTATCATGACCATGAGTGAGTAGTCTTCTAGCTAGGGTTAATGGGGATTAGGGGAGTTAAACATTGGGGTAGATCCATACTTAATCTAATATATTTTCATAAGATTGCTTGCTTGTTGTATTTTCAACTTATGCACATTTTATGCTTGATGAATTGCTTGATTGACAACCTTGCATGCATCTCTTATCCATTCAACAAGACTTGTAATATATAAACTAACTCAAGACTTGTTAGACCATGCATATAGTTGAATAGGAAGAAATTAAGTCGACTTGTAGGTGTTGAATAGTCTTGACCGACTCGGCTCCGGGACTCAAATCTTCCTAGGAATGGTAAGATATAAACTAACTCGATTCCACTACAACAATAATTTGCTTGCATCTATATAAACATGGTTGTATAATCACCACGATGAATCCCCTATAAACCCATGACACCCTAGTGCCTTAATCAATTATTTACAATCCCTATTTGTTTACTTGCTTTGTTTTGCTTTCATTTCTTTACATTTCATTGTTAAGTAGTTTAGATTGCAAACCTCAAGCTCAACCCAATTCGTGACACCCTAAGACATAGCTCTCTAGAACCGATAACTTGATTCAACACCCGTCCTTTGGGATCCGACCTTTTCTTGCCACCTTACTAAGAGTAGTTAGTTGAGTTTATAAATATCGTTTTATTTGGTTAGCTTAGACGACAAAGTTTTAAACCGAATAATTTAGCATGATTGGTAACAAATTACTCGTAGTAACATAAATCACAACACACTTTAAAAACACACTTTTATAAACTAAACTTGTACTTAAATTCCTAGTTATATGTATATTACCAACCTTTGCAACAAATCCGCGAAACTTATTAATGCAGCTACATACATCGACAACCACAAGTTATAATTCAACTTCTAATAAAATTTGATAAAGATAAACACATCACGTTAACAATAATAAGAGTATTAATCGCATATCCTTTACATAGTCACGGGTGACAACATTCCTAATGTCATATCTTACTCATTAACAATCTTGTTACCTATGTTATAACATATGTTACTCCAACAATCTGGTCATAAGATCCTATAATAAACGAATAGTTAAATTCACATTATCATATGCTAAGGGTATTACTCTGACTTGTACAACCAACACATAATCAACTAATTCAGTATTTTCCTATTCTCTTGAAACTCATTTCAGACCACAACAAGTTATGTACGACCAAATCAATTGACCCTTAAAAACATAGATATTGCACAACATATATTAACCAAGCCAACGTGATCACATACCAATATATCACACTATCTTCCTCGCCTGCTTTATTCTTAGTTCTAAATAGAAAATAATTTTTAATTTTTTTTTAATCCTCACCTATACCGTTCGTGCAAAGACAGCAAATAAAACATAACTTTCAAATTTCAAGGTTTTGACCCCAACTTCCTTGTCAACAATCATAACATATGACAATCCCACAGAAGAAAACAATAAAATTAACATTACCAGGATTTATTTTAATGTCATAACTTGTCACTTACGTAATCAATTAAACTTTCACAATCAACTCTATCTTTATCTAGTTAAGATTCATGTTGTTTACATAGACAATACTATATAACATCATGCCGATAGAATTACCAAATATAACATTTTCATTTTTACCGCATATCAGCGAACATAATATATGTGATTCTATCATTAACATCATGACAGCACATTATTAGACTATACTAGGGGAGTCGGAAAACACGGTAATGCAACTTTTATTAAAATCTTGTCGTTAAAATATACCTTTACAATGTTAGAAAACATGCTATAACTTTCAAAATCACAAATAAATAACCTCTTAACTATTTCTTGAGTTTTTAAACTTTTTTAGCAAATACAGAGAGTAATTGACATATGAGAACAAGAATTAAGTCCATAACTCAAATACTCAATTTATAAGGATTTTTACAGCTCAAATGGTCTGAACAGAATTTTATTAGCATATTGTTACAAATCTGAATCAACTTGCAAAAATCACCTTTAAATATTAAAACAATAAGATTTAACGCGGGTTATAAATTTGAAAACGTATACGAATCCTTTAAATAGAGAAGTTCGAATCATGCGTAAATTATAAGTACATATTAAATCGAAAATTTTACAAAATTATACGTCGAAAACATGACTGTACAGTAACATTATGACCACTGTCCACTAAAACATTTATTTCTCCTAAACCGTAAATCATCAAAGCATGAAACCAGTGGCAAATGAAATCTAACACACAGAACTATCACATATTAAAATTTCGTCCAAGTACAATCAATAGGTCAGAAACGAAAGTCGAAACAACTAGGGGTAAAAATATGAGAAATTAATCAAGCTTACAAGCAAACTTCACAATCTTAACACATTGCATAACATATAAAAGTAAAGATAAACCAATCGTATTGCTAAATAATAATAATAACTAAACATTACCCTCCAAAAAACAAACTTCTATTGCTAAATAATAATAATAACTAAACATGGTCATACAACATTAATCCTAAAACGATAATTTCTATTGCTAAATAATAATAATAATAACTAAACATGATTTCGGGTAACACAATCCGCATATCACTAGACATGAATTATTATCTACTTGCACACATTATATGCATCCAACGATTCATAGCATCCAATAAATTAACTTAATCATAGATTTATCAATATATACAATGTCAACTCAATTCAAGATATCTGTAAGATGAGTCACAAGCTATGCCAAACAATAAACATTCACGCTACACACCCTAATGCACACGGCCTATGGCCAAATTCACAATCAAACTTACCTCAACTCCGCGTCCTGCAACAAGGTTAGAAATTTCTATCTTAAGAATTGACCCTTAAGACACAAAATACTTTCTAATTACCCCACTCGTTCAATTTTTCTCGAGGTGACTGGTTCAAAATTGAGAGGGCCATAGTACGAATTAGGTGCGCTTTCCTAACCGTACAAAGAGGGTCTCATTACAGTTTCTACCCGGGGTTCATTTTATTAGACACATCTTAAGTTAATTATTGTTCATTGGTTTAGGCCTGAGGATCGTTTTGCTCTGATACTACTTTGTAACACCCCTATTTATCCAAGTGTCTTACTAGGCATTCCTAGGTAAATGAATTTGTTACCATCTCAGATTGACCGGGGTAGTGAATAACAAAGTAAGACAAAATGCGGTACTTTAAATAAATAATGTTAAGTGGCCACATTATATTGTTCTAAAATAGATAACAGTAATTAAATAAAATACAACTGCAGCAAAAACTAATAAAAACGAATGATAAATAGTGAAAGTCCATTCTATGTGATCTAGACAGCTAAGTATATCCCAGTGCCTCACGCCCTTCTGCTCCTGTCGAAGCCAGCTCTATTAGTGGACTTTAAATGACCCTCCCCGATAGTCGACTGAATCTAAAATTTTCCCGACGACAGGTCCTTGGCTCAGTCCCCTTGAGCCGCCTCGTGTCGCTATAGTCTTCAGGTTGTAATATTCGATTGACCTGAGGACTATACTATGACTTTCGCCTTGTCCAAGCCTCAGTCAAACTGGGGGCTCTGTAAATACATCGTTTCTACACATTCCGTCAACCACCCAGTGATGATTGGGCCGCATGTTTACCACACAGAGCGATGTATGACATTTCATAAGTTCCTCGACAAGTGATAGCTCAAACAATCGAGTCAACCTCATAGTCGTCATCTACGTGCCGATACGGTCGTTTTGACAGTAATTAGAGTACATTTGGAGTCAAAGTAAAAAACTGTTTCTATTTTCAAAAAACTGTCTTAAGCCGAGTCGAAATGTTCTAGAATATTCTAGAGTTTTAGTCCTAAATACTTATTGTTTATGATTAAATCTCGGAAAATATCTTATTTACGGAATAAGGAAGCATACATCTTCCCTAGTTCCTAATTTAAACCGCGGAAATCTTTTTTGCTGAGGAGGAAACTGCCCAAGAGAAAACGCAGAAGGAGCTGCGCCTCTTGGAACGGCCGCAGTTCCTGCTGCGCCTCTTCCGGGGCTGCTTTTTCCTCAGTTTCCAGAATCTTTCCATATTTATTTCTTAATCCGACTTTTTCCTAAATCCCTCCTCGTGATTAGTATTAATAGAGGTCTACAGCTCAGATATTTTTCACGCGAGTGTACGCCCTTCTCTTATCCCTTTGCATTCTAGGAACGCGCTCTTGCTTTTTGACGCCTACGTGCTTGCTCTACGCGACCACGTATGCTCAGATAATTCTGAGTACCAGTCTGTTAGGTTCATATACCTATTATTAGACTCTTCTAATAGTGAACTAATTAACATATTAACTCAAGTTTTTTAGATCTAGTGCATGCATAACTAAATAAGAGATAAAATAAGAAAAACAATGTTCCTTACATTGTTATTTTCGGATTTTGGGCACATGTAAGGTCTCCTACCTTCACTTGTTCTTTAGCTATGATGTTAATGGAAGATACTCCAACCTTGGTCTCAAAGTAGAAACCCTCCTCAAGAGATGCACCCAAGATTAGCCCTTATCTCTACTAAATAATATTTGCTAGATATTTATTTAGTAGTCTACCTTAAAAATGACTACTAACACTCATATATTACATTAATAATATTATTTGTATACTTGAACAATTCGGATTGAAACTTCTCAAGTTTTAGAGAGAGAAAACCATGAATGAGAGAGGTTTCGCATTTAACATATTTTGAGAAATGGTAGTGTAAAAATAAGAAGTATAAGATTCCTCTCACTTTTGAGTGAACCGTCCAAATGCTATATATAGAGCATTTTTGGTCTTCACAATTTGTCTTCTACAAAATGCTTTTAGTGTGTAGGTTGTAGGCTATGATTATAAGGTGTGTCATAAGATGTTGGAGCATCTTTCCAACAACTAAATGACAAAACCAAAAACTCCACCATCGTCACACTTTGGACGGTACATTTGTGCCTATATGGGTCCATTTTTGTCTTATAATATTTGTCCCACAAATGCTTATAAGTCTTATTTTTAATTATCTTACATAATTAAATATTAATTTGATCATACAACAATTATACGACAAATTAATAAACATATATTCACTCAGCTTATTGAGTAATATTTTATCAATATATCAACATATAATGGGTCCCATAATAGCTAGTTAGTTAAATTTACAACCTCTTGTAAAATGTAAATAACTAATTACCTCTACGTCGAAATATTTATAAAACCTCAACATAATTTGGTGAATTAATTTATTAATCCACTAAATCGAATCTTTTTTAATCGAATTACAATAAGATACAAATTTTCTCTCATAAATATAAATTGTTCTCATTTAAGAAATTAATTAACTTGTATCAATATACAACTGATTAACTTTACTGATTAGGACATCATCCTATAGGTGTGACCTTAAGGGATCAACTGACCACCACCGTCCCACGACAGTAACGTCAAAATCTAGCAAGCCAATCGTTACCGATTAATGTTGATCAGTTGATTATATAAATAAATCATCCCCTACATATTCTTATTATGAAATTTGATTGTGATTTTAAATCATGTGATCGCACTATCGTTGAGGACACATACTCCAACAATCTCCCACTTGTCCGAGACAAGTGTGCATCACCAATTCTCTTGTCCTATTACAATCTCCCACTCAATGCAAGGTGTCTTGCAGGCCGTACTTGAATTTGATCATATCTTGAGTGGTTTTCTTGATCTGGAGAGTAACTGTCTGACCGGAATTATCTACCGTAGATACCTTCCGAGCGTGGCCACGCATTTTCAGTTCACTACTCCTCGAGTGGCCCTGAGATTTTAAACAACCCTGACAAGGGGGTGGACAATTCCTATCGCACTATTCCCTTCGTATAACCACAGTTCATCATGACCCAAAATATACTCATTTGACTTCAGTTATGAAAGTCGTAGAGTATAAATCAAACCCATTTAGAAATTTGTGCCAACGTGGGCGAATAGTCTCTAGTCAACAGAATCGACTCATAAGAGTACTATAGTAGCTCTCGCCACGACCAGGCTTTATAAAATTACCAGAACTCTATAAGCGGTCACTGCCCGACAAAGTGTCTCATACAGTCTGTCTATGTGATCGACTAGTCATCCAAATGACCTTATGGTACTTGAACTTGCCATCAATCGCATCACACTCTAGTCACTTCGAGACGTCACCTCATATAAGCAACTAGGGGCCAATACTCTGTTAATACAGTTCACTTTAATAGGGTTCAACGTTGTCCTTACAATCTATTTGGATATAACAAAGTAATAAAAGAGTTTTTAATAAAACTCAAACGATGAATGCAATTATCACATATGTAAAATTAATACCATATCAATTACTACATAATCTATAATCCATACTTTTTATTGTATATAATCATGCATCTCAACTTATTTGAAATGGCATGACTCATTATGCTTGGCCTATGAAAAGGCTTTGGTTAGCAAGTTTCAGCAATACTTTGCACTTTCCCTAACCTTACTATATACTATTTCCTATTCTTGTGAATAATCTTGTATTATAAGAACGTCTTTGAGTACGTGTCTAGATCCAATCTAGACATAGCCTCTCTTGCCTTTGAACAACTCCCACTGTCCTCATAGTGTGTAGGGATAGGTTCTTTGGTTATTGGAACGAACTACCATAGTTCCCCAATTTATAAAACCAAATCCTAATATGATCCCTTCCTTCTCGCATATCTCATTATTGCAAGTGTACTCAATTTCCGTTGTGTATATCCCATTGTTCAACTGCCTAGTATGTTCCCAGTAGATATCCTCCTTAAATAATATAGCCAAGATGGTTTTCTAACCATCCTTTCGTGTTTAGAATATGGTTTTTGTGTAACTCCTTGCACATGAATCCATCTCAATTCTAAATACTTAGCTTCATGTCTTTCGTACTTCTTGAGTGCTAAATAATGAACTTTATGACTATATAGAGACTTATCTCAAGAATTCGATTTTTAACTATTCGTCATACTCCTAGTATACGAAGTTTAAGAATGGTGATACATCTTAGCACAATGAATTAATCCCGCAGCGGAAGCATGTGGATTCAATCTTTACATGTTCAATACTTTTGAACTTGTCAAGATTCTTATTAACATAATAATATTCATTTAACACTAATATCCTCTTAGAACTATCTTTATAGGCCTGGATACCTTAGAGATGTATTATTCTTCTCCTATGTCTTCCATCATTCACAATGATCAATATGTCTCTTACATATAAGACTTAGCAACACCACATTACTCCCACTAAACTCCATGTATAAACATAACTACTCGATAATTCGAGAAAAGTTTATTACATGATCAAAACCTACAATTAAACTCCTTCACTTTTACTTAAAATTTCTTTTTAAGTTTGCATCCTACCTTAGGATAGTTGCGATTATCAAAACTCATACAAGATGATTTTGAAATCCAACTGTCAAACCATATCCGAATTCAATAAAGTGTTGTTGTTGCGTGCAAAACCCTTTGCGATCAATCAACCAAGCTAAGTAAACATCTTCATGTTTATGTTCATTTCGTACTTTTGCGGAGTTGAAACTAGATAAAGCATCTTAATAAGTTACATGCTTGTTACTTCCAAAATAACATGACACCTGTCCACTTTAGATTTCGAAGGAATAATTACTTATTTTGACCAAGAAGCAACATCTTCCTACATTTTATTCTCAGTTTGTGGCTCTTGAACATTTTCCTCCCACTCTGTCTTTAAGAAATAATCCTTTTTTCTTAATAGACAGCATCACGAGCCACAAATCCTTTGTTTTCGTGATCATGTAGGAAGAGAGAGCATATGTTTTCTTTCGAAACAATCGACAACTTAGGTACCATACCTAATCATATCATATATGAATTGTGCTTGATTGCTTCAACTTTGTTTTGTTTTAGTGGAATAAATAAATACTAGACAAATTGTTATAGAAACTACTTCCAATTTTATAGTAAAGATTTAATCATGTCTTAATGAAAGTGAACTTGTGATACCGTATCACACTCTTGTTGGTGTAAATCAAAGGCATTGCTTTATTGTTCCCCATTTTAAAAAAGTACTAATACTTTGGTTTTATAATATGTGGGTTTATGATACTTTTTAAACATTCATTGAACATATTCAAAGAATTTCTCTTCTTACCTCATTAAGTGGATACCAAGTATCTACCTAGTTCGTCGGTAAAAGAGTAGGAGAAGTAATAGCCTTCTCAGATGGAAATTTTATTCGACCATACACTTCAAAGTGTAATTAGGGCGAATATCTTGCTCTATTCATAATCCTTTTCAAGGAAAAATCATGAATTATTATGCATTGAATACAAGATTCGCACACATCAAAGATTCTCAATCAAATGGTTTGGTACACTAGTTAAAACTAGTTTCTAATCGCGATTTTGAATCAAGAATTGAGAAATGATTGGGGTCACCGACTTGAGTTATATATATATATATATATATATATATATATATATATATATATATATATATATATATATATATATATATGACATTTATTTTTAGTTTGAATATAATTACCTTGATTTGTATGGTTTTACCATAAACTTAATCGTGGTATGTAAGAGTTCAACGCTTGTTTTAATTGCATAATGGTAAAACCCTTTACCTTTTGTGCAAAACTCAAATTATATTCTTATTTAGACATATTATACATCATAACAATTAGTGAGGTACATTTATAAATACAAAACTAAAATGATTACATTACAACATTCATATGTTCATGGATGAAATGGCAACTACCCTAGTTCCATTCATGCAAACTTCTGAATTTATTTAATCGTCACACGATAATGCCAAATATGATGAAATCCATAATTATATCAAATACTCATGATGTGGTATTTGGCAAGAATGTAATGTCAATGCCATAGACATTCAGGCAGGAATATGTTGGAGTCACACGACTAACTTCCTCGATCTTTACTTATTTGGGGTTTGTCTCTATTTTAGTGTCTAACACTTTCTCTTTCGAGCCTTGTTCTATTCTTAACAATTAAGATAGGAATTTCACTTCATATTGCTCCCACTCACTTCAAGAATTTCCATTTGATGAAGACTTATCTTCATATAAATTCCTAGTTAATCCTTCACAAGGATGAACTCTACTGTGGTATTTAAAAATCCTTTTTAAATGTAAAGATTTCGAAACTTAGGCCTAATATTAGCGCAAAACTAGTCGAAACTCTGTCCAATTGTCGAGTCAAAACTCGGGCCTCAAAACCCATTTCAAAACCTCACTTCGAGTCCACTCCTACAACTGCACTAAAGTTGACTAGGACCAACATTTTCAAACTTCGTCATTTCTTCAAAACTCACTTGACACAAGTGGCACACTCCCACATCACAAGTCAAAACATTTCTTTTCAAGTAAGTGTGCTCGAATGGTCGATCGTGTTTTGATTCGTCGTCAATCTCTTATACAGTTCCAAGATGCCTGAAACAAGCGACGTGAACTTCAACTAACTTGAGAATGGTAATGATCAAATCCTAGCCGCACTAGCCACACTAGCTCGTCTCTAAGTCACTCAAGACCAAGTGTACGATCGCCTTGACAAAATCGAAGGCCGAATATATGCCGTGGAAACAAGGATGCCTCTTCGGGAAATTGAAGTGTCTGATGAATTTGTGAATAACTCCGGGGACGAAAACCCTCCCATAGGTGTGACTATAGCTGAGAAACGACTCTAATACTTGGAAGAGCAATTGATGTATCTCAAAGGGGATGACATTTATAGGGAAAATAATCGCAAATATGAGGCCGTGAGTTCCAAATTGCCAACCAACTTCAACATGACGGATATCCCGAAATTCAAGGGGCATGAAAACCCTTTGAACCACATCCGTACTTTCAAGGATTACATGTCTATCAAAGGCATTAAACCCGAGATGTTCTTAAGGATCGTTCCTTCATCTCTTGACACCATCCCAAAACAATGGTTCTATTCTCTAGAACATAAGAAGATCACTACCTGGGATGATGCCGCAATTGAGTTGTAAGAAATAATAATCTCATTATTCAACATATTCATAAATGTGACATTTTAATTTAGTCATAAAATTAAAACTAGATCTTATGCATGCAAACTTAAATAAAAGAGAAGAAATCATCTATCCTTACTATGAAAGTTTCGGATTTTTGGGCACAAGTAAGATCTCCTTCTTACTTGTTCTTGAGCTTCCTAATATTGGATGAACAAGGATTCAAGCTTAGAATCCCTCCCAAAGACTTATACCCAAGATGACCTCTTAATAGATTAATAGTATTTGTACTAGAACAATATTAATCTAGCTAAAATTGACCCAAAACTATTTGTTTTTGCCTCTTATATTTCGACCAAGAGGAAGGATTTTTGGAGATTTTTATCTCTCTCATTATTCTTAAGATGTAGAGAGAATTATTTATTTTCTTACACCAGAAAATTATTCAAGTTGTGAATGAATGAATTAGAGAGAAAAACTCTCTATAATTACCGTTACAAAACCGGGTTGGGGGGGGGGCAAGGGCCAATGCATGACCAAGATACTCTTCACAAAAGCAACTAGGTGTGCATGGCTACATATTAGGTTTAATGATCATGTTTTCCACTTAAAAATAATCAACACAATTTTTATCCTAATACTCCCTCCATTTCAGCACTTATATAAAATGGAAAGTCCATTTTATATTTGTCATTTGTCAATTGTCACATGTTATTAGTCATGTGAAATTGTCATGTATTTTTAACATATTAAAAATCAACGTATTAATAAAAATATGTCATGTACAAAGTCGACTTAGTAATTCATAATTACTTCTACCAAAACGGTTTATCAATTATAAATCACAACGTCTTGTATTTATAATAAATTGTTCATTTAGTTCCAATTGTTTCCGTAAACAATAATTTCATCTAAGTAATAAAACAATTCGAGTACTTAGACCGTATCTTATTATAATCAAATTACAATAAGACACGTAAATATTACTTCCAAAATCATCCGTCAATTTTAAGCAATTTAATTAAATCTTATCGACATACGATCAATTAAATAAACAATTAAGAGTGTCACCCTTTAGGTATGACCTAAGGGGATCAACTGGACACCACCGTCGCACGACAGTAATGTCAAACTCTATTCAGCGAATCATTACCGATATGTGTGGACCAGTTGACAGTAAAATATTACTTTCCACGTGTATTCTTAAAATGAGATTTAAACATGTGATCATCGTGATCGACAGTTGTGATCGCATTATTGTCGGAGGACACATATTCCAACAATCTCCCACTTGTCCTCGACAAGTGTGTGTCACCAATTCTCTTGTCCTATTACTATCTCCCACTCAATGCAAGGTGTCTTTCAGGTCGTACTTGCAAGTGATCATATTGAGAGTGGTTTCCTCGATCTGGAGAATAACTGATTGACCGGTATTATCTACCATAGATACCTTCCGAGTGTGGCCACGCATTTCCAGTTCATTACTCCTCGAGTGGCCCTGAGATATTGTTATAACCCTGACAAGGGGTGGACAATTCCTAATGCACTTATTCCCTTCGACTAGTCACATCCATCATAACCCAAAATATGCCCATTTGACCCCATTTACGAAGGTCGTAGTAACATAAATCAAAGTTAATCTGAAACTGTGCCACCTTAGGCGAATAGTCTTTAGTCAAAAGAATCGACTCATTAGAATACTATAGTAGATCTCGCCACGACCAGACTATATAAATTTGCCAGAACTCTATAAGCGGTCATTAGCCCGACAAAGTGTTCCTAACAGTCTGCCTATGCGATCGACTAGTCATTCTCATATGACTCTATGGCAGTTGAACTTCCCATCAATCGCATCACACTTAAGTCACTTCAAGACGTCACTTCATACAAATGACTATGCATGGGCGAATACTATGTTAATCCGTGTTCACTTTAACGGGGTTCAATTGTCATTACAACCCGTTTGGATGTAACAGTGTATAAAGAAAAGATAAAAGACAAATGTGATTATGAACATGAACAAAAACAACACTTTTTATTTCATTTCAAAATCTAACACAAACTAGGTACACGTTTAAGACCCACGGACACCATATGTCCATTGTGTTTAGCCTGCGATAAAGGCTTGGTGAGCGGATCAGCTATGTTGTCATCCGTCCCAACCTTACAAATCGCAATTTCCTTTCTTTCAATGAAATCTCTAATTACATGATATTTTCTAAGTACATGTCTAGATCTATTACTAGACTTTGGCTCTTTAGCTTGGAAGATCGTCCCACTATTATCACAATAGAGAGTGATGGGATCATTGGCGGTAGGTACTACTCTTAGACCTTCCGTGAATTACCTGATCCATACAGCTTCCTTGGCAGCTTCTGATGCTACAATGTACTCAGCCTCCGTTGTTGAATCCGCAGTCACAGCTTCCTTGAAGCTTCTCCAGCTAACAGCACCACCATTGAGCATGAAAACAAAACCAGCTTGTGATTTCATGTGATCTCTATCCGTTTGAAAAATTGAGTCCGTGTATCCATTAACGCGGAGCTCGGTGTCTCCTCCAAACACTAAGATAGAATCCTTAGTTCTTCTCAAGTACATAAGGATGTTCTTGACGGCTATCCATTGACTCTCACCTGGATTTCCTTGATATCTACTCATCATGCTCAAGGCATACGAGACATCAGGACGTGTGCATATCATGGAGTACAAGATTGATCCAACAGCGGAAGCATAAGGGATCAACTTCATGCGTTCAACATCATGGGGTTCGGAGGGCGATTGAGACTTGCTCAATATCGTCCCAGTTACCATAGGTACCAATCCCCTTTTTGATTTGTCCATGAGGAAACGTCGAAGAATCTTATCAATATAAGACTCTTGACTTAGTGCCAATATCCTCTTGGATCTATCTCTATGGATCCGGTACCTAATATGCGTTGTGCCTCTCCTAAATCCTTCATTTGGAAATGGTTACCTAACAACTTCTTAACAGAAGACAACATTGGAATGTCATTTCCAATTAGTAGTATGTCATCGACATACAAGATTAGGAACACAACATTGCTCCCACTGAATTTCATGTATAAACATGGTTCCTCAACACTTCGAGTGAAACCATTCTCTTTTATCACATGATCGAATCGATGATTCCAACATCTAGATGCTTGCTTAAGACCATTAATGGATCTCTTAAGTTTGCACACTTTGTTAGGATTTTTAGGATCGACAAAACCTTCGGGTTGTATCATATACACCTCCTCTTCTAAATTCCCATTTAGAAAAGCGGTTTTGACATCCATTTGCCATATTTCATAATCATGAAATGCGGCAATCGCTAACAAAATCCGTATGGATCTTAGCATGGCTACGGGGGCGAAGGTTTCATCATAATGAAGACTTTGGACTTGGGTAAATCCCTTTGCCACTAGCCTAGCTTTGTACACATCATCATGTCCTTCTATGCCACTCTTGACCTTGAAAATCCATTTGCATTGAAGAGGTCTTGCCCCTTTAGGCAAATCCACCAAGTTCCAAACTTGGTTTTCATGCATAGAATCCATCTCGGACTTCATGGCTTCAAGCCATAAGGAGGAATTTGGACTAGAGATTGCGGCCTTGTAGGTGGCGGGTTCGTCACTTTCTAAAAGCAACACATCGAGTGTGCCATCTTTTTTGATAAGTCCCACATATCGATCGGGATGGCGAATAACTCGGCCCGTTCTTCTAAGTGGAGGAGGGACAACCGCGTTAGATAACGAAGGAACATCTTCTTGCGTCTCTACTTCGGTTTGTGGCTCTTGAATTTTATCAAGTTCAAAATTTTTCCCACTCTGTCTCTTAGAAATAAATTCTCTTTCTAAGAAGACAGCCTCGCAGTACACAAACACTTTGTTTTCTTGAGGTTTGTAGAAGTAGTATCCTCGAGAGGTCGAGGGGTTACCTACAAAGATGCATTTTTCGGATCTTGGGGCAAGCTTGTTGTCGGTGTTTGCCTTGACGTAAGCATCACATCCACAAATCTTCATATAGGATATATTGGGAACCCTTCCCGTCCACATCTCATATGGAGTCTTTTCGGTTGTCTTTGTGGGACTATTATTCAAAGATCTAATTGCGGTTTGAATCGCAAATCCCCAAAACGAGTTTGGTAGCTCGGTTTGACTCATCATTGATCGAACCATATCAAGTTGGGTTCGATTTCTCCTTTCGGCAACACCATTGAGTTATGGTGTTCCGGGTGGAGAAAGTTGTGATATAATACCACAACCTTTCAAGTGTGAATCGAATTCAAGGCTAAGATATTCTCCACCACGATCGGATCGTAGTGCTTTTATCTTTTTGTTCAATTGGTTCTCTACTTCATTTTGAAATTCCTTGAATTTCTCAAAAGCTCCACTCTTATGTTTCATTAAATAGACATGCCCATGTCTACTCAAGTCGTCGGTGAAGGTTATGAAGTAGTCAGAATTTCCTCGAGCGGTGATACTCATTGGTCCTCACACATCGGTATGTATGAGTCCCAATAGTTCACTTGCTCGTGTCCCTTTACCACTAAAAGGATTTCGAGTCATTTTGCCAAGAAGGTAATATTCGCATGTTCCATATGATTGAAAATCAAATGGTGTAATCACATTAGTCGAAATTAATCTTTTGATGTGATTCTCGTTTATGTGACCTAATCGACAATGCCAAATGAACGATTCATTTGGATCACTTGATTTGAGTTTCTTTGATTGAATGTTGTAGATGTCATTAGTCGGATTCGAGGTTTCTAAAATGTAAATGCCATTAATGGAAGGAGCTTGGCCTATAACCAAGTCGTTCCTTGAAATAGTACAACGATTGTTTTTAATGACAAAACAACAACCGTCCATGTCTAACATAGCGATTGAAATAATGTTTTTAGAAAGTGTAGGCACATAAAAACAATTATGTAAATACAACTCAAATCCATTAGGCAAAGCTAATACATAAGTTCACTTGGATTCGGCCGCTACTCGAGCTCTATTTCCAAGGCGTAGATCCACATCTCCTTTGCTAAGCCTCTTCATGTCTCTTAACCCCTGTAAATGATTACAAAGGTGAGAACCACAACCGGTATCCAGTACCCATGTCGTAGTGGAAGTATAATTTACATCAATAACATAAATTTCCTTAGGAATTTTACCTTTTGGAACGATGATTCCTCCCTTATATTTCGCAAATATACGGGACAATTCCTAAGCCAATGTCCCATGCCATAGCAATAATGGCACTCATCTTCAACTTGCTTGAAGTTTTTCCCTTTCTTTCCCTTCTTCTTAAACTTTTTGCCCTTGGAAGCAAGAACTTGATTGCTTGAGCTCCCACTAGTTTTGGAATCTTTCTCTTCCAAAGACAAAGATCCTATAAATTTTATGAGGCGATCTTCCTGAGACCGGCTCACAAGAGATCTTGTCGTAGTAGGAGGTTTAGAAGAGGTGATGAAGTTTATGTTTCCATCTGAACCTATCCCAAAAGAAAGTTCTCTAGTAGTGTTGAAATCATTGTTGAAGCAAACGTCGTCAAAAACATTGTGGCAAGACTCAATAGTTATCGGTGTAGTAGCGTTTGATGGATTCATTGTAATGAACTACAAGTATGGAGGAAAAAGGAAATATTAACATTTGTCATTTTTAATCATACTTGTAAATAATTTTAACAAGATATGAGCATTTATATAGTGACCTCTACCCAACTATTATAAATGATTCCAAGATCCAAATTCATATTAACTTGGGCACGGTAGGGACGATTCATCCCTCATTAATATAACTTGGTGGATTAACTCTTTAATCGATTTTACTTTTAGAACTCTTGGTCGATAAAATTACATTAATATTTATCTTTAGTCCGGAACACATGCGACTACGGTCACGAATACTTCCGTTGAGCTCAATCCAAATTTCGAATAAATGTGTCCATGATCCAAATCCACATCAACTTGGGCACGGTAGAGCCGATTCATCCCTTATCAACATGAATTCGGTGGATAGACATTTATCACCCACTTCTCCTACGTAACAAGGTTTGTACCCCGGTAGGGCCGAGCGCACTCCCTCACGAAATAGGTTTTCATGGTTTCTACTTTTTGGTATGGCTAATTCTCAATTGTTTATTTAAGCGAGAGGTCATGTCAATTTATTATCTATCACGTTTTAAGTGAACTAAAGCGGTGAACTACGATAATTGTAATTGACACGGTCGAATAACTCGATTAAATGATAATGCATGTTTTAGTTATGGCGATTTAGCGATGCATGCAACATATAAGCATAAATAAAATCCTAGTATGGCCTTCCTAGAATAGTAAATCTAATAAAATATTACAAATTCGGAAACCAACTCCTTTGGTCCCTTGAACTTCTGTCTTGGCATGCATTTCAAGGCAACACTTTGTTTAATGGATCGCCTTCTCGGGTGGCACCGTCTTCAAGGAACTCCGGAATAAATAAATTACATAATAAATTACATAATTTCCTATTATACATTTGTAATTAAAAATAAAAATAAATCTATTAAATTACAAAACGGTGATACAAGATCACAATAAATTACAACCGAATCGATATTCCCATACATTTCGGGTAATATCAATTAAAAACTAAGGCCATACTAAGTAAAATTACATAATTCAAAAATTACATAAAATTGAAATATGACAATCATAAATAAAATGCAGCATAATAATATGTATGAACATGCCCAATTTTATGCTAAATCGCCTTTAAGTAGCCAATATCGTATATTAATCGGTTTTTACGGATTTGCGTGATTTAACCCTTTAGGAATCACAATAATTACATAAAATCATATTTATGTACAAGTTAATTACCCTAACCATCTTAGGACTCGTAATTAGTCTCCACCAACATTTGACAATAATTAACTCAGATTTCTTAGTATTGTTCATAAATGGACCTAAAATATAAAAATTATTTCATAAACTTCAAATAAATCATAAAAATTTCAAATAAATTTGAAATTTGAAATTTAAACACATGAAAATTCTGTAAAAATACCATGACACTCATAATGTTCAAAAACTTAGGTTAAAAATTTCGATAATTTATCGAGAAAAACAATGTTGCGGTTTATCGGATTTATCAATTATTACCATAAAAATATGAGAAAAATTATTTTTATCAACTTTTCACTTTTAGATCTCAAATATATGATAAAATTCAACATGTGACGTTTTTCCTTAGTCATGAAGTATGTTTTAGCATTTTTTGCTAATTAAAGTCACTATTTATGTGATTTTTCATCAAAAATTCATAAATCATGCATAACGACTTCATTATAGCCAAATATTTTACAGACATCTTGTAAAATTGCATGTGACAATATACTAAATTCCTATGACCATATTCGAAATATAACTCATATTAACCTATTTAACCATTTAAATACGATTTTAAATTGAAAAATCCATATTTCGAGCATAACAATTCATTTTATTATGAAAATTTACAGGCCATCAGTAGATAATATATGTGAAAACATATCCAAAAACCACTGAAAAAATCGAAGTTTAGCTATTTTTAGTCCAAAAATGACATTTTTATCATAAAATCACATTTTAATGCCATTATTATATAAAATGAACAATAAAAATCCATAAATAAACCAAAATATCCTAAATACATTTTAGGACCAGAAAATTTAACATGCAAATAAATTTCGTGATATTTCATAATAAACACAAATTTATAAGTTTTGTTTGTTAATCTTATAACTCGGAAAAACAATAACCGATTTGCATGCAAACAATCTAAAGCTCATGATACCGGTTGTAAGAAATAATAATATCATTATTCAACATATTCGTAAATGTGACATTTTAATTTAGTCATAAAATTAAAACTAGATCTTATGCATGCAAACTTAAATAAAAGAGAAGAAATCATCTATCCTTACTATGAATGTTTCGGATTTTTGGGCACAAGTAAGATCTCCTTCTTACTTGTTCTTGAGCTTCCTAATATTGGATGAACAAGGATTCAAGCCTAGAATCCCTCCCAAAGACTTATACCCAAGATGACCTCTTAATAGATTAATATTATTTGTACTAGAACAATATTAATCTAGCTTAAATTGACCCAAAACTATTTGTTTTTGCCTCTTGTATTTCGGCCAAGAGGAAGGATTTTTGGATATTTTTATCTCACTAATTATTCATAAGATGTAGAGAGTATTATTTATTTTCTTACACTAGAAAATTATTCAAGTTGTGAATGAATGAATTAGAGAGAAAAACTTTCTATAATTCCCCTTAGAAAACCGGGTATGGGGGGTAGAAAGGGCCAATGCATGACCAAGATACTCTTCACAAAAGCAACTAGGTGTGCATGGCTACATATTAGGTTTAATGATCATGTTTTCCACTTAAAAATAATCAACACAATTTTTATCCTAATACTCCCTCCATTTCGGCACTTATATAATATGGAAAGTCCACTTTATATTTGTCATTTGTCAATTGTCACATGTTATTAGTCATGTGAAATTGTCATATATTTTTAACATATTAAAAATCAAAGTATTAATAAAAATACGTCATGTACAAAGTCGACTTAGTAATTCATAATTATTTGTACCAAAACGGTTTATAAATTATAAATCACAACGTCTTGTATTTATAATAAATTGTTCATTCAGTTCCAATTGTTTCCGTAAACAATAATTTCATTTAAGTAATAAAACAATTCGGTTACTTAGACCGTATCTTATTATAATCAAACTACAATAAGACACGTAAATATTACTTCCAAAATCATTCGTCAATTTTAAGCAATTTAATTAATACGTATCGACATACGATCAATTAAATAAACAATTAAGAGTGTCACCCTTTAGGTATGACCTAAGGGGATCAACTTGTCACCAACGCGCACGACAGTAATGTCAAACTCTAGTCAGCCAATCATTACCGATATGTGTGGACCAGTTGACAGTAAAATATTACTTCCCACATGTATTCTTAAAATGAGATTTAAACATGTGATCATCATGATCGACAGTTGTGATCGCATTATTGTCGGAGGACACATATTCCAACATGAGTTTGCCAAACAATACCCGGATACTGCTGAAATCCAAGTCAACATGCGCACTTTAGAGGTTCTTACCCAAAATGACAAATAAGGTTTCACCGACTTTCTAAGTAGGTGGAGGAAGACTAGTACTCAACTTGTTGAACGTCCAGATGAAGCTACCCTCGTGGAGAAATACGTGGACAACCTAAAGCCCATCTATGCAAATCATTTGAGGTACCAAAACATTTATTCCTTCAAAGACTTAACCGTACTAGGAACAAGGATCGAGGATGACATCCGTAAAGGGCTCTTGTCCAAAAGGGTAGGTCGTGGATATCAAGGCTAAGCAAGTCGTTCTTACGGCTCTACTAGCAAAACTGATGAGGTTAACCTTCTCGAGCCATCTAAGAAGAGTACCCCACCAAGGAAATTCACAAATCTTGGGGACACATATTCCAATGCTCTAAAAAGGTTGATGAAAATAGGTAAACTTCAACCCATAGGCCCTACACCCGAACCAGAAAAGAAATCCAAGTTCTGGGATGAGAATTCGTACTGCGAATACCATAGAGGCAAGGGACATGATACAGAGAAATGCTACAAACTGAAAAATGTACTTCAAGATATGATTGAAGACGGTCGCCTACCAATACCGCCAGGAGGTAAGCCTAGCAACATTCAGAATACTCTTGGAGTTCTGATGATTACAAGTGATGAATCTACCTTAGATTGCTCACATCTTATCTCCCCAAAAGAAGAGGTGATCAATGGGATATGGACGGATAGCGAGGAGGATGTCTACCTCTAGGACCTTCCCTTAATCAAGAGCGCCAAAAGCATCATAGATGAGTTTATTACCACACTGGTTACAGAAACCAACACAAATCAGCAGAAAGGATGGAGAAAATCGATCAAGTGGACAAACGATCAAGGAAGACTCTTCAAGCTCACAACTGGAGAAGGAGAGATGTTCAAAGGAGAACCAGAAGATGATGAATTCGAGTCAGTGTCAGAGTCAGAGTCAGAGTCAGAGTCGGAGTCTAGAGAAGTTCCTAGAGAGTCTCCTCCTGTCGTCGTTCCCACTCCCCTTGTTTCTCCTAGCTTAGTGTCAAGTAGTAACAGTAGTTCGGGAAATGTCCCAACGGCTGTCCCTTACCACCACTGACTACAGATCAGATGGCTTCTTTAGTTCAACTTTTCTCAAATTTTAATATGAATAAATCAGGTTCTGCTTACTCTTCGTGTTATCTTGAATGCAATTCTGTTTACGATGATACTGAGGATGACCCAGACCCAGACTCGATCGAAATACCTCCCTACATAGCCAAAGAAATACTACAAGAGGGGGAAGGGGGACCAGTAATAGAAAACACTGAACCCATCAACGTAGGAACTGAACTAGAACCCCAAGAACTTAGGATAGGAACGACCTTGAGCCCTACCGAAAGGGCCAATTTCGTAGACCTTCTGCACAAGTTCAAAGGCGTTTTCGCTTGGTCCTACAAAGACATGTCAGGGATCGACAGGGACATCGCAGAGCATAGAATCCCAATCATACCAGGTTTCAAACCCGTGAAACAGAAACTTCGTCGAATGAGGACAGAATGGGCTCTCAAGATCAAAGAAGAAGTCGATAAACAATTCAAAGTCGGGTTCATCAAAGTTTCCGAGTACTCAGACTGGGTAGCTAACATGGTACTCGTACCCAAAAAGAATGGGAGAATCCGTGTTTATGTTGATTTTAGAGACTTAAACAAAGCGAGACCCATGGATGACTTTCCTCTACCACACAACGACATATTGGTGGATAATACAGCAGATCACGCGTTACTATCCTTCATGGATGGATACGTAGGATATAACCAGATCAACATGGCCATAGAGGACATGCATAAGACCGCCTTCGTCACTCAATGGGGAACCTATTGTTACACAGTTATGCCGTTTGGGTTAATCAACGCCGGAGCTACATATCAACGCACCGCAACTACGCTCTTACATGACATGATGCATAAAGAAGTTTAGGTATACGTAGATGACATGATTGTCAAGTCCAAGGAAAGAGAGGGGCACATTGCGAACCTTCACAAATTCTTTTCAAGGCTACAGAAGTATAACATGAGGCTCAATCCTCAGAAATGCGCATTCGGAGTAACATCTGGTAAACTCATGGGATACGTTGTTATCCAATGAGGAATAGAAATAGACCCTTCTAAGATCAAAGCTCTAATCGAAATGCCGCAACCTCAAACGGAAAAAGAAGTTAGAGGATTCCTAGGCAAGGTGCAATATATAAGTCGATTCATATCGAAACTCACCATGATCTGCGAACCTATCTTCAAGAAGTTAAAGAAAACAGATCACACCATGTGGGATGATGACTGTCAAAAGGCTTTCGACCGAATTAAGGAAATACTAGCCAAACCACCAGTGCTCATGCCACCTCAACGAGATCAACCTCTTGGTTTATATCTAACGGTAACTGAAATGGCCATGGGCACCATGCTAGCTCAAACCGTACGAGAAGAAGAAAGAGCTATCTACTACCTTAGTAAGAAGTTCTTGGATTACGAGTGCAAACACACGCCACTCGAGAAGACATACCTCGCTCTTGTGTGGGCAACGAAGAAGCTACGCCATTACATGCTTAGCTACTCCGTCAAAATATACTCCAAAATGGATCCAGTCAAATACCTCTTTGAGAAAGCCATTCTCAATGGACGCCTAGCAAGATGGACTTTGATGCTCTCAGAGTTCGATCTCAAGTATGTACCTTTGAAAGTTATAAAGAGGCGCGCCGTTGCCGAATTCTTCGCAGAAAATCCCATTAATGATAAACAAACGATAGACACCTGGTCGTTTCCGGATGAGGATATACTCCAAACCGATGTAGACTCCTGGGACCTCTATTTTGATGGAGCATCGAACTTAAGAGGATTTGGAATAGGAGTGTTGCTCATTTCTCCTGAAGGTGAGCATACACCAATCTCTGTCAAACTCGACTTCGAGGTGACAAATAACGCTGCAGAATACGAGGCTTGTCTCATTGGATTGCAAGCAGCATTAGGTTTAGGCATCAAGAATCTTCGAGTGCAAGGGGATTCATCTTTGATCATCATCCAAATTACGGGTTCTTGGAAAATCCGAAGTGAAAGCTTAGCGCCTTATCAAGCCAGAATAGACCAAGTTGCTCAATTCGTAGATCACGTAACCTACCTACACCTACCTCGAGAGGAGAATCAATTTGCAGATGCTCTTGCAAACCTTGCATCTTTGGTTTATATGCCGGATAGCATGGCAGAAATGCCTGTATGCATCGAACGACGGTCAGAGCCAGCTTATGTGCACCAAATCACCGATGAAGAGGAAATGACAGAGGAACCTTGGTTCCAAGCGATCCTAAACTACAAAATCAAAGGCACCTATCCACCAGATATGGACAAAAGGGGACAACGCGCTATACGCTTACTAGCTTCCCAATACATTCTCAAGCATGGAGAGTTATACAAAAGAACACCTCTTGGTGTAATCCTACGTTGTCTTGATCATTCACAGGCACGGAAAGTGATGGAAGAAGTCCATGATGGAGAATGTGGCCCTCACATAAGTGGACCCATGATGGCAAAGAAAATCACACATTTGGGGTATTATTGGACCACGATGGAATCCGATTGCATCAAATATGTAAGACATTGCCAAATCTTCGGGAATGTGCAACATGTCCCTCCTTCATTGCTCTACACAATGACATCTCCTTGGCCATTTTCTGCTTGGGAAATTGACATCATTGGCAAGGCACTCCAGCCGGAACAGGAGGTCATTGTTTCATCCTAATAGCAATCGATTACTTCACCAAGTGGGTAGAAGCGGCTTTCTACACCAGTCTTACAGCCAAGAACGTGGCAACGTTCATACAAACCAATATCATCTGTCGATATGGTTGCCCACATGAGATCATTAGTGACAATGGATCACATTTCCAAGCTGAGACTGAGCAATTGCTAGCTAAGTACAAAATTAAGCATCACCACTCCTCGCCATATAGACCACAAACCAATGGCGCGGTAGAGGCGGCAAACAAAAACGTTGTCACGATTCTCAAGAAAATGATCGACAACTATTGAGATTGGCCAAGCAAGATACCCTTTGCTTTATGGAGATACCGTACATCTGTTAGGACGCCCACTGGGGCTACCCCTTTCTATTTGACCTACGGCATGGAAGTTGTACAACCAGTCGAGCTAGAAATACCATCCTTGCGTATTTTACTCGATAGTCAAATCCCAGAAGCTTATTGGAAGAGGGATAGATATGAAGAACTCATCCTCCTGGATGAACGAAGGTTACGTGCATTACATAATGTGCAAACATACCAAGCACGTATCAAATGAGCCTTCAACAAAAGGTTTAAGCCAAGGAATATAAAATAAGGAGACTTGGTCCTCAAATCAATTAGAGCTCTTTTACCTGTCGATCCACGAGGAAAATTCAAACCCAATTTGGCCGGGCCATTTCTAGTCAAGTCCATACTTCCAGGGGGTGCGGTTAGGATCACAGACCTAGATGGAAACGAATTTGCCAACCCGACAAACCTCGACCAACTAAAACGTTACTATGCCTAGAATAGGAGCCAAAACGCGCCTCATGTAACCTCATGTGTCGCTCTTGTGGCACGAAATAAAGGGCCCATGGCCAAGCTGAAATATGCTAATGTCATCTTGCTCTTTCACTTTGACAATTTGTCATCCTCATTTTATCAAATAAACTGGAATGCATTATAGGAGTAAGTAAAGCTCATGCTTATTTTCTAAGTTCATTACAAGCTCTTGCTTAGAACAATTATTCTTTTACATTTACTTGAACTACGCGTAAGGGTTTGATTTTATTTTTTAATGAATACGTAGGCAATCCTTCACAGGATACAACCCATTAAATGTAAATAGAAGGACATTTGCAAATGCATTTGGAATTCGACAAGAATAATCATAGAAAATCATAACGGTTTCATAACCAATCAACCTCTTTTATTTCATTTCTTCAATAATAATATGCCCCATAATATAAAAAATAAAAATAGGCTAGGATTCTAAAAACCCCACCTTCTTATTACAATAATAATAATAATAATAATAATAATAATAATAATAATAATAATAATAATAATAATAATAATAATAATAATAATAATAATAATAATAATAATAATAATAATAATAACAATAATAATAATAATAATAATAATAATAATAATAATAATAATAATAATAATAATAATAATAATAATAATAAAGACTCAGGCTATTCTTCCATTTTCCCTTTGCCTTTGTCATTTTTATCATACTTCTTGTCTCGACCTCAAGCCGGACGCTCTTGCGCCACTTCCGACCTAATCACCAATGGTATCTCTCGTGGTCTAGCCTTGCCATTCTTGTCAACCACAATCTCCACAACAGGAGAAGTCTTCGGTTACTTCGAAGGATGAACAACTCGAAACCCGGCTTCTTCCTCTCCCTCGGTGAGATTCTTCTCTTCCTCCTTTTCTACCTCACGAACCTTGTAGTCAACAGGCTCGCGTTTCCTCAGTCTCTCGCGCTCCTCAGGAGTAGTAGCTTTCCTCCACCGCAGATAGGAATCCGACACCCACAGAGCACTAACAGAAGCGTTCAAGAACCAAATATTTCTTTGAGCCCATTTGATGGCCCATTCTCTTCGACTCTCAGTAGTAAGCGCCACGGCACTATGCGGGACAGTGTCAAGCTTCGGAATCATCTGCTTTAACCCAACCAGCCTCATCAACCTCTCCGGGAAGATGCATATCATAAACTCCATAAGCCAAACCTACCAAAAGTGTAACATCGCACGGTAATTGAAGAGGTCCAGTGATAGGCTTAAATGACTAGTTCTTAAAGGGATTGGAAGTACTACTCATATCAACAAAGTGCACTTTCGTTTATGGTCATCCATGCGAAAGAACTCCAAAGTTAAGCGTGCTTGACTGGGAGTAGTCTTAGGATGAGTGACCTCCTGGGAAGGTTTCCGGGATGCGCATGAGTGAGGACAAAATGCGCTATAAAGGACCCGTGTTGATCTGTGGGCCATGTACACAGCCTGGTGAGCTATCATAAGTAACCGCTCCCGACCTGGTTGGGTCGGGGTGTTACAAAAAGCGGGTATTAGAAAGAAAAAAAAAAGAAGAAGAAACGAAAAAGAAAAAAAAGAAAAGGGAAAAAATTCTTTTACCTGCAATATGAGGGGACTTCCCAAATAAGGAAGGTCGCGGTTGGCTTTCCTGTTATCTAACCCCAACAGGATCTTTCCTAAGCACAGGCAAGCTGGGCTCTTGCGCAGCTCCATTTCCTCCATCAAGCTCAAATAACGAGAGTCGCCTCTCGAATCCTCATCAACATGCCCTTTAAGGACATATACATGTAGTAGGCAAAACCCGAATGCCCTTCGCCTGGCAACATAAGAGATAGTGGGATCTGCCCTATTGATGAATCGATCGATGAAATCCAACATTCGCACTCCTTTAGAGGTCACAAGACGGTCCACATTAGCTCTTGCCAACCCAAGCAAGTCCCTAAACTTGTTCTTATACCCTTGAGAAGTGGAGGGAATAGCAGGCAAATGTTCCGGGTCCCAACCACCAATCGCAGCAATTTCTTCAGAAAATGGGCAAATGTCGCCTCCAGGGAAGGTAAATACGTGATAATTCGTGTCCCAGTAATCAAGACAAGCATCTAGGAACGGTTTGACCATCTTGATCAACTTCAAGCTCAAAAGCGATCCAAAGTTATAGGCACCCATGTCGTGTTTCTCCACATTAGAGAACTCATTTGTCCATTCTTTTAGACGAATTTCGAGAGTATTCATGATGTATGCGTATTTTGAGAGCTTTATGTAATAAGACGAAGGAAAGACGGAAGAATTATGTGAATAAAACCTCCCCCGACGTCTCTATTTATACTAAAAGTTGTTTCCTAAAATCCGTCAAGACGGATACACTGGGGAACAGGAGCAACACCTGCTGCGCCTCTTCAAAGGGACGCACGCAGCTCTTGCTGCGCCTTTTCCTCAGCCTTCTTTATGTGATTTTCCGCGTTGGATCTTTCCTACCTCCTCAAATAATAATTTCCTATTCTAAACGGGTTATTATTTTGGTAAATTCGTCAAATTGCCATGTTTCATGTTTCCTAATTCCACGAGCACGCATTTTGAGGCGATATCGACATTTTCGTCATCTTAGCACACTTATACATTTCTTTTTTTAATTTTCTTTTGGGGAATCATTTCACCAATTTAATTCATTCATTTTCAAACTTATACATTTCTTTTTTTAATTTACTTTTTGGAGAATCATTTCACTCTCGTTCCACATTACATTTCAAACTTATATGTTTCTATTTTTTTCTTTTTTAGAGGGTAACCCTCCCTACCGTTCGGTCATTTCCGGCAAATTTTTTGCATTTTTTTTTTGCATTTCCGAGTTGTTATTTTGCGCTAATTTAGGCCATGTGTACAAATGTTTGTTCTATGTGATTTCTGTGTAAATTTCGGCAGCATGGCGGCATAAACCGTCATCTACCAAAACTGTTCAAAGCTAACCTGCAGGTACAAACAAAGCAACCCAGCAGCAAAGGAACTCAGGCCATTATATATACAATCAAGAGGGAATATGTACACCAAACTGGGGGCTTAAGCCCCAAAACAAAGTCCGAATGTCCAAAATGTGGGTCCTAAAAATGTAGAAGATGTAAAAAATACAGCCGAAGACAAAAAACAACAAGCAAAACTACTGCTGGTCGCCGTCTAGTTCAGCAACTCGCGCCTCGAGAGCAGCAACCTCGGCGTCACGGAACTCGAGCTCCCTCAGCAGGCGAGCTGTCTCCTCCCGGGACTGGGCAAGCTCTCGCTCCAGCTCACGCTACCTCTGCAAACAACAAGAATTGGCTCATGTCAATCATTTCAAACATAAGGAAAATTTGAAAATTCGAAAATGAAGTAAACGGAAGGTTCATACCTGACGTCCTCGGCCGCCAGCAAGTGCCTCGACGGCAGTAGCCTGTAACCGGTTGGCTACCCTCCATAAAGCCACGAACCGGGATGGCGCAACCTGCATTTAAAAAAAAAAGAGATTCTTAAACAATTAGACAAGCTCAAGGAAATGTGTTCTTACACAAAATTATACAAGCTAGGAGACTCACCCTCTGAATCAGATGCTGCCACTCGTCCAAGCCAGCATCTCTCACCGCCGCATCAAAGTCGCGCAGCTCGGAGATCGTCGTCATTCCCATCGTGTAAGTGTACTCAAGGGTCTCGGGGTACTCTGGGGGCTCGATGCCCGCCGCCTCGACCTCCTGCAAAGTCAAATGATTTCCATTAACTAATGATCATTCATCGTGTTCTCAAATTGATCAAAAATAAGAGTAAAACACTTACCACAACCGGCTAGTACGCCAACCTCTCGTAGAGGAACGCCGAGTAGTCCTCGCCTGGAAGGAAGGCGTCACCACCAGCGCCAGCCAGGTCAGCCTCCCTCTCAGCCTCACAAGGCTCCCTGAACATCGTCTGAGGAGGATCGATGGGAACCGTCAAGACATCCCGAGAGCATTAACGAGCCAAATGCTCGCCCAAGTACCACACAGGACTCATCGACGTCCTCAGCAGCAACCAGGTCGAAGGACCTCGGCCACAAAGGGAGGAGCGCTAGCGTAGTCCGCCCAAGGCATGGGCACCCACTAGGAAAAACAAACGAAGGGTCATTCTTATGATCAGTTATAAAGATAAAGAAGAAAGACGCAAGGTGAAGTACTCACGCCGTCCAACTGAAGAGCGTTCACCTCCCGTCGACAGACGTCGTGGAAGGAACGTCGGCTCCTCGTATGGCACATCACCCAATCCCTCACAACGGGATAGGCTCTCTCCACCGGCTCGGTCATCTTGGGCGCGAGGCCCGGAAAGTAGGAGTACACCCACGCCTGTAAAACAAGATAATCAACAACAATCTTTTGTGGTTCGATAAGAAAAGGAAATGATCTTGCATGAAATAAGATGAAGGTTCATACCTCCAACAACAACCCAGGGCCGACAGCAACAGGAGAGGTCCCCTTCTCCATCAACTCCGGACGAACCATGGCCCTCATAAAGCGAATGAGGATCGCAAAACCAGCAGTGACCCAGTCCCAACGACCTTGGTCGCTCAGGTCAGATAGAAAGGGAAGGATCTTTGTCGACAACCTCTCTCCCTTGTGTCCGAGGTAGATCAAAGACAGGAACCACCAGAGCCACAAACGGACTCTCTTCTCTGCAGTACAGGGAGAAGGGGCCGTCTCCCTACCCTCGATCACCACCGACGCCGGGGTCTTCCCCGCAAAATAGTCCCTGACGTAAGAACTAGGCACCAATCCAGGCACCGCAGCAGCCTTCAGCATCAAGTTCCAGTCGATCAACCTCCTAGCCTCAGCCGAGTCTACCCTCATGGCTGTCTCCGGCCACTCCACCACCTCAGTCCCACACGACAAACCAGAAATCATGCGGTAATCCTCCAAATTGACCCCCACCTCGCCAAAGGGCATGTGAAATTTGGAGGTCGTGTCCCAAAACTGGTCTAAGAAAGCTCGAACCAGACTGAGGTTAGCCCAAAGCTTCCTCCTCGTGATATCCCTCCAAGCCTGTACCAAAGCACCGAACGCTCCCCGGTCGATGATGGCTCGCTCCTCAGCTGACAGCCTCTCAGAGCATCCAATCGTCGTCCTGTAGTCCGAGAACGATCTGATGTTCCCGGCCTCCTATTTGGATTCGAAACAAAAGCTATCTTTAGCTTGAATGATGAAGAAAAGGAATAACAAGAAGGAATGAAAAAGATGAATGAAGAGTGATGAATTTGATTTACCAAGCTCTTCACCGTCCTTTAGGACAGGTGACCCTCTGCAGCCCAAAGTAGGTTCTTACTGCCCAAGTCTCAGCCCATGCAGGTGCTCCCCTCGGCTGGAAACCACCCCGTCCAACGTTGGCCCATCTCGGGGCCTCCTCCTCCTCAACAACCTCCTCCTCGAGGACCTCGTCCTCAGCAGCCATCACCGCGGCGGTGAAAGCCTGCTCTAACGCCTCCTCAAGCATACGAGAAGGGTCAATAGCAGTATCCACGTCCATGGGAGCTCTCCCTAATGTAGAAGCCTCATCACCTGCAAAATTAAAGTGAATTTAGGCCGCGTGAAGTGACGACAAGCCTTAATTAGAGGATTTTCGAGTTTTCGGAGCTCCGAAATCGCTCTTTTCTCGCCATCTTTGGCAATTTTCCCACAAACACGACCGCTCATGTGGTAATTTGGGTCAGGTCAAGCCTAAGTTGAAACCTAGTCGTGGGTTCGAGTCGGAATTTCGACAGCATTTCGTTATAACGACGATTATGCCCTAGAAAGTGTCCTGAAAAAGCCGTCACAAATCAAAATTCCGAGATGATAGGAAGTTTACCCATCATGCAAGGATTCCAAACATCAAGTGTCGTCACAAATGGGCAAACCTAAGGCTATTTTCGAAACGATTTACGGTTTAGCTGTGAAACCGTCTCAATTTCACTCAAATGCTCAAAACTCAACGAAAATTCGAAACAAATATATGGTTATGATCCTTATATTACCAATTAGCCATTTACAAGGTCAATTTTGCAAGGCAAAATCATTTGGGGGAAAAGCCCCAAATTTTCGACATAATTAGGGTTAAAAACCCTGATTTTGTCGGTCCAATTCGATCAAATACAGAAGATTAATGCAAGATTAATACACATACCTCGATTAGTCATGGCAAATGCGAGTTTTTGATCAAATTTTGATGAAAATTGGTTTGAATTTGAGAGAGAAATTAGAGAATTATGTTTCGAAATTATGAAACAAAACCCCTGTTTCATCGGGTTTTTACCCAGAAATTCCACGCTCAGGAAAAGACGCAGCAGGTGTTGCGCCTCTTCCAAGGGACGCAGCTCTTGTTGCGCCTCTTCTTCAGTCTCCCTCCATACGAATTTTCGAAGATTCGTTATAAGTTCGTTATTTTGTGGGCCCATCTTTGGTGCGCCTCTTCCTCGATGTCATATCGCGTATTACGTCCGTCTGACGCTTGTTCTTCACCCGGACCTATATTCCCAAGCGAACAGCAAACTGTCGCCATATTTTTGCCAAGACCTAGCTTGTTACAATGAGCGATTCTTCTTTGACAGGTGTTTCGACACGCCTTTATTATGTAACCCCAGCGAGAGTACACGGATAGACATTCCTTCTCGAGACATGGAGATCAGTTCCCGATTATGTTCCCCCAGCGAGAGTCCACAGACAGGCAATCGTCCCTCTCGAGACATGGAGATCAACATCGACCCCAAGCTCTTCCGAAGTTTATTTAAAGACGACCCAAGCATATTTCTCCCAACAGTTCCAGACTACATCCTGCTGCCTCCTCCCAATATCGCGTTTTGTTTCCCCCTGAAGTTGCAAGGAATTTCAGGTATGGTCTCTTCTTATAGCTGGCAAGCCTCCTCACGTAGTCTAATGGACTTTAAACAACCCTCTCCGATAGTCGACAAACTCTAAAATGTTCCCGACGACAGGTCCTTGGTTCAGACCCTTGAACCGCCTCGCGTCGCCATAGTCGTCAGGTTGTAATCTTCAATTGACCTGATGGCTATACTTTGACTTTCGCCTTGTCCAAGCCTCAGTCATAGTGGGGGCCTTGTAGATACCTCATTTCTGCACCTCCCGCAAACCACCCGGTGATGATTGGGCCGTATGTTTGGATGCGGAACGATTTGTGACAGTTCGTAAGTTTATCGTCAAGTGGTCGCTCAAACACTTGTGTCTACCTCTTAATTGTCATCAACGTGCCGATACGGTCATTTTGGCAGTAATTAGAGTACATTTGGAGTCCGGGTCAAAAACCGTCTTCATTTTCTAAAACCGAGTCAGAATGTTCTGGAATGTTCCGGATGTTTCTATTCCATATTTTCCAATCTTTTGATCTTTAGTAAAATATCTCCCGTAATATTCGCACAAAATATTAAGGAAACCAGATTAATCCTCTATTCCATAATAAAAACGCGGAAATCTTTCTTCCGCAGGAGGAAACCACCGAGGAAAGGACGCAGCAGGTGCTGCGCCTCTTCCAAGGGACGCAGTGCCTGCTGCGCCTCTTCCTCAGTCCTTTTCTGCGTATTTTTCGTATCTTTTCGAGATTCACTTCCAAAGTTTCTCCGAAAACCCTACTTCCTCCGTGTGATTAGTATAAATAGAGACCTTCGGTCTCACATATTTCTCACGCGAGTGTCCGACCTTCTCTTCTCCCTTTGCATTCTAGACCACATTCTTACTTTTTGGCGTCTACGTGCTTGAACATTCGACCACGTAAGCTCAGATCCTTCTGAGTACCAGCCTCGTTTTGCATGACCGACCAATTTGACCAACTCCACATCAATCAACTTTAATCAATCTTGTTCATTTTCCTCCTAGAGGGCACTTTCGTCGTACATTCGAGTCGAGCATCACTAAACGTTAACTTAGTTCATCTCGTTTCGTCAAACAAGTAAGTCTGAGGGTGTAAATCCTTATTTTATTTATTGTTCTTATTTATCGTAATTATTATTGTAAGATTTATGTCGAAAGTATTCCTAAAACCGATTTGTAAAACCTTGTTTAAAAACTCTTTTTGCAGATTATCAGAAGACAACCGTCGAGAAAGGACGCAGCAACTGATGCGCCTCTTCGAAGGGACGCAGTACCTGCTGCGCCTCTTCGTGAGGCTGCCGCAGTTCCTGCTTCCTTTCTTCTTCCTTCGTCGTTTGATAATTCGATTGTTTTATTTCGTCTTCAATTGTTCATCGTTTCTTTTAACATGATAATTCTAATATGATAATTTTAACCTGTAATTCATTAATTCATCATTAATTAATTCGTCATAAAACCCCGACTTAAATCCCTTATAATCCATATTTGCGGGTTTTCGTCATTAAATCAATTCGGGTTTTAGAGGTTCGATTTACCCATATTGAATCTTAGGAATTCATCTTTGATATATTTGTATTCGTTATTCATCCGTCACCGTCGTTAATTCATCGTTAATAATTTGTTTAGTTTAATTAATTTGATTACTTTGTTAATTTGTAATTAATAACCTTATTAATCTTGTATATAATTTGTTCTAATTAGTTTTTATCCATGTTTTATCGTTTTTATGACCTCAATCACATGTAAACAATATGTTAATCACTATCATCCGAGTCAATTATTCATAATCGACCTTTAAATTTACCAATGAATATTAACGAGTTGCGGTTCCGGCTTCACAACCAGAACTCAACCCAGGAAAAGACGCAGCGACTGCTGCGCCTCTTCCAAGGGACGCAGCTCTGCTGCGCCTGTTCCCGGTTGATTTCTGTCCCTGAATTCCCGTTTCTGCCTTGACCTAGTTTATTAATTACGTATTTAATTTAACTATTATTCGTATTATCACCTAATTTATGTTCGTTTATTTATTTATTCTTTCTTTTCTAAAATTATCCGTTTTAGATGTATTTTGAACATAAATCAATAAACCCGTTGTAATTATTGTAATTTTCTTTATTGTAATTTTCTTTATTGTATCTCTTTATTATTGCTTGTATGCTCTCATATGTAATCAACCTAAATCCAAATTCGACCTAATTGTTTGCTACTTACGTCTTCACCGGCTTAGTTAATTCTCACATGCTAGGATAAATTTATTGGATGTTGCATTGCATGCATATAATCGACAATATATCAAGTATAGATAATTTCCCTAATCATTAGTAGAGGCCGCTATCGAGGCGGGCGGGATTAGGTGTTCGATCAAAAGAGCTTTCTAATACGTACCCTCACCCCTTACTCCAGATCTCTGTGAACATCCGTGTTCATTGGCATCCACGAGAGTTATTCTAAACATAGAATGCTAAGGGTGACGAGTGCTTAGTGTTCATATCATTACTTTGTGTCTTGACATGACACGATGTATTCGAACGGTTTCCAATTTTCCATAATAAATTGGTGGCGACTCCACAAATGCAAATAAACCAAAGAGTGAAAATCTTGCTTCGCTTTTCGCCCCCGTGGGCCCGCGTCCACACTTTCCAATAACTAAATGACAAAACCAAAAACTCCACCATCATCACACTTTGGACGGTACATTTGTGCCTATATGGGTCCATTTTTATCTTATAATATTTGCCCCACAAATCCTTATAAGTCTTATTTTTAATTATCTTACATAATTAAATATTAATTTGATCATACAACAATTATGTGACAAATTAATAAACATATATTCACTCAACTTATTGAGTAATATTTTATCATTATATCAACATATAATGGGTCCCATAATAGCTAGTTAGTTAAATTTACAACCTCTTGTAAAATGTAAATAACTAATTACCTCTACCTCGAAATAGTTATAACACCTCAACATAATTTAGTGAATTAATATATTAATCTATTAAATCGAATCTTATTTAATCGAATTACAATCAGATACAAATTTCCTCTCATAAATATAAATTGTTCTCATTTAATGAATTAATTAACTTGTATAAATATACAAATAATTAACTTTACTGATTAGGGCATCATCCTATAGGTGTGACCTTAAGGGATCAACTGACCACCACCGTCCCACAACAGTAACGTAAAACTTTAGCAAGCCAATGGTTACCGATTAATGTTGATCAGTTGACTATATAAATGAATCATCCCTTACGTATTCTTATTATGAGATTTGATTATGATTTTAAATCATGTGATCGCACTATTGTTGAGGACACATACTCAAACACAATCACGTTGCATAGACCGACCCACTTGACAAACTCCACTTAATCAACTTAATCAATTATTTTAAATCTTTTTTAAGGGCACTTTCATATTTGCATATATCGAGTCGAGCAATCACTAAACGATAGCTTAGTCAATCTCGTTTCGTCAAACATGTAAGTTCAAGGGTGTAAATGTAACACCCCCTTCTTACCCGAAAAAGGTAATTGGCAGATATTACCATCTCGGTTTCCCGAGGCGGTGATTCGGAGATACAATGAAGAAACATTTAATATAAATAAAGTATTTAGTGGATTACATAACCATAAAAGAATAAGTGAAAGAATACAACTCGTGACGACTATCTAGGTTATCTATCAACTATCCAAGAACCCGACTCAAAGTCCAAAGAGCAACCTGTCAGCCGCGTGACCCCAAACGACCTGTACTCAACCTGCTCCCCATATGATCAGAAATATCATATGGATCGACACAGGCCACCCCGGAAATAGGTGACAATTACAAAGACACACAACACGTTAGTTTCAATAAATAAATATAAGACACAACATGACAAATGACTATGCAACCTGCCAATGGTATGAACGAGATACTATTAAACAACCCCGACCACGGTACCAGGACACACCTAGATATACCGACAATCACATTGGTACTGGGACACGCCCAGACATACCAACAACCACAAATAGGTACCGGGACACGCAAAGACGTACCGGGTCCGGAAGCCAACCGGATCCCTTACCAGACGTCGAGTCTCAACCACACGAGTCCCTCCAAACTCAAACCATTAATATGCACATTCCTCTTGGAATGGGATGCTCCAAGAGGCGACTCAAGCGTAAGACGGTCTACCAACCATCTTACGTCTCCTTAACAACAACACATCCTCTGCATACACAATAATAACCAATATATGAAATGCGACCTAACATATCATAATCGCCTTCTTAATGATACAATTAACCACTAACATGTTATGATGCAAATGCCCTAATTATGAGAAACTAATTGCAACATCAACATAAACGACATAACATTATTGAAACCGAGTATGATTAATCTACCTTTTAGCATTCTTCATGAGTTACCCGAATCCCATACGATTCCGTCTCGCGAGACCGTCTTAATCTTATACAAATCATGTAATACCATCACAAATACATCCTATTCTATTATATAATACAAAACCCCTTTTTATTACCCACTAAATACCCATATTATATGTACTAATTACAAATTAATTACCTAACACAATAACCCCCAAAAGTTAGAGCTTAAACTAATTAAAGAAGAGTAGATCTTAAATTACAAATGTTGAGGAAGGAAGGAAAAGGATGAAAAATCCTTGAAAGTAAGCTTGAATCCCATGTAAGAGTGTTTGTGAGGGTTTCAAAGAGAAGGGAGAGCAGTTGGAGTAAGAAGGAAGAATATAGAATGAATGAGGATAAGGGGATAAGATTTCCGTATCCCGTATTCTGATTCAGCGTCACTGGACCGAGTGCGAGTCCACTCGACCGAGTGGCACTCTGTAACACCCATATCTACCAAGGAGCCTTAACAAGACCTTCCCTAGCAGATAAGGGCGTTACCATCTCGGTTGCCCGAGGACAGTAATAATCGAATGTAGATAATAGAACGATTATATATTATTACAAGTGATTAAAACCTAAATAAACAATACAAAATATACAACTCGTGGTAACTTCTAACTAGGTGAAACTATCTCTGCCAAGACTCGTGATAGACTTGCTCCTCCGAGCACCCAGCTATGATCCATACACCAACCTGCTAAGACTGACTGCTCATCATAGTGGATCACGGCAGACAGAACTCAAGAAGACAACACAACAAAAAACCACATAAGGTTAGTAACTGAGGTAACAAGCACAGAGGCAGACACAGCACAATTACAGCAATACATACACACCACCTCCTCCAACCAACCACACATCTCTGACTGCCCGAAAGTCCAGTCCTGCCAGTAGGGGACCGCATCCGTTCCCACCTAAGCCCCGCTCATCTATCCGAGCGATAACCCATGTTCCTTAATGTGCACAAACCTTCTGTGGCGGGTTCCACAGAAGGCGAATCAAGGGCGTGAAGCCACTCCCGCAAGTGACTCCACTCAGCCGACGATGCACCTTGAGAACCACAGACAAACAATCATAATCAACTGTACAATCAACAATCACCAACTCCAATTTCAATGCAATGATAATCAAACGACCACAACCAGCCATCAACCATGACACTAAACTAACTATACAACAATAACAGACCCTCTAGACAATCAACAGCACTGAGTAGGAAGACCTACCTTTAGCAAACCGCAGCGATTCCGCGCACGACCATAAGATAATAAGCAACCACCAAAACTACAAATAACAACCAGCATAACCATCGATTACTATTACCATAACCATAACTGAAATCAAGGGAGACGATGATGATGATGACAACATACCTATACAAAGCAATCCGGCGTCAAGACCGCTACCCGACTCAAGCATCCCATCCTTATGGTGTATCCACTCTCAAAGGCCTCAAGGAGAGGAACTATAGTGGAGGAGAAGTGAAATAACGGCATTTAGGTTTAGGAAGAAAGGAGAAATGATTTGGGTTTTACGATTATACAATTTATTACTCCCCGCTGAAATCCCGTTACTCGATCGAGTAACTCACTTACTCGATCGAGTGGCCTACACTCGATCGAGTGGCTAAGCTACTCGATCGAGTAGCCTCCGCTAGATCGAGTAACACGAACTCAAATACTCACAATGTCACAAGGTTTCACTCGTAAGTTTTCTGAAGGTCTAGATAGGCGTCTTAGGTCAGTCAACGTCGGTCAACGGGTCTCTAAAGGGACGGGTATTACAGTCTTCCCCCCTAAAAAAGAACTTCGTCCCGGAAGTTCAACTCATCCTCCCCCCAATGACACAAAGCAAAAGGAAGCAAGGCAAACTAGCACTATCCATCCCGACACGGGCCAACACAACCGTTTATGAATACCACCCCGATATGAATGCTCATCAACCATCATCATCATCTACCCTAGCACACATCACTCAACACGACTTTCTATCAAGTCACCAACCTTCCTATCTAATCACCAAGAACACATTGTATACAAGAACAACCAACTCGACTACCGTCACTTGTACTTATCTCAAGTCATTGCTCAAATATAAACCAACACGACTATTTGTTTATTCTTCCATCAATTACTTGTTACCAATCAACCATTCATTAAGCATTCATTAAACACCCAAAAGAAATAAATTATCGATCATTGACACACAACAACACATCATTCATTCCATTCATTCACATTAATTCTTTTTACTCATTTCTGTTACTCAATCGTGCAACAACAATTCAATTATTTTACAACAACCACTCAATTACATAACAACTTTGTGAACAATTACTTGGAAACGAAATTCAACCACACGATAATTTAATCAACAATTGCCAACAATTATACAATAATCACTACTAACTACTCAAACAATTACCTAAAATACTATAAGATTGTCATAATTAAGTCATTTTCCCATGCGACATTACTCTTGCCCTCTTAAAACGAACTTCGTCCCCGAAGTTCACTATCAAAAAACTTTAACTAATACACAAAGCAATGAATTCTTATTCTACATTGACATTACGAACAACTCATGCTATACGTTGAGGCCCACGACGACCATGATATGTCCTTGACATTACATAGATACGATTCATTTATATGAAAACCATCGGAAAAGTGAACAATACAATTACGCATTCTGTCATCCATTATTCTACATGACATCAAATAATTTCTTATGCGATCATACAACTTATGCAACAAGAATTATAATCATAATACGATATATATATTATTTGAAGTAATTCGATTTAGCATGCGAAAATATAGAAACCACACCTAAATTGTATAAACCACATAAATATTTACAACCGTATAAATCACACTTGAGACACAACTATGCTGTCACCAACCCAAAACAAGGAACATTATCACAAAAACCACAAGCTTGAAGATCTAAACATGTTTTGAAACGAAATAAACATCTTACAGGGGCACTCGATCGAGCTTGGAAGGTATTCGATCGAGTTGACGCTACTCGATCGAGTTCATCAGCTACTCGATCGAGTACGTCGAGATTATAATGCATCTTTAAACCATTCCTGCAGTTACTCGATCGAGTGAGGGGCACTCGATCGAGTAGCCACAGGTCGATACTCCCCAAACTGCTACCTCGTGAGGCCAAGGAAACATGGACATGAGTCGGAAATTCATTTTCGACACTAGCAACCTGCATAATAAGTCTGAAAATCATCCAAATACGGCCTTATGGCCAAAATACATACCAAAGTCTAACGAATATACCATTCAAAACAAGAACCAAATACTACAAATCCACGAAAACAAGATAGAAATAAAGAGGCATCATCACTCCAAGGTCGGATCATCCATCATCTCATCTCCACCACCTCCACCAGATGTGCCAGCTCCTCCAGTCTACTCGCCCATGGTGGCTCCAACTCCTGAATCTTCTCCCACGCGCAGAGGTGCCCAATAACCGTAAGGATAACTCTGAGGCTCCCCCCAAGTAGTCCGATCCACGCCAAAGGAGTGAAAGACCCCACTGTCATCACCAACACCTCTCCACCACACCGGTGGGCCGCCTCGGTCCCAATGCCCTGAACATAAGCCATCTCATGGAGATTCTGGAGTGTCAAAGTGGCAAAAACTCTCTCCGTGAGCTCACTCACCCTCATCTCAGGACTAAAGAAAGTAGGGTAGCTGGGAAACTGGTGCTGTGGCGGCACGGGCTGTTGTGGCTGGGTCTCAACGGCTCTCTCCCTCACCCGTCTTGGTCCCCTCCCCACTCTAGGCTGCCTATCCTCGGGTCTAGCCTTATCCTTCTTAGTAAGCTCTTGCATCACCTCCAAAATATCGGCATCAATGAGGTAATACTGCCGAGTAGGGACCTTCTCATCATCATCAGAATCTAATGCCACTACCGCCGCCGTTAAGGGCTCAGTTGCAGGAAGGTGCTCGGGTTCGGGTATCCTCATCCAGCTGATCCCCTATACTCTCCAGGCCAAACAACCACCCTCCAAAGTTCTCAACCATTTCTGGTCGAGGAAATAGTCACGGTCCAAGGTAGGCACATATGAAGCCATGGGTGTAAGGGCCAAGGAGGCCACAAAAGTGGTCAACCTCTCCGCCAACCGTGTGGCAATGGCACCACAGCTCAACTAACGGGTCTTAGAGGTGGCCATCAAAGCTAAGCTAGCACAGACTGTGGCCGGGGCACTTTAAGAAACTCTCAGGGCTCGGGTGGGGTTATGGTAGGCAACAATCAACATCACCTCATGTGAGTTAAGCTTACTCACGTCCTTCCGATCATAGAATAAACAAGTCAAGGCACGAAGAAAGATCTTCAAAGTGACATGTTGAACATCGTTTATCAACATGTTGCTAGAAGTGGGGGCGTTCTTACCGGTAAAGCAAGGCATGTAACTACTGGCTCCACACTCAGTTGGGATATCCCTAAGGGCTCCCTTCTACGGTTGGGCAAGGCCAAGGTGGGTAGCAAACATGTCCATGGTCAAGAGAAAACTAGTGTTCATGAGACGGAATTGGACGGTCTTATCCGCCTTATCGTAAAGGAAAGAGCTCATGAACTCTAAGGTCAAGAAGGAGTAGGAATATTTCCTAAGACGGTACAAACAAGACAAACCCAAAGTCTCAAATATGTGCCTCACATCCCTCTCCACCCCTAGGTCCTCTAAGATTGTGGTGTCGATACAACAGGTTGGTTTCAAACGACGGTTCTGTAACTCAACAAAAGCATCTCTTTGCTTGAAATCAACAAAGACGATGGTAGGGTACTCAGGCACAGGTGGGACCTTGGGTCCCTGGCTCCCCTCACCAACCTTAGCCACAGAAACTCTCCCCCTCTAACTTTGACGGGTACCAACTGCAGGTCTCGGAATATGTTTCAACATATACTTTTGGCACACAAACAAAAACATACTCGAAGACAAATAAACTTTTCATGCATACACGAGGAATAAGAAACAACTATGTACACACTTTCACCAAAACAATCAAAAGTTTTAACCATGCTACTTCCATAATTCATGTCAGACGCTCTTTACAGCTTCCAAAATATGAAAATTATAACATCAATTAACAAGCCTACTAACAAATTAAAGTATTAATCTTTCATAATAGATAAGCATCATAAAGAATTGGGGCGAATTTCAGTTTAGGGCACTTTTAAGACGGAGTTTTAAGCCAAAATTTTGAGCAAAACCAATTAAAATCAACACTAAACATGATACCCATAACATACATTACTCAATTTCCCCAATTCATATGCAAAAGACAAATAAAAGTTCAATTTGAACCCGAAACCCTAGAAATTTCGGTTCCCACATACCCCCATATTGATTCGATTTTTCTATTTCTAGCATCAAGAAACAACAATCTAAGGTGATTATACCATGTTACAACAATTATAAGCTAGAATACATGTGTATAAATCGAATTTTCAGAAAACTCCAACACTTTATATTGTGCTAATTGATTAAAAACATAGAAAATGATGAATATTCTTACCTTGATTGAGTAGCAAATAGAAAGGACGAATTAAACAAGAAGAGAACCAAAGGAATGAACAAGCACAAAATCACCAAGTTTGAGAGCAAAGAGAGAGATTGAAGAAATTTAGGGTTTATAGATATGAAGGAATATGAAGAAAGAGATTGGGAAAGGTATATGAATCCCGTATAAACCCATGTATTGTAGCGCTTACTCGATCGAGTACCCACTAGATCGAGTACCCTACTTACTCGATCGAGTAGACCTCATTCGATCTAGTTGAGGAGTTATAAGATCGAAAAGTTGTACTGTACCACCTCCTCCAACCAACCACACATCTCTGACTGCCCAAAGGTCCAGTCCTGCCAGTGGGGGACCGCAGCCGTTCCCACCTAAACCTCGCTCATCTATCCAAGCGATAACCCATGTTCCTTAATGTGCACATCCCTTCTGTGGCGGGTTCCACAGAAGGCGAATCAAGGGCGTCAAGCCACTCCCACAAGTGACTTCACTCAGCCGAGGACGCACCTCGAGAACCACAAACAAACAATCACAATCAACTGTACAATCATCAATCACCAACTCCTATTTCAATGCAATGATAATCAAATGACCACAACCAGCCATCAACCATGACACTAAACCAACTATAAAACAATAACAGACCCGCTAGACAATCAACAGTACTGAGTAGGAAGACCTACCTTTAGCAAACCGCAGCGATTCCGCGCACGACCATAAGATAATAAGCAACCACCAAAACTACCTATAATAACCTGCATTACCATCGATTACTACTACCATAACCTAACTTAAATCAAGGGAGATAATGATGATGATGACAACATACCTATACAAAGAAATCCGGCATCAAGACCGCTACCCGACTCAAGCATCCCATCGCTATGGTGTAACCACTCTCAAAGGCCTCAAGGAGAGGAACTTTAGTGGAGGAGAAGTGAAATGACGGCATTTAGGTTTAGGAAGAAAGGAGAAATGATTTGGGTTTCACAATTATACGATTTATAACTCCCCGATGAAATCCCGATACTCGATCGAGTAACTCACTTACTCGATCGAGTGGCCTCTACTCGATCGAGTGGCTAAGCTACTTGATCGAGTAGCCTCCGCTAGATCGAGTAACACGAACTCAAATACTCACAACGTCACAAGGTTTCACTCGTATGGTTTCTGAAGGTCTAGATAGGCGTCTCAGGTCAGTCAACGTCGGTCAAAAGGTCTCTAAAAGGACGGGTATTACACACTTACTCGGTCGAGTATCGAAGCACTCGGTCGAGTGAATGACTCATTCTGTCTAATACTGCTGCACTAGGTCTAGTCACGGTCTCACTTAGTCTAGTGTATGGTCAACCTCTAACTCTTGAGTGTATCTCATCTCATTCGGTGGTCCTCTCACGCATTCCAAGGTACGTTTACGGGTCCCAAAAGGTACGGGTATTACAATCTTCCCCCCTTAAAATGAAGTTCGTCACTGAAGTTCGCCTAACTTTTTCTTTCCCACTAAGCTCTCAAGTCTTATTTCCATTCCAAGCCTTAACGTGATCACTCTTTTACATACTACTTGTTTCCCGACTCAAGGTTCTTTTGGCATTGTCGCTCTCATGTCCTTGTTTTAATTCTTTTAACTTCTTAATTGTTACATTCACTCCCCCTAAAAGAGAACTTCGCCCTGAAGTTCACCATTAGCTTAATCAAGACACTTTTTCCGGATTTATTATACTTTATTACTATATATATATATATATATATATATATATATATATATATATATATATATATATATATATATATATATATATAATTCTTATGATTAATCGACGCTACCATGATCAAAACACGAATTTCTACAAAAAACTTATAATTCGTCTACCATTTCTTAATTAATTCGTCTCTTATGTCCACATCTCCTTTCCTATTCAATATGCCATATATGTATTGCGTAGAACATCCCACATGATTACATGTGTGTCCATTCCACTCGGTTTCACTTGTGACTATGAAAGACTTACTCATACGTGCCAATCATTACATATCTTGCACATCGCAAGGTAACGCTTTATACTATTATGTCATTACCTACAGTTTATTTCCCTAAGTATCGTTACTACATTAATGCACATCATACATGTTCATTATTTTACTATTGTTATCCAATTAAGCATGCCATATTACCATACCTTAATCATACATCTTGAAGGATAATGCAGAAAATCGCAATCGACCTAGTATGCGCATCGTCAAACGTAAAGAATTCATGAAAGTCTACCGGATAGAGTTCTCATGGATGCTCAGCTTTGAGGAAGTTGGCATAGTCATGGATTCAACGTCAAATACCTCCTATACGGTTAAAGTTCCTAGAAAAGGCAAATTTCATGCCTCTCGCTCGCGTATAGGAGTCACTCGGTCGAGTGGACCTCCAATCAGTCGAGTGAAATATTCACTCGATCGAGGGTTAAATTTAAAGGGGGTTTCCAGGTTTTGTCCACAACCTACTCGGTCGAGTGTGGGAGGTCACTCGGTCGACTGGTCCTCCACTTGGTCGAGTGAGAATGGCACTCGGTCGAATGCCACTGGATAGTGAGATATTCGGTCATTAATGGATTTTAAGGTTACCTATGGTCGAGTATACTATCAGAACACAAGAAAATAAATTGTTCAAGGCTCAACCGACGCAAAGTTAAACTAGTTTACAGAAAAATAAATAAGACTAAGAAGAGGTCTTTCTCCTCTTGCCAAACATCTTCGCCTACCGGACTAATGCTCCTTCATTGTTCGCTGGCGACCCCTCCCTCTGTGCGCTATGCTCCGCACTCCTTGTCTCACCCGAGGTGTCCGTTGCCGCATCTTCCACTATCGCTTCAACATAGCGGCCATGATGCTCCATAAGTCCCGGTGCCCAACTTGTTGCTTCTCCTTCACTCCCGCTTCCATATAAAACATTACCCCCACCCTCATGGGAGACACGTCCCACTCCCTCTTGATAGGTACTCTCCACGTTCCCTTGGTAACCACCACTCACATTCTCTTGGTAGCCACCACCGACATTCTCATGGTAGCCACCACTTTGATGAGCATCGTTAAAGAAAGTTTCGGTGGCATAGCGTGGTCCCGCCGAAGGACCAAGCAAGTGTCCATCACCGTGAGGAATCCTATGACCCCAATCCGAGGGTTGAATACCATAGGCCTTGAACACACCGAAAGTGTTGCCATCCCTGGACAAAAGGTTAGGGCGTTCGTTCGGTCTTATCCCTTGGTTATAGGTGAACTCATGCATGTCTCTTAGGACCAAGGGGTGGTTCACCCTCTCAATTATGTCTGCCATGGGTAATTGGTGATCATAAGCCGACGGTGGTTGGTTATATTCTCCAGTGAAAGATGGCATATGCATGGAGTGCCTGGGAGGGTTATGGTATGGTGAAGGCTCGCGGATAAAAGAAGAGGACGGGGCATAAGCGGAGTGTCGAGGGCGATAAAGAGGCGGCGAAGGTATGGGCACATTGGGGGACGACGAGGCATGTGGAGAAGTCCTAGGAGGTTCAGAAAGGAGTGGCGGGGTCGGTTCTTGTCGCATCGCCTCACCATTAAAGGTGTAAGTTAGCTCTTAGGGGACAAGGTAGGACCGGGCCGGAGGGAACTGGGCTAACTCGGGTAGGTGGGAAGTTTCGGGAAATCTATCTCGCGTGCGGAAAGCCTTATGTACAAGTTTTTGTTAACCTTCCACGAGTACCCATTCTTGTGTTTCCTATCCACAACCCAAAACATGCCCATCATGTAGGCAATGTCAAAGTATGGCACCTCCGCGCTCAAGGGTGTATCAATATCCCCCGGTTCATAACCCAAGAGGTTCTTGGCTAGCCTAGTCACTAGGGCACCGCAATTAAAAGAGCACTTGTCGGACTTTGTCATCCTCTCACATGCTAAGCATACCATGGTCACGGGGATAATGGAAAAATGCCTCTCATAACATGGGTTGAGGTAGGAGCTTAGAATTAATACTTCTGTGGAGTTGAGTTTTCTAGGGTCTCTCCTTCCATAAAGGAGGTTAGTCATAAGACGAAGGAAAACCTTCCAAACGGCGTGTTCCACATCGTTTATTTTCATGGAACTAACGTCGGTGTGTTGGTTATCCATATAAAGATCAATGTAAATTGTGGTTTTAATTTCATTTCCCACCTTGTCAAGAGTAAGGGCAGTCATTTTTCTTACACCTAATCGTTACGCAAAGACATCTTTAGATAGATTGAAGGAGGTGTTCTTGAGTCGGAAGCTCACGGTATGGTCTTTTGGATTATAGATGAAAGAACTGAAAAATTCTAGGATAAGGTTGCGGTAGCTTATTTCCGCCAAATTATACAATCCCTCCATGCCAAGTAAGCTAAAATGTAACAACCCATTTATTTAGGAGCCTTTAGCAAGATATTCCCAATAAATAGGACTGTAACCATCTCGTTTACCCGAGGTAATGATACAAATTAAAACAAACCAAAGTACTTTAATAACTTTAACTGGGATAATGATCTTATTACATTGCCAACCGATTAAATTTAAACCTTTATATTACAATTTACTACGCAGCGAAAATTACATAAATAAACTTGTATAACTCAACTAAGTGATCTAGACAGCAACTATGGTCCAAGTGGAGCTCACGTCCCAATGCTCCCAAGTCAGCTAATCTTTAGCACCTGTCAAATCTGTTCCCCATTATGGTTCATCACAGGTGTTCACGAATACACTGTCAACCACGAGGTTGAGTAGGATAAAATACTTCATAATAAATAACCAATAATAATTTCACAAGCCACATTCCCCTTTCAACTATCCACGTTATCCACTAGAGACTAAGCCTGGGGCCTGCCAATTAATCACACACGTTATCCAACAGAGACTAAGCCTGGGGTAGTCCATTCACCGTACTCATTATCCACCAGAGACTACGCCTAGGGCCGTCCAATTCTCATAAACTCATTCTCGTAATTAAACACGAAAAACATGTTTATAAACCATCCAATTAAATAATATTATAAACTCAATTGCCAATCAACCATATCTTCATATAATAACCATCTGATAAATAACACCAATTACACAATCAGTTGAGTAGATTATCCTACCTTTTACGCAATACTCCACCTAGCCCCATTACTAAAACTAACTCATAAAACTAAGTCCCTCCACCGTGGGAATTGTCAAAACTAACTCCTAAACTAATTCATAAACCAAGACACACATACACGACTTAACGAGACACACACACACCTTGCACTCCCTCGGCAACCCATCGTTGCACGACCTCCACCGTGGACTACCCAGCCACGGTGGCCTCTCTTACCAACCACCACCTTCACCCGACATACCCCCTGTAACCACTCTAATAGCAGGCGGCAGGAACAACAACAACTGCCTGCACAACAGCCACGCAACACGACCACCCATTCACCATGACCGTGAGCAACCATTACGCCAACCTAGCCATTCCCCAGCACCATCAACACCCCACACGAGCCCTGAAAGACGACAACAACATCAATCAAAAACCCCGACATCATACAATACAAACCCGACTAACAACTAGGAACCTTTGCCGAAACGGCGCTAAAACAGAGTACTACAACACGCCCTCAATGATTGACATCAAGACTTCCCCAAGCATCACCACCGTCGACTACCACCTCACCATGCCCAGCCACGGTGGGGCAGCAGTCCAAAAACCGCATCTGCAACACCACCAAAACACGAGCCAACCGCAACCCTAACATAAACCAAACAACAACTCGACATCACACATAACCCCGGTTTGAAGCAATAAATTACGGTCCAGACCACCACCACCGACCACCCCCAACCTACAGGGCATACGACATGCAACCCGCGGCCAAAAGAAGCCCCTAAACACCCCCGGTCACGCTACACATGAAGGGGTTCAACCCCTGGCTATACATGGTTTATACTAACAACAATAACCCGATTAAAACCCTCGGTCAAACAACCCATAGTCGGTCAACGGTGGTCAAGTAAAGTCCGGGGTCAGTCACGGTGGTCTTGGTGGAGGTCATGGTCAAGGCAAACTCATACGGTGGTATAGAATGCCTGTTAACATAGTTATAAAATTAATATATTATATAATAAGATGGTCTTACCTTGAGACGATAAACAAGCTATATTCTCTTCCTATTTCTTCTATATATCCCCTCTCTCTCTCTTTATATGTGATACTTGTGTAGTTATGCGAATAAAACTGTATTGTAGGTAGTCTTATTATTATTATTATTATTATTATTATTATTATTATTATTATTATTATTATTATTATTATTATTATTATTATTTTTATTATTATTATTATTATTATTATTATTATTATTATTATTATTATTATTATTATTATTATTATTATTATTATTATTATTATTATTATTATTATTATTATTATTATTATTATTATTATTATTATTATTATTATTATTATTATTATTATTATTATTATTAGATTATTTTAGTTACTATTATTTCTACTATTATAATCATATGAGTACACTCGGCCCAATACACAAGGCCCACATCCATTCCTGAACTCATTTATTAATTTATTGTATTTCTCGTCTTATTTGCAATTATTAATTATAACGCCTTTAATTAACTATTCGAATCACGTAAATTAGTTATATGGATTCCATTTGATTAGGGGGTATTACAAATAAATGTCATGCACTTGCACCGCTATCCCCAAGGCTTTTAACGCACTCTCCGGCACACACGTAGTGGCGTTCATACGTCATTTGACAAGGGCTAGGAAGGTATTATTATGGGGTTCTCTCTCAAGCTCTATCCCTTGGTATTCCAGAAGTGTAACGACATGTGGTGCTTCCGGTTCGGGTTGAGGTTGATGGTTGTTTCTACCACAGTTGCTTCTTGTGTTCTTCGACATACTACAAAAGAAACCACACAACAAGATATCGAAGGGGAAAGGTAAGAACTTGGAATTAACTTTGAAAGTGAATGGAAATTTTCTCCAACTCTTCAATTTAATAGTTAACCTTTTAAGAAATTTAAACATAGTTTCCTTATGTTTTAACCAACACCAAAATCTTCCATATTGCCGATTTTTCCGAAATTAAGAATTCTTATGACATCATGTGACTCCAAACATAACTTTTAAACATGAGCATTGCTCTTATTCATAACCAAATTTTCGACTAAAGTCCAACTAAACGACGAGACACCATACTTAACTCCAATGTGACGGTCGTTCATTTTGAAAATCTTGAAAATTTTTAAGATTGGAAACTCTAGCATGAAAGGTTACATGTTACTACACATCAAATGTAAACTATCGAAGAGTATTTAAGACAAGAGTTGACTTGGTAGAATTAAAAATCCGGGCAAGAATAGTACTTATTTTCAACAATTTCAAGGTCTTTAAGACGGAAAATTTTTCAATGTGAAACTTGTTCAAACATCAAAATTTGAGATTTAAGATAGCCATGGATAAGTTAGTCTTGTAATGAGCATCCAAAATGATTTTTTTTGACATGGTTAGTGTCAAATTTTAAGAAATTAGTCACATTTTTAAGACGAGAAATTTCTTGGTTTACCTCAGAGTGTAACAATAACCATCAAAGTTGTTCATGGATACTTATAAGGTTTTCAAGAATTTCACCCAAATTTTAAGACGGAAGTTTGTTTTGTTTTGAGACCACATACTACATTACGAACTAGGATGGTACTCATATAAAGCAAATAAACAGAGTTTTACTCATGAAAAATCCAAATTTGGGCATGACTTATCTACTATTCGAAATTTTAAGACGAAATTTTCACATATTAAGCAAGATCTATCCATAACAACAAAGGTTAGGCCTTTGTTGTTCAACTAAACCCAACAACAAGCATTCAGTTCACTACTAAATATTTTCGTGTCCTTTAGTGGTGACCAAAATTTTGACATAAAAATTTAATTTTTAGTAACGATAATTGTCTAGAATGCTAAGTCCTAACATGAATTGAACAAAAGTACTCATATAATTCATAAAACTTGAGTGAATTAGTTTAGATCATAGGAAATCGATTTGGGGAAAACTTAGGAGAAGCATAGTCACTTATATTGTTGAAATGGTAGGAATTAAAGAGATGAAATGAAGCAAGAATCTTGATCCTCAGCACCAAAGGAGTAGAATGGAGTTGCTAAAATGATTTTTAATGGGTTTTAGAGTGGTTGTTGTGAGATGAAAAGAAAGGATGAAGAAAATAAGAAGTGAAAAAAGGGGTTAAATAACCCGTGTAACTCCCAGCCCAGCTCCACTCGGTCGAGTAGCGAGTTCACTCGGGCGACTGACCTATTTTCAAGAATGTTTCCAGCTTCTGGAAAATGGTCCACTCGGTCGAGTGTCAAGGTCCACTCGATCGAGTGCATTGTACTCGGCCGAGTGTAGACTAGTACATGTTAGACTGACCGCTTGTGGCTTGTAATTTCGAGTCAGATTTGAATAATGAAGTGCTTGCAATACAAGGAGAAGGTTTGGGAGTCCACCGGCTATCGGTGACTCACCCGAGTTAGTTAATACATCATCCTATTTATCGTCTTTGGCACACTATCATAGCACTTACAACCACTGTACCACATATTTCACCAATCATACACTATAGATACACTAACATGTACTTAATTAACACACGGAGCAAAATTTAAAGAGTAATATCATCATTCGTATACCAATATATACTAACAATTTCCAAGCATACTACTCATATCAATCTAGCATCCAGCTTCCACACACATTCGTACCTCATGGAAAACAACTATATAACACAAGAACTTGATGTAAATCACATAGTCATGCAACCATACAACTTTCTATATAGCGTTAACCCATATTTTTAACCACCCACGTAGTGACCAACCGAGACAATATGCACTAGTTTTTACATGAGGGCGTCTACTCATCCAAAACCGATATCCCATTGTACTCATGCCGGCTTCATTTTATAAGATACACCAGGTTCATTTTGGATCATTGGTTTGGGTTCCAAAATCGTCGCTCTGATACCACTTTGTAACACCCCATTCTTATCCGGCCATGGTAATTGGGAGATGTTACCATCTCGGTTTCCCAAGGCGGTGAATCGAAGATACAATCAAGAAATATTTAATATAAATAAAGTATTTAGTAGATTACATAACCATAAATGAATAAGTAAAAGAATACAACTCATGACTACTATCTAGGATATCTATCAACTATCCAGGATATCTATCAACTATCCAAGTACTCGACTCCAAGTCGAAAGCGAGTCCCGTCTCCCGCGTGACACCAAACAAACTGTACTCAACCTGCTCCCCATATGATCGAAAATATCATATGGATCGACGCAGGCCACCCCGGAAATAAGTGGCAATTACACAAACACACGACACGTCTGTTTCCATAAATAAATATAAGCCACAACATGACAAATGACTATGCAACATGCCAATGATATTAATGAGATACTATTAAATAACCCTCACCATGGTACCGGGACACGCCCAAACATACTGACAACCACACTGGTACCGGGACACGCCCAGATATACCAAAAACCACATAAAGGTACTGGGACATGCCCAGACGTACTAGGCCCGGAAGCCAACCAGATCCCCTGCCAGACGTCTTGTCTTAACCACACGAGTCCCTCCAAACTCAAGCCATTAATGTGCACATTTCTCTTGGAGTGGGAAGCTCCAAGAGGCGACTCAAGCGTATGACGGTCTCCCAACCGTCTTACGTCTTCTCAATAACAACACATCCTCCGCATACACAATATTAACCAATACATGAAATGCAACCCAACATATCATAATCACTTTCTTAATGATACAAGTAACAACTAAACATGTTATGATGTAAATGCCCTAATTATGTCAAACTAATTGCAACATCAACATAAACGACATCACATTATTAAAATAGATTAGGATTAACCTACCTTTTAGCATTCTTCATGAGTTACTCGAATCCCATACGATTCCGTCTCGCGAGACCGTCTTAATCCTATACAAATCATGTAATACCATCACAAATACATCCTATTCTATTATATAATCAAAAACCCCTTATTATTACCCACTAATTACCCATATTACAGGTTCTAATTTCTAATTAATTACCTAACACAAAACCCCCCAAAAGTTAGGGTTTAAACTAATAAACTACGGGTAGATCTTAAGTTACAAATGTTGAGAAAAGAAGGAAAAAGTTGAATAATCCATGAAAGTGTTTGTGAGGGTTTTAGAGAGAAGGGACAACATTTGGAGTGAGAAGGAAGAAGATAGAATGAATGAGGGTAAGGGGATAAGATTTCCTGATCCCGTATTCTTATACAGCGTCACTTGACCGAGTGTAAGTCCACTCGACTGAGTGGCACTCACTCGGTCGAGTGCTACCCACTCGGTTGAGTGTCGGATCACTCGGTCGAGTAAATGACTCATTCTATCTAATACAGTTGTACTAGGTCTAGTCCAGGTCTCACTTGGTGTAATGTATGGTCAACCTCTCACTCTTGAGTGTATCTTATCTCATTCGATGGTCCTCTCACGCATTCCAAGGTAGATTTGTGTGTCCCAAAAGGTAGGGGTATTACAGCAAGACCTATTTAATCTTGTACTTCATTTTCTGTATTTAATTAATTTACGAATTAATATCATAGATATGCTCAAACCGTTTTCAAAAGTTATGCATTAAACCGTTTTGATGAAAACAGTGGCGATACGACGTCGAGGAGAAACGCATCAATTGATGCGCCTTCTGTAATAGTCGCAGCATCTGATGCGCCTCTTACAGGGGCTGCTTATCAGTTGTTGCTCTTCTTCTTCTTCCCCGGTTCTCTGTTGTTTCGTCTTTTCCTTTTTTTGTTTTTTCTTCTTTATTTCTCTACACCTTTTCGAGTTTCTGTTTCTATTTATTTTATAAAATCCTTTTCAATTAACCAATATTTGCGGATTTTTGTCATCTTATTCAAACCCGTATTTTAATGGTTCGATTCTCCCATATCGAGTCCTTAGAATTCGTCTTTTGTGCATGATTTTCTTTATATTCTAGTTTAATCAATCTAACTCCATTTTCGTTCGCTTTGAAGTTCAAAGTTTCAATCTTTGTAAACCCGACATCGTATAATTGTAACCATCTTAGCCACCGTAATATCTTGTTTAACTCATTCTATAACCTGACTTATGACGATGTTTGTACATAAACATGCTAAATCAGTTCTATTCGAGTCGTATATCAATAATTATTGTAAATTAACGAACGAACAATAACTAATTTGTGGGTTTGACTTTCACAGTCAAAACCCAGCTCAAGAACAGATGCAAGGTCCGATGCGCCTCTTTCGGAGGACGCATTTGTTGCTCCGTCTGCTCTGAGTTGGTTTTTGTCTCTAAACTCTTTCTCGTCTTGACATTGGCTTTCTAATTCGGATTCTAACCAATTTTTTTTTTTTATTATCAGCCATTAATCGACATATTCTCATATTTATTCTAATATCTTTTTCTTATTTTATTTTGTTTTCTTTTGAAGTCCTTCCTTTTGAGCATATTTATGACATAAATTCAAGTTAATCCATTGTAATTTACTGTAATTCTTTATTTCATATCATTCTTGCATGATTTACTTACTTGGTATTCACATGTAATCAACCTAAATTCTTACTTTAACCCGATTGAGTGCTAAATTATTTGTCCACTGACATAGTCTAAATTGACATGTTTAGATTAATCCATGTTTCTTGCATAGCATGCATACAATTGTCAACATATCGAGTATAAATAACTTCCATGATCATTAGTAGAGGTCGCTATCGAGGCGCGCGGGATTAGGTATTCAAATAAAGAGCTTCCTAATACGTACCCTCACCCCTTACTCAAGATCTCTATGAACACCCATGTTCATTGGCATCGCGAGAGTCATTCTAGATATAAAATGCTAAGGGTAACGAATTTCTTAGTATTCATGTCACTACTTTGTGTCTTGACATGATATGAAGTATTCAAACAGTTCCAATTTTCCATTAACATTGGTGGCGACTCCACAAATGTAGGCTTGTCAAACCTTTCACCGGTTTCAATGCCTCACAAATCGGTAACGGTCCATGGCATGCTTAGGCCTTTCGCCAGGGTGACGTGGGTTTCGTGCCGCTGCCGCGACTCCAAAGCGATGGTTGTTGCGTTGTGTGGGTGGCTGTGTCCACAGCCGTCATCGGTTTTATTGTACTGGAGTTGTGTAACTTTGAAAATTGCATTGTGCATCATCATTTCATTGTATAATCCTATTATTCATTTGCATTCACATGTTAGTAATTGATACGTGCAACTTATATAATCTTTTTGGCCTCTTATTGCACGCACTTCTATGTCGTTCTCGTTGTTTCGTCTCATTTGCAGGAACGTTCTTGAAAGTAGTAAAATCGTGCCTTATTCAGTCCTCTTAGCATGCATTTATGGAGATGGAGGATTTAGAGCGGAATTGTTGTGTCTCGGGAATCGTGAAGGAAGCTTTTTGAAGCTAACCAAACAAAGTGTCAAGCTGGTATAGTGGCTAGTCCTCGATCGAATGGTTTTATGTTCGATCGAGGGGTTTTAGTGGTCAAGGAAGCTCGATCGAGTCCCTGCTGTAGTCGATCGAAATTAAGCTTTCGGTGTTTACTCGATCGAAGCCCTTACTTTTTCGATCGAGAGAAATTGCTGGAAAAGTACTCGATCGAGGAGTCTCAAATCCCTCGATCGAGTGAACTGCTACTTAATACGGGATTTTATTCCTTGATTATCTTCGTTAGTACTTTAGTTTATTTAATAAATATCTTCCATATATAAGGGAAGACGTCATTAGGTTAAAAACATCTTTTGACTCCTTAATCAGTCCCTAATTACTCCTAGGCAGACTACTATCTTTCTCCTTGCACGTTGCTTTTCTCTTAAACTCCGGATCTCGATTTGGAATCGTTCTTTACTCTTACTCTTAATTCAATTCCTCTTTATTTGCTTTTAATCCCTGTTTCTTAATTTCTTTTTAATTATTGTTATTAATTTATGCAGCATCGTTCCTTTAATTATTCTATTATGTCTCTTACTAGTTTATTCATTGTTATTGTTTGTTTCCTTAATAGCATGAGTAGCTAATTCCCTCTATGTTAGGATTAGGGGAGTCATGGTAGTGAGTTGACGATGTTGTGAATAGGTTAGATGATTGAATCGTGACAACTGTTTTATGACAATATAATTGTAATCGTTTAGTTGAGTGCACGCTTCTAAACTAGTTAAATTGGTTAAATTCAGACCTAGACCGAAAGATTAGAATGAACAGACCTGTTATGAACAGTAGACTACACTAATGAGGATGAAAGTTAAGTTAGTTGTTTTCTAGGGCGGATAGCGGACCGAAAGGACGTTTCCTTGACCCTTCTCACACTAGATCGTCTGAACTATTAATGACTAAGTTGATTAATTGCCATGGTGAACTGACTTCCTAACATACTTCTCTTTATTTGATCACACCGTTTATTTCTCTTTATTTTTAACTACTCTCATTCTCTTTGCTTTAATCTCATTTTAGTTTAGAAATCAATTTAAAACCCCCATTTGTTACCTGAGAGATTTAGATAGCAGATAGATATAATAGCCTCCCAGTGGAGATCGACCCTACTTCAACTAGCTTCTGTTAGTTGTTTTAGGTATTTATTTTTGGTACTAAACGACAAGTATCAATTTTGGCGCCGTTGCCGGGGAGGCAATTACCCTATTTATCTGCATTTTTCGTTTATCTTAGTCTCAGGGAATTTCTAATTCCTTGAGACTGTTCTTATTTATTTCCTTTAGTTTTTTTTATGCCCAGGTCTAACAGGTCAGAATTAGTGCCAGCTGATCCTGAACCAGAGCTCACTTTTCACTATAGACAAACCTTGCCGAGGAAGAATCGTCAAAATGAAGTCTTGAGTACTTTTGAACACCATATTGAACGCTTTTTATTTGCAGAATACCAGTCTTTTGAAGAAGATAATTCTATTTCTGCTGCTGATTCTGTGAAGATGGCTAACATCGCGAGTCATTCTAAGCCCACAGCTGCTTCCATTCCTAAAGGTTTCAACCTTGCAATAGAGGATGGCAGTACATTTGACATTCGGCCGTCTTATATCAACTTGGTCGAGAGAAATATGTACCATGGGGTTGCTGTTGAGGATCCGCGAAAGCACATGGAGGTTTTCACAGACTACTATTCTACCATTCCCGCTACAAAGGGAGTGACGCATGACAAAATTAAGGAAGTTTTATTTCCTTTCTCTCTGATTGATGGAGCCCGAGAGTGGCTCACTGATCTTGATAGAGCTGCAGCCGGGATTACTAACTGGGAGACCCTGGCCCTAGCCTTCTATAAAAGGTACTTTTCTCCACAACGAACTATTCAGCTCAGAGGAAAGATTACAAGTTTCAAGCAAACACCAGACGAGAACTTATACGAGGCGTGGGGTCAGTTCAAGAAACTTGTGCGGTCCGTTCCTCATCACGGCTTCGATCAGTGGTTTTTGTGCAACCAATTCTATAATGGGTTGTATGACGATCACCATGCTATTTTGGATGCTGCATCAAATGGTCGGTTCCAAAAGAATATCGATGATGACAAGGGTTGGGGGATTATTGAGGAGATGGCTACCCATTGTGCTGAATATGGGAACCCAAGAGGAGGAATTAGAATAGTTTCTTCCGTTGATAGTGAAGTTGTGGCTCAGTTAGAAGCTATGAATGCCAGGTTAGACAAGTTGGAGTTGTTGAACGCGGGAGATCAACAAACGGATCACTTGTTGACTAGAGAAGAAACCGTTTCATGTGAGAAATGCGGTAGTAATGATGGTCACACTGCTCTAGATTGTCTAGCTGAGAAGGAGCATGTTTTTGCCTTTCAACAATATAGGCAAGGGGGCACCTATTACAACAATCAAAGTGGAGTCCATCCTAACTTAAGATGGACTAGTCAAAATGTATTGAATCCTACACCTCCACCGCAGCAGCAACAACCTTAAGTTCCACTCATAAAGCTCAACAAGGCTTTCAAAAGCCTCCATCTTTCACACCGCCGAAACAAGGGTCTTCTTCCAGTGGTATAAGTGATGTGGCTGAGTTAAAGTCGATGATTCAGTCATTAACAATTCAATTGCAGAAAAGTGACCAACAAAATGATGCATCTCTGATGTCACTTGAGTCGCAACTAGCTCAACTCGCCACCAATCAAGCTTCGAGGCAGCTGGGTAATTTACCGTCCCAACCTGATAAGAAACATCATGAGACGGTGAATTTAATTAATTTAAGGAGCGGTCTTTCCTATGAGGGACCTAAAATGCCATCTGAAAGTGATAAATCAGATCCGGAAGTTGCAGTTCCTGAATATGAACAGTCGTCCCATGACGAAAATATGCTGAATCCGAAGAAAGCACTCGATCGACTCATTCACGTGGTCGATCGAGAGAAAAAGCTGTGGAAATTACTCGATCGAATGGATCTGATGTTCAATCGAGTAATGTTGAAATAAGAGCTTTCGATCGAGTGGGTGATAGTACTCCATCAAACAGAAATGATGAAGAAGTTACTCGATCGAAGGAACATGGCTCTTGATCGAGTAGAAATGATGATAATCGTGTTGATTCTTTAACAAAAAGAAATGAAGGTTTAGAAATTCCCATCACGGTCCCTTTCCCGAGGCGATTGCAGAACAGGAAGGCTGAACAACAGTTTGGTAAGTTCGCTGAAATTCTAAAGAGCCTTCACGTCAACGTTCCCTTCTCCGAATTTCTAACCCAGGTACCCTTTTACAATAAATTTATGAAAGAAATTCTAACTCGTAAGAGGCATATTAATGACCACGAAACGGTAGCTTTGACTAAAGTGGGCACTGCCTAATTCAAAATAAGACACCACCCAAACTGTTTGACCCGGGAAGCTTTTCTATTCCATGCCATATAGGGACCCATTTAATTGATAATGTGTTTTGTGACTTGGGTGCTAGCGTGAGTGTCCTACCATTGTCTCTCGCTAAAAGATTAGGTTTGACAAAATTTCAATGTACCAACATGACTGTGCAGATGGCCGACCGTACTTTACCACGACCCCTAGGTGTCTTAGAGGAAATACCTGTAAAGATCGGGAAATTCTTTATTCCCATCGACTTTGTAGTCTTAGACATCCCCGAAGATTCATACACTCCTATGATATTAGGACGACCATTTTTATTTACTACTCGCACAGTAATCGATGTCGGGGGAAAGACTCTAACCTTTCAGGTAGGTGATGAGGAGCTGATGTTCTATCAGTCCAATGTTCGTAGGGCCCCTATGCAGGTTCAACCTTGCAACGCTCTACCCTCTAAAGACCCGGAGATAGATTCTCCAGTTGATAATATTGAGTCGTGTGCTACGATTTTAATACCTCCGCCTCAGACTGAGAGCAATATGAAGGACCATTCTGTTGTTTCTATTGTTGTAGGTATAAACAGAGTGGATATTGGAGGTTCTGTCGATAAAAGTACAATGAAAGTCAAGCTCACAGATGGAAATGATGCCAAGGAAGATGCCAAGGAAAAACATCATGAACGGGAAAAGAAAGACAAAGAAAAGAAGAAAGTGAAGGCATATGTGGACGCGAACTATTCTTCTTCATCCAGTTCAAAGTCATGGAGATCAACGAGGATGGTCCGCGATGCTGAAGGGACCTCCTCCAGTCAGAAGCCCTCTTGTGGGCTGTTGAAGTGTTTTGGAAGATAAACGGGAAATGTCCCGTTGTAAAAACTTTGTAATTTGGAGTTTTATTGGACATTTTAATTGCTTTTTAGACATTAGCATAGTTAGTTTTTAGCGTGAGACCGAATATAGACTACGTACTGTTTATTTGGTATTTTCGGGGTGTATTTTCTGTGTTTTTATGCAGGTTTGGGGAAGACATGCCACACTGGGATGCGTTTCAAAGGAAAAGGACACGATCGAGTACTTTTTGTGCTCTATCGAGCAGTTTGCCCAGGTAAAGGCTTCGATCGAATGGTTTCATGTTCTCAATCGAAGGGTCACAATTGCAGGGTTCTCGATCGAATGGTCTTTTACTCAATCGAGAAGAATGTAGAGGGAAGGTCTCGATCGAGTGGTTTCAAATCACTCGATCGAGTGACTATTGTTGACTAAAGCTCGAGGGAATCTCCGTTCTCCCTTATCCTATTTCATTTTTACCCTTTGTTCTTCCCTCTTTCAATTGCGATAACCCCATTAATTCCCCAAATCCTCCATTTTCTTCCCTTTTTACCAAATTAATTACCCAAAAATTGTTCCTTGCAATAATTTCGACTATTGCCCTATAAATCCCCCTTGAAATTTCGTGTTTTTATTGGGTTTTTTTGCGATTAGGGTTTGCGAAAATCGGGTGTTAATCCGATTGTTTTGTGCTTAATTTAAATTGCAATTCTTCTTCGGTAATTCGTCGAGTAAGTCTTTCTCCTTGCTCTTTACTGTTTAGTTGCATTTTTAAGCTTTATTTATGCAATTAGGGTTTCGGATTTTCGAAATTAGGGGGAAAATTTTGATTTTAATTGATTGTTTTTTAATAGAATCTGTTTGTGATTAATAGGATGGTTAGTAGTAGTGTTTCCGCCACTTCGTCTGCTACTGCTCCATCTACCTCTGAGACGGTGGTCCCTGCAGCCACCACCGTCACTACCCCCGTTGTTACTCCCGTTGTAACTGTTACAACAGCTGCTACAGCTTATGTCCCGTCCTCGGTGTCGACCCCTGCTGTGTCAACACTCTCCATCACAGTTCCGTCGTCAGCCCTTGTCCAGAGACCGCCCTCTGTCCGCGCTCCTGGGCTAGCTGCTGCCTCTGCTTCAGCTTCACGAGGGGGAAAGGGAGGGAGTGTTGGAGTATGTGTCCTCAACAATAGTGTGATCACATTATTGAAACTCATAATAAGAATACGTTAAGGGATGATTCTTTTTATAAGTCAACTGGTCAACATTAATCGGTAATGATTGGCTGACTAGAGTTTTACATTACTGTCGTTTATACGGTGGTGATCATTTGATCCCTAAAGGTCACACTTGAGTGACGATCCCCTTAATAGATAAAATTAATTAATTGTATAATGATACAGATTAATTAATTCCTTAAAATAGAACAATTCACGAATGTGAGTAAGAATATGAATGTTATTGTAATTCGATTAAATGAGATTCGTTTTAGTAATTAAGATGTTATATTACTAAAATATTGTTTATGAAATAATTAAAATAAGAATGAACGGTTAAATATAATTGCAATATGTTGTATATTATATTAACATGGACCATTTTCTTTACTTGTAATTGTGAATTACTAGTCAATTGTTGTATTGACGGGTGAGATTGTCGTCGTGTCTCCCAATCAAAGCCATTTATATTCTCAACAAACAACTAGTAAGTGGTTAAGTCGAGGTCGATCCATGGGACGGTGTGCTTTGGGTTCTAAGTCTATCTATCTCAATTTATGCTAGTGTCACAATTGATTTGGGTTTGTAGTTGTGTTCTAGACTGATGCAAGCAACAAGGTAAAACAAGCAAGTAAAGGTGTAGACAAATAATAAAGGATACTAGGATGTCATGGGGTCATATGGGATTCATGGGAGTTGACCATACAAACATGTTCTTAATTATATAGCAAGCACTTATTATTGTGATGAGATCGAGTTGGTGTATATCTACAATCCCTAAGAAGGTTTGGGTCCCGGAGCGAATCGATTAGATTGTACAACACCTACAAGTCGACTTAGTCCTTCCTATTCAACTATATGCATGGTCTAATGAAACTCGAGTTGGTTTATGTCTTACAAGTCTCATTGTAAAGATAAGTGATGAGTAAGAAATGCAAGGATTCATACGCTTAGCATTTCATCAAACATAACATGTGCATAAGTTGAAATCACAACAAGCAAGCAAATTAATTAGGAAAAACATATTAGATTAAGCATGAATCATTCCCCATGTTCGTTTTCCTTAATTCCCCATTAATCCTAGCTAAAGAACTACTCACTCATTATCATGGGAAACGTGTCATCAATGGTGTCAATCATCACAACAAGTGTAAACATGATAAGAGATTGAGGAAATAAACAATAAAGAGTAAAGGGCAAAAGAATTATACCAAACTTGAGATGATCCAAATAATAAAGCAAAGAATAAAAGAAGAGAACTTGATTGATTGATTAAGAGTTGTCAATTCTCCAATAATAACCAATTAATCTTCAATTACCCAATAATAATAAACTTGAACAATGATTAAGGAACGATTAATGTGTAATTTTGTGGAATGATTGAGATTAATCTATTCTAATCTACTCCTAATCTAATCTAAGGAAGGTTTTTCCTCTAAGAGGGCTTGGTGCTTTGATTATTACAAATGGAGTATATATAGTGGTACATCATTAGGTTAAGTAAGGATAAATTAGTAAATAACAATGCTAAGTTCTAAAGTGGAGAAATGCAAGTTTTTCAAGGAGATGAGCATATCGCGCTAGAGTCACTATCCGCTCGGACAAAGGAGGGAGACGCTCGGATTGTGAGGTGAGGCGACGAGCATTTCTTGCTCGGGACGCTCGGATCAAGAGAGGGGGAGACGACGCTCGTCTGCTCGGGACGCTCGGATTGTTCCTCAGAATGGCCCTTGCTTTTCTTCCTTTTGCATGCTCCTTATTCTTATGTTGTCGGTCTTTGTTCTTGCCTCCTCTTTCACACTAGTTCACCCATTATCATCAATAAGCTTCCCAAATATGCACGGGAGACGGGAATTTCCGCTTAATTGTCTTCTTTCCTGGAAAACATACGAAATGCACTAGAAAAGCAAAATAGAAAGCATTTGATGGATAAAATGGCTATGGAATGTTATAAAAGTATGCAAAATAGGTTCAATTAGGGGACTAAATGTGCACAATTATGAGCCACATCAAATATCCCCAAACCGTACCTTTACTCGTCCCGAGTAAAGAGGTGACTAAAACTAGACCTTTTTTTAAACTATCCTACTATTTAACCAACGTGAGACAATCAGCGGGTCTCAATCCGCCCCTTAAACTCACAACAAGACAACTATGAGGTAGGATGCCTTTTTTCAAGGCAAGGTGGGGCTTGCCAAAATGGCGATATATCCAAGCACACAAAACAAGTAATGGATGCATCTACAAAAAGGAATAGTCACTTTCCTCATCTAAGTGGCGGAAAATATCTAAAGGGGAAGCAATCTAAGGGTACACATTTCTTCATAGATATGGTTTTTTCAAACTACTAAGCCTAAAAGAATACCAATAAATCACCTCCAAGTTTTGTCAAGCTAGGGTACCTTTGTCCTCAATTGTTAAATGATTTCGTCAAGAGTAGACTTCCTATGGTGTTAGAAACACTGGAGGATTGCGGAATTCCCCTTCTTGCCTAGACAAGAAGAAGGGTCGTCCCCTCTCTACCATGCACAAAAGTGGATACGATGGAAAAGGGATCAATAGAATTTGAGTTTCATTTGGGAGTTTGCTTTTTGTTGTTGTTTTTCCCCCCAATTTGTGGCATTTGACATTTTGAGAACATTTCTTTTTGAACATTTTCAAAGCTACTATTTGTAGGGAGGGTGCTTATTTTTGAAGCATAGGAGTTTAAATTTTGTTACTCCTCTTTTCTTTTGATGCAATTGCAAACTTTTTGACTTTCATTTCAATTCTTGAACTCAAATTTGAACAATTTTTGTGTCCATTCCCTTTTTGATGACAAAAATGTGGTAGAACATGGATGATGGTTGCATGGTTTCAAGGGTCACCTTGGAATAAACGGTAGCCAAGGAGTTATCACACCACAAGGTACTCTTGACTAGGCCTTAATCCATGGGTCAAAGGATACTAGCATGACACATCCTAGAGTGTTTTACAAGTATTCTAACAAGCAAAGTCTTAAGAAGAAAAAACATCTACTAGGGCCTATATACACTTGTCAAGCTTCCATATAGACTATTTCACAATTTTTTTTTTCTAAATGCAACTACATGCCATGATGCAACTAACATTTATACACCCTAATGCCTATGCTTCTACCAACTAATATGCCAAATAATCTAAACGCTAAGTTCACATTGTTTATACCGCATCAATCAAAATAAAGCCACAAAGTCATTAACATAAAGAGGAAAAAGGAGATTGGAAAGATCATACCATGCGGTCTTCAATATCCTCATGTCTCGGATGTGGCGTAGTGGATCAGTGTGAAAAAGGATGAACAAACAAGCAAACAAACAAGTATATACGTATATACAATTCTAAACTATAAAGGAAATGAACATGTTTTTGGGTTTTTCAATTTTTCAGATTTTTATGGTTTTTGATTTTATGAAAAAAAAAAGACATATTTTTGTATTTTTCAAAAAATTTCAATTTTTTTTTGTATTTTTAGAATATAAATTCCCATCCCCTACTTTATTTTGGACATTGTCCTCAATGTACATGTAGGAGTAGGAATGAAAAAGGAATACATGTTTTTGGATTTTTAAAGTTATATGGAAATTGAAGTACAAATGCAATGATATGAATGAATGCATGCTCTAACTAAATGCTCTTACTCAAAAACTTCAAAAATATTTCACGTTTATATTTGCATATAGGTCGAGTCAGAACGGTAGATTTCTATGATGATTTTGCACTGTAATTTGTCATTTCACTTAAGCCTTGCAACAGATTGTCATTTTATTAACTTTGTCATGCGCATATCTACGAGTTAATGTTGAAAATACAGCTGAACATATAGACTTGACCTGATAAAATTGGCAAACTACCTAAAATTTCTAAGCCATTAGACCCGTATAACTGGTGTCACTTATAACCAGTTCGTGTAGGAATTGAGAGTAGTATACTCCTTGCATAACATGTTCACTAACTTGCACTTTTATGAAATTCGATTGCTTTTTTGCTTGCATACATTCGGATTTGTGGTCGGTGTCACATGCAGGGAGGCGCTTGCAATTTTCCATTTATATCATTTTCACCCATTTAGCTCCACATTAGCCAAACTTAGCCTTTTTTACCCTTTAACTACACCCAAATTAAGCCTGCCTGTCAAGCTAGTTTAGTGTGTTTTGTGGTACATATTTTGTTGATCAAGTTTGGTTTGTATTATACTTCGTATCATTTTGGAGTTGGTAGAAAAGAAAAGGAAGGAGGAAGTGATGAAAAAGGAATTGAAAAAAAAAGTTGAAAAATGAAAAAAGAGAGAAAATTCGTGGGCAGGAAAATGAGAAAAGAAAAATAAAACGTGAAAGAAAAGAAAAAAAAAAAAGAAAAACAGACCGTGTGATTTGAAAGAAAAGTTTGTGTTTGTGACGGTCTTACTCCTGTGCTATATCTATATCTTTTGAGGAGTTATTGTGTTTGGTTGAGTGAGTTTATGTGCCAAATGAAGGGCACTTGTGATTGATTTTATAATTGGTTAGGAATTGGATGTTATTACATGGTTTTGTTTAGGTGCTAGCTTGACGCTTTATCTCCACATTTTCCATAACGGTTTTGCCTTTTCTTACCCATAGCCTCACTTTCCCATAATTTTTGTAAGCCCTTGGCTGTGACAGACACTATTTGGTTGGAATGTATGTATGGTGATTAGAATTGTCTATCATTTTAGCTGCAAGCATGTTTATGTGGGTCGTAGTTTAGGTGACTGACTATTTTCTCTTCTTCTCTTATATTTATATATTTACCCTTTGCTTCATGATAGAAGGGTGACCCGTGAGAGTCCAATTTTAAAGGTCTTGCAAGGTCGACAGTTCAGCTTATTTATAGACATTTTACAACTCGTTTGCGCTTGACTGTTGTAGCTATAAATGTCAGTTTTGTTTGAATTTAAACGGTTTAAGTGGACAAGTTATCGCTAGCTCTGAGTTTTCATTTCCATTCCATTAGTTTGCATTTAGTTTACTCGAGGACGAGTAAAGGTTTGGTTTGGGGAGATTTGATACGTGGAATTTATATAGTCTTTTTGGCCTCTTATTGAACGCACTTCTATGTCGTTCTCGTTGTTTTGTATTGAAAAATGCCCCGAATAGGCTACTTTGGTTTGTTTCGTCTCATTTGCAGGAACGGACCTGAAAGTAGTAATATCGTGCCTTATTCAGTCCTATTAGCATGCATTTATGGAGATGGAGGATTTAGAGCGGAAGTGCTGTGCCTCAGGAAGCGTGAAGGAAGCTTTTGGAAGCTAACCAAACTAAGTGTCAAGCTCCTATAGTGGCTAGTCCTCGATCGAATGGATTTCTGTTAGATCGAGGGGTTTTGATGGTCAAGGAAGCTCGATCGAGTCCCTGCTTTACTCGATCGAAATGAAGCTTTTGGTGTTTACACGATCGAAGCCCTAACTTGTTCGATCGAGAGGAATTGCTGGGAAAGTACTCGATCGAGGAGTCTCAAATCCCTCGATCGAGTTAACTGCTACTTAATATGGGATTTTATTCCGTGATTATCTTAGTTAATACTTTAGTTTATTTAATAAATAACTTTCCTATATAAGGGAAGACGCTATTGGGTTAAGAACATCTTTTGGCTCCTTAATCAGTCTCTAATTACTCTTAAGCAGACTATTACCTTTCTCCTTGCATGTTGCTTTGCTCTTAAACTCTGGATCTCGATTTGTAATCCTTCTTTACTCTTACGCTTAATTCAATTCCTCTATATTTTCTCTTAATCCTTGTTTCTTAATTTCTGTTTAATTATTGTTAATTTATGCAGCATCGTTCCTTTAATTATTCTATTATGTCTCTTACTAGTTTATTCATTGTTATTGTTTGTTTCATTAATAGCATGATTAGCAAATTCCCTCTATATTAGGATTAGGGGAGCCATGGTAGTGAGTTGACGATGTTGTTAATAGGTTAGATGATTGAATCGTGAGAACTGTTTTATGACAATATAATTGTAATCGTTTAGTTGAGTGCACGCTTCTAAACTAGTTAAATTCGTTAAATTCAGACCTAGATCAAAATATGGGAATGAGACCTGTTATGAACAGTAGACTACACTAATGAGGATGAAAGTTAAGTTAGTTGTTTTCTAAGGCGGATAGCGGACCGAAAGGACCTTTCCTTTAACCTTCCCACACTAGATCGTCTGAAGTATTCATTACTAAGTTGATTTATTGCCATAGTGAACCGACTTCCTAACATACTTCTCTTTATTTGATCACACCGTTTATTTCTCTTTATTTTTAACTACTCTCATTCTCTTTGCTTTATCTCCTTTTAGTTTAGAAATCAATTTAAAACCGCCATTTGTTACCTGACAGACTTAGATTCTAGATAGATATAATAGCCTCCCTATGCAGATCCACCCTACTTCCACTAGCTTCTGTTAGTTGTTTTTGGTATTTATTTTTGGTACTAAACGACGGGTATCAGTAATGAAGATTTATATTACTGAAAATAACCAAAGTGTTTTCAAAACGTATGTGGTAAACCATATGATAATTTTCCCTCATATGGGGAGCATTGGCTTGACAGGTTAGCATGTGCATATTGCATTGGAGGCTTGTGAGCGATCTTCACTGTAGTTGTCGCTGCTTTTGTTGTCTAGATTTTTGACTCTTCATTTGACTTCATTTTATTTCATTTTGGTTGTATAATTGGCATTGTATTTGAATCCCTTAACTTGCAACCTAATTATTATTAACTACAACTTATGTATTACCCGAATATTTTGGGACTCACAAAGGACTCTTGGGATGCGTGAGTAGACCCTCAGACATGGTGAGGTTATGGAAACTAAAGGATGATCGCACACTGGACCAAGTAGAACCTGAACTAGACCAGTAAGACTACAGTGGACTGAGTAAGACTTCTAGTGGACCGACTGGTGGTCACTCGGTCGAGTGAGCATTGTACTCGACCGACTAGAGTGTAGTTGGTCGAGTGAACTCTTTACTTGACCGAGTTAGACTCGTCAGGCCGGGTTATAATCTTATTTGGGATCGTATCTTAATCAACCCCTAATTCATTTCTACGTTCTTCCATATCACTCTAAACTCCCCCTCTTTTCTTTAGGATCTCCCTAAACACATCGAGTGGCTTGAGGAGATTGCTAAAAGGAAGGCTAATCCTACGCAGTTTTAATATATGGGTGTTGTTTATGTTGTTGTTAATGATGTAATTAGCATCACATGATTAGAGCATTTTCATTATAACATGTTTAGTGATTAATTACATCGTTAAGGAGATGATTGTGATATGTTTGGTTGCATATTATGTGTTGGTTATTTTCGTTTATGTTGATGGTGTGTTTTTGTTGAGGAGGAGACGTAAAATGGCTGGGAGACTATCTTATGATTGAGTCGCCTCTTAGAGTTTCCCACTCGAAAAGGGATGTTCAAATTAATGACTTGAGTACGTAGGGACTCGTGTGGTTGAGGCACAACGTCTGGCAGGGGATCCGGTTGGCTTCCGGGCTCGTTACAACATACATTTTCGGTGTACCTATTTGTGAGATGTGGTGTCGTGGGTGTGTCCCTGGCACTGGCATAGTTGTGGGTACGTCAGGGCATATCCCGGTACCGGTGTGACGATTGTATAAACATGTTTCATTCACATCATCAACACATTGTATACTTACATTTGTGTCATGTCCTATGTTTATTTATTAAAACTGAAGTGTTTGCATGTCTCTGTAATTGTCACCTATTTTCGGGGTGGCCTGTGTCGATCCATATAATATTTCTGATCATATCGGGAGCATGTTGAGTACATGTTGTTTTGGTGTCATGTGGGAGACGAGACGAGTCTTAGACTTGGAACTGAGTGCCACTTCAGTAGAAGAGTACAATAGTCATGAGTTGTATCATTTTTTTTCTTTATTCATGGTTATGAATCCACTAAATACTTTAGTTATATTAATTGTTTCTTAATTGCAACTACGATTCACCGCCTTGGGAAACAAGATGGTAACATCCTCCCATTACCTTGGATGGGTAAGAAGGGGGTGTTATAACTTTTCAATGCTAAACCGCTTTATTTCATTCGTTCGCTCTACAAACTTGGTAAACCATGGCATGTGACATCCCCATGGGTTAGGATGGCCTAAGGGAAGGCGTCCCGACTTGTGGGGGTGTTACAAAGTGGTATCTGAGCCACGATTTTGAGCCTTAACTAATGAAGCAACTAACTTAGGTGTGTGAATTAAAATGAACCCGTTTTGAGTAGTAGGAACTCGTCGCAAGCTTGAGACATCCCAAAGTTGTACTCTTGTCCTCTTAACATGATTCGATCACAAGGCGTGGAGATAATGGGACATTCTTGTGTGCATATTCTTGTTTGCATATTCTTGTTTTGGTACATGTGCGATAAATTCCTGGTTGGTAGCACATAATGTGTTGACATGAGTAACTATAGCCAAGTCGATGTGAAGCATGTTAGATGTACAACTGTGAGCATGTTAATGTGTCAAATTTAGTTCCTTTTAAATAAGAAAGTGTTAATCACGTGCTAGATACCGTCATCTGTATACTGTATATTATATCAATGCTTTTTATTTACCATGCTTGCATTTAGAAACATGCGGACTAGGGTTATATGTGGAAGGTGTAAAAGGCCCTTAAGAGGTGTACTTGGCCTAGTGGATGAGGAAACTCGACCGAGCATAAGACACTCGATCGAGTAAACCGTCCACTTGACCGAGTGGTGAATTTCCAAAAAGTCTAAAAAAATGTTGTTTGGTGCACTAGGCCAAGTAAGTGATGTACTCGACAACCGAGTGGGCAATATGGGAAATCTGGGAGTTTATGTAAGTTAGTAACTCGACCGAGTGGAGTACCCCAGTCGACCAAGTACTCCCCATAAGTACATCGGCAACCGGACCACCACCTCATAGACCCAAAGAGGAAGTAGCTCGAATCGTTGCCCAAAATGAGTGTAACACTCCCATTTACCAAGGAGCCTTACCAAGACCTACCTTAGCAAATGGAAGCATTACCATTTCGGTTACCAGTGTAAGTAAATATCATTAGACAATACAAGAAAAAATTAAATAATTTTAGTAACTTCTTTATAAAATATTGATTAAAACTCGATGCAAAATCAACTACCTAAGAGCGGAAGATTGCAAACTAATCAAGCTACTGTCATCTAACTAAGTGAATACTGCGGTGAATCGCTCCCTCCAAGGATCCCAGGCAAAGCTAAGCAACCATAAAAATATGATAAGACTACATGCTCACCATTTGCCGATAATATCAAATGAATCACCGCAAACACATAACAAAGAGGAAACCATAACACAAAACCACACAAGGTCAATAACAATTATACAACTAAGCACAAGTACAACGATACAACAACAACAGTTCATACGAACAAACCAATACAACTGCATCAACTCTGATCCCTATAGTAACCAATGGCTCTCAACGCAACGAGTAGTCGGGTTCCCATCGCAATAGATAACCAACCCTAGACAGTGGTAGACGAGCGAACCAAAGCCAATAATCTGCACATCCCCCTTGCGACGGGAGTCAAAAGGGGCGAACAAGGGGGTGAAACCATTTCCCGACATGGCTCACAATATCCATCTCATCACCTCCAGCATCCACCATCACAATAATCACATGGAGAAAATTCATCTCACAACCAATCAAACAACTGTACTGAGTAGGGAAACCTTACCTTTTTTTTGCTAATCCAAGCACACATAAGCAATCAATAGAAATTCTCCATGATACCGTCACTTAAACACAATAATCACATACCATCACTATAACCCTAATCAAAGATCCATAACAACGTAACAAAAATCTCCCAAATAACCCAAATTAGGGTTTAAGACTAATACAAAAAATGCAATAAAGAAAAGATCTAGAACTTACAATCCGATAGATGCGAGACTTACGAAACCCAAAGACCAAAATAGTAGATCCTTGCTTAGTAGTTGATTAGGGAGTGAATTAGGTTTGTAAAACATTTATAAAAATGTTAAGATCGACTGAAATGGTTATTTTATAATCCCTAATCATTCTAATCAAAACCGCTCGAAAACACGACTTCAGACCAGGCACTCGGTTCAGTAACAGACATACTCAACCGAGTACATCCTACTCGACCAAGTGTCTCACATACTCGGCCGAGTGCACCTAAGGCAGTAGCCGGCCTCAAATCACTTGATGACGCATTCAGTCGAGTACAACTTACTCAACGAGTTCACTATACTCAAAAATCTATTGTATTACAATCTTCCCTCCTTCAAAACCAATTTCGTCCTCGAAGTTCACACTCATACATGCACCACATAACCCTCTTCCTCTAATCCCAACACCCACTCACCAATGCACATATAACACTTTCTTACTTATCATATCGCCACAAATAAATCTAATACCAAAATGATTCACCAAGAAAGAACATTACCGGAATGAAATGTTACATTCTACCACTCTTAAAAACAAATTTACGTCGTCGTAACTGAACTCATATCTGAACAACTAAAACCAATCATACAACCACAAGGGAGAAATCTAACTAAATACCAACTAAAAAATGTTACTTCCACACAACGATGCTGCTATAACGTTCACCACACCACAAGCCAACGTTATACCAATATGGCCTTTATCTTTACAATTATAAAATAGTAAATCTAATCTTAAAATAACAACTTAACAAGTGCATAGTAGTAAACGAGATCAAATCATGTAACAAATCAACAGCCAAACACGACGAATAGATATTATGTCAACAATCGACATAACAAAATATCAAGGCAATATAAGTGACATTGTTAACTAAATTGTAAAATAATGAAAACAAACAGCACACTCTCTTCCCGTAAAAGCAACTTCGTCTTGAAGTGTTTTAGCGAATACTTACCCATTCATACCATCACATAAACTATTCATTGGGTCGTTAACCACGATTTACTCATATCTCAATTCATATAAATTTACAAAATGCAAGCTAGGTGTTTATATTCCTTTACCATCCTTCAAATCATATTCTTTTAGCCACGTCAAATTACATGCATAATACACTACAAACCACCAAATCACGTCATTAAGTTTCATACCATTTACGTATTACCTAGTATAAAATAAAATTTACATACAATTGCATATCACCTTCTCTTTAGCATATTCATAGTTCATTCATTCTGTGCTGTCAATTTACATATCGATGTTATTAGTAACCCAGATAAACCATACATATTGAACTCGTTATTCAACAAACCTACTTTTAACACAATTACTATTTCCATCGCACCTACCATATTATTCATGGTCATTGACTATCCCAAGTTTGTATATATATATATATATATATATATATATATATATATATATATATATATATATATATATATATATATATATATATATAGCATAGGTCATCAGTTCTCCCACAATGCAGATATTCGTACACATCATTAGACTAAGGTACCATTTAGAAGTATATTTTTCATTCTCATCACTTAAACATGTATAGCATATTATATATACTCGATTCCGCCAATATATAAATCAAAACCTTATTGGTTCAAATTTGTAACATACTTGGCTTTTCATGTAACACGAGTTCTATTCTCCATTACCTAAATTAATACAGCTCAAACAATTAAGAGTAAAAACCGATAAATTTAAACATGGGCATACCTCATCTTAAATCTGATGCAAGCCAGTTTATCATGCTACTATTTTCACTTCCTCATGTTACTAACATGAATTTATCAAATGCACGTAACCATTTACACATGTTCCACGTCATAGTCATTCAATCCTTTCCATTCCATGGCAATACCATTATTAGTTCATTATATATAATGTATCCATAGTAAGCTCTGTAACATCCAAACTTACCATTGTTGGCCTTTATATATCTTGTTATATCAGTATCGATTATACTTAGCATAATGTAAACAACCAATGTCATCCATAAAAATAAACTCATTCATATCAATACACATGAGTGGCAAATTATACGTAAATCTCATACTTCACACATAACTTGTCAACTATACATAAATCCATTTAAAACACAAGCGTTATTCTCATCGCGATTATCATCATGGTCAAGCAAGTGAAACAACAGAAATCATCCAACATGTTGCTAGGTATGTCGTTCTAATCATGAAATTCTTAATTCACATATTAACAATGTCATTAACTCATTATGCAAAATACTTGAATCACTCATACATATTAGCTTATGATACAACATCTCATGTTACAGAAAATCACTTTCCTAAAAATTAGCATTATGATTAGTAAATCAATCATTATAAACATGCTCCTAGCATCAATAAACGCATCGACTTCACCTCTATCTGTCACAATCACCCATGACAAAGCATCTCTCCCACAAACCATAACAATCATAAGGTGGTACTCCCCGCATTATAAGATCTATCTAACTCATGCATAAGACCAACACATATGTAAAACAAGTCATTAAAATCAAAAGAATATCTTTGTAAACATTATGACACACAAGGAGGTCAAAAGGTAAGCATCAGACCATAACAAGGTTACTAAGTGCTCAATCTACTCGATCGAGTATGGGAGATCAGAAGCACGTAAAGCAGATATTGGAGTTACTTGGTCGAGTAAAAAGGTTTACTCGATCGAGTACGAGGCACTAGGTCAAGTGTGGGGTCTACTCGATAAAGTACATGGTACTTGGTCGCGTACAAAGGTCCACTCGGTCGAGTGCCCTACGCAGTTCTCAGCAACATCTTGTTTTTGTAAAATAGTCATATCTCACTCGTTTCTTAGTGAGTTTGGGCGTCTGATCTACTGTTAGAATTTTAAGAGAACAAGCTATTACCTCCAACTGGAGTAACATCAATACCATTTCTAGAACTCGACCTATGACAGTTTTAAGACAGCCCTTCCATAATCGGACTTCATACAAATCAAATTTCCTTAACAAAACAACTTAAGCATTAATAATGCAAACAATAGCAACTCAATACTTCCGAAACCAGTATACAAGACGAGTTTCTATCATACAAACATGTAAATTAAACACATTCGATATGCATGTTAATGTCGCCTTACTTCACATGTCCGATTCCTTCACGGCTCGCATCACCACTTTTACCAGCTCATACCCATACTTCCCACCAATTAATACTCATCGCATATCACCCACTTGAAACACGTATAAGATATATCTCAAATGATACCATCCAACCTATTTCACATGTTCCTAACTCAATAAATGTGCGAAAAAATACACTTCAATTCATATAAACACGCCACAATAATTTCACACCGTTTGCTTCACTCTAACTCCACATAGCCACATCTCTTTAACTCATCCATCATACGAGCATACACATTCGCGCTACACATATATATAGCACTACACACATGCGAACAATGGCATAACACACCACCGTCGTGACCGGCTCGATATCGTATGGGCCATAGTGCGATATTAGGACGTCTCCCAAATCTTTCCGGTAGCTCCAAACAATCTTCACACGAGTTCAATTTATTAGACACCCTACATTCTTTGGTGCATTGGTGTAGGTTCCAAGATCGTCGCTCTGATGCCACATTGTACCACGCCTATTTACCAAGGAGCCTCGACAAAGCCTATCTTAGAAAATGGAAGAATTACCATCTCGGTTACCCGAGGTAGTAAATATCATTAGACAATACAAGAACAAATTACATAACTTTATTAACTTCTTTATAAAACACTCATTACAATTTGATGCAAAACCAACTACCTAGCACCGGAAGAGTGCAAACTAATCAAGCTATTGTCATCTGAACTAAGTGAATACTTCGGTGACTTGGTCCCTCTAAGCATCCCAGCCAAAGCTCGGCAATCATCAAAACCTGATAAGACTACCTGTTCTCCATTGGCCGGCAATATCAAATGGATCACCGAAAACACATAACAGAAAGAAAACCACAACACAAAAGCACACAAACTTAGTAATAGTTATACAACTAAGCACAAGTCCAACGATGCAACCACAATAATTCATACGAACAAACCAATACAACTCCATCTGTCACACCCTCGTTCACCAAGGTGCCTTACCAATGACCACCCTAGTGTATGAAGGCGTTACGATCTCGGTTGCCCGAGGTAGTAGATCAAATAAACAATAAAAGAACATTTAGTAAATAGTTTATGTCTTTACAACGTAAAACAGCGTGGCAAGGTACAACGTGAATGACTATAAAGACCGCTAAGCATGAGTGTCGATGACATCTACTCCGGTAGAATGGTGACTCGATTCCCTTCCAAGCCCGCAAGCAACAAGACCAATTGTACCTGCTAAACCAACTGCTCACCAACCTCGAATGTATCACCATAGTTTTGAAAACACAACATGGGGTAAGTTTACTGCATAATAAAATTAAGACAAATACGATTAGATAAACAACTGATCATCATCTACCTCCACTCCCAAACACAACATTTAACTGACTACACACTAAAGTGTGTAGCCCTGCCAGTGGGGGACCACAACCGTACCCACCTAAGCCCCCGCTCATCAACGAGCGATAACCCTATCCATTAATGTGCACATCCCCTCCTGTGGCGGGTTCCACAGAGGATGAAACTAGGGCGTGAAGCCACTCCCGCAAGTGACTCCACTCAGCCGAGGACGCACCTAGCGAACATCACCATCAACCATCACAACTCCAAAACCCAACTCCGAAACCAAGAACAACAGATAATCAAAATATCAATCGTACAACAATACATAATATATCTTAAACTAATTAAACAATAAACCAAGTAGGGAAACCCTACCTTATCTATAATCCATGAAAATGCATCCAACAATTAGCCAGACAAGACTCCGAGACGAATCCTACAATTAGTAACCACACTTCATTACAAGCCAACCCCAAAGACCTACTGAAAAACAACTACAAGACAACGACTTACCTTGAGACGTGGACCAAAGGCGGCAGCGATGACATCCTTACTTGAATACTTCGACGCATAAACCATTTCCCCTTTTTGGGCTAGTGTCTAGGCTAGATGAGAGTGTATAGAGAGGTGGGCGATAGGTGAGAAAGAGACATATTAGGGTTAGAGAGATAGGGAACCCTCGGAAATGAAATAGATCTACCAACTTGCGTTTTATAATAACGCATCGACGACGGTTATACTCAGTCGAGTACTCGCATACTCGGCCGAGTATGCCTTACATGGTCGACTGTTACCACTACTCAGCCAAGTAGTCCCTACTAGGTCGAGTAAACAAATACATAGATCCTTTATCCTCTCACCTATCCCCTCATATGGTCTTGTCTGGTCAAACGGTCGGTCAAGGGGTCCATAAATAAGGCGGGTATTGCAGTCTTCCCCCCTTAAAAGGAACTTCATCCCCGAAGTTCAACCCATACTTCCCAAACGCAACGACATCATAACTAAGAAAAGACCTATCGTTTCACAACGAGGAACGCCACCCCAAAGTTTGGGATACATAAGACACCTATTAAGTTAAGGTTTTTGACAAGACTCTAACGACTACAAAGCATCTCTATACCGTTACTGCGCATCACTATCTAATTAGTTACGTACCAAGTTAAGTTCAAATAGCATCATTTCCATATATTAAGATCGTGGCGACTCATAACTTGAAAGTTAGATGAAGATAAAAGATAAAAGAAAAGGTGAAGCATACAAGAACTTTGGTCAACTCGTTAGAACTTTTATGTTTTATCGTGATGTTATCAACCCCTCTAAAAAGGAACTTCGTCCCCGAAGTTCATTCTACCCATCCACCAGACTTATACATATGCAAGATTATAACTATCATGGAACATATATTCTATCACAAGGCACCCATAATGTATGTAAACACCATCTTCTTCATGGAGTTCAAAGAGACAAGACTCGCAGCATAAATAGAGAGATGTGAGTAGTATGATGATATCGCTGCCCTTCAATCAACAGGGACCACTGTTAACGCCCATATACCACACTTTATAGTACTACTACCGTCACATACATGTATACAAGGCGTATTGAAGTATTGAAGCATACATGTACCAAATTAGTTACCCATTTAACTCTTTAACAATCCCAAATAACGATGGGTGTACTATCCGGGTGCTCGGCCGAGTATAATAGTGTACTCGGTCGAGTAGGCAATACCCGGCTCGGTCAAGTTTTCCAGATCAGAAAGCAATTTTTGACATATAAAACACATACACTAAAGGTTATACCTGCAAACAATGGCATAAACTATCGCCTACTTAAAGTTTATGTCTAAGAGTCCCAAACGTAGTACGTGAAAACAAGTAGCGGCCTTATGGCCAATTACAATCATCCAACGTAAAAGACTATGATAAAAGAGCAACAAATGAACATCAAACCGAGAAACAAATGTAGAAATAAAACGAAAATCACATATCTGCACCCTCCTCCATCTCCTCAGTACCTCCGATGCATGATGTACCTGCTCCAGATGTATCCGCTCCCTGAAAAGATCTAGATGAGTAGCCTTCACCTCCTAACTGACTTCCATAGTTAGATCCCCATGGTCCCGTGAGGCAGCCAAACTCAGTCTTATCTGGTGGTCTCCAAAAGCTAGGATCAACTCCGTAACTATGGAAGCATCTGGTGTTAACTCCGGGTTCCCTCCACCAAACGGGTTGTGCCAACTCGGTCCCTATACCCTGGTTATAGGCTATCTCGTACATTTTCCGGAGTACCAGGGTAGTGGAGTTCCGCTCAGTCAGGTCACTAACCTACATCCTGGGGTCGTGGACAGTGGGGTAGGGCGAGTATTGTGATGGGTAAAAGCTCGGTGAAGAGAAAGAAGGCTCAGTCTTAACCTCGCCCACCCTAGATGCTCTCCCTCTTTGACGCTTACGTGGTGGGGGAGGAATCGGCTGCTTCTCCGTCATTGTGAAAGGCTCGGGTAGGTCTAGGTGGATGGTGGGGTCGATCAAGTAAAACTAAGGCTCAGGTTTAGGCTCACCACTTCTCGGATCATACTCAGCCAAATGGTCAACTACGGGTAGGTGGTGAGGGTCGAGAAGCACCATCCACATGAATCCTCTCACTCTCTACGCATACGACCCATCATTTAACTTCCTAAGCCACCTGATCTGACACCAATACTTCTCATCCATAGTAGGGACGGCTTCAAACAACTCAGTACCCGTCGGAGGTGGAGCCTCAAAGTCAGTCACCCTCTGAGCAAAACGGGTCACTATAGCCCCACACAAAATGTGACGGTTCGAAGACCGTGCCGTATGACGCAAACTAGAGCATACAACCCTAGGAGCAATATAGTAAAAAGGCTTCCCCCGATGAAGGTTAAGGTAAGACATCAACAACATGACCTCGAGAGAATTCAGCTTACTCACATAATCCCTCACGAACAAAAAGAAAGTCATCATCCTAAGAAACATATGGAGGAACACATGCTGAACGTCATTATTCAACATGGCACTAACACTAGGAACGATCGGCCAGTCAGGTAAGGTAGGTAATGGGTGTAATACCCGTCCTTTTAGAGACCCGTTAACTGACCTTAGACACCTATCTAAACCTTCGGAAACCTTACGAGTTAGCCTTATTGTGACACCCCTCGATAGCGCATCAAAGAGAACTAGTAAATCTATGCGGAAAATACGAGATTTTTAAAACCTTTAAAAGTTTAAAGCGAGAAAACCTCCATAAGTGCTCAAACGGAAATGAAAAGTAAGGTAATTAAGTTTTACAATTAAAAACGAAGTGCGTTAAGGAAAAGATATCCCACGAATAAGCACAAGTCTAAAGATAGGTAAGTCCAAGAAAACGATAACTAAGGTCCAAGGGTCAACGTTCTCGCTAGCTCACACGTCTTCCCTATAATCTGCATCAAAAACCTGGCATTCATGTAAACATGAACGCCACAGTCAGTGGGGAGTAACTCAGGGTTCTCCCAGCCACAATATGTCAAAATACAAGTAAGCAAAAACTTAATTAAACATATTGATCATGCATCATACTTGAATAATAATGAACAAAGGGATATAAACGATAATCATAGTGAGATAGGCATATTGCATTCATCATGAGATAGGCATCGAAACATATGAAGAAGATAAATAACGGATCGATTAAATAGGGAAATACATGGATGGAAACCATAGCCATTACTTTGAAAATCTCTTAACAAACATTGCACGGGACGTGTCTACCAATGTCGTATTCATACTTATGGCTTGCATCTCACCATAAGAACGGATGGGAACATCGATCCCGGCGATCATATCGCAACTAGAGGCTTGCATCTCACCTCCAGTATCCGATAGGACCAAGACTCTCACAAACAATCATAGGAGGCGTGAACTCTTGTATATAAGGACACGCCAATGACCATAATCATGCAAGACATTTACGTAGTATGGACTCACGAGACAAACCCCCAGACTCCAACCTCCTGGTAGGACGACTATCATAATACGGTCCTAGTCTAAATCTGGCCAGACTTTCGAAATGGGCGACACCTGATTCGACATGCGGTGACCTATCCGCATCCAAGACTCGATCCATGACACCTAACCGTGCCCCAAGGTCGTGTAACCCCAAATCGGAACCATGGTACCTAACCGTACCCCAAGGTCCGAAGAGGCGGAAGGATAACCCAACTCGGAAACAATGGCACCTAACAGTGACCCAAGGTCCGGAAGGGTAACTAAATAAGGAATGTCAAGTCATCACACAATGTAAATCGTCACACTTGGGTCACAAATACGGGTAAAAATGATTGCACAAACATAACGTAAACAATTCATGTGAAGCATATATAAATATAAGAGTATAACAAATATCAGGTGTTGTTTACCGGTGTGGGCACCGGCTGCCGGCCCACCAGCAGGGGACACATGCTAAGGTGAAACAAGGTCAAAATAGATGAGAGTGTATTTTCTGCCGGTGCACTGGCTACCGGCCCACCGGTAGGGGATACATGCTAATGATGAAACAAGGTTAAAATGCCCAAGTGTGTTCTCTGCCGGTTGACCGGCTACCGGCCCACCGGCAGGGAACACCTGCTATAGTCAATTAAGTTCAACATTGCACATTGTGTATTCTCTGCCGGTTGGCCGGCTGCCGGCCCACCGGCAGGGACACACACCTTACCATATGAACTTAGAAAAATCATAAGGAACTCTGTGCCGGTTGGTGGACCGGCTGCCGGCCTACCATCAGAGGCATACAAGGCTAAATTTCCAATTTTTCTAACTCATAAATACAATGACGCGCTGCCGGTTAGGTAGGCCGGCTGCCGGCTCACCGGCAGGGACACCCTGTACACGAAAAACCCAACAAATGACCATCCAAAGTTCTTCAATTTCAATCATCTTAAATACAATCATTTCATACTTCTCTAATATGATGAATACTCGGTAAATTTGGCATGTTAGGATAATTTAAACATATGACATCAATTATGAACCTTAAAATAAGATAGAATGTGATGTGACCATTGTTTGCGCACATTTAGTCCCCTAATTGAGCCTATTTTGCATACTATTATAGCATTTCATGGCCATTTTATCCGTCAAAACCTTCATATTTGCTTTTCTATCGCATTTCATATGTTTTGTAGAAAAGAAGATAATAAGGCGGAAATTCCCGTCTTTCGTGCATATTTGGAAGCTTATTGATGATATTAGATGGACTAGTATGAAGAGGAGGCAAGAATGATGACCAATGATGTAAGAATAAAGAGTATATAGAAGGGTCATAAGGTTTAAAACAAGGAGGAAAAGCAAGGAAGCCATTCATGAAGGAAATCGCTCCTTTGGCTCTGAAAGTATGCTAGATGGAACGGCATCGAAAAACAAGTGATCTAGGCTTTTGAATCACTCCAATAGGAGTCCGGATGAGGAAATAACGTCCGTTTTATAATCCGAGCTCAAGATACAGCTCAACCCGCTCGGGTCAAATTCAACCCGCTCGGGTTGAAGCCCAGGACGCCCATATTTCGCTCGGGACGGGCTTATTCCTGGACAGGGAGATTTTCCTTTCTACGTGAACCACAATCCGAGCGTCTTCTCCCAAATCCGCCCGGATTGCATCTTCAGAATCCGCCCGGATTCACCACAATCCGCTCGGATTCCACCGCAAGAATCCGCCCGTCCTGACACCAATCCGCCCGGATTCCTTTACAACAATTTTCGTGTTCTTCAAGCTTCAAAGAAAGACGCCCTTCCTTCGAAAAATACCGGCTCCTCCCTGCTCAAATCTCAAAAGTGTAATTACTAGTTTAGCCGTTAGTTAACCCTAATGCATCCACCTAATTTCCACTATAAATACCCCATTTGTAATAATCCTTTAACACATCCTTTTAGCTAGAAAAATCCTTCTTTAGATTAGATTAGGAGTAGATTAGAATAGATTACTCTTTAATCTTTCCACAAATTACACATTAATCTCTCCTTAATTATTGTTCAAGTTTATTATTCAAGTTTATTATTGGGTAATTGAAGATTATTGGGTTATTATTGGTAGATTGACAACCTTCCATCAATCATCAATTTCTTCTATTATTCTTTGCTTTATTATTTTGGAATCTCCATAGGTATAACTCTCTTAATCCTTGTTTTAATTATTGTTAATCTTTCTTACTTGTTCATCATGTTTTACCTTGTTAATTTGATTGACAACCTTGTTAGCATGTTAAACTTGATAATGAGTGAGTAGTCTCTTAGCTAGGATTAGTGGGTAATTAGGGGAAACCAACATGGGATTGATTCATGCTTAATCTAATATGTTCACATGATTAAATTGCTTGCTTGTTGTGATGTCAACTTTATGCACATGTTATGTTTGATGAAATGCTAAGCCTATGAATCCTTGCATTTTTACCATCTCTTATCTACTCAACTTGATTCGTAAGATATAAACCAACTCGAGTCTTGTTAGACCATGCATAGGAGTTGATTAGGAGGAAAGTAAGTCGACTTGTAGGTGTTGTACAATCTAATCGATTCGGCTCCGGGACCCAACTCTTCCTAAGAACCGTAAGATATAACCCAACTCGGTTCCTCCACAACATTAATCGCTTGCAACCTTGTAAACATGTTTGTATGATCAACACCATGAATCCCCTATGACCCCATGATATCCTAGCACTTTTAACCATTTGTTTACATCCTTCCTTTTATTGTTTGTTTTACTATATTGCTTGCATTAGTTTAGACACAACTACAAACCCAAACAAATTGTGACACTAGCATAAATTGAGATAGATAGACTTAGAACCCAAAGCACACCGTCCCATGGATCGACCTCGACTTACCGCTAACTAGTTGTATGTTGAGTATTATAAATGTGTTTGATTGGATGAGTGACGACATCGTCCGCATCAAAATGGCGCCGTTGCCGGGGATGGTGCTATGTGATTAAGTTCTTGCTTGTTTGTCTATTTTGATTTTGCTTTAACCTTGAGGAACTTGTTCCTCGAGGATTGTTTTTACCGTTTTCTTGTAGTTTCCTTGTTTGTAGTTATATCTTTGTCCTAGTTATGATGATGACCGAAGGCTTGGCACATGGAGTATGTGGTGGATCTTTTGAGTATTACTATGGGTATGGGGAGTTTGAGGAGCAATTCAACACAAACCTACCTTACTACTCATACAATAAAAATCCTAACCACTACCCCAACTTTTCTTACCAAAGCCCCCACATCCAACATACACAACAACCACCCTCCCAAAACCCACTTTACAATCAATGCCAAATGTCATCCTACAATGAACACCCATACCACCAAATTCCCATGTACCCACAACAAGAGAATGAGTATAATCTTGACATGCAAAGTGTGGTTCTCCAAATGTTAAGGTGCCAACAAAATGTCTTCATGAAAATGCTAGAAGAGAGCCAAGCTAGGGACAATGTTCTCAAAAACATTGTTACTAATGGTGAGAAGTTGGCAAATCAAATTGCCCAAATAGAAGCGACCCAAATGCTAAATGAAGAAGAAGGGGAAAATAATGAGGGTGAAGAAGAATTTGGATGGCATTATGAAGCTACTCTTGTGAATCCCCCACCACCTCCTAAATTCATAAGTATTGAACACCCCATATTCCAACTTGTACCCAACTTTACAAACATTCATGATAGATGTGAATATGAAGATGTAACTTTTGAGGAAGGGGAGTGCTTTATTGATTATGGACCAAGAGTGGATGATGAATTGAAGCATGATAAAGTTGGAGTGGAGAGCAATGATGAATGTGAGTTGAAGGCCAATTATGAGACAAGCACTTTATCTAAATTGTCTAATGAATCTAGCTCACACACTAGCCTTGCTTCTCCAATTTGGGATACCTATGATGATGATGATGAGGAAGACCTCCCACCACAATTTCCCTCTATGACCCATGTAGAGGAAGTGTGCTCCCTTGGCACTTATGGGAGTGAAGGTAAAACTTGGAAAGAAGAGGTTGATGAATTTGAACTTGCAATCTTTGGGGAATTGAGAGGTCAAGAGGAAAACTATGATGTTGGCATCTTTGATCATAGTTTGGAAGAAATTGAAGCTCTCTTCTTTGGAAATGGTTCATGTTCTAAGGAGGGTCAAGAAGAAAGTGAAGATAATGAAAGCATGAATGACCTCAATGGTGAGAAGTTGACTCCTCCACATCTTATCCTTCAACTATCCCCTCATCAAAGAAATGAGAACTCTCCTTCTACTATTGAAGGATTGATGAATCAATGCTCTATCATCATAGAATTTGAAAGAGATGGTAAAGAGTGGAAGCCTCCGGATGAATATGGGCAATACTTCATACATTGTATTGACAAGAATCATGTGCTTGTTAGCTTGAAGCATTGTAAGAAGCCAAGTGCCAAGGGCAAAACAAATGGGAGAGTGTTTGGCAAGTTCTATTCCAAGCAAAGATGGGTAAACTACGTTTTGACATCACCAATCTCCTATTTATGCTTACATGAAGCCCATTCAAAAGCCTTTGACCGGCTATTGAGAGCATTAAGCAACATGGACAACATCAATAACCATGGCAACAAGGAATGAGTTTGGTGGAGTCCTCCCTCAAACCACCATTTGTAAGATACCCTTTTCTTTCACTTTGCATTACATTTCCACTTGCATTTAGTTATATACATATACATTTAGCTTGCATTTGTATTATATTTCATATTTCATTTACATTAGTTAGTTCATAGTATAGTTGCATTGTAATATAATTCATATAGATAATTGCATGTAGACTAGAATTCATGCATTGTCACTAATGGCCAAACCTATTCATTTCTACACTAGAAATAGTGTTTAAATCGGTTTGGGGAGGTTTGATCATAGGTGACCATAATTTACTAGAAATCATGCACCATATAGTATAGTTTAGATTGCATTCATTTGTTATATATGTCATATAGAATTGCATTTAGTTAGAGCATGCATTCATTCATACCATATCATTGCATTTGTACTTTATTTCAAAAAAATCAAAAATCCAAAAACATGTATTTCTTTTTCATTCCTACTCCTACATGTACATTGAGGACAATGTCCAAAATAAAGTGGGGGATGGGAATTTATATTCCAAAAATGCATACAAATTGAAAAATTTCGAAAAATCACAAAAATATGTCTTTTAATAAAATCAAAAACCATAAAAATTTGAAAATTTGAAAAATCCAAAAACAAGTTCATTTCCTTTGTAGTGTAGACTTGTATATATTGTTTTGTATATATTGTGTTTGTTCATCCTTGTTCACATTGATTGACTACGCCACATCCGAGGCATGAGGAATATGAAGACCGCACGGTATGATCTTTCCAATCTCCTTTTTCCTCTTTATGTTAATGACTATGTGGCTTTATTTTGATTGATGCGGTAAAAACAATGTGAACTTAGGACTTGCATTTAGTTTATATGGCATATTAGTTGGTAGAATCATTTGCATTAGGATGTATATATGTTAGTTGCATCATGGCATGTAGTTTGCATGTTAGAAAAATTTTGCGAAACCGTCTACTTGGGAAGCTTGACAAGTGTATATAGGCCCTAGTAGATACTTTTTCTTCTTAAGACTTTGCTTGTTAGAATACTTGTAAAATACCCTAGGATGTGTCATGCTAGTATCCTTTGACCCATGGTTTAAGGCCTAGTCAAGAGTACCTTGTGGTGTGATAACTCCTTGGCTACCGTTTATTCCAAGGTGACCCTTGAAACCATCCATCCATCCATCCATCCATCATCCATGTTCTACCACAGTTTTGTCATCAAAGGGAATGGGCACAAAAAGAAATCAATTTGAGTTCAATGAAATGAAAAGTGAAAGAAAGTTTGCAAAATGCATCAAAAGAAAAGAGGAGCAAAAATAGACTCCTAAAGCTTCAAAAATAAGGCACCCTCCCTACATATGGGGTGACTTTGAAAATGTTCAAAAAGAAATGCAAAGAAAAGTTGAAAGTTGTCAAGTGTTGAAATGCCAAAAATCAAAAAGAAATGGCAAAAAGAAAGTGTTCTCAAATGTTATATGCCACAAGAAATTGGGGGGAAAAACAAAAACAAAATCAAACTCCCAAAAGAAACTCAAATACTATCGATCCCTTTTCCATCTTATCCATTTTTGTGCATGGTAGAGAGGGGACGACCCTTCTTCTTGTCTAGGCAAGAGGGGGAATTCCGCGATCCTCCAGTGTTTCTAACACCATAGGGAGTCTATTCTTGACAAAAGCATTTAACGATTGAGGACAAAGGTACCCTAGCTTGACACAACTTGGAGGTGATTTATTGGTATCCTTCTAGGCTTAGTAGTTTGAACAAATTGCATCTATGAAGGATTGTGTACCCTTGAATTGCTTCCCTTGTAGATAATTTCCGCCACTTAGATGAGGAAAGTGGCTATTCTTTTGTAGATGCATCCATTATTTGATTTTGTGTGCTTAATGTTTGGATGTGTCGCCATTTTGGCAAGACCCACCTTGCGTTGCAAGAAGGCATCCTACCTCATGGTTGTCTTGTTGTGAGTTGAAGGGGCGGAGTGAGACCCGCTAATTGTCTCATATCGGCTATATTAGTAGGATAGTTTAAATAAAGGTCTAGTTTTAGTCACCTCTTTACTCGGGACGAGTAAAGGTTCGGTTTGGGGATATTTGATGTGACCATTATTTGCGCACATTTAGTCCCCTAATTGAGCCTATTTTGCATACTATTATAGCATTTCATGGCCATTTTATCCGTCAAAACCTTCCTATTTGCTTTTCTATCGCATTTCATATGTTTTGTAGAAAAGAAGATAATAAGGCGGAAGTTCCCGTCTTTCGTGCATATTTGGAAGCTTATTGATGATATTAGATGGACTAGTATGAAGAGAAGGCAAGAATGATGACCAATGATGTAAGAATAAAGAGTATATAGAAGGGTCATAAGGTTTAAAGCAAGGAGGAAAAGCAAGGAAGCCATTCATGAAGGAAATCGCTCGAAAACCGAACCAAGGGTTGCTCCTTTGGCTATGAAAGTATTCTAGATGGAACGGCATCGAAAAATCAAGTGATATAGGCTTTTGAATCACTCCAATAGGAGTCCGGATGAGGAAATAACGTCCGTTTTACAATCCGAGCTTAAGATACAGCTCAACCCGCTCGGGTCAAATTCAACCCGCTCGGGTTGAAGCCCAGGACGCCCATATTTCGCTCGGGACGGGCTTATTCCTGGACAGGGAGATTTTCCTTACTACGTGAACCACAATCCGAGCGTCTTCTCCCAAATCCGCCCGGATTGCATCTTCAGAATCCGCCCGGATTCGCCACAATCCGCTCGGATTCCACCGCAAGAATCCGCCCGTCCCGACACCAATCCGCCCGGATTCCTTTACAGCAATTTTCGTGTTCTTCAAGCTTCCAAGAAAGACGCCCTTCCATCGAAAAATACCGGCTCCTCCCTGCTCAAATCTCAAAAGTGTAATTACTAGTTTAGCCCTTAGTTAACCCTAATGCATCCACCTAATTTCCACTATAAATACCCCATTTGTAATAATCCTTTAACACATCCTTTTAGCTAGAAAAATCCTTCTTTAGATTAGATTAGGAGTAGATTAGAATAGATTACTCTTTAATCTTTCCACAAATTACACATTAATCTCTCCTTAATTATTGTTCAAGTTTATTATTCAAGTTTATTATTGGGTAATTGAAGATTATTGGGTTATTATTGGTAGATTGACAACCTTCCATCAATCATCAATTTCTTCTATTATTCTTTGCTTTATTATTTTGGAATCTCCATAGGTATAACTCTCTTAATCCTTGTTTTAATTATTGTTAATCTTTCTTACTTGTTCATCATGTTTTACCTTGTTAATTTGATTGACAACCTTGTTAGCATGTTAAACTTGATAATGAGTGAGTAGTCTCTTAGCTAGGATTAGTGGGTAATTAGGGGAAACCAACATGGGATTGATTCATGCTTAATCTAATATGTTCACATGATTAAATTGCTTGCTTGTTGTGATGTCAACTTTATGCACATGTTATGTTTGATGAAATGCTAAGCCTATGAATCCTTGCATTTTTACCATCTCTTATCTACTCAACTTGATTCGTAAGATATAAACCAACTCGAGTCTTGTTAGACCATGCATAGGAGTTGATTAGGAGGAAAGTAAGTCGACTTGTAGGTGTTGAACAATCTAATCGATTCGGCTCTGGGACCCAACTCTTCCTAAGAACCGTAAGATATAACCCAACTCGGTTCCTCCACAACATTAATCGCTTGCAACCTTGTAAACATGTTTTTATGATCATCACCATGAATCCCCTATGACCCCATGATATCCTAGCACTTTTAACCATTTGTTTACATCCTTCCTTTTATTGTTTGTTTTACTATATTGCTTGCATTAGTTTAGACACAACTACAAACCCAAACAAATTGTGACACTAGCATAAATTGAGATAGATAGACTTAGAACTTAAAGCACACCGTCCCATGGATCGACCTCGACTTACCGCTAACTAGTTGTATGTTGAGTATTATAAATGTGTTTGATTGGATGAGTGACGACATCGTCCACATCAGAATGTCACTCAAACATATGAAAATGCTCATAAAACCACCTCATTCAACACAACAATGGAATGAAACATGAAAGTTACCAACTTTAACATTTGTATGCATCCAACCACACATAAAACACACAAATTTGACATGTAAGTCGAGTAACCCATCACCGTGACCTTTTAGCTCTCAATCTCTAATGGAATCGTCTCACATGCAAGAATCCACTTCCGGGTCAACTAATCTTTCTCCTAAACATAAGAAAACACAAATTAAGACTAAGAATCGAAACTATAAAAAGGGTACCATGAGTAAAATGGGTCGACAGCCCTATCTATGGAGGAAAGTCAGTTCTTTTCTTGCCTAGAAAGATGGAGGGCGATGAGAGGAAGAGATAGACGCAAAAATCACTTGATTCGGATAAGAATTGAGCAAGTTATGGTGTTTTGAAGATTTGTAAGAGAAATGTGTAACAATGGTGTTTGTTGTTGAATATGGTGTGCTGAAATTTTGAGGAAGAAGAAGTGGTTAGGGTTTCCTTCATGATTTTTATGAGGAGGAAGGAGTAGTATGTGAGCCCATTAGTCATACTAGGCCCAAAATGTAAGATTGAGTCGATATACACAAGAATTTACGTCTCAACCCCACTACAACTCAAGACGGAAAATAATAATATTATTATTATCATTATCCGACCAAAATATTTATTTTTGTATAACTTAAGCTTTTAAAAATATAATATTTATAAAAATCATGTTTAATAATGAAATTAATTTAAATTAAATAATTTAAAATATAAATAAGACAGTAGATGGTTAATTAAATTATAAATGTCAAAATGGAAAATTCGCGGGTGTTACAACCACCCCATCTTTTAAAAAGTTTCGTTCTCGAAACTTGAAGGTAGAAAAGAAGGGTTATAAAAATGAAACTGAACTTTTAAAATCCGTAACCAAAACATGAAAAGGTTACTTCCTTGTCAGGATTAAAATTCTTTCATGAGTTTCAACTAAAATTTTCCGACAGAACCAAGTCGAAAGGCAAATCATTTGTATAAATTGAAATCAAAACACTTTCAGAAACATTAACGGAGAGTTTTCAAAAGTGTAAGTCTCATTCATGGAACGAAATTTCCCTTGTTGTACACACAAGAACGCTAACTTTCCAAGTCAAGGACAGATTTAAAACAAAATCAATTCGCCGACAAGCGTAGATGAAGTTATCAAACGTCTCCAATAACAAGTTCTAACATCCGGTCAACGTCAAATTCAAAAGGAAAAGATAATCTACTCAAATTTGATTTTGCAAAAGCCAAAATAAAAATGAATGTTTCACCTTAAAACTCAAAAGGGAGTCAAATTTCAGAAAATGTAATATTAAACTTCACCAAGAAATCATAAACAGATCAAAGTTAACCGAAATTGGATAAAATTTAAAGAAACTTCAGGTTTAGCAATTAAAATCATGATAAATGAGGCTATACTCAAGGAACAAAAGGAGAATTAAATCGAATTTTTATTTTTTTTCAAAATTTTAAAATAGGTAAGGTTTGCAAAAGTAACATAAACTTCCAACAACGAAACAAAACTGGTAGCTTGAAAATTTAGAATTTGTACAAAAAGGAAGGTAACTTAGATAGTATAAAAACAAAGTACGAGCGTAGAGGATTCACACTTAACCAACAAAAAGGGCTATGACGAAGTCCCTGGGGTAAGAATTGAAGTAAGGTCAACAAGGATGTCAAACATAGAGCTCCACAGGTTACGAGTACCAAACATAAAGGAGGAGCATGATGAAGCGAGAAGGAGAGGTATGAACGGTAACGCTTATGATTAAGGAGAAAGAGAAATTAGGCAACAACGAAACGCCAGATACTCAAACCTCAAATAACAACGTCATCCAAATGGTTCTGAAAACTTCCTGACAACCAACTTACGACTACAACACTCTCAAGGCTTTCCTCAAATCACTTATGTTACTTCATCTTAAGTTAATCCCTGAAACATGGTACTCCACTATGAGTGTAATCCCATCACTCTAAACCCTCAAACATCCACAAATATCTTCCACAAGATCAAAGTCAAAGTTTCCAATAAAGCTATACTCGTACCCAACCAGTGTCAACCATGGGTTTCTCAAAATGGTAAAACCCTCAATCAAAATCCCAATACCAAGCTCTAAATTCCAGGTTCCCTAAATATTCCACAAGGTTCTCATTTCAAAGCAAGGTAGTAACAAGTCAACCTAAAACTCCTTTCATGAAAGTTCACTCTACTACACACTCTTTTGAGAAAAATGCACAATCACCCAAGTTTGAAAAATCAATAGGATCTCGAGTCCTTCCATCCTTTTACTTATTACGGATTCAAAAAAGCAGAACTACACTCATCTACAACATCGTCCCATCATCTCAACTACTCAATATAACCTCAAGGTTTATAAAACTATAGGGTTAACAAATACTTCTCAATACTAAGTCTCTCTGAACTGAGAACTCTCAAGAGCCAACTAATATCAAATCACATCACCAATCCATTATGGTCATCAACATCCCAAGGTATATTCATTCAAATCCGATATCCTAGATCTTTACTGATCATCGAGTCCTCAAGAAACAAGGTCTTAGTTGTAACAACGCTTTATGACCTCATATTTCTCATTCTAACACCAAAAATTGAAACTATGTCCTTTCACTTAATAATCGGCATCAACCATACCATTATCTCTCCTAGCTACTAAAACAAGCTCTAAAACTTCCCAAAAAGGTAGCTTAGTCTCACTCTCATGCCATACCTCGAGTAGGAATCAAGATCACTCACTTAGCCTAACTAATAATCCCACTAAACAACCACACTCACCTTGTCAAGGAACTAGGTCTAAGAATCACTAAGTATGTCTCATCATACTACCTAAGTCTTTCTATCATCACAACCTCTCAAAACCAGGGTTAAGGGTCAGACACAAACAATCTCCTCAAAAGCCAACTTATTCGACCAAGGTTAACATTCCATGAGGTAAAGATGAAGGTGTACATGAGGGGTCTTATAAGGAGAAAAGGTATAAAGACAACTCCAAAGATATGGCATTAGAGTTACGAAAGGTATAGAAGCACAAAGACAAGGGAATATGACAAGGCACTCGAAGAGAAGGAGGTATATTCAAGATGGTAAAGACATCCTTCAAGGGAAAGAGATCCATAAGCAAGATGTTATGGAAGAAGAAACAAAAACGAAGGATAGGTCGGGTGAGTACTAAACTAGTTTTCAAAGTTAAGCAAAAGAGAATTTATAAGGTAAGGGTGAGCATCACGGGATAAAAGTGAGGAAAGGAAGAATGGAAAACACACCCATAGCGGTGTCGGAGGGAACGGCGGTTCCGACTTGATTCTCGACAAGAATGACTCCTTGAGGGGGAGGAGGAGGGGTAGTCTTCTTCTCGGGGCAATCCTTGATGAGATGTCCGGGCTTCTCGCAATGGTAACACTTTAAGGGTGTATTATAGCATCCAATCCCGGGGTGATAAGCTTGCCTACACTTGAAGCACTTGCGGTTCTTCTTAAGCCTATTAGTAGATGTAGGGTTGAAAGATGCACTATAGGCTCTTGTCCTCCATGGTCTTGTACTCTTTGTCATCGAACTCTCGGCACCAACCTCTTCTTGCTAGAAGATGATGAAGATGAGGGCACAGATGGCCTCTTGCCATGGCGGTTAGGGCGATGATTAACTTGAGCATTGGCATTTCGTTGATTCCGAAAATTAGAGTAAGGGCTTCCATGATAGCATTCTCCACCTTGGTTGGTCGCACCATCTTCTCAACCCACCAATTAAATCGATCATGTTAGCACCTAACAAATAGCATGCACAAAGAGACTACCAACTTCGGTCCTTAATTCTACCCATCTCTCATTCATTATTTGAGGTCAAGTTTAAGTTTAAATTTGGGGTACACGTGTGTGCGTCGGGAGCAACATATGCTCTGATACCAACTGTGACACCCCTCGATAGGGCATCAAAGAGAACTAATAAATCTAAGCGGAAAATACGAGATTTTTAAAACCTTTAAAAGTTTAAAGCAAGAAAACCTCCATAAGTGCTCAAACGGAAATGAAAAGTAAGGTAATTAAGTTTTACAATTAAAAACGAAGTGCGTTGGGGAAAAGATAACCCACGAATAAGCACAAGTCTAAAGATAGGTGAGTCTAAGAAAACGATAACTAAGGTCCAAGGGTCAACGTTCTCGCTAGCTCACACGTCTTCCCCATAATCTGCATCACAAACTTGTCATTCATGTAAACATGAACGCCACAGTCAGTGGGGAGTAACTCAGGGTTCTCCCAGCCATAATATATCAAAATACAAGTAAGCAAGAACTTAATTAAACATATTGATCATGCATCATAATTGAATAATAATGAACAAGGGGATATAAACGATAATCATAGTGAGATAGGCATATTGTATTCATCATGAGATAGGTATCGAAACATATGAAGAACATAAATAACGGATCGATTAAATAGGGAAATACATGGATAGAAACCATAGCCATTACTTTGAAAATCTCTTAACAAACATTGCACGGGACGTGGCTACCAATGTCGCATTCATACATATGGCTTGCATCTCACCATAAGAACGGATGGGAACATCGATCCCGGCGATCATATCGCAACTAGAGGCTTGCATCTCACCTCCAGTATCTGATAGGACCAAGACTCTCACAAAAAATCATAGGAGACGTGAACTCTCGTATATAAGGAGACGCCAATGACCATAATCAAGAAAGACATTTATGTAGTATGGACTCACGAGACAAAACCATAGACTCCAACCTCCTGGTAGGATGACGATCATAATACGGTCCTAGTCTAAATCTAGCCAGACTCTCGGGATGGGCGACACCCGATTCGACATGCGGTGACCTATCCGTATCCAAGACTCGATCCATGACACCTAACCGTGCCCCAAGGTCGAGTAACCCCAAATCGGAACCATGGTACCTAACCGTACCCCAAGGTCAGAAGAGGCGGAAGGATAACTCAACTCGGAAACAATGGCACCTAACCGTGACCCAAGGTCCGCAAGGGTAAATAAATAAGGAATGTCAAGTCGTCACACAATGTAAGTCGTCACACATGGGTCACAAATATGGGTAAAAATGATTGCAGAAATATAACGTAAACGATTCATGTGAAGCATGTATAAGTATAAGAGTATAACAAATATCAGGTGTGATACCCATCGTGAGGTGTCAAAAATAATATTTATAAACTCTAACTACAACTATAGCTAGCGGCAGTCGGATCGAACCACAGAGAGGCAGACGTAATTTCTAGTTGTTTAAATTTGGTCTAAGGTAACAAAAGGTGGGGGTTTGATTGGGTTTGGTCTATAGCTAATAACAATAAAAGAAAAGTAAACTAATGAAGTATATAAAATCAAGTATAAAAGAGGTACTAGGATGGTCGGTTCGTTATAGTTTCGGCGGCAGCATACTAAACAGGTCCAAATCGAACACATGTGAGGCGGGAAACAAGAGGTCCTCTCGGTCCACTCTTAACAGATAGCGTCTTTTGATCTCGCTATAGGTCCCTAATATCACTAATATTGACTCTCGTCCTGAAAAGTGACTAATAATCTAAACTTTACCTATCTTTCGATCTCAGCGCAGTTTAGTCATTTCAATTGGTGATCTAACAACTTTCCCTATCTTTCGATCTAATGGGTCAGTCATAAATTAAGCATCTAACTGGTCGCATGCATTCGATTCGTTAAATACAACATTAAAATCAATTAAAATGAAAGGTAACCTTACGTGGTCAGTCGATCGACCAGGTACGGTAGTCGATCGACTGACACGCGATTTCAGTCCAAATTAATACTACGCCGCCTACGCTATAATTCCCCTACATCCTAGCATAATTGATTTAGCTACTCATGGCTATGGTTAAAATAACAATAATATTGACGATAAAAACTACTGAATTCATGCTAAAAATAGTAGAACAAACAATTAACATAAACGATAATTGGCTTGGATTCTAACTAACAATTCTATATCTAACAACGCAATAAAGATGAACTGAAAGTAGAACAGAAGGAATACCGAAAAATTGCAGAAGAATAGTAACGGAATGATTAGAAGTATGAATGAAAATCCGATGCAACCAATATTCCAAACCCTAACTATGATATTCTAAAGCTGAATGTGAAACTTAGATAAAAACTCGATCCTTTATCTGATGTTCTAGGTTACGTTATATAGCAAACATACGTAACAACTTATTATCAAAACCTAAACATAATGGGCTTGCTTTCCTCGATCTTTTAATTCTCGTCTGAGTAGCGGGGTGGTCGATCGACTGAGATGACCGGTCGATCGACTGCTATGCAGTGTACAGTAGTTTCTGGAACCCGCATGTTTGTCGATTGACCGAAGGTAGTGGTCGATCGACTGCTTTAGCTGCTACTTGACTTCTATAATCTCGTGGATTTGTTTTTTGGGCTTTGAAATGCGCACCAAGCTCATTCCTCGAGTCAATATTTCACGTCAATTGCAATGCAGGATAGTCGGGGACGGATTTAGCTCAATTTTCGTTGAATTCTTCACATTTCTACAATAAAGTACAAAAACACGAAAGTAGACGGAAATGGGGGAAATGGCAGCTTAAACTACACAAATGAGCTCTGAAATGCGTGTAAAATGAGGTGCAAAACATCATATAAAAGACACGCATCAAACTTCCCTAAACCAAACCCTTGCTTGTCCCCAAGCAAGATCAAGACTCGATCTAATGACCTAATGGAACGAGTTCAATCTCAGAGCGAAATGCAACATGTAAAGCCTAAACCAATTTAATGCACAACCAACTATCAATTAGCAAATGAATCATGCAAACGAGTTATGGAGTCGTTAAAAAAACTGCTGAACCGTCAACTATAGAGACTTATCACATTGGACTCTCACGGGCCGCTCAAATCAATCAAATAAGCACAGGTGAATATATGTAAAGATAGAAAGAAGTAATTTTGTGAAGACTCTCACCTAACTACGACCTATAAGAACATGCCTGCAATCTAATATGAAAATGATCTCTACAACCGTACATATGCATTCCAACCAACAAGAGACCATGACACATGCCGAGGTATATATGTGGATATGTGTGGTATGTGTAAGAAGAGGCAAAACATTTATGGAAAAGTGGAGGTACAGGTGATCAAGCTAGTACCGAAACGGAACCATATGGCAACATCCAACTTCTTGCTCAAAAACAAATGAAACGGTGCTATAGCAAGCACAAATCTCGCAATCTGCAGGTATAAAGGTAATCAACTAACTCCCCATAAGATAAGAATAAAACATGGGAGCAAAAATCGCCAAAAGATAAGGATTTGAATTATGCGAATTTGATTTCTTTTTCTCGAACCTCAGTCGATCGACCTATGATGCCAGTCGATCGACCGCTTCAATAGTACAGAACCTCTTTTTCTTTCTTTTTTCGAATAATTTCTTTTTCACTTCTTTTCTTTTCATTCTCCCAACTAAATCTCAATAAGAGCATTTACTACCAAAAACTAAGTAACAATCTCAAGGACACGGACTACTAGCTTGACAAAGGACAGGCTATATGTAGGATGTAGTAATGGGACAAAAAGGCTATTTTTGGCAGTGTGGGGTTCATGAGCAAAACGAATAAGGGGAAACCTCTACCACATGTGTCAACTAACCACAGACCGAATGCAATACAGGTATTAAGCAGATTAAGTTCATATTTATGCAAATTGATATGACATGTCTTATAAGGAGTACTACTCACATTCCTAAATAAACCGGTCATAGATGTCACCAGTTATAGGCTCTAAATCTCAGAAATATGATGTACTTTGCTAATTTTCAAAGTCAAGTCTCAAGTTCATCAAATAATTAACGAAAACTCGTGGATATGAACTTATACGATTCTACTAATAACATGTTAATCAAGCAAGGCTTAGGCAAAACAAATGCAAATGCAATATCATCCTTGAAATACTACCGTTCCGACTCGACCTATATGCTAAAATAAATATGCATTTTATTGAAATTTTTGAAATTTTTCAATTTTTTTGAATATAAGAATGAAATAAAAAATGCAAAACAAAATGTAAACGTGAATGCAAGCAAATGATATACGACGCAAAACCCTTCCCCAAACCAAATCGCATAATGTCCCCATTGTGCAAAATCATGTAATGAAGAAAAGAGAAATGGGAATTTGCGGGAAAATAAACAAATAAAAATGACATGAAGTGGAAATCGGGAACTTACAAGACTTTAAGCGCAGCAAAGGAAACCTCCCCAAACCAGCGTGAGCTAGGAGGTTTCAGTAGCCAGCAGTGCTACTAATAAGTACCTGAAAAGACAAACAAAGTACCACGCATAAAATCGAGAAAGACAATAATGAAGCGGTATTATGTGCAAACTTGAGAAAAATAGAAGAAATAAATAAATGACGGAAGATAAAGTGGAGTAGAAAACTCCCTTAATTCCGCAAATCGACCAAACATAGCAGGAGAAAGGTCGTAAACAGGTACAGCAGTGCAGGTCGGTCGATCGACCACATTACTCAGTTGATCAACCGAGGTGAAGGGAACAGTAGCTCGTGGAACCTACAGATCAGTCGATCGACAACTCAGGCCAGTCGATCGACTGAAAATACTGCTGTTACTTCTTATTTCTTCGTATTTGCTCAATTACTTGAGCTAAAGATGTCTAAAAAACTACAAGTGCACAATAATACGCGCCCAAAATTACGCAAAACCCAAAATAAAGTCTCAAACGCATAAAATCCTAAGCAAGCAAAATAAAATGCGAAGTTTCGCGCACACAAAAGAAAATAAAAAGTTTTGGAAAACATGTGATCAACTAGTAGTTGATCAAGAACGGCCACGGAATGGCCCACTTCGTCGGCTTCTGGCTACTAGAGGTAGCCTCAACGCTGCTTATCTTCTCAGCTGCACCCTTCTTAGCTTCCACGTCCGTATGGCTCAACGGATCAACACTATCATCATCTCCCCAGTCAATGACCTCTTCTTGCTCATCTAAGTCCAAGTCGGACTCCCTTGCCTTGACCGGCTCGTCATCAACTTCCTCATCAGTGGCATAGCTAAGGCAACCAAGACCTCCTCGTGAAATGATTGGCTTCTTCGCAGCTGGAGTGACTTGCAGCTCTTCCTTCCCCAAACCAGCTCCTGCAATATTAGAAATAGACAAATTTTCCTCCAATTTGCTCCCAATCTAGGGAGGAGGGGTTACAACAGGAATAGAGATAGGTAAATCAGGAAGCACAAAGTACGATTTCTTGTCAGAAACCGTATTACAAGTCACAGGCCACATGGGGTCCTTTTTCTTAGACGGCTGGGCAAAAACAATAGAATGCTTGCCCACTTTAAAAGTCAAGGTTCCTAGACCGACATCTATGATCGCACAAAGAAGTGTGCAGAAATGGCCTACCCAAAATAATGGGAATGTGGGCATCCTCAGGCATGTCAAGTACAACGAAGTCGACGGGGAAGAAAAACTTCCCTATTTGGACGGGGATGTCCTCTAAGACTCCTATTGGCTGGACCGCAAATCGGTCAGCCATCTGTACTGTCATATCTGTCACTGGGAACCTAGTCAATTTGAGCTTCCTAGCTAGACTCAAAGGCATGATGATTATACTAGCTCCTAAGTCACATAATGCCTTCTCAATAGAGAAGGTACCTATATTGCAAGGAACAGAAAAGCTACCCGGTCCTCTACCTTATGGGGTGCAGTATGAGACAAATAAGAGCATGACTCTTTGGTTTATGCGACAGTATGCACATTTTCAAGTGACTTTTTCTTAGACAAGAGTTGTTTCATGAATTTAGTGTAGGCAGGCACTTGATTGACCATCTCAAGGAAAGGAACTTGTACATTCAAACTACGAATAACCTTTTCAAATTTATTGAAAGATACCTGTTCCTTTGTCGGCACTAGTCTCTCTGGATATGGGGCTGAGAGAAGTACCTTAGCCCTCTCTTCTCAGTCTCGCATGCCGGCATCCGTGGATTTAGGCTGAAAGTCCACCACCTTCTCCCTATTGAAGCTTAAACCCTCCTCAGACCGTCTCAAATGTGAGCCATTGACCGACATTGGGTCGAACTTCGGAATCGGGACGGACCCATCAGCACTCAGGTCTTGCCCCAATACTTTCGGAGTTGTCGAACCCCGGAACAAATGGTCTCTTAAATTATCGGGCATTGAAGGACGAAATTTCTCAATATTAGCAGGGGTCTCAGTCGATCGACCACCTTGCTCAGTCGATCGACTGAGATGTATAGTTCGTAAGCTCAGAACCCACATATATCGATCGACGTATATATATCGATCGATCGACCGATATACCCGGTAGACGCCTTGTTCTTGTTATTTTTCGTTAAAGCTTTCTTTTGACTCGGTTCCGCCTCATTCTTTTCAGGGGCATCCTCGACCATAGCAGGCCCCTCCAGGGTAGACCCACTCCTCAAAGTAATGGCATTCAGGGTCTCTTTCTGGTCAGTTTGAGTGGGTAAGTGTCCGAGAGCTCGAGTGGTACTCTTACTAGCCAATTGAGCAATTTGGCTCTCTAGTAGCTTCATCCCGGCCTCTCTAGCTTGGGACTCCTTCAGCAACAAGTTCTTGAACTCAGCAAAATCAGAACCATGAGATTGTTGTTGCTGCTGCGGCACATAGGGAGGTTTTTGGTATTGTTGTTGCTTATGATGAGGGGGCACATAAGCTTGTTCTGCTTCTTTGTTGTGGAGGTTGAGTCGGATTCGGGACGTTCGCTACTCCACCTCCCGGTTGGGGTGGACATTCGGCTCATAGTACGTGTTTGTCTGCCTATAGTGTTGAAAGGGAGCACAAGACTCAAAGGGGACAGAACAATTTTCCGAGACATGCCCTCGGCTCCACATCTTCTACGAGATGAAGGGACCGTCTGAAATAAGCGTTAACATGGTACATCCCACCTTTAGAAGCTCCTCCCAATTCATATTTGTCAAACCTTGCAGTGAGAGCTTCTAGTGCAAAGAACAGAGGAAGATTCAGCAGCTCTCCTCCGGTTTCCTCTTGAATTCCCATATTCAGCCTTATGAGTGGCCAAATCATCGATGATCTTCCACCCCTTAGTCTCTCCCATGTTCTCAACAAATCGGCCATTGGCCGCAAAGATCCAAAATAGCCCTCGATCGTCATACTGACCCATTATAGAACTGGTTGCAAAGACTTCATTTTTCGAACCCATGATGCGGTATGGTTCGCACCAGTTTCTTGAAACGGACCCATGCTTCATGAAAGTTCTCATCAGGCCCTTGTTTAAAGCTCGTGATCTGAGCTCTAATGTCATTCGTCTTTGAGGCAGAGAAGTACTTTTTGTAGAATGCCAGGGCTAAGGAATTCAAGTCGGTGATCCCATGAGTGGCTCGGTCCAGATCTCTATACCACTCCCTTGCAGCATCACGAAGGGAGAAAATGAACATGGTCTCCTTGATCTGATCTTGGGTCACACCGGCCGGCGGGGGTATAGAGCAGCAATAATCAATAAAAATCTTCATGTGCTTGGTCGCATCTTCATTTGCAGCTCCCGAATCGGTTTCTCTCAACCAGGTTAATATAGGAAGGCTTTGCTCGAATTTTCTCGCCTCCCAGGTAGTTCGAGTCCTTTGTAGAGATTCGCATTTGTAGGCTCGAGTGACTAGCAATGGTTGCTTCTTGACCATGACTGGGATTTCGGAGAAGTAACTGTCTCAGCTGAAGAAGTAGAGGCAGGAGATGTAGGTGGATCTCCTTCGAACAGGGCGTTCTCGTAGTAGCTTGACAGAGTACTCAGCTCTTCCTCTGTCGGTAATACCCTTTGTGATCGTCTCAACTTGCGCAAGGATTTCTCGATCTCTGGATTTAATGGTACTAGTTCACCACCCTGTGACCTGCGCATAAGAGAAAACTACAAAAAGAATATAAGAAAAGTTTAAGGAACGGAAGTCCCTTAAACTAAAGAAAGACTAAATAAAAACAACTAAAAATTAGAACAATTGCCTCCCCGGCAACGGCGCCAAAATTTGATACCCGTCGTGAGGTGTCAAAAATAATATTTATAAACTCCAACTACAACTATAGCTAGCGGCAGTCGGGTCGAACCACAGAGAGGCAGACGTAATTTCTAGTTGTTTAAATTCGGTCTAAGGTAACAAAAGGTGGGGGTTTGATTGGGTTTGGTATAAAAGAGGTACTAGGGTGGTCGGTTCGTTATAGTTTCGGCGGCAGCATACTAAACAGGTCCAAATCGAACACATGTGAGGCGGGAAACAAGAGGTCCTCTCCGTCCACTCTTAACAGATAGCATCTTTCGATCTCGCTATAGGTCCCTAATATCACTAATACTGACTCTCGTCCTGAAAAGTGACTAATAATCTAAACTTTACCTATCTTTCGATCTCAGCGCAGTTTAGTCATTTTAATTGCTGATCTAACAACTTTCCCTATCTTTCGATCTAATGGGACAGTCATAAATTAAGCATCTAACTGGTCGCATGAATTCGATTCGTTAAATACAACATTAAAATCAATTAAAACGAAAGGTAACCTCACGTGGTCAGTCGATCGACCAGGTACGGTAGTCGATCGACTGACACGCGATTTCAGTCCAAATTAATACTACGCCGCGTACGCTATAATTCCCCTACATCCTAGCACAATTGATTTAGCTACTCATGGCTATGGTTAAAATAACAATAATATTGACGATAAAAACTACTGAATTCATGCTAAAAATAGTAGAACAAACAATTAACATAAACGATAATTGGCTTGGATTCTAACTAACAATTCTATATCTAACAACGCAATAAAGATGAACTGAAAGTAGAACAGAAGGAATACCGAAAAATTGCAGAAGAATAGTAACGGAATGATTAAAAGTATGAATGAAAATCCGATGCAACCAATATTCCAAACCCTAACTATGATATTCTAAAGCTGAATGTGAAACTTAGATAAAAACTCGATCCTTTATCTGATGTTCTAGGTTACGTTATATAGCAAACATACGTAACAACTTATTATCAAAACCTAAACATAATGGGCTTGCTTTCCTCGATCTTTTAATTCTCGTCTGAGTAGCGGGGTGGTCGATAGACTGAGATGACCGGTCGATCGATTGCTATGCAGTGTACAGTAGTTTCTGGAAACCGCATGTTGGTCGATCGACCGAAGGTAGTGGTCGATCGACTGCTTTAGCTGCTACATGACTTCTATAATCTCGTGGATTTGTCTTTTGGGCTTTGAAATGCGCACCAAGCTCATTCCTCGAGTCAATACTTCACGTCAATTGCAATTAGAGCTGATCAAGTGCGGGCTGACCCGTTTGGCCCAGCCCGTTCGGCCCGCTAAAATAGCGGGCTTGGACAAGAAAAATCAAAAATTAAACGGGTAACGGACAAGAAAACTAGGCCCGCTAGAATAAATGGACGGGCTTGGACTAAGCAAAATTGCCCATGGGCGGCCCGCTAGGCCCACTATTAATAGAGACCTCATAAAAACCCTCAATCCTCGGACTTTCTCTGCTCATTTCATTTTCAATTTGTACACTCTAAACCAATTAGGTAGCGCAAATGAATACTTATATCTTACGTATAAGTGGGAGATTGTCAGTATTTACACTTGTTGTATAAAGATTCTCCGAGAATGGACTTACTAACGGGATTGTTGTATAAATATATTATCTTCAAGTATTTACACGGGAGTGTATGTAACCGCTAACAGTGCCGCACAATTACCGAGGCAAAAATGAACTTTTGATGTTTGTAGCAGAACATTGCCAAACTTGTATTTTTTCCAAAATCTAGTAACCTTATCTTTTGAAAATTAGTATACTTTTTTAAGGGTAAGCTTTTAAAGACAATTGTTAAGATTTAGGGGATGTAGCGATAACAAACTCGTGTTTTAATAGAAACACTAATTTTTGTATTTTATTTTAGTCAGGCCCGCGGGCTTGAAGTGGGCGGGTACGGACAATGAAAAATGGCCCGCTGAGCGGGCTCGGGCTATAAAATATGGCCCGTCGGACACTTTTTTAGCGGCTAGGCCCGGCCCATGTTCGACCCAAGCCCGCTTTTGATCAGCTCTAATTGCAATGCAGGATAGTCGGGGACGGATTTAGCTCAATTTTCGTTGAATTCTTCACATTTCTACAATAAAGTACAAAAACACGAAAGTAGACGGAAATGGGGGAAATGGCAGCTTAAACTACACAAATGAGCTCTGAAATACGTGTAAAATGAGGTGCAAAACATCATATAAAAGACACGCATCAAGGTTCTCTCTGCCGGTGTGGGCACCGGCTGCCGGCCCACTGGCAGGGGCACATGCTAAGGTGAAACAAGGTCAAAATAGATGAGAGTGTATTCTCTGCCGGTGCACCGGCTGCCGGCCCACCGGCAGGGGATACATTTTAATGATAAAACAAGGATAAAATGCCCAAGTGTGTTCTCAGCCGGTTGACCGGCTGCCGGCCCACCGGCAGGGAACACCTGCTATAGTCAATTAAGTTCAACATTGCACATTATGTATTCTCTACCGGTTGGCCGGCTGCCGGCCCACCGGCAGGGAATGTAACATTCCGTTTGATGTCTATGAGTGTCTTGATATTGGATTTGCTAGTGAATGATATATTACGGAGCTAGCAGCATTTGTGGACGGTAGTTGGTAGTGTATGGAGTTAGTGTCGAGAGAGAAATAATGTAGTTGATACGATATCGTGAGACATGTTATCGAGGTAGGCATAGTTGGTGGAGTTGGTGTTAAGAGTTCATGTGTTATAGGGTGAGGTTTTGTTTTGAGTTTTTAGTTGCGTTGTTCTGTCTTAATCGAGTAGGTAGGTTTGTTTTTATGTATGGGTTGAACTTCGGGGACTAAGTTCTCTTTAAGGAGGGAAGACTGTAATACTACGGTTTTATGAGTCTTTGGGTACTCTATCGAGTAGGGCTTACTCTGTCGAGTAAGTAGTTTTTGACGCAAATCAGTAGTCTGCGTGTAGGGTACTCGATCGAGTAAGTTGGGTACTCGATCGAGTAGGGGATACTCGATCGAGTAAGTCACTTACTCGATTGAGTAAGTGTGTTTTACGGGTTTGTTTTGATGGGTTTTGCTAATAACGCGAGATTAATATAAAAGGCTTCCATAATTTTCTTTAATCACTTTTCACCTTTATAAACCTTTAAAAATAAAAAGAAGTTACGTAATTCTCTCTCGTCGCGTTGTTGGCAAATCCCAAGGGCTAGAGTCATCGGATCGTTGTGTTCTTTACGCCATTGAGACCGTCGTATTGTGGGTAAGGTCCTAGTACAATTTTTATGGTGTTTCATTGATTTTAGTTGAAACCCTAATTGGGTAATTTAGGGGTTTTGGGAGTATTGTGTTTATTAGATGTTGATTGTATGATTGTATGTTTGAGAGAAGGTGATTGTATTGAAGAACGATTTTGATTAACTGCTAGACCGTCAGTGGTGGTTGCATTCCAGGTAGGGTTTCCCTACTCAATATTAGTTACATGATGTGTGTGGTGATTGTGTTGTAGTTAGTTATTGTTGATTGATTCAGACGGTTGTGATTTCATATTGTTGATTGATTCAGATGTTTGTTGATGTTGTATTGTGGTTGATGTTTATCTGTCTGTGTTCTTCGTGGTGCGTCCCTGGCTAAGTGGAGTCACTTGCGAGAGTGGCTTCACGTCTTTGATTCGCCTTCTGTGGAACCCGCCACAGAAGGGATGTGCACATTAATGAACATGGGTTTATCGCTCGATAGAGATGAGCGGAGCTTAGGTGGGAACGGCTGCGGTCCCCCACTGGCGGCGAGGAGTATCTGTTGCGATGGGTATTCTGGCAGGGCTACACACTTTAGTGTGTAGTCAGTTATAAGGTGATTGGAGATGGAGACTGGGATTGTGTGTGAGTTGTTTGTATGATTGTTTCAGTGTGGCTTTGATTGTGTAATTAATACTGACCGCATTTAAATATTTTAAAAACTGTGGTGATCCATTCGGGGATGGTGAGCAGTTATTGAGCAGGTATGATATGACACGTATGGGATAGCTGGGATGAGTCATCACGTGGTATTTAGAAGTCTTTCGCTGTGTCAGACGATGTTTTATAGCTTTGATAGTTTTATCAGTAGACCGTCTGAGAACCTTGTACTTCAGTTTAACAGTTTTGGTGTTGAACATGTAATCACTTGAAACTATATTGTTTTTTAAATTATGTTTCTTCATTGTCATTTGATTATCATTGCTTCGGGTAACCGAGATGGTGACGTTCTCATACCTTAAGTGGTCCTGGTAAGGCACTTGGAGTATGGGGGTGTCACAGGGACACACACCTTACCATATGAACTTAGAAAAATCATAAGGAACTCTCTGCCGGTTGGTGGACTGGCTGCCGGCCCACATGCAGAGGCATAAAAGGCTAAATTTCCAAATTTTCTAACTCAGAAATACAATGACGTGCTGCCGGTTGGGTACGCCGGCTGCCGGCCCACCGGCAGGGACACCCTGTACACGAAAAACCCAACAAATGACCATCCAAAGTTCTTCAATTTCAATCATCTTAAATTCAATCATTTCATACTTCTCTAATATGATGAATACTCGGTAAATTTGGCAGGTTAGGATAATTTAAACATATGACATCAATTATGAATCTTAAAATAAGATAGCATGTCACTCAAACATATGAAAATGCTCATACAACAATGGAATGAAACCTGAAAGTTACCAACTTTAACATTTGTATGCATCCAACCACACATAAAACACACAAATTTGACATGTAAGTCGACTAACCTATCACCGTTACCTTTTAGCTCTCAATCTCTAATGGAATCGTCTCACATGCAAGAATCCACATCCGGGTCAACTAATCTTTCTCTTAAACATAAGAAAACACAAATTAAGACTAAGAATCGAAACTAGAAAAAGGGTACCATGAGTAAAATGGGTCGACAGCCCTATCTATGGAGGAAAGTCTGTTCTTTTCTTACCTAGAAAGATGGAGGGCGATAAGAGGAAGAAATAGACGCGAAAATCACTTGATTCGGATAAGAATTGAGCAAGTTATGGTGTTTTGAAGATTTGTAAGAGAAATGTGTAACAATGGTATTTGTTGTTGAATATGGTGTGCTAAAATATTGAGGAATAAGAAGTGGTTAGGGTTTCCTTCATGATTTTTATGATGAGGAAGGAGTAGTATGTGAGCCCATTAGTCATACTAGGCCCAAAATGCAAGATTGAGTCGATATACACAAGAATTTACATCTCAAGCTCACTACAACTCAAGACGGAATATAATATTATTATTATTATCATTATCCGACCAAAATATTTATTTTTGTATAACTTAAGCTTTTAAAAATAAAATATTTATAAAAATCATGTTTAATAATAAAATTAATTTAAATTAAATAATTTAAAATATAAATAAGACAGTAGATGGTTAATTAAAATATAAATGTCAAGATGGAAAATTCGCGGGTGTTACACTTATGAAGTTATAGTCCTTGTAATATTACGGTTTTCTATGTCTATGGGTACTCTATCGAGTGGGACTTACTCTGTCGAGTAAGTATCTTTATAAGCAAAACAGTAGCTGGCCTGATGGGTACTCGATCGAGTAAGTATGACACTAGATCGAGTAAGGGTCGCTCGATCGAGTAAGTGACTTCCTCGATCGAGTAAGTGTGTCTTACGGGTTTGTTTAGCTGGGTTTTGTTCATAATGCGAGATTAATATAAAAAGGATTCCGTCACTTTACTTAATCACCTTTAACATTCTAAAACCTTTCAAGAGAAGAAGAAGAGTTACGTAGATCGCATCTCTCGCATTATTAGCAAATCCCAAGGCTAGGGTCGTCGGATTGTCTTGTTCGTTATACCGTTGTGATCGTCGTGTCAAGGGTAAGCTTCTTGTATAATTTTTATAGTGAAATAATAAGTTTGCTTAAAACTTTAATTGGGTAGAATTGGGGGATTTGGGTGTATTATGATGAGTAGATGGTAATTATGTGATTATGTGCAATAGGAGGAGGATTCGTAAAGGAAAAGGTCTGATTAACTGTTGTGACGGTCTCGTGTGATTGCTATTCCAGGTATGGTTTCCCTACAAAGTATTGATTACATGATGTGTTGGTGGTTGTTTGTTGTTGTTGTTGTTGTACATCATATTGGCATTGGATTTGGAATTGGTGATTGTTGATAGTATAATGTGATTGTTGTATAATTATCCGTGGTTTGCGAGGTACGTCCTCAGCTGAGTGGAGTCACTTGTGGGAGTGGCTTCACGCCCTTGATTCGCCCTCTGTGGAATCCGCCACAGAAGAGATGTGAACATTTAGGAACTTGGGTTTATCGCTCGGATGAGATGAGCGGGGCTTAGGTGGGAACGGCTGCGGTCCCCCACTGGCGGTGTGGAATACTTGTTGCGATGAGTATTCTGGCAGGACTACACACTTTAGTGTGTAGTCAGGTGTGAGGTGATATGATGGAATTGGTTTGGTTGGATTGGATTGTAGTATTGTTTTATTGCAGCTGTGTTGTTTTGTGTAATCAGTACTGACCCCGTTTAAATTGTTTTAAAACCTATGGTGATCCATTCTGGGATGGTGAGCAGTTATTGAGCAGGTATGAGTTGATGCGCATGGGATAGCTGGGTTGAGTCATCACGAGCTGTTTAGAAGTCTTCCGCTGTGTCGAACATTCTTTTATATTATTTTAGTTGGTTTGACAGTTTGAAGAACATTTGTATTTTACTTTATCAGTTTTGGGATTTGAACTTGTATCGCTTTAAACTTAATTATTTATGTATGTTTCTTTATGGTCTATTTGATATTCATTGCCTCGGGTAACCGAGATGGTAGCATTCGCATGCCTTAAGTGGTCCTGGTAAGGCACTTTTATTTTGTTTGATTCAGGAGCGTCACAGTCGTTTGTATCATCGACTCATGCTAAGCTTTTGGATTTGAGAGAGTATGAGTCTGTAAAAGAGGAAGTTTTTATACCGTCGGGTGAGTCTGTATCTGTGGAAGGTTGTATAAAGGTGTATCTATGATAGTTGGGCAGGTTGACCTACCAGTGGACTTGTTAGAGTTTGCCTTGGATGGTTTTGAGATGATAGTTGGTATGGACTCGTTGGGTAAGCACAAGGCTAGAATAGACTGTCATCAAAAGAGAGTCTCTTTGAGAGGTCCTAAGGGAGTTAGTGTGTCTTATCGGGGGTTTGTTTTCAAACCCAAAGTTAAGTTGATTGCAGCAGTGACCTTGAACTCTTATCTGAGAAAGGGGTGTCCGTTGATCTTATGCCATGTGAGAGATTATAGTATGGTGAGTCAGTTGAGAGATAACAGTGGTAGGGGAGTTTCCAAATGTCTTTGTGGAGGAGACATCGGGTTTGCCACCAAAAAGGGAGATAGATTTCAGTATGGAGCTGAAACCAGGGACGAGACCAATCCCTAAGGCCCCGTACCACATGGGTCCTAAGGAGTTGGAGGAGCTGAAGAAACAGCTGGATGATTTGATTGAGAGGGGATACATTAGACCTAGTGTATCACCATGGGGAGCACCAGTCTTGTTTGTGAAAAAGAAAGATTGGAGTTTGAGGTTGTGTATCGACAACAGTGAGCTGAACACGCTTATCGTGACGAACAGGTATCCTTTGCCAAGGATAGATGATTTGTTTGATCAGTTGAACGGGGTAACAGTCTTTTCTAAGATTGATTTGAGGTCGGGTTACCATAAGGTGAAGATTCGGGATGAGGACATACCGAAGATAGCTTTTACATCGAGGTATGGTCACTATGACTATGTTGTGATGCCGTTTCGGTTATCTAACGCACCTACAGTGTTTATGGACTTGATGAACTAGGTCTTCAGTCAGTTTTTGGATCGGTTTGTGGTGATCTTTATCGATGATATCTTATTATATTCTAAGACTAAGGAGGAGCATGAGGAGAATTTGAGGTTGGTGTTGCTGACTTTACGAGACAATCAGCTGTATAAAAAGTTGTCTAAGTCTGAGTTTTGGTTTGAGGAAGTTGCTTTTCTAGGGCATGTGATTTCAATAAAGGGTGTAGCTGTGGATCCGGCCAAGAAAGAGGCAGTTACTCCGTGGGAAGCACAGAAGAATGTGGCAGAGATCAGGAGTTTCTTGGGTTTGGCAGGGTACTATCGTCGGTTTGTGAAAGATTTTTCCAAGATAGCCAGACCTATGACAGCTTTGATGAGGAAAGAGAACAGGTTTCGTTGGGATGAAAGTTATGAGATGGCGTTCCAAACATTAAAGGAGCGTTTGACCACAGCTCTAATCTTAGCTTTCCCTGAAGGGTGTGAGAACTTTGAGGTATATACAGATTCCTCAAATAATGGTTTTGGATGTGTGTTGATGCAAAACGGGAAAGTGATTGCCTATGCTTCTAGGCAACTGAAGCCTTATAAGGAGAACTACCCAACACATGATCTGCAGTTGGGTGCAGATGTGTTTGCTCCCAAGATTTGGAGGCACTATCTTTATGGGGCGACCTTTAAGGTGTTTTCAGATCACAAGAGTCTTAAGTACATTTTCACTCAAAAGCAGTTGAACATGAGACAAAGGAGGTGGATGAAGCTGATTGGGGATTATGACATGGATATTATATACCATGAAGGCAAGGCTAATGTGGTTGCAAATGCGTTAAGCAGGAGGAGTGTGCATTCTCTTTGCACAGCTATGTCCTTGATGAGGTTGAGAGATGAGTGGGGAAGATGGGGATATATATGATACAGAAAGGGGATGCTAGAGGGGACTTGACTGTGGAGCCAGATCTTTATGATGATATTCGCAGGAAACAGGCTTTGGATCCTAAGATCAAGGAGTGGAGAGCTGGAGTAGAGAAAGGTACTTAATCTATATTCTCTATTCATACAGATGGCAGTATTAGATTTGATGGCAGGTGGTGTGTTCCTAATGATGAGGAATTGAGGAAGATGATTATGATAGAGGCTCATTGCACACCATAATCGGTACATCCAGGTGGTGATAAATTATATAAAGATTTGAAGAAGACTTTCTGGTGGCCTGGGATGAAGAAGGAAACAGCTGAGTTTGTGGCTCGATGTTTGACATGTCATAGGGTTAAGGGAGAGCAGCGACGACCACAAGGTATGATTCAGTCTCTTGAGGTACCTGAGTAGAAATGGGAGTCTATCTCTATGGATTTTATAGTGGGTTTGTCGAGGAGTCAACAGGGTAACAACATGATATGGGTGTTAGTTGACCGTCTGACTAAGTCAGCTCACTTTATGCCGATGAAAGATACTTGGACCAAGATACAGTTAGCTTTGGCTTATAAGAAGAATGTGGTTCGTTTGCATGAGGTGCCTAAGGATATAGTGTCAGATAGAGATGCGAGGTTCATATCACGGTTTTGGAAAGAGTTGCAGGAGTTTATGGGAACTACTTTGAAGATGAGTACTGCTTTTCTTCCTGCGACAGATGGGAAGAGAGAGAGGACCATCAAGACTTTAGAGGATATGCTGCGAGCTTGTGTTATGGATTTCGGTGGTAGCTGGGAGGAGAGATTAGATCTTATAGAGTTTTCTTATAATAACAGCTGTCACACGAGTATGGGGATGGCACCATTTGAGGCTTTGTAAGGGAGGAGGTGTAGGAGTCCGATTTGCTGGGATGATAGAGCTGAGGCAGTGATTTTAGGACCACAGGTGGTACAAGAGATGGTAGAACAGGTTAAGCTGATCAGAGGAAAGATGAAAGCGGCCCAGGATCGACAAAAGAGTTATGCAGATTTACATCATCGTGACATAGAGTTTCAGGTTAGGGACAAGGTTCTTTTGAAAGTGTCTCCTATGCGTGGGGTCATGCGATTTGGTAAGAAAGGAAGCTGAGCCAGAAGTTTATCGGACCATATGAGATTTAAGATCGTGTGGGTGAGGTTGCTTATAGGTTGGCATTGCCAGCTGCTTCGGATAGAGTGCATAATGTGTTTCATGTGTCTCAGTTGCGGAAGTATGTGAGCGATCCTTCACATGGGTTAGAGGTGGAGAACATAGAGTTGGATGAGTCATTGCCTTATCTTGAGGTGCCAAAACAGAGTCTTGATCGTAAGGTTCGCAAAACTAGAGATGGGGAAATAGTGTTGCTAAAGGTTCTTTTGTCTAACCATGAGGTTGAGGAGGCTACTTGGGAGGTGGAGGAGGCTATGAGGGAGCGGTATCCGTCTCTTTTTGATCAGGTATGTGTGGTTACAGGGATGTAACCATGTTTCTTTTAGGGTGGTAGGAGATGGTCGCCTAAGGTTTTTGTATGTTTTATGTTGGTTTTAGTACAGTTAGTAGTTTCTTCGAGTCGGTTTGAGTGTTGTTTGGTAGTTTTGTTTTTGAGTTTTGTTTTGAGTTTTGGTTATGTTGTTGTGTCGGAGTGGAGATAGTATGTTTTGTTTTTGTCTATGGGTTGAACTTCGGGGACGAAGTTCTTTTTAAGGAGGGAAGACTGTAATACTACGGTTTTCTATGTCTATGGGTACTCTATCGAGTGGGACTTACTGTGTCGAGTAAGTATGTTTTTACGCAAAACAATAGCTGACCTGATGGGTACTCGATCGAGTAAGTGTGGCAATCGATCGAGTAAGTGTGTCTTACGAATTTGTTTAGCTGGGTTTTGTTAATAATGCGAGATTAATATAAAAAGGATTCCGTCACTTTGCTTAATCACCTTTAACATTCTAAAACCTTTCAAGAGAAGAACAACAGTTACGTAGATCGCATCTCTCGCATTATTAGCAAATCCCAAGGCTAGGATCGTCGGATTGTCTTGTTCGTTATACCGTTGTGATCGTCGTGTCAAGGGTAAGCTTCTTGTATAATTTTTATAGTGATTTAATAAGTTTGCTTAAAACCCTAATTGGGTAGAATTGGGGGATTTGGGTATATTATGATGAGTAGATGGTAATTATGTGATTCTGTGCTATAGGAGGAGGATTCATAGAGGAAAAGTTCTGATTTGCTGCTGTGACGGTCTCGTGTGATTGTTGTTCCAGGTAGAGTTTTCCTACTCAGTATTGATTACATGATGTGTTGGTGGTTATTTGTTGTTGTTATATATCATATTGGCATTGGATTTGGAATTGGTGATTGCTAATAGTATAATGTGATTGTTGTACAATTGTCTGTGGTTTGCGAGGTACGTCCTCGGCTGAGTGGAGTCACTTGCGGGAGTGGCTTCACGCCCTTGATTCGCCTTCTGTGGAACCCGCCACATAAGGGATGTGCACATTTGGGAACCCGCCTCATAGGATCTCAACCCATTATTATTATTATTATTATTATTATTATTATTATTATTATTATTATTATTATTATTATTATTATTATTATTATTATTATTATTATTATTATTATTATTATTATTATTATTATTATTATTATTATTATTATTATTATTATTATTATTATTATTATTATTATTATTATTATTATTATTATTATTATTATTATTATTATTATTATTATTATTATTATTATTATTATTATTATTATTATTATTATTATTATTATTATTGTTATTATTATTGTTATTGTTATTGTTATTGTTATTGTTAGTGTTATTGTTAGTGTTAGTGTTATTGTTATTGTTATTGTTATTGTTATTGTTATTGTTATTGTTATTGTTATTGTTATTGTTATTGTTATTGTTATTGTTATTGTTATTGTTATTGTTATTGTTATTGTTATTGTTATTGTTATTGTTATTGTTAGTGTTAGTGTTAGTGTTAGTGTTATTGTTAGTGTTATTGTTATTGTTATTGTTATTGTTATTGTTATTGTTATTGTTATTGTTATTGTTATTGTTATTGTTATTGTTATTGTTATTGTTATTGTTATTGTTATTGTTATTATTATTTTTATCTCCCGTCCCCACCACCCTTCTTTTCCCCTTTCTTTTTCGAGACATCAGCAGAACAACAACAACAACTTCACAATAGCAACAACATCAACACCTCCATTAAAACCCGACATTCAAACTACGATCCCGAATTCATTTCTCGACCAAATTCTTTAATTTTTGTACCATTCTCTTCCTCTTGCCTTCCTCCTTCTTTCTAGGTAAGAAAGTTTCAGTTTTGTTGAGATTTCAAAAACGGTCGTCTTAAAGACAACTCTGTTTTTTGTGTTAAATAAGCCGCTTTCTTCCTTCTAGTTGACAAACTTGAAGACCCGGAGGATAGTTCGCGCCTTTTGGACGTTTTCCTCGGAGATTTGAAGATGCTAAGGTAACGGTCATAGGTTACTCGAAAAAAGTCGAAATCTCTTGTTATTATGTCGTTTCGTGTGCTAAGTTTGTGTGTTGAATGTTTAGTTGCGGTAAAGTTTTATTCTTTATGAGGTTTAGCTTCATTTTCATTTGAAAATGGTGTCTTAGCCGGGTAAGATTTCGGCTTGTTCGTATTCTGTTTGTCGTCTTAAAATGACTCGGTTTTGGACTGTTTTGGCTGCGTACATGTGGTGTTTGTGGCGCTGTTTTTTGGGCGGATATGTAGTGGTGTATGGGCTGCATTGGTTTTACTTATTATTTTTCCTAGTTCTCAATATGTCTTGGCTCAGATGCAGTGTTGTAGATGTTAGGTCGCTAATTCGGATTCCCCCATTCCCCTTATATTGCAGCCCCTGTGGCTGGGACTGTTAGTTACTGAGGGTGTAGTGTTAGAGCTTGCTATATTGGTGGGTACCAGGGGTTAGTATACAAAGGAAGTTCGTTACTTTTCACTCTTAGCCGTATATGAGGTTTAAGCGGTAAGCATTCATTCATAACTTCTGCAATACAGTGGTTTAAGACTTGATTAGTTGTCGTGGCCTCATCTCAAACACGGTGCTACGTTGATAGGGTAAATTTGGCACAGTTGTTTGTCCTCATGCTTATTTCTAGCCGTGACTGTCTAACTGTTTATAGTCCAAATGCTTAGAGTAGAGTGAAGTAGGTGATGGATGATCAAGGTAATTTAGGAAGGGGATTGCTTTATCTTATGGGAGGGTAAGATGGCGATAAATGGTCCTCCTGACCATACACTGTAGTTGTGTGTAGCTGTAGATAATTGTCAGGGAGTTTGAACATGTGTACACTTCGATTCTGAGTAATATTTGAGCAAATTAGTTAATTTCCGTCTCAATTGTATATCTGATGTGATCAATATTTGAGCATATTTAGTCCCCGAATTAGCCTCGTTCCTTTGTTTTTTAGTGCATATTTGGATCATTTACTATCTTTAGTCCTTTGTTTTGCATATTCTTTGAGGTGTTGTTTCCTTGGTAGGAGAGGAGTGCAAACCTTGCATTTTCATGGCAAAATAGAGCTAAATTGATCGAATCTAATGACCAAGCATCAAAGAGAAGACAAGACTAGAAGGCCTTTATACATAATGTAGTACATGGGCAATGATGAAGAACATCCTTGCATCCCCGACAAAATCCCGGAGGATTGTTGGAAGAAGATAAGAAGAAAAGAAGAAATGGAAGCTGAGCTATGATCCGCTCGTCTCACCCCTCGGGACGCCCGTCCAAAAGCTCGTCAGGACGCTCGTCCTTACCGCTAGGTCGCTCGTCCGGAAGCTCCCCAATCCGCCCGTCCCGACCCTTGGACGCTCAGATTGTCCTCCAAAGAACCACGCCCCCTTCTTTCTTCATTCGAGATGCGCATATTTTTGGAAGACTAGCTAAAAGGAGACCCGCATCTTTTCTTGAGAGGAGCGATTCCTCAAGGACTTAATCGTCATTTAAGCCCTTAGTAACCCTAATTTATGCACCTAATCCCCACTATAAATACCCCATTAGTCTAATTAGATTATCATGTTCTTCTTATCAATCTTTAGTGTAGTTTATATTATTCTAATCTCTCTTTAATCTTGTAATCAACTTCTAATCAAGTATTAATACAAATCTCATTTCCTTAATTTATCTATTGTTCATCTTTTATTTTGGGTAATTGAAGATTATTTGGGTTTATTGGGAGATTGACGACCTTACATCAATCATCAAGTACTTCTATTATTCTTTGCATTATTATTTTGGAATCATCATTAGGTATAATTCTCTTAATCCCTTTCTAATTATTGTTAATCATCTTCTTCTTTTTTTTTAGCTGAAATGTGAGTATATATTTATATCAAAAACCAAAAGTTCATTTACAAGGTTAGGGGGTTCAAACCCCGTCAAGCTCAAAATACCATACATCAACCAATCCTACTCAACCATTTCCTCATTGTTAATCATCTTCATTTATTCATCATGTTTTGCTTTGTTAATATGATTGACAACCTTGTTAACATGTTAAACTTGATAATGAGTGAGTAGTTTCCTTAACTAGGGTTAATGGGTAATCAGGGGAAACCAACATGGGGGATGATTCATGCTTAATTTAATATGTTTTCATAATTTATTTGCTTGCTTGTTGTGATCTCAACTTATGCACATGTTATGTTTTATGAAATGCGAGCCTATGAATCCTTGCATTTTTTACCCATCACTTACCTTTTCAATGAGACTTGTAAGACATAAACCAACTCGAGTCTCATCAGACCATGCATATAGTTGAGTAGGGAGGATTAAGTCGACTTGTAGGTGTTGTACAATCTAATCGATTCGGCTCCGGGACCCAAACCTTCCTAGGATAGTAAGATATAAACCAACTCGATCCTATCACAACAATAATTGCTTTCTTATAATTTGAGAATATATTTGCATGATCAATTCCCATGAATCCTCTATGAACCCATGACACCCTAGTGCTTTTAATCAATTGTTTACATCTCATTTTAGTCATATTGCTTGTTTACTTTTATTGTTATTTAGTTTAGTGATCTTCTTATCTCAACCCAAATTGGGACACCCCTAGACACAACTACTTGCAATCAAAAATCCTACATCAATACCCGTCCCTTGGGATCCGACCTTTACTTGCCTCTTTACTAGTAGTAGAGTTGTTTGTGAAGTTATAAATATTGTTTTGGTCTAGGTGCTCCTAACGACAAGTAACCGAAATCTAAGCTAAGAAAGAGACTCGACCAAAAAATAGCGCCGTTGTCGGGGACGGTGTTAACTTGATTTGATTTTCTTTGATTGTTATTAGTTGTGTCTTTCTTTGCCTTGGGGAAGTAAAACTCCTCAAGGTTTGTTCTAATTGTTTTCGAGTTGTTCGATGTTTTGCAAGATGGATATTATAGATTGTTTTGTTGAGGACCACTTGACTATACCTTTCTTCAAAGACCCCATGCAAGCATTGGAAGCCTTGGAAGTAAGTGAGGCCAAAAATATGCATTGGGAGTTGGAGGTAGATCTTCTTGAGGCCGCTCTAGCTAACAAAGAACTTACTCATGAGCAATCCGAATTAGTACATAACATCCTTGTGGAAGAATATCAACCTATGGAACAAGAGGAAGCAATCATAAAGGACATCATACAAACCGAAGAGTAAGAAGAATTTGTCATGGAATTTGAGTATGATGAGATTAATGAGCTTGAAGAACAAGTTGAATATGCCATGAGAATGTAGTGTCTAATGGAAATGGAGCAAGTTCTCAATGAACCTTCAATGGAGGAAAGTGAGGTACAAGTCCCAACTTTAAAACCCCTTCCCCCAAATTTGAAATATGTTTATCTTGATGAATCTAAGACTAAACCCGTGATTGTTAATGACAAACTTGATGGAAACCAATTGGGAAAATTCCTTGATGTGTTGAAACAACATGAAAAGGCTATAGGTTATAGTCTAGATGACCTTAAGGGGATAAGTCCCAACTTTTGTATGCATAGAATTCATTTAGAAGAGGACCATAGACCTACCATCCAATCTCAAAGGAGATTAAATCCCCACATGCAAGAAGTTGTTAAAGGAGAGGTTACGAAATTACTTGATACGGGAATCATATATCCCATATCGGACTCTATATGGGTTAGCCCCGTTCAAGTGGTACCTAAGAAAGAAGGTACCACGGTAGTGACAAATGAAAAGAACGAGCTAATATCCACAAGGAAGATCACCGGTTGGCGTATGTGTATTAACTATCGAAAATTGAATTCCGCAACAAGGAAGGATCATTTCCCCTACTATTCCTTGACCAAATGCTTGAGAGGCTAGCCTCCAACAAATTCTTTTGCTACCTTGACGGGTATTCGGGATTCTTTCAAATCCCTATACACCCGGATGACCAACACAAGACCACCTTCACATGCCCTTATGGTACTTTTCCATATACGAGGATGCCTTTTGGCTTGTATAATGCCCCCGCTACTTTTCAAAGATGCATGATGAGTGTCTTCTCCGACTACCTAGAGACCATAATGGAAGTTTTTATGGATGATTTTAGCGTTTATGGAAAAGACTTTGACTCATGTTTGCATAATCTTTCTCTTGTATTGCAAAAATGTGAAGATGTTAGTCTCGTTTTAAATTGGGAAAAGTGTCACTTAATGATCAATGAAGGAATTGTTTTGGGTCATTTAATCTCAGAAAAGGGCATCGAGGTCGATAAAGCTAAGGTTGAAGTGATAGAGAAACTCCCACCTCCCGTGAATGTTAGAGGGGTGAGAAGTTTTCTCGGTCATGCGGGTTTCTATCGCCGTTTCATAAAAGATTTCTCAAAAATCGCGAAACCCCTCACTTAACTCTTACTTAAAGATGCCCAATTCTATTTCACTAATGAGTGTGTTGAAACCTTTAATAGAATCAAGGAAGCACTAATCTCGGCACCGATCATTCAACCACCAAATTGGGAACTACCGTTCGAGATTATGTGTGACGCTAGTAACTACGCCGTTGGAGCGGTTCTTGGCCAACGGGTAGGTAGAGCTCTACATGCTATCTACTATATAAGAAAGACTCTTGATTCTTCCCAAGTGAACTATGATACCACCGAAAAGGAGCTTCTTGCCATTGTCTATGCTTTGGACAAATTCCGTTCCTACTTACTTGGATCCAAAGTGATTGTCTTTTCGGATCACCGTGCCCTTCGACACCTCTTGATAAAGAAAGAGGCAAAACCAAGGTTGTTGATATGGATTTTGCTTCTTCAAGAATTCGACTTGGAAATAAGATATAAAAAAGGAGCCGAGAATGTAGTGGCAGATCACTTGTCAAGGATCCGGTTTCATGATGAAGAAGGAGAAACACCGATCAATGACTCTTTCCCGGATGATATCTTGATGGTTATTCAAACACAACTTGAGAGACATATCACCCCATGGTTTGCCGATTATGCCAACTATATTGTTGGAAGAGTACTCCCTCCAAACTTAAACTACAACCAAAGAAAGAGGTTCTTATTTGAAGTAAAGAGGTATTTTTGGGATGACCCAAATCTTTACAAGGAGTGTAGTGATGGGCTCTACCGAAGGTGCATCCCTCAATGGGAGATTCAAGGAGTTTTGGAAGGATGCCACTCATCACCTTACGGTGGACACCATGGAGCAAGGAGAACCATTGCAAAAATTCTTCAATCGGGCTTCTATTGGCCTACGATGTTCCAAGATGCAAGGGAATTTATCCTTCATTGTGATGCTTGTCAAAGAACGGGGAATATCTCTTGGAGAAATGAAATGCCACAAAGGGGCATACTAGAGGTGGAAATATTCGACGATTGGGGGATCGACTACCAAGGGCCGTTCGTGACATCCAAAGGAAACAAATATATCCTTGTGGTCGTAGACTACGCCTCAAAATGGGTGGAGACAATTGCCACCCCAACCGACGATGCAAAAACGGTCACTAAGCTCTTTAAGAAAATAATCTTCCCAAGATTCGGAGTCCCTAGAGCAATCATAAGTGATGGAGGAACGCATTTTCACAAAAAGAAGCTCACATCCCTTTTGACCAAATATGGTGTTCAACATAAAACCGGCTCAGGATACCATCCTCAAACAAGCGGTCAAGTTGAAGTTTTAAATAGAGAGATCAAGCAAATTGTTGAGAAAGTTGTAAACAAGGCTCGTAAAGATTGGAGCATGATGCTTGATGACGCTCTTTGGGCTTATAGGATGGCCTATAAGACTCCCATAGGAGATTCCCCTTACAAACTTATCTACGGGAAAGCATGCCACTTGCCAATTGAATTAGAATACAAAGCTTTTTGGGCAATCAAAGCTCTCAACCTTGATCTCAAATTAAGTGGTCAAAGGAGGATGATACAAATCTAAGAGTTGAAAGAATTCCGACTACAATCTCATGAGAACGCCAAGATCTACAAGGAAAGGACAAAGTTGCTTCATGACAAGAGAATCAAGCAAAAGGCCTTGCACAAAGAAGATAAATCCTTCTCTTCAATTCCAGATATCGACTCTTTCCCGGGAAGTTGAACTCTAGGTGGATGGGTCCTTATGTGATCACCGAGGTAGGAAAGTATGGAGACTTTGAGATCAAATTGGAAGATGGAAGCAAATTCAAGGTCAATGGCCAAAGATTGAAGCCATATTATGAGGGAGCATTCATTGGAGAGGTCGAGGTCACCTACCTCGGGCCTCCTCATCCTTGAAGAGATCATCAAAACGAGAGTTTGGTGGAGTCCTCCCTAAACCACCACTTGTAAATATACTAACCCTTCTTACTTGTACTTTTAATTTTATTGCATTTATATCATAAACATGATTCTTTCCATGAGAGTAAGTGAGGGAGGGTCACTAATCATTTTGATGAATGAAGGAACTAATTTTCAAGTGTGGGGAAATATTTCTATCCAAGTGAAGGAAAAGCAGGAGGAATACGAGCGTCCCAAGAGGAAGACGCTCGTCCAAGCAGGAAATCCGAGCGTCCCACGGAGAATCCACTCGTCCTACGAGAGCTGACAAACAGCTGTTTTGTTCTGACCCGAAATCCAAGCGTCCCAACGGCTAATCCGCTCGTTTTGATCTGGACGATCGTCGCATTAGGAATCCGCTCCTCTTGTTGGCAGTAATTTCTGGGATTTCTCGCTGTAAGAAAATCTGAGCATCCCACAGGGAAGCCGCTCGTCCTACTATTGCAAGACGCTCGTCCCGACCTAAAGACGTTCGTCCTGGCTACTTCAAAATCTAGAATTTCTCTCTGTAAGAGAATCCGAGCGTCCCCCGTAGAATCCGCTTGTCCCATCACCCAGAAATCCGAGCGTCCCGATGACGAATCCGCTCATCCCCCTGCGTCTTGTATTCCCGATTTTCGCAATCAAATTTCTCCCCCACCACACAATTTGTGACACCTCATCCTTCTTTCCACTTACAATATAAAACCCCCCTCTTATGACTCCAAAACATATCTCAAGCACTCATTCACTCCACAACAACATAAACCCCCAAATTCTAGGGTTTCAAAAAGATTAAAAAGCAAGATCTACTTCACAAAGAGCATCTCCATCTGCCAACAAATCAAATTCCAAATCTACAATCAAAGAATGGGACCAAGAGGATCTTAATTTAGGGAAAGAAGAAGACCAAGAGTGAGAGGAAGCTCATACTTCTCACATCAGCACTCTAAGGAGGGAACATGAAGAGATTGTGGATCTCACCAAGCTTGACGATTTTTCCAACATTGAGTTTGTGAACGATGTTCAAAGGCTTGTCTTTCACCGACTACTTAGTAAGAATATTCTTCCTACCAAATTTCTATGCCATGAAACATTAAGAAAGCGTGGAATATACCATCAAACGGACGCCCTTTTTGAGTTGTTTGGTCTTTCTACCTTGTTTCACTTACATGAGCAAACCTACCGACCTCTTGTTCTTGAGTTCTTAAGTTTCTTAAAGATCACAACTTTGAACAAAATGATTTGCATAGAGTTTAGATTGGAGAATGTAACAAGGATGATGACTCTTGTTGAGTTTGCAAATGTGCTCGGTTTGGATGTTTCGCCTACCCGAACATCAAGACGAAAGAAGTATAATGTGGCACCATTGTGGAGAGCCATGACCGGTTGAGACTTTTTGTATATCAAGAAATGTTTGGCATTTCACATCCAAAACCCTATTCTAAGGCTCACTTATCGGTTCTTATCCTGAACTATTCTTGCACGCCGAGACCCGGCAATTGTGAATGAGCTTGATCTTGTATTCAGGGAATCATATCTTGAGATCCAAGGAAGAAGTGGATATCATTTTAATGCACCACTTGTACTTCTTGAGAAATGGGCTAAGTTTCAAAATGGGGACGACGATGGGATGAAGCATATCTTCAATGGAGGACTCATTACAAGACTTTCAAAACACTTCAATCCAAGGTTTAATGAGAACAATGAGTACACTCCCCTTCCGGGAAATACAAGGATAAATGAGGAGCTAATCCTTGTTCAACATCATTGGATAACCTACGAGGGTTTTGAAAAGAAAATCAAATGGATAACAAAAGGGAGCAATCCTATCTACTTGCCAATGAACGGTTTACCGAGAATTTCACCAAGGAGGGGCCCTCTATCCCCGATCCCGTCATACCTCATCCCCACAAACCCGAACCAAGCAAATCAAGCACCACAACAAACCCAACAACAACAAAACGTGCCACAACAACAATATGAAAAAATCAAGATACCTCCCTACCCTTTTCAATACCAACCATACAATCACCCTAACCCCTTCATCCTTCCCCGAGACGATTTTATGACGGGAATTCTCCAAGACATGCATCTCCGTCAATATGAAGCCGCCGTGGATAGCTACTATGCTCTATACCCACAATTTCACCATTTGGTTCTACAAGGGAAGGTTAGCGAGGAGGGAATGTTTCCCTCTTGGGCCCAAATGGACATTCTCTTCCCAAACTCGGCAAGGGCCAATGAAGGAGCAAATGGGCAAGAAGGCGAAGGGAGAGATAAATCTTGTGGTGGAGATACGGTGGAGCTCAATAGTGAGGGAGATGAGTTCATGGACTTCAATGCAAGTGATGCATCCAAAGAGGCTTGGGATAGTGACTTAGAGGGAGATGATGACGATCTCTAGAGATTTCTTCATTGCTTGATGGAGCGGGCAAGAGGCACCCATCAAGGCTTAAGTGAAGTTTCCGTTATCCCTTCTCTCTATAACTTTCATGAAAAGAATTTAATGTTTTCATAATTTGTTGTACCATATTTGTTTTGATCATTTTGTGGAGTCCTAGAAACATTGGAGGACTAACACCTTGGCTTCATTAAGGTGTTCTTTATCTTTGTTCCCGACTTGTAAAATCCAAAATGACAATCTTTAGTTTCATGCATTGCATTCCATGTGCATAAACTCCCCCGAAATTCATAACATTAGAAATAATGTCTATTTTGGTTTGGGGAAGTCCATGCATATGCATTGGGAGCTAATTTAAATTATGCTCTCCACCATAACAAAAACACATGCATCATGTAGTGTAACTTCGTATAGTTTGCATTTAGTTTAGAAATCATGCATATTCATTGCATAATTTCCTATCGTATTGGCCATTGAGGACAATGCCCATACTAGTGTGGGGATGGGAAATTCTATATTGACTTTTATTCAAAATCCAAAAAAAAATCAAAAATTTCGAAAAATCCAAAAAAAATTGAAAAATTGAAAATCCAAAAACAAGTTCATTTCTTTTGTAGTGTAGACTTGTATATATTGTTTTGTATATATTGTGTTTGTTCATCCTTGTTCACATTGATTGACTACGCCACATCCGAGACATGAGGATATTGAAGACCGCATGGTATGATCTTTCCAATCTCCTTTTTCCTCTTTATGTTAATGACTATGTGGCTTTATTTTGATTGATGCGGTATAAACAATGTGAACTTAGGACTTGCGTTTAGATTATTTGGCATATTAGTTGGTAGAAGCATATGCATTAGGGTGTATAAATGTTAGTTGCATCATGGCATGTAGTTGCATTTAGAAAAAAAAATTGTGAAACCGTCTATATGGAAGCTTGACAAGTGTATATAGGCCCTAGTAGATGCTTTTTCTTCTTAAGACTTTGCTTGTTAGAATACTTGTAAAACACTCTAGGATGTGTCATGCTAGTATCCTTTGACCCATGGATTAAGGCCTAGTCAAGAGTACCTTGTGGTGTGATACTCCTTGGCTACCGTTTATTCCAAGGTGACCCTTGAAACCATGCAACCATCATTCATCCATGTTCTACCATACATTTTGTCATTAAAGAGAATTGGCACAAAAATAATTCAAATTAGAGTTCAAAAAAAATGAATAGGTCGCGCTTAAAATCATCCCAAGCGCTGCTAATGTGGCTACTAAGCTATTTCTTTGGAAAGTTCCTACTAAGATGAGAAATTCCCCGATAAAGCTGCTAGTACCAGGTCTCATTTTGGGGACGAGATGTGGTCCCCCGAGCTAAGCCCCGTCCCATCTCCTAGTAAACTCCGTAGCTGGCTGCGAAGCAGGCTGCTTTTACCGGCTATTGGATATGGTTTCTTCCCGACTGACCGGATGGGTGATTGGCTGGACGTCCAATAGCTTTGATAGTAATGGCTGGATCTACTACTACCTCGTCCATTGAGTATAAGAGAGCAAATGATGCTAGTCTCTTGAATGAAGAGAAGAGGGTCGTAGGCTTAGTAGGAAATGAAAAGCCAAAAAGTTTGCAAAATGCATCAAAAGAAAAGAGGAGTAACAAAAATGAAAGAACTCCTATGCTTCAAATATAAGACACCCTCGTTACTAATTGGGGTGACTTTGAAAATGTTCAAAAGAGAATGCAAAAGTTGAAAAGTTGTCAAGTATTGAAATGCCAAACATCAAAAGAAATGGCAAAAAGAAAAGTGTTCTCAAAAGTTAATGCCACAAGAAATTGGGGAGAAAAACAACAACAAAAACAAACTCCCAAATGAAACTCAATTACTATTGATCCCTTTATCCATCGTAACCATTTTTGTGCATGGTAGAGAGGGGACGACCCTTCTTCTTGTGTAGGCGAGAAGGGGAATTCCGCGATCCTCCAGTGTTTCAAACACCATAGGAAGTCTATTCTTGACAAAAGCATTTAACGATTGAGGACAAAGGTACACTAGCTTGACACAACTTGGAGGTGATTTATTGGTATCCTTTTAGGCTTAGTAGTTTGAAGAAACCATATCTATGAAGGAGTGTGTACCCTTGAATTGCTTCCCCTTTAGATAATTTCCGCCACTTAGATGAGGAAAGTGGCTATTCCTTTTGTAGATGCATCCATTACTTGATTTTGAGTGCTTTAATGATTGGATGTGTCGCCATTTTGGCAAGAGCCACCTTGCCTTGCAAGAAGGCATCCTACCTCATGGTTGTCTTGTTGTGAGTTGAAGGGGCGGAGTGAGACTCGCTAATTGTCTCATATCGGCTATATTAGTAGGATAACTTAAATAAGGGTCCTAATTTTGTCACCACTTTACTCGGGACGAGCAAAGGTTCGGTTTGGGGGTATTTGATGTGATCAATATTTGAGCATATTTAGTCCCCGAATTAGCCTCGTTCATATGCTTTTTAGTGCATATTTGGATCATTTACTATCTTTAGTCCTTTGTTTTCCATATTCTTTGAGGTTTTATTTCCTTGGTAGGAGAGGAGTGCAAACCTTGCATTTTCATGGCAAAATAGAGCTAAATAGATCGAATCTAATGACCAAGCATCAAATAGAAGACAAGACTGGAAGGCCTTTGTACATAATGTAGTAGATAGGCAATGATGAAGAAGATCCTTGCATCCCCGAAAAAATCCCGGAGGATTGTTGGAAGAAGATAAGAAGAAAAGAAGAAATGGAAGCTGAGCTAAGATCCGCTCGTCTCACCCCTCGGGACGCCCGTCCAAAAGCTCGGCAGGACGCTCGTCCTTACCGCCAGGCCGCTCATCCAGAAGCTCCCCAATCCGCCTGTCCCGACCCTTGGATGCTCGGATTGTCCTCCAGAGAACCACGCCCCCTTCTTTCTTCATTCGAGATGCGCATATTTTTGGAAGACTAGCTAAAAGGAGACCCGCATCTTTTCTTGAGAGGAGCGATTCCTCAAGGAGTTAATCGTCATTTAAGGCCTTAGTAACCCTAATTTGTGCACCTAATCCCCACTATAAATACCCCATTAGTCTAATTAGATTATCATGTTCTTCTTATCAATCTTTAGTGTAGTTTATATTATTCTATTCTCTCTTTAATCTTGTAATCAACTTCTAATCGAGTATTAATACAAATCTCATTTCCTTAATTTCTCTATTGTTCATCTTTTATTTTGGGTAATTGAAGATTATTTGGGTTTATTGGGAGATTGACAACCTTCCGTCAATCATCAAGTACTTCTATTATTCTTTGCATTATTATTTTGGAATCATCATTAGGTATAATTCTCTTAATCCCTTTTTAATTATTGTTAATCATCTTCATTTATTCATCATGTTTTGCTTTGTTAATATGATTGACAACCTTATTAACATGTTAAACTTGATAATGAGTGAGTAGTTTCCTTAACTAGGGGTAATGAGTAATTAGGGAAAACCAACATGGGGGATGATTCATGCTTAATTTAATATGTTTTCATAATTTATTTGCTTGCTTGTTGTGATCTCAACTTATGCACATATTATGTTTGATGAAATTAGAGCCTATGAATCCTTGCATTTTTTACCCATCACTTACCTTTTCAATGAGACTTGTATGACATAAACCAACTCGAGTCTCATTAGACCATGCATATAGTTGAGTAGGGAGGATTAAGTCGACTTGTAGGTGTTGTACAATCTAATCGATTCGGCTCAGGGACCCAAACCTTCCTAGGATTGTAAGATATAAACCAACTCGATCCTATCACAACAATAATTGCTTGCTTATAATTTGAGAATAGACTCCCTATGGTGTTAGAAACACTAGAGTATCGCGGAATTCCCCTTCTTGCCTAGACAAGAAGAAGGGTCATCCCCTCTTTACCATGCACAAAAGTGGATACGATGGAAAAGGGATCAATAGAACTTTGAGTTTCGTTTGGGAGTTTGCTTTTGTTATTGTTTTTCCCCCCAATTTCTTGTGGCATATAACATTTGAGAACACTTTATTTTTGCCATTTCTTTTTGATTTTTGGCATTTCAATACTTGACAACTTTTCAACTTTTTGCATTTTCTTTTGAACATTTTCAAAGTCACCCCAATTAGTAACGAGGGTGCCTTATTTTTGAAGCATAGGAGTTTTTATTTTTGTTACTCCTCTTTTCTTTTTGATGCAATTGCAAACTTTTTCTTTTCTTTTCATTTCTTGAACTCAATTTTTTGAACAAATTTTTTTTTGTGCCCATTCCCTTTTTGATGACAAAATGTGGTATAATATGGATGATAGATGGTTTCATGGTTTCAAGGGTCACCTTGGAATAAACGGTAGCCAAGGAGCTATCACACCACAAGGTACTCTTGACTAGGCCGTAATCCATGGGTCAAAGGATACTAGCATGACACATCCTAGGGTGTTTTACAAGTATTCTAACAAGCAAAGTCTTAAGAAGAAAAAGCATCTACTAGGGCCTATATACACTTGTCAAGCTTCCCAAATAGATGGTTTCACAAAAATTTTCCTAAATGCAACTATATGCCATGATGCAACTAACATTTATACATCCTAATGTATATGCTTCTACCAACTAATATGCCAAATAATCTAAATGCAATCCTAAATTCACATTGTTTATACCGCATCAATCAAAATAAAGCCACATAGTCATTAACATAAAGAGGAAAAAGGAGATTGGAAAGATCATACCATGCGGTCTTCAATATCCTCATGTCTCGGATGTGGCGTAGTCGATCAATGTGAACAAGGATAAACAAACACAATATATACAAAACAATATATACAAATCTATACTAAAAAGGAAATGAACTTGTTTTTGGATTTTCAATTTTTTCAAATTTTTTGGATTTTTCGAAATTTTTAATTTTTTTGGATTTTGAATAAAAGTAAAGTTATAATTTTCCATCCCCACACTAGTATGAAAATTATCCTCAATGGCCAATACGATAGGAAATTATGCAATGAATATGCATGATTTCTCAACTAAATGCAAACTATACTAAGCTACACTACATGATGCATGTGTTTTTGTTATGGCGGGGAGCATAATTTAAATTAGCTCCCAATGCATATGCATGGACTTCCCCAAACCAAAATAGACATTATTTCTAATGTCATGAATTTCGGGGGTGTTTATGCACATGGAATGCAGTGCATGAAACTAAAGATTGTCATTTTGGATTTTACAAGTCGGGAACAAAGATAAAGAACACCTTAATGAAGCCAAGGTGTTAGTCCTCCAATGTTGCTAGGGTTCCCAAAATAAATGATCAAGATAAAATAAAAACAAGAGAAGTAGACAAACCATAAGGGAGGTGTAAGAATGTAGGAGCCTCCAAAGTTTGCTAATCCTCACCCATTGTATCATCATCATCATCATCTTCCTCTCTTGAGGCATCATCAACCTCCATAGATGTGGAATCATGTCCACTCTCACTTTCACTTGCTTGTTCTTCCTCACTTTCCTCTTCCTCTTCTTGAGCTTCTTCTTCTTGAACCTCTTCTTCTTCTCCTTCTTCTTGGTCACCACCCTTTTCAACAACCATCTCCTCTCCACCCGGTCTACTACCACTAGGAATGCTAGGAAAGAATACTTCCCTATCCGCCTAACTAGGCAAAGGACAAGACGGATCAAGAAATCCTTGCCTAGCTAGATGTAGGAGGGGCGGATATTGGGCCTTGTAAGCATCCATTCTATCATTGTAAGCTTGCTTGTGCATTTCCCTCATGAATAGTGTCAATTAATCATTTCCCACTTCGACATCCTTGTGTTTGAACTCTTAGTATTCAAATGGGTAAGGTGGGGTGATAATAGAGGAGGAGTGCTTGGCAATTTCGCCCCTTTGTTGTTGAATGATATACTCGGTCTCTTCGGAGAGTGGGAGAAGGTAGTTTGATCGGTGAACATTCAATCAGAAAATTTTGGAAGGCAAGGTGAAGGATCTAGCTTCATTTGTTAACCACCCATATTTGTCGTCAAGAGTGTCGTGCTTGACCCACTTGAACTTGTGAATCATGGTGTCCATATCAACAAGATGGCCTCCTTTAACCGGCACATAAGTGTTGTTTCTGTTGAAATCCCGGTTAAAATGCCTAGCCAAATGGGTAACTAGTCCTCCATTGACAATAAAGGCGGTGTCTTCTTTGCCACAATCGACATTAAGCCATCGTTCAACCAAAAGTCTTAGAGCATTGTATGGCTTGGTAAATTCCCTCCCAATGTTCAAGGCCGACTCAAGAAGAATACAATCCAGTTTGGTAAGATGGTTTGTGCCATTTCTAGCTATCAAAGTATTCCCAATGACCTTATGCCATATTCTTTCATTGTAAACAATTTACCCAATCCCATAGACTCAAAGAAGGTCTTAGTTTGTTCAAGAACACCCAATTTTGACAATGCATCTTCACAAATAAACTTAGTAGGCATGATGGTTTTCTTAGCTAAGAGAATGAATTTCTCCCTATGAGAGTCGGAAGTGAAAGTTACCTCCGGATAATTGGATAATTGTTCAATGACCGGAGTTGTTGATGTTGTAGCTTCCATAGGGGGACCTTGTTGTTGAACCTCCAACCTTGCCTCATGGACTACCAATGCCTTTGACTATTGTTTTGCTTGAAGAGCTAGTAGCCTTTTGGAAAGTGTCTTCTTTTGGGGTGCCTTGGTGCCTCCTTTAGTTCTTGCCATTCTCATTTGCTTGATTACACCAATGAAAGTTTGAAATTTTCAATTTTTAGTGATACCCAAATCGATTTAGGATGAATGAATGTTGCTTTGAATCGACTCAAAGGTTGAAGATTTTGGTGTTTGAATCACTTGTTGTTGCAAAAGGAGTGATTAATTTTTTTTTTGTGAGGAAGTTTGGATTTAATTTTGTTGAATTTGGTTTAGGAAATTTGATTTTATTGATGGAGAGGATGAGGGTTTTTGGGGTTTTTGGGTAGTGGGTAGTGTTTGTATGTTTGAACAAATGAGAATGAATGGGAGAAAATAGGTTTAAATTAAACGTTATATTTGAAAACGCAACAGAGGATGAGCGGACCAGGCATCGGGACGGGCGGATTCTTTAATATTTGGCCCAGGAAAAGACGCCACAGAACGACCGTCCTGCTTCTAAGACGAGCGGATTCTTTGTGAAGGGACGAGTGTCTTTATAGGTGGACGCTCGGATTCCTTTATAGAGAAAATCCCAGATTTTTGCTAATGGAAAGACGAGCGTCTTTTGTGAAGGACGGCCGATAGGAATTGTCCATCCCCTTGTCAGGGTTAAAACAATATCTCAGGGCCACTCGAGGAGTAATGAACTGGAAATGCGTGGCCACGCTCGGAAGGTATCTATGATAGATAAATCCGGTCAATCAGTTATTCTCCAGATCGAGGAAACCACTCTCGATATGATCACTTGCAAGTACGACCTGAAAGACACCTTGCATTGAGTGGGAGATAGTAATAGGACAAGAGAATTGGTGACGCACACTTGTCGAGGACAAGTGGGAGATTGTTGGGAAATGTGTCCTCAACAATAGTGCGATCACATGATTTAAATATCATTATTAAATCTCATTTTAAGAATACATGTGGGATGTAATATTTTACAGTCAACTGGTCCACACATATCGGTAATGATTGGCTGACTAGAGTTTGACATTACTGTCGTGCGACGGTGGTGATCAGTTGATCCCCTTAGGTCATACCTATAGGGAAATACTCTTAATTGATTATTTTAATTAATCGTATACCGATACGAGTTAATTAAACTACTTAAAATTGACGGATGATTTTGTGAGTAAAATTTACGTATCAAATTGAAATGTAATTAAATGAGATACGGTCTGAGTAATCGAATTGTATCATTACTCGGATGAAATTATTGTTTAAAGAAACAATTAAATTTGAATGAATTATTATAAATACGATTTATAAATTGGTGAAATATTTTGGTACAAGTAATTACGAATTACTAGTCGATTTTGTAAATGACATATTTTATGAGTATGTTGATTTTTAATATGATAAAAATACATTGCATCGTAACATGTCATGTAACATGTTACATGTGACAAATTTGACAAATGACAAAATAAAATGGATTCTCCATTTTATACTTAAAACCGAAATATGGGTATGTGTTTAGTAAATATTGTGTTATTTATTTTTAAATAAAAACACAATCATGACACTAGGTAGTAGGCTTGCATGCCTAGTCTCTTGTGAAGAGCAAAAACAAAAGGCATTGGGCATACTACCCAATGCCCCTTTTTCGGCCACCAACAAGAAAGAGAGGAAAGCTCTTCTCTTTTACATGATTCATTCCTCCCATCTTATTTTTCCTAGTGTAAGAAAATCCTTGAAAACTCTCTACAATTTATGATAATTCTAGAGAAATAAAATCTCACAAAAACACCACCTCTTGACCGAAATTTCAAGAGTGAAAATACAATTTATATTGTATCAATTTTATTGTAAAACCATTATTATTACTAGATCTAAATAGTATTGGTTTATTAAGATGTATTCCTTGGGTATATGCTTTTGGGAGGGATTCTACACTTGAATCCTTGTTCTTCCATTTGGAAAGCTCAAGAACAAGAGAGAAAGGTGATCTCTCTTGTGCCCATTAAATCGAAATCATCAATGTAAGGATATGATTTCTCCTCTATTTTTCATATTGTTTGCATGCATAAAATCCACATTTAATTTTATGACAAATTAATTTCGACATATATGAGTATGTTAGTATGTATATGAATCTACATTTCCTTCAGTTTGCACAACTCTTTCCTTGTCACTAGCTTCCACAACTTCATCCTCAACTTGCTTCTTTGGTCCTTCATATCTCGTACCACTCCTCAAGTGAATGGCACTAACCGTTTCATGTCTTGTGGGATTACTTTGAGGTGGTAATTGCCCCTTTTGTCTTTGAGAGTTTGAAGATGCTAGCTGGGTTATTTGAGTTTCCAACATTTTTGTGTGGGCTAGGATGTTGTTGATGGTGATGTCTTTTGCTTAGTTATCTCTTTTCATTTGAGTGAAAAATTCTTGTTGATTCTTTTGCATTTGGAGGACCGCTTTTTGAACATCAAAACCTTGGTCATTTTTATGATTGTATGGAGTTTGATTTTGATAACCTTGGTTTTTGTTGAAAAAGGGTCTTTGATCATTTTGGTTTCTCATGGGAGGTGGGGTGTATGTTGGATGAGGGTTTTGAACATTTTGGCTTTTGTATGAGAGATTTGGGTGGAATTTGGTGTTTTCATTGTAATAGTTGGAATAAGGGGTACTACTTTTGTATGCTTGAAAAGCATTCACTTGCTCATTTGTTCCCCTAAATTCACTTTGGTCATGTCCCAATGTTCCACAATTCTAACATATCCCACTTGGTATTGATGAAGATGCCACCATGGCATTAACATGATGCTTTGGTGATTTTGAGGCTTCTTCAAGCTTAGCCATAGCTTTCTCAAACTTTAAGTTGATGCTATCAATATGAGCACTAAGTTGAGCACCCAATTGAGTAATAAAGTCCACTTCATGCTTTCCTCCTCTAATAGCCTTGCGAGGTCTTCTATGTTGTGAATTATGGACCGCCATTTCCTCAATCTTATTCCAAGTTTGATTATCGTCAACTTCGGTGAACATACCATTTGATCCCATGTTGAGAATTTTTCTTGAGTCTTCATAAAGACCATTCCAAAATTGTTGTACCAAGAACCACTCGCTAAGTCCATGATGAGGACATGAGCGACAAATTCCTTTGAACCGCTCCCAAGCTTCATACAAAGATTCTTCGTCCCTTTGCTTAAAACCCGTAATTTGAGCTATTAGCATGTTAGTCTTTTCCGGAGGGTAGAATTTTTTGTAGAAAGCTAGAGCCAACTTATTCCAAGAGTCAATTCCAAGGGTAGCCTTATTAAGGCTTTTCAACCATTGTTTCGCGGTGCCAATTAGAGAAAAAGGAAATAAGACCCATCGAATTTGGTCTTGAGTCACTCCGGTTTGCGAAATCGCATCACAATAGTCACAAAAAGTTTCCATGTGGGAATCAAGGCCTTCACTAGGCATCCCCCCAAATTGGCTTCTTTCGACTAATTGGATAAATGCGGATTTTGCAATGAAATTTCCGGTTAAGTGTTGTCGTGTGGGAGAACCATTGGGTAGGTTCTCCTCGGTTGGTACAGAATGTAATGAAAACTTAGGTATTGTGGGTTGATTGTGTGATTGATTTTGTGTTGGGTTCTCCTCACCTTCTCTTACAAAAGGGTTGATGAACTCAATAGTGTTTGGTTGAATATCTACAACCTCACCAATACCTCTCAAAGTATTTCTAGCAAGTCTTCTATTGGTTGTCAAAGTCCTTTCAATTTCGTGATCAATGGGTAACAAGTTACCTTGTGATCTCCTAGACATGCAAAATATCGAACAACTTGAAAACAATTAGAACAAACCTTGAGGAGTTTTACTTCCCCAAGGCAAAGAAAGACACAACTAATAACAATCAAAGAAAATCAAATCAAGTTAACACCGTCCCCGGCAACGGCGCCATTTTTGGTCGGTCCGTTTTTTGAGCTTAGATTTCGGTTACTTGTTGTTAGGAGCACCTAGCGTCCAAGGGTCGGGACGCGCGGATTGGGGAGCTTTTGGACGGGCGTCTTGGTGATAAGGACGAGCGTCCTGCGGAGCTGCTGGATGGGCGTCCCGAGGGGTGGGACGAGCAGATCCTGCTTCAGCTTCCTTTTCTTCTTTTCTTCTTTTCTTCTTCCAACAATCCTCCGGGATTTTGTCGGGGATGCAAGGATCTTCTTCATCATTGTCCATCTACTACATTATGTACAAAGGCCTTCTAGTCTTGTCTTCTCTTTGATGCTTGGTCATTAGATTCGATCAATATAGCTCTATTTTGCCATGAAAATGCAAGGTTTGCACTCCTCTCCTACCAAGGAAACAAAACCTCAAAGAATATGCAAAACAAAGGACTAAAGATAGTAAATGACCCAAATATGCACTAAAAAGTATAGGAACAAGGCTAATTCGGGGACTAAATATGCTCAAATATTGATCACATCAGTTTGTATGATCAATTCCCATGAATCCCCTATGAACCCATGACACCCTAGTGCTTTTAATCAATTTTTTACATCTCATTTTAGTCATCTTGCTTGTTTACTTTTAGTGTTATTTAGTTTAGTGATCTTCTTATCTCAACCCAAATTGTGACACCCCTAGACACCACTACTTGCAATCGAAAATCCTACATCAATACCCGTCCCTTGGGATCCGACCTTTACTTGCCTCTTTACTAGTAGTAGAGTTGTTTTGGCCTAGGTGCTCCTAACGACAAGTAACCGAAATCTAAGCTAAGAAAGCGACTCGACCAATATCCACGTATATAATGGTTTAGTTTTATGTGAGAGATTTCACCCTTTTTATGCTTAAAATTTTGACTTAAGACGGTAACAAATGAAATTAAAACCGTAGTAATAGATTTGTTGAGTAGTATTTGCGGGCTGTTTTGACGGGTTCCTTTATGCTAAGTGTAACCAATTTTCTTGCTATTGTCTCAAGTACAGGTACATGTTTGGATCGGGTCTTTTGTACGGGTAAAATCCGTCTTGGTTTGGCGTAGGAAACCGTCCTAAGACGGCTGGACAATAGGGATTGGCTGCATGTTTTTGTGCTCTTTACTGTGTTGTTTGCTGCTGGCTGTTCTGTGCAGGGGCTGCGGCCAGGCCTTGCAGGCCGTGGCTGAGCCATGTCGGGTGTACGGCCAGGTCGTGGCTGGGCAGGTGCCGGTCATGGCTAGGCCGTAGCCTTAATTCATTTAACTTCCGTCGCATACTTTTGCATCCTAAATCCTTTTCCTACCGCCCATTTATATTTATATTTCTCACATTAATCATAAATGTGGAATTTATTATTTATTCAAGTCAAAACTTTATGAAATGTCTTCATTTACCTGTAATATGAATTTTTAATCCGTTCATTCTCATTTATTTATCGTATCTCAAATACGAGTGAATTATTCTACTTGTTTAATTAAATTGAGTCATTTATAATTAATGCTTGTTTTGCTTATTATAAATGGTTCATTTCCGTTTATTTACATTTTTATTCAAGTGACAAGTACTTAAGAAATGACTCACTAATCCATGTTTACGAGTACAATTGGACTTGGATTGTCTTACTTGATTCATCATTCGCTCATTATATGTATTAGTCTCTTTCCAAGTTGATTCGTCTCGCTTGGTTGAGTCGTATTCTTGACAATGCCTTTATGCTATACCGTATTGCTTTATTTATCTTTACGCCTCTTTCGGACCGTCCTGCCGATTGTGGGTTTAGCTCATATCTTCCTCTTCTTTCGGACTGTCTTGCCGATTGTGGGTTCTCGATTTCCGATCTGTCTTCGAGTCTTGGATGCGGACCGTTCTGCCGCATGTCGAATCGGGAACCGTACTGTCCCGAGAGTCCGGCCAGATTTACACTAGAACTGAGTCTTGAGAGTACCATTGTCGTCCTACTAGGGGAATTATATATTGATATATGATTAGTAAAGGTCTTGGTTGGTTATAGATATTGGTATTTGTCTTTCAAGGCAAGAGTTATGCCTTGTGTTGTTTGTCTTGGTCCTATCGGATACTAGGGGTGAGCTATAAGCCCTCTAGTTGTGTTATGATCGTTGGGATTGATGTTCCCATCCGTTCTTATGGTGAGATACATGCCATTAGTATGAATGTGACATTTGTACCCACGTCCCGTGCAATGTTTGCTAAGTGGTTTTCCAAATAATGGCTACGGTTTCTATTCTTGTAATTTGCATTGGTTGATCCCTTACTTAACTGCTTCACATGATTTGGATTCTAATCTCATACCTATGTTGTAATTCCTTGAAATGCGTGCTTTTGCATAAATGACTGTATTCTTGTCTTTCATAGTATTTAATTGTCTCACGTGAATAGTTGAATCTTTATTATGCTAATGTTGGTCTATCTTGTTCCATCTCATTTAATTGCCATGTTTACATATAAACTTGATATTCATATCTTTTGTAAGTATCTTATATGACTTACCTGTCTTAGTTCCTTGTTATGTTCATTTTGATAATTTGTGGCTGGGAGAACCTTGAGTTACTCCCCACTGACTGTGGCGTTCATGTTTACATAAATGACAGGTATTAGTTGGTGCATCTATGGGGTGAAGACATGTGTGAGCTAGCGAGCACTTTGGCCTAGTAATCGGTTTATTAGGATTGCTTAGACTCACGTTTTTTTTGTATTGTCATTCGAGGGATATATTTTCCCTCAATTTTGACTATCACGTTTGTATAATTTAATCTTTATTTCCGCATTCTTTATTTGTGATTTAGATTTTTATGAACCCGCTCTTTAAATTTTTAAAAGTCTAAAAAATTTCCAAATTTCCGCTTGAATTTTATAAGTTATATTTTTCCGCTATATCGCAGGGTGTCACCGTTATACAAACCTTGTTACGTTGGCGAAGTGGGGTAGTAAAATGTTATTACATTGAAATTTTGATTGAGCTCAACGGAAGTATCCGTGACCGTAGTCGCATGTGTTCCGGGCTAAAGATAAATATTAGAGTAATTTTATCGACCGAGAGTTCTAGAAGTAGAATCGATTAAAGAGTTAATCTACCAAGTTATATTGATAAGGGATGAATCGGCTCACCGTGCCCGAGTTAATATGAATTTGGATCTCGGGATCATTTATCATAGTTGGGTAGAGGTCACTATGTAAATGCTTTACTTGTTAAATTATTTACAAGTATTATTATAACGATGAATGTTTTGTTTTCATTATTTCGTTAATCATATTGTTCTAATTCTTTACCTCAAATTACATACGATATCATTTCGATTTTAGTTCAAAACTCCATTAAAACCACGTAACTAATGACAAATTAGAAATTTCTTCTAAAAACCTCGTATTATCCATTACAAGGATCTCTTGTGAAGAGTATAGATAAAAGTTATTCGTGATCAAAAGGCTTTTTGATTTTTGACTAACATATCTACTTACAATGAATTGTTTCTCATGTGCTTAATTGAGTTAAGTACATTGAAACGTTATATCATTTTGGTGACTAGATTTGTTAGAAATCGTAATTGACCCAAATACCGCAACCACTTCAATAAAAGTTTTAAGACTAAACGAATAAATTGAAGAGTAGTCTTCATGAATTTCAATTTTGCTTCTCTTAGCAAACACTCATTGAAATAAGTGGGAGCATTCTCTTAAACCGTTAAGAAAAGGATGAGGTGTAAAGAAGTAAAATTAAAATGGAATTGATACAAGGTAAAGATAAAAGTAAAGTTATTGAGAATAACGATACTAAACCTATCAATCCCAACCGATAAAGTTTCCATTTTGGAAGTGTTGGACACTGAAAGGAAACTACCCCAAATTATTGAAGAATCAACAAGTTAGTTGTGGGACATCTAATGAGACTTTCTTCTATAAATGTTTATTTGATTGACATAAATTTTGCTAGTACTACTTCATCAATATTAGAAACTGGTGGTTGTTTTCATCATTGTATTCGATACATAAGATGATTAGAATATGACGACTAGCATCAAATGATGTCGAGAGATAGAGTCATTTTGAACTCAATCTAGTTTTGGGTTTATCGTTGTACCTTAATTATGACTATTAACTGCATAATCTCTAAATAAGAATATAAACTTGTTAAGATACAAACGAGGTTTCACTTTTGTGGCCCTATACACCATGATTTGATGTATGGCTAGCCCATTATCAAGGTAATTATATTCTAAACCAAACTAGAATGATATATCATGTAGATGATGCAAGAACCAAATTGGTAACCCAAGATTAAACTTTAAATTCTAGAATGATGAACGCAAATAGTTAGCGAGTAATCTTGAAAACATCAGATTGTTAATCTTACGGTATATGCGTATCTTGTATTCAAAGCAAGATATCTCGTGCCCTTTGGTTGAAAAGGAGATCGAGGATGTAAATCATTGATCCAGAATAGGTTGATCATTTTCTTTTACCAACGATTTAAGTTGACACTAATGTGTGCACTTAATAAGGTAAAAAGAGAAATCTTTGAAGAATTTCAAAGAGTTCCAGGAATTGCGATTTAGTCGTGATGGGATTATCTAAGTGAAGACTTTGATATAAGCCAAAGGAAATGTGATATTGACTGAGGCTTGGACAAGGCGAAAGTCAAAGTATACCCCATGTCCCTTTCGACCTGAGGATTCTTCGGGTCGTTTATAGTCCATTAGACTTGCGTATATAAGCTACTTGACCATAAGAAGAGATCATACCTGAAACTTCGTTGGGGATTGACTCTTGCTTCTGTTGTGTCAAATTATCGTCATTGGTCGTCGACCCATAAATTCCATATATGGTGGATTGAGCCTTATCCTTAGGCGCCTACGTATCCGTTTCTGACGGAATCAAACCCGCGTCGTAGTTCGGCAACTGCTGACACATGCCCAAAGTTTATCATCGGCTGTCACTTGTCCGAAATTCATCATCTGCTGACATTTGCCCAAAATTTATCATCCGCTGGCAGGTGTCCAAATGGGACGGGACTTTCCGAGGAGGTTGCCTCCGCTTTCATCATTTGCTTTCAGCTAAGGAATTCCTCAATTTCATACTCTTGTATTGAATTGAATTCTTGGTGGATGTCATCCTTTACATCTTGATAATGGTCTCTGAAGCCAACGGCTTCAGAGCCCCCAGTTTGCAATGGCTCTAAAGTCGAAGACTTTAGAGCCCCCAGTTGAAGCATATCCTGCTACATTTGAAACACAAAAACGTACTAGCAATAATCATCACATAAGCACATTTGGATCATCGATCCTAAAATTAGATCATTTGAAAGATTGGGTCATCGACCCGAAAATTGAATTTGAAAATTTTGAATAATTGGGTCATCGACCCGAATTTTGAATTTGACATCACTTGGAATGTTGGGTCATCGACCCGAAATTTGAGTTTGAAAGACTGGGTCATCGACCCGAAATTTGAACATGTTGAAAATTTTGAATAATTGGGCTATCGACCCAAATTTTGAATTTGAAATGAATCACTTGGATGTTGGGTCGTCGACCCAAAATTTGATTTTGAACTTTGAGATTTGAGCCTTGACTTGAAATGTACCACTACTTGGATCATCTATCCCATAATTCGCAAAAAGTTTTTGAAATTTCGGAATTCTGAAATCTTTGGCATTTTGAAATCGAACCTTGACGGGTGAGCAGGAAATACGACTCAGACACTCTGTATGACCCGTAAACAAACGTGGGCGTAGCCCGCTACCGTAAAACAAAAAAGGAAAATAAAACAGTAAGTGTGCACGAGTTTTAATTCAATTATTGACTTGTTGGGGGTAGAAATGTAAATTGGCCATTCTGGCGCCAAAAGATGGCAAATGGGAATCACAAGGCCATCGGACTTGGGACGAAGATTTCAAATGGCATGGGCGTGCTCCCGAGGGCACATGGGAATCAAGATCACTTGGCATTGACAAGGTGGATTAAACTCACGGAGCAACAACGTTAGCTTCGCCTAGACACTAAATACAGACGGATTTTATGAGAACAGTTGGACATCACACATCACTCTTGTTGGGAACATTCTGCCACTCTTCTCCTCGCCTCCTTTCTTTTCAGCGAGTATTCATCATTTCTTGCCACCGCCTTCTTTCTTTTCAGCGGGCTTTTACTATTTTTTCTTCCACGCCTTCTTTCTTTTCAGCGGGTTTTTCATATTTTTTGTTCCCAACACAAACCCACATCTATGTGACTCAGCATCTTTGCCTAAACCATCAGATAAAGCTCATTCTGAGACTTGATACTATTCATCCGAACCTATATCCTTATCCTAGCCTACATCGAGTGCTAAGACCGACTCAAACAAAGGTGGCTTCATTTGGACTTGGTAAAGACCCGTAAGAAACCGACAAGATGACAACTTGGTTGATGAGTGGATTGAATCCCTTATTCTGAAGGACTGCCTACGTATTCGTGTGGAGCGAAATCAAATCCGACGTAGTTCGATCATGGTGCATAAACATGGCATTTTGATCATGTGTACACACTCGAAGGTTTCACCTAAGGTATCATGTCGTATCCCATTCTAGCCTGTAAGGTACTGTAAAATCCCGTGTCTAGGGTTGGTACCAAAGGTTGTGGTTCTTTGGGATGTGGAGCTTGGTAAAAATAGGTTTGAAAGGTAAACCATCATTCTGAAGGTTCGTTTTGTGGTGTTAAGGCCAAGGGCTATGGCTTATAACGTGGTTGGAAATGGTGTCTCAGATTTGATGAAACCCGAGTACAAATGGGTTGGAAAATGATGTGGGTTCAAATTTCCATGTCTGGACCCTAAAGGCTAGGTATAACAAAACAAGCAGAATGATTCTCAAAATTCCTGACTATCCCCTTGTAACTGTCTCAGGAAGGACTTAGGGGTAAAGAGGTTACTACTTACGCTTTTGAGCTTCGCCCATTGAACCTCAACTATGGATACTTGACTTGAATTCTGGCTTCCGTAACTTCGACTTTCAACCAAAAAGCATTCCGCAATAACTTCAACATCTTTTTTCCTTTTTTCTTTTTCTTTCATATTTTTTTCATTTTTCTTTTTTTTTTCTTTTTTTTTCATTTTTCCAATTTTTCTCTTTTTCTCATTTTTCCTTCTTTTTCATCTTTTTTCTCTCTTTGAAAATGATCTTCTATTCATTCTCTTAGTCATAAATGGATACACCTTGAAAACTGGGCTTCGCCAACTAATTTGGGTCAGAACTAACAATTCCTTGTTAGAACGGGTTGGTTTCTTCTCTCTTCGAGAGAGGATGATTCTGTGGAAAAAAGGCTTGCCTTCCGTCATCGATAGGGGAAACAAGGAGCTAGTCCGGATTCATCATAAAATCATCTAAAAGCTTGTCATAAGCACTGGTTCAGATGGAGGTTTTCTACCACCAGACATGGAATAGGTAAAGGAATCAAACACGGGATCCTAATGTACCTTAAATTTTGAAATGGGACATATTTCTACCCCAGGGATGCCTTTGAGTGTGTTGTGCATTTTATCGTGTTTCGGAATGATTGAGGATTGGAAACAAGATATATTGGGAAACGAAACTGCAACCTTTTATTGGGATGGCAAAAGCTTAACAAACTCGAAAGAACGACTCCTAGGACACACCCTAGGTCATCGCGGGACAAACGACTCAACTTCAAGAAAAGAAAGTCCTAGACTTGACTCGACTAAGAAAAGAAAACGGATTCCGACTCATAATTTTTCAAATCTGGTCTTGAGCTTTCCCTTGTTCAGCTGTCAGCTTAGATGCTCGGTTCTAGTCCTTGATCCCTTTGATGGTCTGCCTCCATCCTGAGGTAGTCCTCTGAGGATCTACGCCAGTGATGAAGGTTGGTGAATCGAATTGTCCTTTATTAACTTCGTTAACGAGAGGAGTACATTCTAGAGCAAGACTCCCGACTCGAATTTCATTCTTCGGGTTTAGCAAGGATTCAAAGCAATCCACAAATATGTTCCCGATAAACACCCCTTTCAAGTGACATGGGCTGATAAGATGGGAATAATCGACATTGTCTTCGACAGAAACAAAGTTGGCGTGATCGCCAAATGGATTGGTGATGTTATTGGGTTTAACAGTCGGGATTGTTGGGGTTGGTGTCCTTAACAGTTAGTGCAAGGACTTATAAACCTCTAAAAGGATCAAAGGGCATACTTTGGTATTATTATCAGTTGATCCACGTTTATCAATAACGGTTGGCTTGCTAGATAAGTTTGACGTTATTGTCATACAGATGGCGGTGATCAACTGGTCCCTAAAAGTCACACCTATAGGATACGTTCGAGAGATGTGACGGTATGAAAATACTGTCATGTAGATGCCAAAATTGACTAACCAGTTAGTCCGAGTTATTTGACTAGTAATTAGTCAAATATGTGATGTTGAGATATTATATTTAATACGGATTAAATATCATGGGCTAAGCGAATTAACCGATTAATTCGTAAAATTAAATATAAACGATTTATATTTAATTAAATGTATATTGAATATAATTATACAATATCTTGTTTTTGTCGGACACGAATTAATAATTCACTAACCCGTATTATTAGCCGATGCCTTAATTTCCGATAACCGATAAATGTGATTTATAATCGACCGTGTCATATGCATTTAGCCATTGGGATTCGGACCACGAGTTCAAGTGAAGAGGAAATCAAAAAGCCCACTGGCTCTCCTCATACTCGGTTTGGCCGAAACACACAAAAGGAGAGCTCCTCTCCTTTTGTGACCTAGCGATTTTCATTTTACAGAAAACTAGGGTTTTGGAGACATTTTCTCTCTGAAACTCAGATCTCACATCTCGAAAACCTCACAACAAGTTCTCCCAATATTGCAAGGCAATCGGAGAACACTGTTCTAGCACAAGGGCATATCTCGGACAAGGTCTTGGGTGCAACAATTAGGAGGGAATCTCGTTTGATTTCTGTTCTTTACGCCGTTCATCAAGGACCCGAGGTTATTTCTTGTACCTTTTCTTTTCTATTGTGTTTTTCGTTTTATGACTATATTCACATGTAAATTTTACGTTATAGTCCTGCAATTAAAGGGGTAGTATACGGATATTAACCCACAAGTGGTATCAGAGCGAGGCCACGTAAATTTTTATATGTGTTTTTCATCAAACGATTGTTGAAACGATGAATTTTGGTTAAAATTTTGTCTCGGCAGCCATTTCTTTTACTCGGCAGAAATTTTTTTCATTGCTGCGTTTTTTGGTTGCTTTGGGAACCGTGTCTTGTTTACACGGTTGCTCTTGTTGTTGTTTTGTCTCGAAAACCCAACCGTGCCATGTTTTACACGGCTGTTTTGTTTCAAATTTCATGTTGTTTTTACATGTTGTTATTTTATACGGAGATTATAGCAACATGTCAAGTTTTTGTCAATTGTCAAATTTGTTTTTGATGCGTTTTTGATCGAAATTGCATTTGGTTTTGTATCATAAAACTTGTTTCACGAGGGTTTGGTGTTTTTCAGAAACTTTTGTATTCGATCGACCATGTTTTTAATCGATCGAGTAGTTTTCTGTCTTGTTTTTGCTCGATCGAGTCCCTGTTGTACTCGATCGACCTTGTTTCAAAAACCTTTTGCTCGATCGAGTCCCTGTTGTACTCGATCGACCCCTTTCTAAACCCTACTGCTCGATCGAGTTGTCCTCGTACTCGATCGAGTAGTTTTGCTGATATAAGTCCTCGATCGACTACCTATGTTGTCGATCGAGTACCCCCTGATTAGCATACCCCTCGATCGACTTGCAGTTCAGTCGATCGAGCCCTGTAGTTCCTCGATCGAGCACTTATGTCCCTGGATCGAGGGATTTCGTCTTTAACAGCTTTGAAAATTTGTTTCATTTGATTTAAATTTTCTTTTGGCTTCAATATGTACTTTATACGGATATAGTACACTCGCTTAATAGTGAATCGGTTCACTCACGTACCATATAGTTGTTTTAAAGTGTCTTTAAAATGACGGATTGTAATGGATTAAAATTAAATGATAGAAGCGGTTTTATCACATGAATTTTAATCATTAAAAGGTGGTTTGGATAAATTTAACATAATTACGGAATTATGTCACGAATGAATTTGTTTTTAGTTGATGCATTTTTATTTATCGTTTTGTTGAATGCCGTGAATGCCATTTTAATTACGTATTTAATTTTTACAATCAATTGTAACTTAGTGTGGCCTTAGTAGAACGTGTTACCGTAATGATGGAACACGGTCTTGGTTGTATTTTGAGATCTTGTATCTCCGTTTTGGGTTTTTCACTTGTAATTACAGTTTTAATTAGAATGTAAATAGGTTTATATTTCGTAATTTTAATTGTAATTTTTGAGAAGACCAAAGATGGAGACCGGATGCTCACTCCCGCTACTTGGATCAAGGTGGAACATCAAGACAAGCTTTTCGGGTCCAACGGTGGATTCCAAAGTTGTATCTTGTTCTTATATTAGGATAGGCCACACTAGGAATTTTTTATTTACGTATCGCATTCCTTTTTTATTTTTATGCAACGATAATATGCATCATATTCCGCCTAAAAACCAAACCACCTATAATTTATTGCATGAAAACTGACACATATAGAGGTCACGAGTTAGTTTTCATTGACATTCTCATGTCACACGTTTTAAGCCATCATCCAAATAAATTCATTCACGACAGACGCTAGTTATTCGTTCACTTAAAATGAATTATAATTTTGTTGATGGGATCTTCCTCGTATAAACTAAAATTGAGAACGGTCTTTATAGGTCAAACTCCAATGAATCCCTTCTTCGTCGGTAGGCATACTATGACCCCTTCTACGTCGGGTAAGTTGGAACCGATTGACCTATTTTATCTCAACACTATGGTCACTCGTACGATCCTGTGATTATGGTGGACTATAGATAGGATTTACAGAAATCTATCGACCAAGAGTTCTTCCGGAAGAATTAGCTAAACAGTTGGCTTATCAATTTACAGAAATTGAGTCTTGGGATCACTTGTATCTTTCTTGAGGGAGATCAATTATGCAAGTGCGAGAGTCTACATGTTTAAAATGAATTTTAAAATAGACTTAAATCACCTCGATGAGTTGCTTATTTCGTTTTGTTTTTTCTTTCTTTTTCAGTGTAGATCACGATTTTAAACTGCTAAACATCGAATGGCTGGTTCAAGTGATAACCCAATGCCAAGTGCCACATTGGACCGTGAGTCCTGGCTTAGGATCTTCATGAATCAGATGAATCAGTCTACTCGACTGAAGAATGATGGATCCAACTTCGCGGACTGGGAGGCGGCATTACGGAATGCTGCTGCTGCTGACGGGAAGCTCAAATATTTATTGGAGCCCATCCCGGCAAACCCAGGTCCCACGGCTAGAGCTGCAGAAGTCACCAAGTTTAATGATTTCTGTATGGAGGCGGGTGCGATTAAAAACGTACTCATTTTTGCAATGGAACCCAATTTGCAGAAACGCTTCATAGCCCATGGTGCAAACAAGATTTTCACCACGCTCACTAAGGAGTTCTCGAAAGCACCGAGAATCGTGACCTATGAGCATACCACTCGCTTCTTTGATGCGAGACTCCAGAAGGGCCAACCGGTTAGCCCACACATTCTCAGCATGATTGAGAATGTCGAGAAACTGGAGACCTTTAACTGTAACATCAGCGAGAATATTGTTATCGACCGTATTCTTCACTCACTCCACGATGGTTATTCGCAATTCAGAGCGAATTACTATATGAATGATTTGAAGAAAACTCCCCATGAATTGCACTCCCTTCTCGTACAGACCGAGAAGGACATGAAGTTCAGTGGGAGCTCGAAACAAGATGTTCTCGTTGTGTCAAACAAAGGGAAAGGTAAGGGCAAAGCTCCGGCAAACCTAACAGTAGGTAAGGCGAAGTTCAAGAAGTCGGGCTCAGGTAAGAGTGGTCCTGGTGAGTCGAGTAACTCATCAGGCGCGACAAAGAGCAAGAAAGATAACATGGAATGCCATCACTGCCACATGACTGGGCATTGGAGACGCACATGTCCTGTTTATCATGAGGACTTAAAAGCAGGTCGTGTTAAACCTGTTGGTATGTCTTCTTCTTCTACTTTTATTCATATGATTGAGATTAACCACGCAAGTTACGGAACTTGGGTACTTGATACTGGTTGTGGTTCTCATCTGTGTAATCATGTGCGGGGGCTCCGAAACATCGAACCCCTCGTAAAGGGTGAGGTGGACTGCGTGTTGGGAATGGAGCAAGAGTATGTTTGCCATCTCCAAGGGGACATATGTGATCCACTTCCAAGCGGATTTGAGTTGTCATTATATGACTGCTATTATGTACCCAGTCTTTCCAAAAACATTATTTTGATTTCTGCGCTTGATAAACTTGGTTTTTCATTTGTAATAGAAAACAATGCTTGCATTTTCTCATTACACGATATGATTTCTGACAAGGCGTTTCCATGAACGGAATTTATGTTTTAGATCGGACCAATGAAATATTACACGTAATGAATAAAAGGTTAAAGGTTGGTGACAAAGATCAAACGTATCTATGGCACTGCCGTATGGGACACATTAATGAGAAACGCGTAAAAAATGACTCATCAAACATGGAGCTATCTCGGCCTTTGATTTTCAATCATTTGGCACGTGTGAATCATGTCTCATCGGTATGATGACTCGGATTTCCTTCAAAGGTGTTGGAATGCGCGCTGCTGACCTATTAGGACTCATACACACGGATGTATGTGGTCCTATGTCAATCACCGCACGAGAAGGCTATAGGTATTTCATCACTTTCACGGACGATTTGAGTAGATATGGCTATGTCTACTTAATGAAGCACAAAAGTGAATCCTTTGAGAAATTCAAGGAATACCAAAATAGGGTACAGAACCTATTAGGTAGAAAGATTAAAACACTGCGTTCAGATCGTGGTGGCGAGTATCTTTCTCATGAGTTTGATCAACACCTCAAAGACTGTGGGATTGCCTTACAGTTAACTCCACCTGGAACACCTCAGTTGAATGGTGTGTCCGAACGGAGAAATCGAACACTACTTGATATGGTTCGATCCATGATGAGTCACACGGTTTTACCTGATTCATTATGGGGTTATGCTCTTTTGTCAGCCGCTCTAATACTTAACCGAAGTCCGTCTAAAGCTGTTGACAAGACTCCATATGAACTATGGAAGGGAACGGTCCCTAACTTGTCCTTTATACGGGTTTGGGGCTGCGAGGCTTATGTCAAGTGGAGACACGAGGATAAGCTCGGCCCGCGATCGGTCAAGACATACTTTATAGGTTATCCTAAAGGAACACGTGGTCATTACTTCTATTCGCCAACCGAACAACGCGTTTTTGTTGCGGCTAGTGCGACATTCTTAGAGAAGGAATTTCTCGAGAATGCAAAGAGTGATAGAACCTTCGACCTGTCGGAGATTTCAGAACCAAACACCGAGCAACCATTGGAGGAACCTATTCCTTCAATCCCCCTGCGGTGAATATTCTGAGGAACCTAGGAGGTCGGGTAGAGTCTCTATTCCTCCGGACGGATACATTGGTATGGTCGAGGAACATGACATAGATGACGTTCTACTCTTAACGAGTAGTGAACCCGCAACCTATAAAGGTGCCATGACAAGTTCTGACTCAAAGCTATGGCTTGAGGCCATGCAATCCGAGATGGACTCCATGTATGAGAACAACGTGTGGGATCTTGTTGACTTACTTGCTAAGGTTCGTCCCCTTCAATGCAAATGGCTTTACAAGATAAAGCATTCTGTGGAAGGTCAGCAAGATATCTACAAAGCACGACTAGTTGCTAAAGGTTTCACCCAAGTGCCAGGTTTGCACTACGATGAGATTTTTGCACCCGTAGTTATGCTGCGTTCCATTCGGATTATCTTAGCGATTGCCGCTTTTCATGACTATGAAATTTGGCAAATGGACGTGAAAACCGCCTTCTTAAACGGCTTTTTGGAGGAAGAGTTGTACATGGTACAACCCGAAGGTTTCATCGATCCAGTACATCCTAAGAAAGTGTGCAAACTTAAGCGTTCCATTTATGGACTTAAGCAAGCATCAAGGAGTTGGAATCATCGCTTCGACCAAGTGATAAAAGACAATGGATTTACTCGATCGGTCGAGGAACCATGTCTATATATCAAGTCGAGTGGGAGCAAGATTGTCTTCCTAATATTGTATGTTGACGACATACTCCTGATTGGGAATGACATACCTCTCTTAACTTCGGTGAAAGTATGGTTGAAAAACCATTTCCGGATGAAAGATCCGGGAGAGGCACGAGAGAATTCTAGGCATCCGTATCTATCGAGATAGATCACGACGGATGTTATCTCTCGATCAGAGTCTTACATAGACAAAGTCCTAGAGAGATTCAAAGCATGACTAACTCCAAGAAGGGGTTCCTTCCTATGGCTCCAGGGGTGCATTTGAGCAAGTCTCAGGCACCAGAGACACCGGAAGAGAAAGAGCGCATGACACGGATTCCTTATGCTTCGGCAATAGGATCAATCATGTATGCCATGATATGCACACGTCCGGACGTGGCATATGCATTGAGTATGACAAGTCGATTCCAACAAAGAACCAGGTGAACCACATTGGTTGGCTGTCAAGAACATTCTTAAGTACCTACGGAGGACTAAAGATTGGGCATTGACTTATGGAGGCTCTCAAACGCTATGCGCAACCGGTTACGCAGATGCTAGCTTCCAAACGGATCGAGATGACTCGAAATCTCAGTCTGGATTCGTTTTTACTCTTAATGGCGCTGCGATCGTTGGAAGAGTTCGAAACAAAACTATTACTACAGATTCTACGACGAGTCCGAGTACTATGCCGCGTCGAAGCAACAAAGGAAGCGATATGGATGCGTCAATTCTTACATGGACTATCTGTAGTGCCTAGTTCGAATGACCCGATCACCATCTATTGCGACAATAGTGGTGCCATCTTCCAAGCTAAGGAGCCAAAGTCTAGTAACAAATCTAGACATGTACAACGGAAAGCTCATCTAATCCGGGATTACGTGGAGCAAAAGGAAGTAGTGATAGAAAAGATTGCTACTGATGATAACATAGCAGATCCTCTCACTAAAGCATTACGACAAGATAAGCATGAAGGGCACGTTAATTCCATGGGAATCAAACGTGTTCCTGAGTTGTAGTACTCTTTTATGGATTAGATTCATCCTCTTTTGTACTCTATACGACATCATCGTTTTGATATTTATACATATATTTTGTTTTTCATGTGGATTTGTACGACAAATTTTGAACACCACAAAGTGAATTGAACAAACATTATATTTTTCAGTCCTTAATTGCCCACATGAGCTGATAACTCGGCAATTATTTTGTGACGTTGGTTGATGGTGGGTTCAACGAGCCATAAGTCAACCGGTTGGCTGACCAATCACAGAGGCGATTTATACGGATATTTCGTAGGACACCATTGTGACATCGACGTGGAGTCCTAAATGTTTTATAACATTCGCTGCCCGGTCGTGGATAGGACCTCCATAGTGATCCTAAGAGTCGATTCTTTGACTATCGATTTGTCTCTTGAGACTACGGCGATTTTGGGTGACTTTGGTTTCTTTCTCACGGTCATCCGTAACAGGGGCCAAGTAGATTTTTTTCTGGGTCATTTCATGTTGTGCTTAGATCGGAAGGAGTCGAGTTGAAGGAAATATTCAGCCTTTATCGGGTACTCGATATTTCTCAGGGCCACTCGAGGAGTCAGAATCGAAATGCATGGCCATGCTCGGATACGGATTCGTTTTATCGGTTAAGTTACTCTCTAGTCGGGGAAACCACTCTAGATACAGATCGATTGTAAAATACGACCTTTGTGGATCCAGATCCGCAAATTGTTTTACATTGAGTGGGAGAAATTTTTAAATGAATATGAGAATCGGTTATCGCACATACACTTGTACGGACAAGTGGGAGTTTGTTGGAGCTTGTGTCCTCCGTTAGTGCGGATAACGTCATTGCACATACACTTGTACGGACAAGTGGGAGCTTGTTGGGGTTGGTGTCCTTAACTTGATTAGTGCAAGGACTTATAAACCTCTAAAAGGATCAAAGGGCATACTTTGGTATTATTATCAGTTGATCCACGTTTATCAATAACGGTTGGCTTGCTAGATAAGTTTGACGTTATTGTCATACAGATGGCGGTGATCAACTGGTCCCTAAAAGTCACACCTATAGGATACGTTCGAGAGATGTGACGGTATGAAAATACTGTCATGTAGATGCCAAAATTGACTAACCAGTTAGTCCGAGTTATTTGACTAGTAATTAGTCAAATATGTGATGTTGAGATATTATATTTAATACGGATTAAATATCATGGGCTAAGGCGAATTAACCAGTTAATTCGTAAAATTAAATATAAACGATTTATATTTAATTAAATGTATATTGAATATAATTATACAATACTGTTTTTGTCGGACACGAATTAATAATTCAGCTAACCCGTATTATTAGCTGATGCCTTAATTTCCGATAACCGATAACAGTTTATAATCAGACCGTGTCATATGCATTTAGCCATTGGGATTCGGACCACGAGTTCAAGTGAAGAGGAAATCAAAAAGCCCACTGGCTCTCCTCATACTCGGTTTGGCCGAAACACACAAAAGGAGAGCTCTTCTCCTTTTGTGACCTAGCGATTTTCATTTTACAGAAAACTAGGGTTTTGGAGACATTTTCTCTCTGAAACTCAGATCTCACATCTCGAAAACCTCACAACAAGTTCTCCCAATATTGCAAGGCAATCGGAGAACACTGTTCTAGCACAAGGGCATATCTCGGACAAGGTCTTGGGTGCAACAATTAGGAGGGAATCTCGTTTGATTTCTGTTCTTTACGCCGTTCATCAAGGACCCGAGGTTATTTCTTGTACCTTATCTTTTCTATTGTGTTTTTCGTTTTATGACTATATTCACATGTAAATTTTACGTTATAGTCCTGCAATTAAAGGGGTAGTATACGGATATTAACCCACAGGGATCGGGAGTGTTCCACTCTCAATCATGTCTTGAATTTCGTGCTTCAGTCGATAGCCCCTTTCAGTATCATGGCCTTTCCCTTGGTGAAAGTCACAGTAGGCATTTGGTTTATACCATTTACCTTGTTGATCAGCGGGAGGGTCCGGATTTGGACCAATAGGCTTCAGTTTTCCTTGGGCTATGAGCCTTTGGAGAGCGTATGTATAAGTGCATCCGATATCGGTGAATGCCCTTGGTGTTTGGCGCTGCGACTTCTTCGATCGCCCTTCTAATAGATTGATGGCTTCATCAATATGGGTCGTTGCTGGGGCCTTGGCCTTAGACGATGAGGCCCCTTGGTACCCTTTCGGCTTTTCAGCCTCTGCCCTTATGACATCATCTTCTACCTTTATCCCGATTCTTATCAATTCTTTGAAAGAGCCAAAATTCTGGTATTTCAGAGCATTGCGGTAAATAGGTCGTAGATTCTTTACGAACTTATCTACCATTTCAACTTCGTCAGGCTTCTTGGCTAGTTTCACGCTTTCAGCGCGCCATCTTGCAAGGAATTCAGTAAAGCCTTCTTTTTCTTTCTGTGTCATCACCTCCAATGTTCTTATGTTGGTTTGAATCTCGACATTATCAGCATAGTGCTTACAGAACTCCACCGTAATATCTTCGAAAGTGGGGAAGTTCTTAAGGTCCAGATTGTAGAACCACGCCTTCGGGTGTTCATCCAGAGATTGAGCGAAAATTTCAGAGAGCATGTCAGCAGGTACTCCCTTCAGTGCTAAGTACCCTTTATAGGCCTTAACATGGTGGACTGGATCTTCGGTGCCTTTGAACTTTGGGATGTCAGTGAGTACCATGTTCGTGGGCAACTTATCCTGAACTGGGGCATAGGCCCTAGCATTCTCATAGTGGATGTTCTTCCCCTGGGAGAGTTTCAAACGGTCTTCGATGAACTTGAACCGTTTCTCTAGATCAGTCAGAGGTGGAGGGGAATCTTCACCCAGCTTAGATTCAATTGCATCCATTCGGGTCATCATGAGGTTCACGGCCTCAGTGAGCTTGTTAACAGCATCTTCCATTGCTTGACGTCGGGTTTTTGGCGGCCTTTCTACAAGAAAACCCCGTACTGAGTCAATATTTAAAGTAAGAGCCCCTGGACACTTAAGGACACGACCCCAACTTGACTCAAACAAAGACTCGACTTGAGATTGACTAACCAGAGGTTCGACTCACGGTTGGATCTAGACCTTGGTTCATTTTAGACTCGACAAAACGACACGACCCGAATCATCATAATTCGGTTCTAAACCGGACTCGGTGTGACTAAACCTGTGATTGGACCAACATAGTCCTTAGGTTCGAGTGAAACGTCCTAAAGGGCCTAGCTTGGACGTTTCTGTGGACTATCCTAGACCAAATGGTCGACCAACATGACTCAAGGCCCAAGAGGTGAGCTTGGGTGACCCAACAAGGTCGTGTTCTAGACTCTTAAAACGAAACACACCCGGCCTAACACGGCCATGACCCGGACACGACTTGACGCATTTCATGCTTGGTTGAGGTTCGAGAGGCATTTTGGATTGGTTTTGAAAAAAACGAAAGATTGATTCGAAAATGAGATTTGAAATGGGCAGCATGCCGGCTATAAAAGCTCATTTTGGGCCGAAAATTCTAGTCCTATTTGGGCAGCATTCCGCGTTTTTAAAACCATGCTATTTTGAAAGTAAGTTGTTCAAAAGTTCGGTTTTGAAAAGGACATGGGAAATTTCGAAAAAGACTCGGGAAAACAAATTGCACATTGTCATTCTCATGTTATAAGGATGTATGCTCCTAGACATCTCTAAGTGTCGGCAAGTCTTCTACAAGAAGGTCTATGCCCTCCATCCTTTTGCGGTCTTATAGAGCAAGGTGTCTTAAGGTAGAGTACCTAGAAGATCGTCCCCACCATCAAGAACCACGCGAGGTGAAGTGGAAGCGAGCAATGTGCAGCTTCCTAGCATAGTGGGACGTCGCCCCCCACGCATCACGAAGAAACGCTGGGACGGCCCGGGCAAGTCCTTAAGGGTTTATGCATGAATCGTAGCACTATGAGTAATGTTTTACTTTCCAACACTTTCTTTTCAAGTTTCACCTCGGAGGAAAAGACCCTAGAAACAAAGTGTAACTAGTCCTCTTTTCCCCAGCGGAGTCGCCAAACTGTGGACAAGGCCCTCGGGAACTGCGTCCGCGGGATCCACACTAGGCATAATCGACTCGAGGTTCTTTCGAATCGAATTAAGACCAATTAGAGTCGCCACCAAGTTTTTTGGGAACTTGGAACCGTTCAAGTCAACTTTACACCTTTCATCGAAAAGCATAAAGCCCATCGACTACGAGTGATTAAAGATAAAGACTTGTACCCTATATCACTCGATTTGAATGACTCTCGTAATCCAATGGTATTTAGACGGATCCACAAACCATAGATCTTGAGTAAGGGGTGAGGGTACGTGTTGGGAAGCCCATAAGGACACCCAACCCCGCCCGTCGATAACGGCCTCTACTAAGTCAAGTGTCGGATTTCAAACAAGGTCATAGCTACTACGATGTATGATATCCAAACGTTGTTTTAACCCTATCATGTGACAACAATTTCTATGTCGTTTTAGATGCAACTAAACTAACTTTGTCAAAGTTGTAATTTAGCATGTGGGTTGATTGATCTAACAACATGTAAAGCAAACAAACAAGGCTTAAGGGGGAATGGGGGAGCCGTTGGGATCTACCTATTACAAACCAGGCATTTCATGCCGACACAACGATAAATAAATTACAACTCGATCTAATTACAATTGCTACATACAACTCAAAACACGACACAAAACACACGGCCATTGGGCCTTGAAAACCGTGCACATGAGGGTGGCCCACGGCTCACATGACCCACGGTCCTTGGGTCACTCCTCGTAATGCGTGCTCGCGCTTAATCTCATCGAATTAGACATAAGGCTACGCACCAAAGCATGCATTAGCATAAACCGGGCCATGTTGCTTTCGACAACATGCGGTTTACTACGCTCCTACAAGCATTGGGGAACAACCGTCTAACCAAACAAGACCAAGGTTTTTGAAAAGGTTTTGACTCAATAAAAGAAAGCTAACTTGAAAAAAAATACAACTCGATAACAAACGATAAATTACAAACAATGAAACAACGAGGAAACAAACGGTATAAAAACAAAACGAGAAAGGTAAATAAAACGGCCACCCCACGGCCCAAACCAACGGCCACCCTCACGGCCAAGACAAGGCCAACCTAGTTCCTAAGTTAGATTCATTGATTAGATCGAGTGATTGCGAAAGGGGATAAGAAACAAGTTAGAAAACGAGTAAAAAAACGATGTTGATTGATTGTCGCACGAGGGTGCATTCACACGGCCTAAAGGATCTAACTAGGTCAAATTCGCTAATTAATTTAATTCATCGAGTGTCAATAAGAAGGTGCTAATCACGCACTCTTATACTAGCGAGAAATTAGGTGAAAGAGAGAGATGCATTCAATTAATTACAGAATCGTCGATTGATTTTATAACTTACGTCGAAGCCACCTATCGTGTCTAATTAGGTTATTAAATTAAATTAATGTCATCTAAATACGTCATAGGTTAACAATCAGAGATTAAACTAACATGCAACGGGTCCTAAGGTCTATCGATTTGGCCGAAACAAAAGGGGGTCGAAAACGAAGAACAAAGTTAGATAATTGTTTTATTTATGCCCTGCTTTGAACACGAGGATATGTAAATGAGACGGGGGTGTACGACCGACAGATGTAGCGGTTTCTTTTCCCATCTCAAGTCAACGCGGGTGTTCATAGTGGTACTTTAACTCATACTCGGACTAACTAGTTTCATAGTTAATTTAAACGATAAATAAAAGCGATAAACAAACAAAAACAAACTATAAAAAACAAACATAAAAACGAAATGAAAAAAGGAGAAAGAGGAGGATTTGATGCACCCTCAACCTACATGTATCGTTGACACCGTCTTGGGTCGTAATCGATGGTAGATTTTATCTCGAGAGGCCGTCGTCGACGAAGGAACAAAGCAAACACGCGTTTTTATCGAATCTGGACAGCAACTTTCAAACAGCGATTTCTCCCTCGTTTCAAGATGAAAATTCGATTTAAAAGATGTTTTGAAAACTAGAAAGAGAGGATAACAGAGATATTAAAGCAACCCCTGCTCGTTTCGAGTTATTGGGCACGAAAAACGAGCACAAACAGAACTGGACAGACAGGAACAAACCGCGAAAACAGAGTGTATAACACTCTGTTTTTTGAGGGATTTCGTGTACTCTCAAGGGCAATTTGGCTCGTAAATCTTTGTCTAATGTGTAGATGGATGTTATATAGTTAATTAGGAACAAGAAACTCGAGTTTTGATGGAGGTTTGAAGGAGGAACGAATTGTTTTTCGAAGAGGACACACAAACTGTTTCAGTTTGGATGTCGGTTTTGTGGAGGGTTTTTGAGAGGCAATTAGGGTTTGTTTCTGAGGTTTAAAGCTTGTGAGTGAAGGTAGGATGTATGGAGAACTTAGAGGAATGAATTTATGGTGAAGGGTGGGTATTTATAAGGAGTTAAAGTAGGGTAAAAGAGGGGGAGAGGCAGTCGGGCCTGTTGAGCATAGCTGCTGTCCAGCAGCTTTTGGAGGGTTTTCTAGGGTTCGTTTGGGGGGTTTTCTTGGTGATTAAGGTAAGGTAATATGGGTAGGATATTAGGGTATGGGTTAGGATTAATGGGCACGGGTTTTGGTGGTGTTTGGAGCGGGTTTTGGGCTCGAGATTTGAGCTGCAAAAAAGGGGGCTGCTTGGTGTTTTGCGCGGGCTGGTTGGGGGTGATTTGGGATGGGATTTGGGCCGTGGTTAAGGGGGTTCGAACTGGGTTGGATGGGTAGAGGCTTAGGTTGTTAGTGTACTCGAGATTCGTGCCAACTCGTAAAGAAAACGGGCTCAAAAACCGAGCTAAAATCGAGCTCAAAAACGCATGTTCAAAACGAGTTCTTTTCGATTTTCAAATCGATTTTTCAAATCCATTAACACATTAAAATAAATGATTTTTCAAACCAAATATACTCATAAAATGATTTTTCAAATCAATTATTTATTTTATTTTCAATAAAATAAACTTGGGAAAATAAATTCAAAATAAAATAAAATAAATTGAATTCACCTACAAAAACCATAATTTAAATATCATTTTAAATTAATAAAATACTTCATCGACGACGCCCATTCTACATCGTAAAACGAGCTCCAAATAATGACAATGACAACTAAAGAATACATGTGTCCTATCATCATCGGGTGTTTGTCGGGTTCTCTATAAATTCCAATATCGACGGATACGGGTATCTACAGATATAGTATCACAAGTTAATCTCTATTAGCACGCATTATGGCATAAGGTGTGATTAAATGAAGATATCAAATTACTTTAAGTTAATTGATTTTATTTTGGGGATTTTATCATTTTGTCAGTTGATTTTTCCACTAAATCTAAACGATTCATATGAGATATGAAATGGTAGAGTACCATGCTTGTAAGTTTTCACAAGAAACAAGTGCTCATTTTTCTTTGCAGTGATCACGAGTGCAAGGGTTTGTGGCTCGTGATGCTGTCTTTCTAGAATACAAGTTTATTCCTAGAAGACAGAGTGGGAGAAAATATTCAAGGGCCACAAAAGAATTGTGTTAAAAAATTGTATGTCGCAAAAAACTGGTCTTTCTTGGCTACGTGACGTTGTTTCTTCGAAACCAAGGAGGTTGAACTCATCACTTGTTGAAGATGATGAATTCGTGTTACTTTTAGAAAGTAAAGAGCTTGTAACTTACAAAGAAATTGTTTGATTCAAATTACTTCTGGAAAGTAATGAACATATGACTTACATGAGAGTGTTTATGTCACAACTCAAAACAAGGCTTAGAGCCATGAAAATCCAAATTTGTTAGATATCAAAGCTTGATTGGTGGCAAAGGGTTTTGCACTAGTTGAAATGCTTAAGTCTATTGGGATCTTCTTAGGGATTGTATTTCATTGTGATGATTTATATATCGAGTGAATCTAAAACGCGCTTCTTGAATTAGATTCGAAAAGAAGGAATGTATTTGATACATGTCATGAGTTTTATAGATTCTTACAATCCTAAGACAATGTGAAACTTAAGAGATAGTCTTAAGTAGGACATCAATGAGTTGGAGTCAATGTTTTGATCATGTTGTAGAACTTTTCTCGATGGGTCGAGAAGTTGTGTTTATATGTGAAGTTTAGTGAGAGTTACGAAAATTTTGATTAATCTTATATGTGGATGACATATTGATCATTGGGAATGATTTAAGAATTTTGGAGTAATATAATACATCTTTAGTATCAGGATTTATGGAGATAAATCCACATGATATTAGCGCCAAATAAGAAGTCTTATGTTGATAAGATTCATGATTAGTCAATCGAGTTGAACATATTTGATTGATTCCATTTGCTTCCACTGCCGAATCAATTAAATGAGTAATGGTGTACAACACTTCATGTACTTTGAGTATGATGAATTAGTTCAAATCGAATTTAAGTAATAGTTACCTAGTAGCCATATAGATTATCCTTAAGTGCCTGAGGAAGCATTAAGGAAGTAAAGTTAAGTGTTTTTGTTGCAATTCACTAATTTGTGTAAGGGCTTACACTAATGACTGTTGAGATTGCGCAAGGTTTCTGACAAAACCGTATTCAAAACACATAAAGATGGTTAAGGAACCATTGTGGCTATGTTATTAAAGAAATAGATTTGCTAGAATCGTTCTAGGCAATAAAGAACAATGAGAGACATTTACAACGGAAATTGAGTAGGGCGCTTGCAATAATGAGATGTGCAAGAAGGATGAGTCCCGCACACTGTGAAAACAGCGGGAGCTATTCTAAGGCAAGAGAGCCTATGTCTAGATTGGATCTAGACACGTACTCAGTAAGTTTTTGTAATACAAGTGTATGCATTACGAAAGAAAAACAAGTGTGTAGCAAGGTTGAGCAAGGAATTGCTAAAACCTACTAACCAATGCCTATTCATAGGCTTAACATGATGAGTCATGTCATTTCAATTGGATTGAGATGAACAACTACATACAAGATCTAAATTGGATTATAGAATATAAAGTAGTAATCAGGTATTGACTACTCATATGATAATCACATTTATCGTTTGAGTTATCATTAACTCATCTTGTATCTTGTTATATCCAATGGGTTGTAGAGACAATCATAAACCCCATTAAACTGAACTGGATTAACATAGTATTCCCCCTAGTTGCTTATATGAGGTGACGTCTCGAAGTAACTAGAGTGTGATGCGATTGATGGCAAGTTCAAGTGCCATAGAGTCATAAGAGATGACTAGTCAATCACATAGGCAGACTGTGAGGGACACTCTGTCGGGCTAATGACCGCTTATAGAGTTCTGGCAATTTTTATAGCCTGGTCGTGGCGAGAGCTACTATGGTATTCTTATGAGTCGATTCTTTGACTAATGATTGTTCGCCTAAAATGGCACAGTTTCGGAGTGACTTTGATTTATGTTCGGCGGCCTTCGTAATTGGGGTCTAATGGGCATGTTTTGGATCATGATGAGCTATGGCTAATCGAAGGGAAGAGTGCAATGGGAATTGTCCATCCCCGTCAGGGTTATCTTATATCTCAAGGCCACTCGAGGAGTAATGAACTGGAAATGTGTGGCCACGCTCGGAAGGTATCTATGGTAGATAAATTCCGGTGAGACAGTTATTCTCCAGATCGAGGAAACCACTCAAGATATGATCAAATGCAAGTACGACCTGCAAGACACCTTGCATTGAGTGAGAGATAGTAATAGGACAAGAGAATTGGTGACGCACACTTGTCGCGGACAAGTGGGAGATTGTTGGAGTATGTGTCCTCGACAATAATGCGATCACATGTTTAAATCTTACATTAAGAATACACAAGGGATTGTAACATTTTATTGTCAACTGATCCACATTAATCGGTAATGATTGGCTAACTAGAGTTTGACATTACTATCGTGTGACGGCGGTGATCACTTGATCCCTTAAGGTCATACCTTTAGGGAAACATTCTTAATTGATTAATTAATTAATTGTATGTTGATGCAAATTAAATAATTCCATAAAATTGAACAAAAATTTAATTATAAGTGAGAATTATATATCTTATTGTAATGAGATTAAATAAGATTTAATTTAGTAATTAATTTGTTACATTACTAAAGTTGATTGATGTTTGTGAAACATTTGAGATAAGAGAAGTTAGTTAGTTATAATTACAAGATGTTGTAGTTTATATTCACTAGACTTAATGTGACCCATTTTATATACATGTAATTGTGAATTACTTGTCAATTTATTAAATGTAATTTATTTGATTTAAAATGATATTTAATTAGTTAAATATGAATTAAAATCTCTAATGACATGTTACTTGTCACATGTCATACCAAATTACAAATGACAAAAATACAAAGATAAAATAGAATCCATTTTATGTAGGGTGGACCGTTTTTTATGGGTGATTATGGGTGTTTAGTTTTTTGTCTTATTCTTAGCATAAGATGCTTAAAACATAATGATGACCCCTAAACCTAGACCTAGCATGCCTAGTGTTTTGAGAAGACAAAAAGGAAAACCAACCACCCTTCCCCATGAGTCCCAAAAACTGGTGCCCCTTCCATATACTCACATGTTGAGCTTCTTTGATTATGATTCATTCTTTTTCTTTAGGAAAAACTCTCTTATCCTCTTACACATAAAAATGGTTTTATGCCTAATTTGTTCAAAAATCTCTAATATTATTCCACTAATACTAGAAGTAGTATACATATAATATTAGTAATTTTAAGGAAACAAATATTAATTTCTAGTAACTAAATTAATATTTGTATTAAGAAGGATTTCCTTGGTACAATCCTTAAGGAGAAGTTCCTACTATGGAGCTTGAAGATTTGGAGCACTCTTGGAAGATCATCCTATTATGGGTAGCTCAAGAACAAGACTAGGAAGGAGTCTTATCATGTGCCCTTGAAACCGAAATATCACATGGTAAGGAGACGATTTCTTCTTACTAATTTCAAAAGTTTTGCATGCATAAGATCTAGAATTAATTTTATGACTAAATTAATTTGTCACATATTCAATATGTGAACCTTTGAGATTAACGAATCCAACAGTGTGTAGCTGTAGATAATTGTCAGGGAGTTTGAACATGTGTACACTTCGATTCTGAGTAATTTATTTGAGCCGATTAGTTCATTTCCGTCTCATATGTATATCCACGTATGTAATGGTTTAGTTGTATGTGAGAGATTTCACTCTTTTCATGCTTAAAATTTCGTCTTAAGACGGTAACAAATGAACTTAAAACCGTGGTAATGGATTTGTTGAGCAATATTTGCGGGTTGTTTTGATGGGTTCCTTTATGCTAAATGTAACCAATTTTCTTTCTATTGTCTGAAGTACATGTACATGTTTGGATCAGGTCTTTGGTACGGGTGAAATCCGTCTTGGTTTGGCGTAGGAAACCGTCCTAAGACGGTTGGACAGTAGGGATTGGCTATATCTTTTTGTGCTCTGTATTGTGTTGTTTGCTGCAGGCTGTTCTGTGCAGGGGCTGCGGCCAGGCCTTGTAGGCCGTGGCTGAGCCATGTGGGGTGTACGGCCAGGCCGTGGCTGGGCAGGTGCCGGTCATGGCTAGGCCGTAGCATCGGTTAGATTAATTTTGACCGTGAAATACGTGTATTCGGCCTTAATTCATTTAACATCCGTCGCACACTTTTGCATCCTAAATCTTTTTCCCACCGCCCATTTATATTTATATTTCTCACATTAATCATAAATGTTGAATTTATTATTTATTCAAGTCAAAACTTTATGAAATGTCTTCATTTACCTGTAATATGAATTTTTAATCCGTTCATTCTCATTTATTTATCGTATCTCAAATACGAGTGAATTATTCTACTTGTTTAATTAAATTGAGTCATTTATAATTAATGCTTGTTTTGCTTATTATAAATGGTTCATTTCCGTTTATTTTCATTTTTATTCAAGTGACAAGTACTTAAGAAATGAGTCACTAATCCATGTTTACGAGTATAACTGGACTTGGATTGTCTTACTTGATTCATCATTCGCTTATTATATGTATTAGTCTCTTTCCAAGTTGATTCGTATCGCTTGGTTGAGTCGTATTCTTGATAATGCCTTTATGTTGTGCCGTATTGCTTGACTTATCTTTACGCCTCTTTCGGACTGTCCTGCCGATTGTGGGTTTAGCTCATATCTTTCGCCTCTTTTGGACTGTCCTGCCGATTGTGGGTTCTCGATTTCCGATCTGTCTTCAAGTCTTGGATGCGGACCGTTCTGCCGCATATCGAATCGGGAACTGTACTGTCCCGAGAGTCTGGCCAGATTTAGACTGGGACTGAGTCTTGGGAGTTCCATTGTCGTCCTACCAGGGGAATTATATATTGATATATGAGTAGTAAAGGTCTTGGTTGGTTATAGATATTGGTATTTGTCTTTCAAGGCAAGAGTTGTGCCTTGTGTTGTTTGTCTTGTTCCTTTCGGATACTAGGGGTGAGCTATAAGCCCACTAGTTGCGATATGATCGTCGGGTTGATGTTCCCATCCGTTCATATGGTGAGATGCAAGCCATAAGTATGAATGTGACATTAGTAGCCACGTCCCGTGCAATGTTTGCTAAGTGGTTTTCCGAATAATGGCTACGGTTTCTATTCTTGTAATTTGCATTGGTTGATCCCTTACTTAACTGCTTCACATGATTCGGATTCTAATCTCATACGTATGTTGTAATTCCTTGAAATGCGTGCTTTTGCGTAAATGACCGTATCCTTGTGTTTCATATTATTTAATTGTCTCACGTGAATAGTTGAATCTTTATTATGCTAATGTTGGTCTATCTTGTTCCATCTCATTTAATCGCCATGTTTACATATAAACTTGATATTCATATCTTTTGTAAGTATCTTATATGACTTACCTGTTTTAGTTCCTTGTTATGTTGATTTTGACAATTTGTGGCTGGGAGAACCTTCAGTTACTCCCCGCTAACTGTGACGTTTATGTTTACATGAATGACAGGTATTAGTTGGTGCATCTATGGGGTGAAGACATGTGTGAGCTAGCGATCACTTTGGCCTAGTAGTCGGTTTATTAGGATTGTTTAGAATCACCTTTTTTTTTGTATTGTCATTCGAGGGATATATTTTTCCTCACCTTTGACTATAACGTTTGTATAATTTAATCTTTATTTCCGCATTCTTTATTTGTGTTTTAGATTTTTATGAACCCGCGCTTTAAATTTTTAAAAGTCTCAAAATTTTCCGAATTTCCGCTTGAATTTTATAAGTTATATTTTTCCGCTATATCACGGGGTGTCACATGGATGCTTATGTTGGAATATGTGTCCTCCGACAATAATGTGATCACAACTGTTGATCATGATGATCACATGTTTAAATCTCATTTTAAGAATACATGTGGGAAGTAATATTTTACAGTCAACTGGTCCACACATATCGGTAATGATTGGATGACTAGAGTTTGACATTACTGTCGTGCGACGGTGGTGATCAGTTGATCCCCTTAGGTCATACCTAAAGGGTAACACTCTTAATTGATTATTTAATTGATCGTATAACGACACGGGTTAATTAAATTACTTAAAATAGACGGACGATTTTGGAAGTAATATTTACGTGTCTCATTGTAATTTGATTAAATAAGATACGGTCTAAGTAATCGAATTGTTTTATTTCTTAGATGAAATTATTGTTTACGGAAACAATTGAAACTGAATGAATAGTTTATTATAAATACAAGACGTTGTGATTTATAATTGGTAAACCATTTTTGTACAAGTAATTATGAATTACTAAGTCAATTTTGTACATGACGTATTTTTATTAATATGTTGATTTTTAATATGTTAAAAATACATGACAAATTCACATGACTAGTAACATGTGATAATTGACAAATGACAAAACATAAAATGGACCATCCATTTTATGTAAGTGCCGAAAAAATGGAGGGAATACAATGTTTAAATTGTGTTAAATTATTAAGTGGAGAGCATAATGATTATAACTAGTTTGTAGCCATGCAAACCTAGTTTTTCTTGAGAAGAATTACTTGCCCATGCATTGGCTCACTTCTCCTCTCCTCTCCTCTCTCCCCGCCGGTTTTCAAAGGATAATATAGAGAGTTTTTCTCTCTTATTTTATTCATTCATACTTCACATATTATTTCTAGTGTAAGAAATACAAAACTCTCTACATCTTAAGAAAAACTAGAGAAATAAAAACTCCAAAATCATCCTCTCTTGGCCGAAATTACAAGAGATACAAATAATAATTTGGGTCAATTTTAGTAAGATTTATATTGTTCTAGTTCAAATAATATTTATCTTTTAAGAGGTTATCTTGGGTATTCATCTTTGGGAGGGATTCTATCTTTGGATCCTTGTTCTTCCATTTGTAAGGAAAGCTCAAGAACAAGTGAGTAGGAGAACTCATTTGTGCCCATATATCCGAAAACTCAAAGTAAGGAAAATGATTTCTTATTTATTCTTATTCATGTTTGCATGCATAAGATCTAAATTAATTTTATGAATAAATTAATTGTAACATATATGAATATGTCGAAATAATGAGATTAATAATTTCTAACAGCTTAGTGTAGTGCATGCATAAGTCGGATAGTTGAATTTGCAAATGCATAAGCAAGTGTGAAGTAATGTGTTGATTGTATATGTATAAGTTAATAGTATAGCGAATTGTCTTGCATAATGTTTGTTATAGGATGGAATGATATTTGTAATGTTCGGATGAAATAGTTGTGTTACATTTGAGTAGTAATAATGTGTCATGATTGGATGAAATAATCTGTGACGATTTCCAAATATACTTTGGAATCGACACGAGTTGTTGATTTCCAGGAATCGTTAACTAAACTCGTAACTTTTGACCGTGTACCTAACCGTACTTGACTGAGTACGAGTGCCTACAAGACCGAGTGACTTTACTCGATCTAGTTATGGAGTTATTAGGTCGAAAAAGCTGGAACTGCCAGCGAAAACTCGATCGAGTACCTCCAACTCGATCGAGTAAAGGCCACTCGATCGAATACCCTACTTACTCGATCGAGTATGTGCTACAGTACCCGGTAAATGACGCGATTCATATACCTTTCCTACCACTTTTCTTATTTTGTTCTTTCATACCTTAAACCCTAATTTCCACAAATCTCTCTCTTTCTCTCAAAACTTGGTGAATTTGTGCTTATTTCTTTGGTTTTGTTCTTGTTTAATTCGTCCATTCCACTTGCTAAACATTCAAGATACCGAGACCTGCAGTTGGTACCCGCCAAAGTAAGAAGGGGAGGGCTTTTGAGCCAGAGGTTGTTGAGGGGAATCAGGGACCCACCGTCCCACCCGTGCACGAGTACCCTACCATAGTCGTTACTGATTTTAAGCAAAGAGAGACCTTTGTCGAGTTACAAAAACGTCGTATGAAACCAAACCGTTGTAACGATACCACCATATTAGAGGACCTTAAGGTAGATACGGATGTGAGGCACATATTTGAGACCTTGGGGTTGAACGGTTTATATCATCTTAGGAAACATTCCTACTCCTTTTTTACCATTGAGTTCATGAACTCTTTCCTCTATGACGCGGCGGCTAAGACCGTCCAATTTCATCGCATGAACACTAGTTTCCTCTTAACCATGGACATGTTTTCTACCCACTTTGGCCTTGCCCGACTGGAGAAGGGAGCCCTTAGGGATATCCCAACTGAGTGTGCAGCCAGTAGTTCCATGCCTTGCTTTACCGGCAAGCCCTCCCCCACCTCGAGCAACAAGTTGATCAATAATGTGCAACATATCACTCTGAAGATCTTTCTTCGTGCCTTGACTTGTTTACTTTATGATCGGAAGGATGTGAGTAAGTTGAACTCACATGAGGTGATGTTGTTAGTTGCTTATCTTAACCCCTCACGAGCTCCGAGAGTCTCTTACAGTGCCCCGGCCATAGTATGTGTTGGCCTAGCTCTGATGGCCACCTCTGGGACCCGATAATTGAGTTGTGGCGCCATTGCCACACGGTTGGCTGAGAGGTTAACCACCTTTGAGGCCTCCTTGGCTCTTATACCCATGGCTCCATCTATGCCTACCATGGACCGTGACTACTTCCTCGACCAGAAGTGGTTGAGAACTTTGGAGGGTGGTGGTTTGGCCTAGAGAGTATGGAGTATGAGCTAGATGAGGATACCTGACCCCGAGCACCTTCCCGTGACTGAGCCTTTGACGGCGGCTGGAGTGGCAGTGAACTCCGATGATGAGGAGGAGGCTCCTGCGTGGCAGTATTACTTCATTGATGATGGTCTCCTGGAGGTGATGCAAGTGCCGACCAAGAAGAAGCAGGCTAGACCCGAGGATAGGTAGCCTAGAGTGGGGAGGGGATCGAGACGGGTGAGGGAGAAAGTTGCTGAGACCCAGCCAGAGCAGCCCGTGCCTCCACAACATCATTTTCCCAGTTATCCTTCGTTCTTCAGTCCTGAGATGCGGGTGAGCGAGCTTACGGATAGAGTATCTGCCACCTTGATGATCCGGAACCTACACGAGATGGCTTATGTACAGGGTATCGGGGCCGCCTCGGCCCATCTGGTGTGGTGGAGAGGTGTTGGTGATGATAGTGGGGTCTTTCACTTTTTTGGGGTGGATCAGACTACTTGGGGAGAGCCTCAGAGTTACCCTTATGATTGTTTGGCACTGATGCGCGTGGGAGCAGACTCGGGGGTTGGTGCCACCGCAGGCGAGGAGACTCGAGGAGCTGGCACATCCGGTGGAGGTGGTGGAGATGAGATGAAGGAGGAGCCGGCCTTGGAGTGATGATGTTTCTTTTAGTCTATCTTTTTTTCATGGATTTCTAGTATTCGGTTCTTGTTTTGGTTGATACATTCGTAGACTTTGGTTTGTATTTTGGCCATAAGGCCGTATTTGGGATAATTTTAGGACTTGTTATGCAGGTAGTTAGTGTCGGAAATTAAATTTCGACTCATATATGTTTCTTTGGTTTTGCAAAATGGTCATTTGGGGAATATCGACCTTTGGCTAATCGATCGAGTAACTGCAGGAGTAAATTAGAAATGCATTCTGATCTCAACGTACTCAATCGAGTAGCTGATGAACTTGATCGAGTGACGTCAACTCGATCGAGTGCCCCTGTATGATGGTAATTTCGATTCTAAGTTTGTTTTCGGTCTTCGTGCTTGTGATAAATTTTTCCTTTGTTTTCGTGGGTGACAGCATCGTCGTATCTCAAGTGTGGTTTATACGATGGTATATAAATAGGTGGTGTATATAATTTAAGTGTGGTTGGTACATTTTTGCATGCTATAAATCGAATTACCGCAAGTAACATGTTGAATAATGGTTATAATTCTCCTTGCATATTTTGTATAGTCGCATGAAAAATTAATAGATGTCATGTATGATAATGGATGACAGAATGGGTAATTATGTGGTTCACTATTCCAATGGTTTTCATACAAATGAATTATATTTATGTAATGTCAAGGACGCGTCGTGGTCATTGTGAGTCCCAATGTATAATATGATTTGTTCAAAATATCAATGTGGAATACAAATTTATCGCCTTGTGTAATAGTTACAGTTGTCTTGATGGTGATCTTTGGGGACGAAGTTCCTTTTAAGAGGGGAAGAGTAATGTCGCATGGGAAAATAACTTAATTATGACAATCTTATAGTATTTTAAGTAGTTGTTTGAGTAATTAGTATTGGTTATTGTATAATTGTTGGCAATTGTTGATTAAATTATCATGTTGTTGTATTTCGTTTCCAAGTAATTTTTCACAAAGTTGTTATATAGTTTAATGGTAGTTGTTAAATAATTGAATTGTTGTTGCATGATTGAGTAATAGAAATGACTTAAAGGAATTAATGTAAATGAATGGTATGTTCACTATGTTGTTTGTGTGTAAATGATCGATAATCTACTACTTTTGGGTGTTTGATAACAAATGATTGTTGACAAGTGATTGAAACGAATGGTTGATTGTCGTCAAGTAATTGATGGAGCACTAAACAGATAGTCGTGCTGAATTGTACTTGAGTAATGACATGAGATAAGTGGAAGTAACGGTCGTGTTGATTTGTTCTCGCGTATAATCTATGTTTAACGATATGATAGGAAGTCGTGTTAAGTGATGTGTACTAAGGTATATGATGATGATGGTTGATGAGCATTCGTATCGGGGTGGTAGTTGTGAGCGTTCGTTCTTGTCGAGATGGATAGTGGTGGGTTATCTTGGTTCTTTGGCCTTGTGTCGAGGAGGAGGATGAGTTGAACTTCGGGGGCGAAGTTCTTTTTTAGGGGGGAAGACTGTAATACCCGTCGTTTTAGAGACCCATTGACCATCGTTGACTGACCTTAGACACCTATCTAAACCTTCGGAAACCTTACGAGTTAGCCTTGTGACGTTAAAGCCCTTTGGAGTTGTTGTTACTCGATCTAGAGAAGGCTACTCGATCGAGTAGCTTAGTCACTGGATCGAGTAGAGGCACTTCGATCGAGTAAGTGGGTTACTTGATCGAGTAACGTGAGTTCAACGGGGAATTATAAATTGTGAAACCGTGAAACCCAAATTATTTCTCCTTTCTTCCTAAACCTATATGCCGCCATTTCACTTATCCTCCACCATGGTTCATCTCCCTGAGGCCTTTGAGAGTGGTTATACCATAGGGATGGGATGCTTGAGTCGGGTAGCGGTCTTGACGCCGGATTGCTTTGCTTAGGTATGTTGTCATCATCATCATCATCGTCTCCCTTAATTTCATTTATGGTTATGGTAGTAGTAATAGATGGTTATGCTGGTTGTTATAGGTGGTTTTGGTGGTTGGTTGTGATCTTATGGTCGTGCGCGGAATCGCTGCGGTTGCTAAAGGTAGGTTTTCCTACTCAGTACTGTTGGTTGCCTAGAGTGTCATTGTTGTTGGTTTAGACTGGTTGTTGTTCTCCGTGATTATTGTGGTTGGTTGTGATTGCTAGTCGGCGGTTTGCGAGGTGCGTCCTCGGCTGACTGGAGTCACTTGCAGGAGTGGCTTCACGCCCTTGATTCGTTCTCTGTGGAACCCGCCACAGAAGGGGATGTGCACATTAAGGAACATGGGTTATCGCTCGGATAGATGAGCGTGGCTTAGGTGGGAACGGCTGCGGTCCCCCACTAGCTGGACTGGACCTTCGGGCAGTCAGAGATGTGTGGTTGGTTGGAGGAGGTGATGTATGTGTATTACTGTATTTCGTAGTGTCTGCCTCTGTACTTGTTACCTCAGTTACTGACCTTGTATGGTATTATTGTGTTGTCTTCTTGTGTTGTGTCTGTTGTGATCCACTATGGTGAGCAGTCAGTCTCAGCACGTTCATGTAAGGATCTTAGCTGGGTGCTTGGAGGGACAAGTCTATCACGAGTCTTGACAGAGATAGGTTCACCTAGCGGCTAGTTATCACGAGTTGTATCTTTTGTATCGTTTGTTGGTTTAAATCACTTGTAATTTCATATAACTGTTCTTTTATCGACATTTGATTATTATTGTCCTCGGGCAACCGAGATGGTAACGCCCTTACCTGCTAAGGAAGGTCTTGTTCCGGCTCTAGACCAAGGTGGCCGAAGAAACTCATCAAGGGTCAAGTCATGATCCTTATTCATAAGGCGGAAAGAAACGGTTTTCCCCTTTACATCATACACAAAGGAACTCAAAAAATACAGGGTCAGGTACGAGTAGGACTTCTTGCGTAGGTGGTAGAGTCCGTCCATCCCCAAAATCCTAAAGATGTGCACTATATCTCCTTTAACCCCTAAACTCTCCAAGATGTCGGGGTTCACACATCGGGTCGGTCTCATGGTCCGACCCATCAAGACCACAAAAGCATTTCGCTGCTTATAATCAGAGAAAATTACTGATGGATATTCTTCCACCGGAGGAACAACGAGTTCTTGGCTAGATTGACCCGTCTGCAATTGAACATTGGCGCGAGTCCGCTTTTTAGCTGGGGCTTTTGCTTTCGGCATGCTGCAAAAAGATGAATGTCAAAAAGGATATTTCCAGAAATTTTGCCATAGTACGGACTGTTTTTCAAATTATACACTTTTAGGACGAAGTTTCAAGACATATGTTTCTCGCAAAATACAAATCATACTGTCCAAAAGGAGCATTTTTATCATCAATTAACCCTTAAAACACATCCTAAGGCAATCTAAGGGACCAAAAATGAAACTCAAGGCAAACCCTAGAATATATTTTGTAACATAAGATGAGCGATTTCAAGCATAAAACCGTTTTAGAGTGTACATAGGAGGTGTTTAAGAGCAATTACGACCGAAATTAACAAAATAGAAGCATCAAACTCGGATTACAATGGCTAAAGATTCAAAATATTTTAAACAAATTTTTCCCATAAATTGATAGTAAATTGAAGAAATTGATTGAATACTTTACCTTGATTGAGGTTTTGGGCAAGCAAGAATGAAATCCACAAGCAATCACTACCAAGAATCACGCAAGTGTTTTAAGAGAGAAAGAGTTTTGAAGAATTATGAGGAAAAGAAGGAGTTATGAGGCTGAAATAAGAAGAAAAGAGGAGTTATAGGGTTTTCAAAATAAACCGAGCTGAGCCGTGATAAACGAGTACTCGGTCGAGTATCGGGTTTACTCGGCCGAGTATGGCTTACTGGGTCGAGTATTTGGTCTGCTCGGTGTAGTATCCAGAGATCAGTAGCTCTTATAATCTATCACTATGGCTACTCGATCGAGTACCTATTTACTCGACCGAGTACGGCGGCCTACTTGGTCGAGTATGAACTCTACTCGTCTGAGTTCAGCAGAATAGGAATGGGGTTTTAAGTTATCAAGAGTTTTTCCTGCAGAACAAATAACAACGTTCGGAGTTCCACATATTCGAGCTCGTCACCGTTAGACCCTAATTCTATCACAACAAGGCACATCACGAATCATAGAGCTTCATCACGATATCTATGAGCGACACATGTTTCTTTGCACATAGTCGTAGTAAACAGTTCATGTCACGATGAATTCACACAACTAATCTTGACTAAAAAATGGATATGATTGAGTTATGAACTTACGTCAACATACCTTGTCATACAATTATATACACATTCGGTACTTCATTACTCCCATGGAAATCACATACAAGCACATTTCATGCACGAGGACTATTTTATTCGACTACGAAATTTCCTTGTCACATATTACCATGCTCAATTATGCCATCCTCTTATCATTTCATCCAACAAATTCACGAAGTTAACCATTCATAAGTACTACACCCATAGTTTTAAGCACACGTTACCACACAAGCTGCTGCAAACATGCACATATGACGCACACTCTTAAAACAGAACACAGAACACTCCTATACATCTACCCTTCCACGGTGGCTAGCTTAAGCATGATTGGGGCCGTGATTTTAAGATGTGGGTGCCTTCTCACGTAAAACCGACATAAGGGTCTCCCAACAGACATACAACATGTTCTTTTTAATTTGACACCCTATGTTTAATTTGACACACACTAAATAGTTTAAGTCTTTACAACGTAAAACATCGTGGTAAGGTACAATGTGAATAACTATAAAGACCGCTGCCATACCCACCGAAGCCCCCGCTCATTAACGAGTGATAAACCTGTCCATTAATGTGCACATCCCATCCTGTGGCGGGTTCCACAGAGGGCAAAACTAGGGCGTGAAGCCACTCCCGCAAGTGACTCCACTTAGTCGGGGACGCACCTCGCGAACATCACCATCAACCGTCACAACTCCAACACCCAACTCCGAAACCAAGAACAACAGATAATCATTATATCAATCATACAACAATACAATATATATCTTAAACCAATTAAACAGTAAACCGAGTAGGAAAACCCTACCTTATTGATAATCCATGAAAATGTATCCAAAAATTAGCCAGACAAGACTCCGAGACGAATCCTAAAATTATTAACCACGCCCCATTACAAGGCTACCCTAAAGACCTACTGAAAAACAACTACGAGACAGTGACTTACCTTAAGACGCGGACCGAAGGCGACAACGATGACATCCTTCTTGAATACTTCGACGCATAAACCATCCCCCCTTCTTGGGCTTGTGTCTAGGCTAGATGAGAGTGTATAGAGAGGTGGGTGATAGGTGAGAGAGAGATATGCTAGGGTTAGAGAGATAGGGAACCTTCGGAAATGAAATAGACCTACCAACATCTGTTTTATAATAACGCCTTGACAGCGGCTATACTCGGTCGAGTACTCGCATACTCGGCCGAGTATGCCTTACTCGGTCGAGTGTTTCCACTACTCGGCCGAGTAGTCCCTACTAGGTCGAGTAAATAGATAATTTGGTCCTTTATCCTCTCACCTATCCCCTCCTACGGTCTTCTCTGGTCAAAAGGTCGATCAAGGGGTCCTTAAACAAGGCGAGTATTACACCATCAACTTCGATCCCCATAGTAACCAATGGCTCTTATCACAACGAGTAGCCGGGTTCCCATCACAACAGGTAACCCACCCCATCTAGTGGTAGACCGCAGCCTTATCACCTAAAGCCCCGCTCATTGCAATGAGCGAACCAAAGTCATTAATGTGCACACCCCTCCTTGCGACGGGAGTCAAAAGGGGTAAATAAGGGGGTGAAACCATTTCCTGACATGGCTTACAATATCCATCTCATCACCTCGAGCATCCACCATCACAATAATCACATAGACGCAATTCATCTCACAACCAATCAAGCAACTGTAATGAGTATGGAAACGCTACCTTTTTTGCAAATCCAAGCACACATAAGCAATCAATATTATTTCTCCATGAGACCGTGATATGCACAAAATAATCACATACCGTCACTATAAGCCTAATCAAAGATCCATAACATAACCACAATCACCCAAATAACCCAAATTAGGGTTTAAGACTAATACCTAAATACAATAAAGACAAGATCTATAACTTACAATCTGATAGATGCGAGACTTACGAAAACCGAAGACCAAAATGGTAGATCCTTTCTTAGTAGTTGATTAAGATGATTTGGTGTGAATTAGGTGTGTAAAATGTTTATAAAAATTTTAAAAGCGACTGAAATGGTTATTTTATACTCCCTAATCATTCTAATCAAAATCGCTCGAATACACGAATTTAAACCGGGAACTCGGTCGTGTACCAGACATACTCGATCGAGTACGTCCTACTCGACCGAGTGTCTCACATACTCGGCCGAGTGCACCTAAGGCAAAAGCTTGCCTTAAAACACTCGATGACCCACTCGGTCGAGTACAACCTACTCGACCGATTTTACTAGACTCAGAAATCTGTGGTATTACAATGAGGCCCTCAAGAATATGACGAGGAGGGAGGTAGTAGTCGATGTATTGGCTATAAGGAATGTCATGTCACGACATCGACCCACCAAGTATGACGGTTTCGGAGAGCCAAACCTTTTCGCCAATTGGGTAAGAAAGATGGAGAATATCTTTAAGGTTGTGAGGTGAATAGAAGAGCTTAAGTTTGAACCAGCAGCGTTCTACCTCGAGGGCCAAGCCCGGGTATGGTGGTACAAGGAAAGGTAAGCAATGGGGTAATACTATAAGGAACAAGAGGAGGATGTTATTATATGGACAAATCTCAAGGCGGAAATGAGAGGCTAGTTCATCCCGGAGCATGTCCGAAGAAAACTATGGGCGGAGTTTGTTAGCTTAGTGATGGCCGAGGGGATGATGGAGCAAGAGTACTATGTGAGGTTTAATGACCTCTTAACCTATGTTGACGACCTACAACTTAGTCATGTCACGACATCGACCCACGAAGTTTATTTTTAGGAGGATAGAATGTGACACTTCATGTTTTAAGTTTATTTTGTGATACATTTTGTTAAGTATGATATGGTTTGATAATGATTAAGTGAGTTACCTGTGTTGCAATGATAATGAGGTGAAATGGCATTCATTTGTGTTGAAGGTTTCATGAGGCTTTTGTAGCATTTTTGGGTGAACTTTGGGACGAAGTTCATTATAAGGGGGGAAGACTGTAATACCCCGTAATTTGATAAATATTTATAAGAATAAATTATGTAATTCAAATAATTAATTAAAAGGCATTTATACTAATAATTACAAATAAGACGATTATTAATAATAAAATAATGAATGAGTTAGGAAAGGGAGTTGGGTCGTGTATTGGACCGTGTGTAGTAGCTCATGCAACATATGATAATGATAATGATAATGATAATGATGATGATGATAATAATAATAATAATAATAATAATAATAATAATAATAATAATAATAATAATAATAATAATAATAATAATAATAATAATAATAATAATAATAATAATAATAATAATAATAACAATAATAACAATAATAACAATAATAACAATAATAACAATAATAACAATAATAACAATAATAACAATAATAACAATAATAACAATAATAACAATAATAACAATAATAATAATAATAATAATAATAATAATAATAATAATAATAATAATAATAATAATAATAATAATAATAATAATAATAATAATAATAATAATAATAATAATAATAATAATAATAATAATAATAATAATAATAATAATAATCTGGTATTTCTGCTATAGATCTGGTATTTTTGCGGGAAAGGAGGTTGATATCGGTTTGGTTGACGAGCATGGTGGTTCTCTTCGTCCTGCGGATTGCTGCTTTATTCTTGGGATAGAGGGCATGATGTGTGCGTTGACTTGACAGGGTCTTCTCCTTTGACTTAGACTAGGATGACGGATTTTTTGCCTGGCCGGGTTGTTGCTGATACTGCTCAGCGTAAGTGTGCTAAGTACAGGGATTTGTGCACGGCAGCGGGTTATGGTTTCCTTCCCTTCTCTTTCTCATCACTTGAGGAGCCGGGTTCGGATGCTGTTGCCTTGCTCAAGCAGATCCAGAAATTCTCGGTATCTCAGGATACGGGGGCTCGGGTGCCCGCATACATTTTTACTAGACTTAGCTTTGCTGTTGCTAAGGGTGTGGGAGCCCAGATTGTCTCTCGGCTCCCCACCAATTTCATGTAAACTTTTATTTTTCTTTTAATGAAAGTTGCGCGCATCCTTTTATAAAAATAATAATAATAATAATAATTTACAAATACGATAGTAGTAATAATAATAATAATAATAAATATATAATAGGAATTAGGAAATTTCTTAGTACCTTCCTTATACCTACCTTCTACTAGTATAATAAGAGTACTATGTGAGGTTCAATTTATCTCTCTTAAGTTCGAGAATAGGCCAGTTCTGAAGATCCTCAAAAACCTTCCGGCGGGAGTGTTGGTGGGTGTGAAAGACGTGTATACTAGGGCCGGAAACGCCGAGAGGTTGGTTAATATGACCAAGGAGACTAAGGAGATGGCTGGAGAGAAAAGGAAGGTCGAGAGTGAGGTAGGAGGATCTAATCAAAAGAAGTTCAACTACAATCAAGCTAAGTCACAATCTAGTGGAGGTTGTTATGCAAAGTCAAGCGCCCAAGGGGGAAGAGCCATGAGCGAAGGTGGAGGGGTAAGATGCTTAAATTGTGGTAGCATTGGCCACAAAAGGAACGAGTGCGTAAGCGTCGGGCGGTGGTCCAATTGGAGGCTTGGGCAAGGGAGCTATTACCAAGCTCATTTCCAAATCATTGTGAGCAACCACAACCCCGGATTGTGGGGCAGGCAAAGGAACTCAAACTCCAACTTCAATGGTGAATATGGAAGAGGAAGCTTCAACTGAGGGGCGCCATCTCAAAGGCCATGCTACAGTTGGAGTCAAGTTTCAGAGGCTAGGCCAACTACTTCCGAAAGCACCATGAAAGGGGCGGCTAAGACTAGTGGCAAGCTCTTTGCCATGGAGAAGATGTAATACTCTCCCTGTTAGGGACTCATTCACTGCCTATTGACTGACCTTAGACACATATTTGACCTCTTCAAACCTTGCATACAAATGGACTTAGAACTTAGTGATATTTGGGAATGGGAACTTGATCTAGTGTAGGCCACTCGATCGATTAGTCTGGTGACTCGATCGAGTAGAGGCTACTCGATCGAGTAAACTCCATACTCGATCGAGTATGGCGGGTTCAGTGTAAGGATATAAATCGTGAAGTCGTAAACCCAAGTTAGTTTTCATTTTTATTTCTTCCAAAACCTAATCGACGACACATCTTATACGTCACCATATTTCAACCTTTTGGGATCCCTCGCACTTGGAGACACCATGGGGATAAAGGCTTGAGTTGGGTCACTGTGTTGTCGCCGGAATGCCAAGCATAGGTAAGTCATTATCATCATCCTTAGATTTCGTTGGGATTATGGTTGTTAGCAATATGGGTTTTCTACAGGTTATGATAGGTGTTGATGGAGGTTGCCTTGACTTCATATGGATGTATGCGATGTGGTTGTTGATTGCTAAAGGTAGGTTTTCCTAATCAGTATTGTTGATTGGTTGTCATGTGTGGTGCTTGGTATTTCTGATTGTGTAATAGTATTATTATATTTGTCCGCGGGGTGCATCCCTGGCTGAGTGGAGTCATCTTCGGGAATGACTTCACGCCCTTGTTCTGCCCCATGTGGTTCCCGTCACAAGGGGGATGTGCATATTAATGGTTATTGGGCTATTCGCTCTATGGTTTTGAGCGGGGCTTAGGTGGTAAGGCTGCGGTCCCCACTGGCGGTGTGATTACTGGTTGTGACTGGTAATTTGGCAGGACTATACCATCGTGTTAGTTAGGTGATTGGTGAATTATTGGAGTTGGTGGTGGGTGCTTGTGTTGTGCTATGTTTTGTATGTTGTTCTTCAGTTACTGACCTTGTGTGGTTTTGTCTGTGTTTCTTTCTTGTTATGTGTCTGCGGTGATCCACTATGGTGAGCAGTCAGTCTTAGCACGCTTTGATATTGGGAGCGTATCGGGTTGCATTGGAGGGACGTGTCTTTCACCGAGTCTTGGCATGAAGTAGTCTCACCGTAGTCGTTTTGTTTCATCAATTCTATCTTTGCCTTGTTGAGTTAAAGATTGTAATTAACTTTAATAGCTCTTTTATTGATGTTATGATATGATATTCCTCGGGCAACGAGATGGTAATGCCTGTATCTACTAGGGAAGGTCTCGTTAAGGCTCCTTGGTAGATGGGGGTGTTAAAAAGTGGTATTAGAGCGACGATTTTGGAACTTGTAACCAATAAACATATTGATTGTAGAGAGTTAAGTAAAATGAACCTGGTGTATGTAGGTTGGGAGCCCCTTTGTAATTGATTTTGGGTGAGAAGGCGCCCTCATTCCAAAATCTTGCCTCCAATATGCTTAAGCCGGACGCTTCGAATGGGGATATTGAGTCGAGAATTGTATGAACATGTGTGTGACGTGCAAGATATGTGTATAGAAGTAATGCCATGTGTGTAGATGATAGCGTATGTGATGTGTAATTGCTTTTATAATTGTGCGTGTGAGTATGTAGATGGGACAAGTAGAACGTATTAGAAGCATATATGTGGGTATGTGGTGGCATGTATGTTTTGAAACTGGTTTGAAGGTTTGCAATATTTGATGAATTGTATGAGCATGTTATCATTGTTGGATTAGATATGAATGTGAATAAAATAGAACATTGTTGCCGCTATGGGTAGATATGTGGGCTAAGGTATGTAATAGTAGATTCGTGTGTAATTTGGAACGCAATAGAGTCGTGTTATAATGTATTGTTGCGGTTCTTTTATTATATGTAAAGTAATACTAGTCGATGGTATTAGTATAGAAGATAACTAATGACGAGTTCTAAGTATGCCTTAGACTCCGAGCGATTTATTGTTTTGCAGGAACGACCAATCTATTCATGATCAACCATTGGTTATTTTGACTTACTCGACCGAGTAGGAGGGAGCACGCGACCGAGTAGGAGGGAGCACGCGACCGAGTTGGCCTTACTTGACTGAGTAGGTGGGTCACTCGACCGCGTTTGTTAGAAACAGAATTGTTGTTAATTCTCCCAAATACCGAAAATTGACTAAGCACCCCTAACTCGATCGAGTAGAGGATACTCGATCAAGTACCTCAAACACTCGATCGAGTGCCGCTGTTACAGAGCACGGGATATTTAAAATTTTCGGGGTTGATATCTTTAATCTCCCCCATATTTAAATCTTATTTCTTCACTCATAACTCTAAATCCCTCATAATTTTTTGTTTACTTCTTTCTTTGATTTTGATGCAATTAGAAGCATATGGTAGTGTTGTGATTTCTGAAATTTAAAATTTGTGCTTTAAGATTGTGTTATAATTGCAAGATTTTGATAAAACTCCCTTGAATCCTTGTTATTTGATGCTATAACAACAATTTTGAGCCTAAATTTTGATGTAATTAATCCCGGATTTTCTAGGGTTTAGCCCAAAAATTTTATTTGTGCCATCTTAAATCATCTTTAATGATTGGAAAAGGGTAAGGGATGCTACTGTTATCATATTTGGTGCTTGATTTTGGTTATTTTAATCGAAAAATTCGTCATAAAACTCCATGTTTTTAGTATACAAGTTTGAAACTACGTCTCAATTTTCCTACAAAAGTTGAATTGTTGAGCTTAAGTTCGGTAAAAATGAACCCCTGAATTTTTCTGTAACTTGCCCAAACTTTGTATTTTGAGATTTTAATCCATCTTTTATGATTCGCAAAAGTAAGGGAAGTGGGTAAAACCATGTTTTTGCTCTCAATTTTACATATTTTGCAAAGGAAATTCATCTTAAGCCTTGCCTTTTTGTGTATATAACATTTGATACTTTCCACTTTAAATTTGTAAAACCCGATGTATGGCTAACTATGTTGAAAGAGATGCCGAGAGCAGCCACCACACGACCTCAGAACAAGTCAACATCAACCAACACGGCCGCCGCGGAGGAGGTAGGAGAGGGAAGTCAAGGGCCTGTGGTTCAGCCGGTACCTCAATATCCGACGGTAATTTTCGCTGACTTCAAGCAAAGGGATGCCTTTGTGAACTTTCTAGGTCGCGCCTTGAAGCTAACAAGGTGTATAGATGTGGCTTTGTTGGACGAGTTAAAAATTGAGTTGGATATCCGTCATATCTTTGAGGTTTTGGGTTTGAAGGGTTTGAATAGGTTGAGGAAGCATTCTTATGCTTTTCTGACCTTTCAGTTCATGAGCTCCTTTTCTTATGACGTAGTTGGAAAGACGGTGGGTTTTAGGTAAATGAACACGAGCTTTTACCTGACTCTTGACTAGTTTGCGGACCACTTGAGAATTACTCGGCCTAAGAAGGGGTATGTTAGTGATCTCCCGACTGAGTGGTGGAGCTAGTGATGTGACTCGTATTTACGAACATTTAGTGTTGGACTATGTGTACTCGACAATAGTGCGATCACATATTTAAATCTCATAAAAGGAATATATAAGGCATTATACATTATATAATCAACTGATAAACATTTATCTGTGACGATTGGCTGACTAGAGTTTGACCGTTACTCTCGTTTGACGGTGGTCATCAGTTGATCCCTTGAGGTTACACCTATAGGATGGAACCCAAATAATTAACTAATCAAATGTATTTGATACAGGTTGATTAGTCCCTTATATATATATATATATATATATATATATATATATATATATATATATATATATATATATATATATATATATATATATATATATATGTATGTATGTATATATATATATGTATGTATATATATATATATATATATATATATATATATATATATATATACATATATATATATATATATATATATATATATATACACATACATACATATATACATACATACATATATATATATATATATATATATATATATATATATATAGAGAGAGAGAGAGAGAGAGAGAGTCGGGATCCGGTGAGAACTCCTAAATAACTGAGGATTGAGTAACGAATGAAATATCACTCGTTATTCTTAACAGTATCACTCGCACATAAAGTGAAAAAAAAAAACTCAACCTTGATAAAAAAACATAATGCGTAACATTTATTTTTACTCTACACTTTATCTCTGCAAAAATGAATCAAAAACGAAGGTAACTAGAGATTAGATTCGCGAATCACTCAAAATTACGAAGCAATACCGATCATTCTTCAATATAATTGTGTCTTGATCAGAATTCAGGTACAATTTTTACCTAATGCTTTCGAATTTTTGATTTTAGGTATATTAAATTGTTAAAATCGAGTAAATATGAAACAAATGTTGTATTATTGTTTTGAATCTTCGATATAATCAGAAACAAGGTATAATTATGTGAAACTGTGTAATTATTTTCAGATTTTGATTCGTTTTTGCTCACTATGCATCATAATTAGAAATTAGGTATAAAAATTATTGCTAAAATCCATTAATTTTTTATTTTTTTTTATGGTTTAAAGCAATTATTATCATCAATTGCAGTTGTAGGTGTTAATTAGATGTTTTTTTTCAGTCCTGAAAATTAGTGTTTATAATTGTTCGATTGTGAAATTTAGGGAGGTTGTTGCCGTCTTCGGTGTTCATTGATACCTTGTCAGAGTATTTTAGTGTCATTGTTTTAGTTAATTTGAATGTCATATTGTAATTAGTAAAACTAACATATTATGGTTAGTGTAGAATCATGATTATTGAAACATTTGTGATGATTTAATATGGTTCTCTAAATGTTGTGTACTCATTTCAGTGGAACCGATTCGATTTTCGGGTATGGTTTGCCAAGAAAACTAAAGATTATCTACCACCAAGTACCACTCCTACGTTCTTTAACTATGTTCCACTCATAATTGTATCTGGAGTAAAATGCAAGTACAGGTTCTCCTGCATTTATCTCGACTTACCTGGAGCTGATGCTATGCAATAACTACGTGTTGGACTATGTGTACTCGACAATAGTGCGATCACATATTTAAATCTCATAAAAGGAATATATAAGGCATTATACATTATATAATCAACTGATAAACATTTATCTGTAACGATTGGCTGATTAGAGTTTGACCGTTACTCTCGTTTGACGGTGGTGATCAGTTGATCCCTTGAGGTTACACCTATAGGATGGAACCCAAATAATTAACTAATCAAATGTATTTGATACAGGTTGATTAGTCCCTTATATATATATATATATATATGTATATATGTATATATATATATATTTATATATATATATATATATATATATATATATATATATGTATATATATATATATATATATATAGAGAGAGAGAGAGAGTCGGGATCCGGTGAGAACTCCTAAATAATTGAGGATTGAGTAACGAATGAAATATCACTCGTTATTCTTAACAGTATCACTCGCACATAAAGTGAAAAAAAAAGACTCAACCTTTTTAAAAAAAACATAATGCGTAACATTTATTTTTACTCTACACTTTATCTCTCCAAAAATGAATCAAAAACGAAGGTAACTAGAGATTAGATTCGCGAATCACTCAAAATTACGAAGCAATACCGATCATTCTTCAATATAATTGTGTTTTGATCAGAATTCAGGTACAATTTTTACCTAATGCTTTCGAATTTTTGATTTTAGGTATATTAAATTGTTAAAATCGAGTAAATATGAAACAAATGTTGTATTATTGTTTTGAATCTACGATATAATAAGAAACAAGGTATAATTATGTGAAACTGTGCAATTATTTTCAGATTTTGATTCGTTTTTGCTCACTATGCATCATAATTATAAATTTGGTATAAAAATTATTGCTAAAATCCATTAATTTTTTATTTTTTTTTCATGGTTTAAACCAATTATTTTCATCAATTGCAGTTGTAGGTGTTAATTAGATGTTTTTTTTCAGTCATGAAAATTAGTGTTTATAATTGTTCGATTGTGAAATTTAGGGAGGTTGTTGCCGTCTTCGGTGATCATTGATACCTTGTCAGAGTATTTTAGTGTCATTGTTTTAGTTAATTTGAATGTCATATTGTAATTAGTAAAACTAACATATTATGGTTAGTGTAGAATCATGATTATTGAAACATTTGTGATGATTTAATATGGTTCTCTAAATGTTGTGTACTCATTTCAGTGGAACCGATTCGATTTTCGGGTATGGTTTGCCAAGAAAACTAAAGATTATCTACCACCAAGTACCACTCCTACGTTCTTTAGCTATGTTCCACTCATAATTGTATCTGGAGTAAAATGCAAGTACAGTTCTCCCGCATTTATCTCGACTTACCGGAGCCGATGCTATGCAATAACTACGTGTTGGACTATGTGTACTCGACAATAGTGCGATCACATATTTAAATCTCATAAAAGGAATATATAAGGCATTATACATTATATAATCAACTGATAAACATTTATCTGTAACGATTGGCTGACTAGAGTTTGACCGTTACTCTCGTTTGACGGTGGTCACCAGTTGATCCCTTGAGGTTACACCTATAGGATGGAACCCAAATAATTAACTAATCAAATGTATTTGATACAGGTTGATTAGTCCCTTATATATATATATATGTATATATATATGTATATATATATATATATATATGTATATATATATATATGTATATATATATATATGTATATATATATATATGTATATATATATAGAGAGAGAGAGAGAGAGAGTCGGGATCCGGTGAGAACTTCTAAATAATTGAGGATTGAGTAACGAATGAAATATCACTCGTTATTCTTAACAGTATCACTCGCACATAATATGAAAAAAAAAGACTCAACCTTTTTAAAAAAACATAATGCGTAACATTTATTTTTACTCTACACTTTATCTCTCCAAAAATGAATCAAAAACGAAGGTAACTAGAGATTAGATTCGCGAATCACTCAAAATTACGAAGCAATACCGATCATTCTTCAATATAATTGTGTTTTGATCAGAATTCAGGTACAATATTACCTAATGCTTTCGAATTTTTGATTTTAGGTATATTAAATTGTTAAAATCGAGTAAATATGAAACAAATGTTGTATTATTGTTTTGAATCTACGATATAATCAGAAACAAGGTATAATTATGTGAAACTGTGCAATTATTTTCAGATTTTGATTCGTTTTTGCTCACTATGCATCATAATTATAAATTAGGTATAAAAATTATTGCTAAAATCCATTAATTTTTTATTTTTTTTTATGGTTTAAAGCAATTATTATCATCAATTGCAGTTGTAGGTGTTAATTAGATGTTTTTTTTCAGTCCTGAAAATTAGTGTTTATAATTGTTCGATTGTGAAATTTAGGGAGGTTGTTGCCGTCTTCGGTGATCATTGATACCTTGTCAGAGTATTTTAGTGTCATTGTTTTAGTTAATTTGAATGTCATATTGTAATTAGTAAAACTAACATATTATGGTTAGTGTAGAATCATGATTATTGAAACATTTGTGATGATTTAATATGGTTCTCTAAATGTTGTGTACTCATTTCAGTGGAACCGATTCGATTTTCGGGTATGGTTTGCCAAGAAAACTAAAGATTATCTACCACCAAGTACCACTCCTCCGTTCTTTAACTATGTTCCACTCATAATTGTATCTGGAGTAAAATGCAAGTACGAGTTCTCCCGCATTTATCTCGACTTACCCGGAGCCGATGCTATGCAATAACTACGTGTTGGACTATGTGTACTCGACAATAGTGCGATCACATATTTAAATCTCATAAAAGGAATATATAAGGCATTATACATTATATAATCAATCGATAAACATTTATCCGTAACGATTGGTGATTAGAGTTTGACCGTTACTCTCGTTTGACGGTGGTCATCGATTGATCCTTGAGGTTACACCTATAGGATGGAACCCAAATAATTAACTAATCAAATGTATTTGATACAAAGTTGATTAGTCCCTTATATATATATATATATATATATATATATATATATATATATATATATATATATATATATATATATATATATATATATATATATATATATATATGTATATATATATATATAGAGAGAGAGAGAGAGAGTCGGGATCCGGTGAGAACTCCTAAATAATTGAGGATTGAGTAACGAATGAAATATCACTCGTTATTCTTAACAGTATCACTCGCACATAAAGTGAAAAAAAAAAGACTCAACCTTTTTAAAAAACATAATGCGTAACATTTATTTTTACTCTACACTTTATCTCTCCAAAAATGAATCAAAAACGAAGGTAACTAGAGATTAGATTCGCGAATCACTCAAAATTACGAAGCAATACCGATCATTCTTCAATATAATTGTGTTTTGATCAGAATTCAGGTACAATTTTTACCTAATGCTTTCGAATTTTTGATTTTAGGTATATTAAATTGTTAAAATCGAGTAAATATGAAACAAATGTTGTATTATTGTTTTGAATCTACGATATAATCAGAAACAAGGTATAATTATGTGAAACTGTGCAATTATTTTCAGATTTTGATTCGTTTTTGCTCACTATGCATCATAATTATAAATTAGGTATAAAAATTATTGCTAAAATCCATTAAGTTTTTATTTTTTTTTTCATGGTTTAAACCAATTATTTTCATCAATTGCAGTTGTAGGTGTTAATTAGATGTTTTTTTTCAGTCATGAAAATTAGTGTTTATAATTGTTCGATTGTGAAATTTAGGGAGGTTGTTGCCGTCTTCGGTGATCATTGATACCTTGTCAGAGTATTTTAGTGTCATTGTTTTAGTTAATTTGAATGTCATATTGTAATTAGTAAAACTAACATATTATGGTTAGTGTAGAATCATGATTATTGAAACATTTGTGATGATTTAATATGGTTCTCTAAATGTTGTGTACTCATTTCAGTGGAACCGATTCGATTTTCGGGTATGGTTTGCCAAGAAAACTAAAGATTATCTACCACCAAGTACCACTCCTACGTTCTTTAGCTATGTTCCACTCATAATTGTATCTGGAGTAAAATGCAAGTACGAGTTCTCCGCATTTATCTCGACTTACCTGGAGCTGATGCTATGCAATAACTACGTGTTGAACTATGTGTACTCGACAATAGTGCGATCACATATTTAAATCTCATAAAAGGAATATATAAGGCATTATACATTATATAATCAACTGATAAACATTTATCTGTAACGATTGGCTGACTAGAGTTTGACCGTTACTCTCGTTTGACGGTGGTCATCAGTTGATCCCTTGAGGTTACACCTATAGGATGGAACCCAAATAATTAACTAATCAAATGTATTTGATACAAAGTTGATTAGTCCCATATATATATATATGTATATATATATATATATGTATATATATATATATATATTTGTATATATATATATATGTGTATATATATATATATATGTATATATATATATATATATATATATATATATATATATATATATATATATATAGAGAGAGAGAGAGAGAGAGAGAGAGAGTCGGGATCCGGTGAGAACTTCTAAATAATTGAGGATTGAGTAACGAATGAAATATCACTCGTTATTCTTAACAGTATCACTCGCACATAATATGAAAAAAAAAAGACTCAACCTTTTTAAAAAAACATAATGCGTAACATTTATTTTTACTCTACACTTTATCTCTCCAAAAATGAATCAAAAACGAAGGTAACTAGAGATTAGATTCGCGAATCACTCAAAATTACGAAGCAATACCGATCATTCTTCAATATAATTGTGTTTTGATCAGAATTCAGGTACAATATTACCTAATGCTTTCGAATTTTTGATTTTAGGTATATTAAATTGTTAAAATCGAGTAAATATGAAACAAATGTTGTATTATTGTTTTGAATCTACGATATAATCAGAAACAAGGTATAATTATGTGAAACTGTGCAATTATTTTCAGATTTTGATTCGTTTTTGCTCACTATGCATCATAATTATAAATTAGGTATAAAAATTATTGCTAAAATCCATTAATTTTTTATTTTTTTTTTCATGGTTTAAACCAATTATTTTCATCAATTGCAGTTGTGGGTGTTAATTAGATGTTTTTTTTCAGTCATGAAAATTAGTGTTTATAATTGTTCGATTGTGAAATTTAGGGAGGTTGTTGCCGTCTTCGGTGATCATTGATACCTTGTCAGAGTATTTTAGTGTCATTGTTTTAGTTATTTTGAATGTCATATTGTAATTAGTAAAACTAACATATTATGGTTAGTGTAGAATCATGATTATTGAAACATTTGTGATGATTTAATATGGTTCTCTAAATGTTGTGTACTCATTTCAGTGGAACCGATTCGATTTTCGGGTATGGTTTGCCAAGAAAACTAAAGATTATCTACCACCAAGTACCACTCCTACGTTCTTTAGCTATGTTCCACTCATAATTGTATCTGGAGTAAAATGCAAGTACAGGTTCTCCTGCATTTATCTCGACTTACCTGGAGCTGATGCTATGCAATAACTACGTGTTGAACTATGTGTACTCGACAATAGTGCGATCACATATTTAAATCTCATAAAAGGAATATATAAGGCATTATACATTATATAATCAACTGATAAACATTTATCTGTAACGATTGGCTGACTAGAGTTTGACCGTTACTCTCGTTTGACGGTGGTCATCAGTTGATCCCTTGAGGTTACACCTATAGGATGGAACCCAAATAATTAACTAATCAAATGTATTTGATACAGGTTGATTAGTCCCATATATATATATATGTATATATATATATATATGTATATATATATATATATATTTGTATATATATATATATGTGTATATATATATATATATGTATATATATATATATGTATATATATATATATATATATATATATATATATATATAGAGAGAGAGAGAGAGAGAGAGAGAGAGTCGGGATCCGGTGAGAACTTCTAAATAATTGAGGATTGAGTAACGAATGAAATATCACTCGTTATTCTTAACAGTATCACTCGCACATAATATGAAAAAAAAAAGACTCAACCTTTTTAAAAAAACATAATGCGTAACATTTATTTTTACTCTACACTTTATCTCTCCAAAAATGAATCAAAAACGAAGGTAACTAGAGATTAGATTCGCGAATCACTCAAAATTACGAAGCAATACCGATCATTCTTCAATATAATTGTGTTTTGATCAAATTGTACAATATTACCTAATGCTTTCGAATTTTTGATTTTAGGTATATTAAATTGTTAAAATCGAGTAAATATGAAACAAATGTTGTATTATTGTTTTGAATCTACGATATAATCAGAAACAAGGTATAATTATGTGAAACTGTGCAATTATTTTCAGATTTTGATTCGTTTTTGCTCACTATGCATCATAATTATAAATTAGGTATAAAAATTATTGCTAAAATCCATTAATTTTTTATTTTTTTTTTCATGGTTTAAACCAATTATTTTCATCAATTGCAGTTGTGGGTGTTAATTAGATGTTTTTTTTCAGTCATGAAAATTAGTGTTTATAATTGTTCGATTGTGAAATTTAGGGAGGTTGTTGCCGTCTTCGGTGATCATTGATACCTTGTCAGAGTATTTTAGTGTCATTGTTTTAGTTATTTTGAATGTCATATTGTAATTAGTAAAACTAACATATTATGGTTAGTGTAGAATCATGATTATTGAAACATTTGTGATGATTTAATATGGTTCTCTAAATGTTGTGTACTCATTTCAGTGGAACCGATTCGATTTTCGGGTATGGTTTGCCAAGAAAACTAAAGATTATCTACCACCAAGTACCACTCCTACGTTCTTTAGCTATGTTCCACTCATAATTGTATCTGGAGTAAAATGCAAGTACAGGTTCTCCTGCATTTATCTCGACTTACCTGGAGCTGATGCTATGCAATAACTACGCAACTCATCCTTGGCTTGCGCTACTTTTGTTGTTTCTTTTGCTACATCAACTTCCTTTTCAAACGCATTATTTAATGAAAAACAAAACTAGCATTTCTTTGATGCTCAGTGATAGATTAGAATTAGGATTAGAATTAGAATTACATCTAATAATAGTTCAGTATACTACTAAAAGCACATCTTTTACAAAAAAAAAAAAATTACTGTAAAACTTCAAATGCTAAACACAAGTTAGATTTTAATAATCTTTTGTTAATAATCCCCAAACGGTGGAATTAAATGTTGGATAACTTTGATTATGTGTTATTGTTCCTTACATCTATGTTTTGATATTTTTTGTGGTGTTCGTTCTATTTAGGTTTAGATTGGATGAATTTCTTTATTTTGCTATATTTCGTCTTCTTCATTGTATTTAAGCTTAGATTTAACGAATTCCTTAATTTCGATCTACGGAGTGTTATATACTGAGTGTTGCTTCTTTATGAGATATGTGTTACTTTAAACGATTTAGACTAGCATATTCTGGTGATTGATTACTGAGTAGCTCAGTTTCTTTGTCTTAATTAACTTGAGTGTCATATTATGGGTAGTGAAATAGACTATCATAATATTGTTAATGCAAATTCTCATGACTATGGAAATATTTATGAGGATTTAATCTGATTCTTTCACTACTGTGTACATATTTCAGTGGAACCGATTCGAGTTTGGCATATGGTTTCTTCTATCAAAGTTGAGCATGATCTCTTAACATTTTTAGCATAATTATTTTTAGGTGTGTATCATCAATACTTTACTTAATTTATTTGGATGATGACTAGTAAGTCAAATACAAGTATTTCTTTTACTTGAAGGCAATGTCCTGTGTGAATTAATTATCTTTGTGAGAAGCTTTTACATAAAAGAAAGACTACTAGATCAATGTTCAAGTGACGTGTAATAAGCCAATAATAAGCGTAGAGGTATGGGTTCGAGTCGTTTCTAAGCGCACATAGTGTAACAAAGTGATTGTTTTAGCCTTATCTCTGTTTTTTTTCTCTAGATGAACTTGTTTTTGGAGTAATTTGCAATCATTGTTAAAACGGTTCTTTAAAGACTATTAGCTCAACGGTAGAGCAATGTGTAATATTGTATATAGATGTAGGTTCAAATCCTACATAGCCTAAGTCATTCTTGGTGATGATTTTGACTTTATTTTCTTCCTCATAATTTATTTAACCTATTTAGTCGGATTGAGGTGGGGCGGCGAGCCATTGGTGTCTCGATTCAATTGCAAGTTGATTTTGTGTGCTTGGTTCAACTATGAATGTTTTTTCGCCGAAGTTACTTTGGCATTTGGCCTGGTAGCTGGTTATGCGTCGTGAAGTGGTTGGGGACGTTAGAGTTGCGCCAGAATGCTTGCCCGCGGTGGGAGGTATTAGTCAGAGGTGTGTGGTGGTGGTGGTATTCTTTGTTAATGGTGGTGATATTGTTTCTTAATATCACAAAAATTGGAAGGATGTAAACATTTTTTTATCAGTGATATTGTTTTGGGTGAAGTGTGATATTGTTTGGTAATGGTTGTGATATTGTTTCTTAATATCACAAAAGTTGAGGGATGAAAACAATCTTTATAACTGTGATATTATTTTGGGTGAAGTATGATATTCTTTGGTAATAGTTGTGATACTTCACTATCAGAGGGTGATATTGTTAATTCCAACGTGTGATATTATTAAGTAAATCGTGTGATATTGTTTCTCATAATGTGTGACATTGTTTCTAACAAATTGTGAAACTTATAAAGATATATTGTTTATTAAAAAGTGTGATATTGTTTCTCATAATGTCTAGCTTCAGTTGGAATGTTAAACTCAATCAATGCCTTCAACACATCGTATGCTACATCTACGTTGCCTGACTTGCATTGACAGGTTAACAGTTTGATAAAGATGGAATTGTCCTTCGAGAAAGGGCATCTAATACGTTGCCACAAGCTTGTGACGGGTTTTTCGTCACAAATGAGAATTTGTTGATAGAATCTGAACCCCACTAGAAAACATTGAGCAGTACATAAAGAAGTGAATAGGCGAACAAATTGCTAAATATGTCTGCCTTCCCATCAAAAATTTTTTGCTAGTCATAAACTCCAAGAAAAATAACCAAAATATAATAAAGAGGCAGCAACAAAGTCAAGTATTAGGCTATATGGGATTTGAACCCACATCTTCATGCAAGCTTGCAAGTCGCTCTACCATTGAGCTAATAGCCTTAAATTTTGTAATTAAACCCTAACTATGTAATTAGAGTATGAAACAAACATATACCATTAGTATAATATTATGTACAACTAGAATAAAAAAGTTACAGTATTAAAATAACACATTCTCGTTTTCAAAATAGCACTACTATACCATCAACATAACACAGTTTACTTAAGTAGCACAATTCTGTGAGTCCACCCTATCGTTTTGAGTCCGTGAGTCCGTGATACAATATCACAGGTTATACTAAACAATATCATGGGTTATACTGTACAATATCACACTACTGGACCATTTTCGCCCGCTATTACTAACTTCTTTTTCTCATACTTATATTCACACAAATCGATTCTAGTACCGGATGAAGCTCCGGCAATCGCCAGAATCTAATTCCAGATTGAGTGCTCAGAAACGCATTCAAAGACGGATTCAAAATGGGGATGAAGTGATGAACAATCCTTATCTTCATTTGTAGATGCTACACCTTTTCTACTTGAATCATATCTTTCCTTTGTACATATAGAACTTAGTTAGGTAATCAGAAGATTTTAGGTGTAATTATACTATTATTTGTATAATGCTACTACAACAATAATACTCGTGTACTCTATTTGTTTCGAACCTTTTTTCAGTTATTGACAACTTTTGACCTCTAAGTGGTTATGTGCATTTTCTACCTTATTTAAATTATCTTAACAATGTTACTATACTAATGCCAGGGTAGGTGGTCGGCGTGGACCGGTAAATGGGTCACATAAAACACTTTCAGCCATTTTTGTGCTTAATTTTCATGATATTATTTAGTATTCCTCGTGATATTGTTTTGTATAACTTGTGATATTTTTAATGGACTCACATACTCAAATCTATAGATAGACTCACCAGATCATGACTATAAATTCACGAAATAATGATGATCAACTATAAAATTCATAAGCACTGATTGAAGATAAACAATAATCAAGCAACACAGGTTCAATAGAAGATAAGAACTGATTGAATATAAACAACAATCAAATAACAACAGCACAATATGAAACATTCTAATCGAAAACATGAATTGAAAACAAAAAATTCATAGAAACAGGTTCAACTGAATATAAATCAGGCAAAAAATAGTAAAGTTATAACAGATTCATAACATATTTGAATTAAACCTAGATTTATAAGCGAGGCGACCAATAAATCACATGAGAACCAAATTAAACATAGATATATAACAAATTCTTAGCAGATCCGAATTAAACCTAGATGTATGAGAAAGAAGATAAATAAATCATATGAGATCCAAATTAAACCTAATATAGGGAGAATGACAAATAAAGCATGGAAATTAGGATGAGTAGCAACAAAATTCAGAATCCATCAAGAACAATTATGAAAAAAGAATTAAACAATGAGTTGAAAGAGGAAGTTAATTAAAAACAAACCTGACATTGTAATTGCAAACAAGGAAGAAAGTTTATTGATGGAAAATGGAATGAGATGACGAAAACAACAACGAACCGAATGTCGATCATGTACATCGCTAGTGATTGAGGGAGTATTAGAGAGTTTTTGGAATGAGAGGAGTTAGAGAGAGAAAATTAATAATTAAACAATGAAAGGGGAAGTCTGTATTAGGGATTATATGATCAGACAAATGACTATCTGGCCCTTAATGACTCGCGCGAGTCTTAAGTTGTTGGATATCTTAGATCTAACAGTCTGAATTAATCCTCAATCCTCAAATATATGAGTTATACTCATATGATCCCATTCCTAATATATATATATATATATATATATATATATATATATACATATAGAGGCGGGATCCGGTGAGTCCACCTAAATATTTGAGTCCATGAGTCCATCCACAATATCACGCGTAAGGCAAAAGAATATCACGCTGCATATTGACAGGAAAATGGCGCTTAAACTTCTAAAAGAAAAAAAAACCGTTTACTTTTTTTAAAACTGTTTCTCTCTCTAAAAATCACACAAAATAAATACTCCCTCAAAAATCTCACTAAAAATCCGCAAAAACCTAAAAATTCAAAGACGATATCAACTTAATATCAATAATATAGATTCAGTCGTTCAATCCTTTGCATAATATCAGTTGAATTTCAAAAATAGGTTGAAAAATCGTCGAGGTACGCTCTAATCAGTTTCTATTACATTTTTGCGATTTTTGTTCATCTTTTGCAGTTTTAATTTGATTATACATATTGATTTTGTTCTTAATTATTGTAATTGAGTTCAATTATATGATAAAAATAGCATTTAAGCACTAATTTTCGACTTGTTAATGAGTTTAAATGCTTACTTTCAAGTTGTTGTTGTAAATTTATACAGTGTCTTAGTTGTTAATGAGTTTAAACAGTATTTTGTTGATAACATGGATACATTGAGCAAAAAACTATGATCGATTGTAGTTGTAGATGATTATTAGTTATTTTGTTTGTTTCAATCGCGAAAAATAGGTTAAGCTATTGTTCAATGTGAAATTTAGTGTTAACCAGTAAATTTGGACTTGTTAATGAGGAATGTCTCATTTTCTGTTGATACTATTAAGAGTAGGTAGTGATACTAGTTAAATTTGATAGTTGTAAATGATTATTAGTTGTAGATGATTATTAGTTGTTTTGTTTGTTTCAATCGCGAAAAATAGGGTTAGCTATTGTTCAATGTGAAATCTAGTGTTAACCAGAAAATTTGGACTTGTTAATGAGGAAAGTCTCGTTTTCTGTTGATACTATTAAGTGTGATACTATTAAGAGTAGGTAGTGATACTATTTAAATTTGATAGTTTAGGTCAATTGAGAAACATTTCTTTAACCAGTGATACTGTAAAGCATAAGGTGTGACACTGTTAAGAATTGGTAGTGATACTATCGTAACTTGATACTTTTGTTGTTTATATGATCTAATACTATTAAGCACATAATGTGATACTAATAAAATTTTAAATGCAGATAGTTACTAGCAAGAAAATGGAACTGGCAGTTACAGATGAACCTAACATAACCATTGGCGAAAAGAGGCCAATAGCAGCAATTCATAATGTTGAAGAAACAACATTAAAGAAGTATAAATGTAGGAAAACAAATAATAACAAAGAAAACAATACTATGGAGCTGGTAGAACAAAACACCAACAAAGAAGTCGCAATTCAAGAAGTTGAGCAGCCTAAGGTACACAAAAAGAAGGGAACAGAATTTCAGACTAAGTGCAGGCCAAAAAAGTTGGTTGAGTTGGTCAAGAACTTAAATGAAGAACAACAAAAGGTTGTAAGGGATATTGGATTTGGAGCTTTGTTAAAGTTAAAGGTAACACAACTACCACATGGAATCCTGAATCGGGTCTTGAAAGCATATGACTGTTCTAGCAATATGTTTAGAACAAAAAAGTTGGATTTTCTACTGTCAAAGCATGATGTCCATGACATGTTTCTACTACCTAGGACAGGTGATAAAGTAACCACCACAAAAAAGGGAGAATGCCACTACTCTGATTGACACCAAAATAAAAAATGATTGGAGGCTGAAGTTTGGTGTGAAAGGTACTTCTACTCCAATTAATGTGAAGGATGTGCATAATAGATTGATGGCGTGTACTGAGGCTGGTGATGAGTTTAAGAGAATGTTTGTTCTGTAAAGCATGTCCATTTTCCTAGCGCCAAATACAAATAAAACCCTAGATTTAAAACTTGTTAAGTCTGTTGCGGATGTGACTAAAATTAGAGACTATGATTGGTGTGATTATGTCTTTGAAGAGATGACTGCTAGTATTAAGGGATGGAAAGAAAAAAAGAAGTCGAATATCACCGGTTGTCTACTAGTGATTATGCTAGCCTACTTTCATAGGTTCAATTTTAAGGGCAAGGCTATGAAATACACTCTACCGCTAATCCAACATTGGGATGATCTGACTCTGACATCAAGAGTTGAAGATGAGAAACAAACAGCAATATTGGGGAATGCACCAATTTCGAAAATTGAGTACCCAATTTGTTTATCACATCAAGGTCGGGAGAAAATACAACATTCCTATGTATATTTATGATTAAGTACTCAAGCTGTTACAGTATATTTCTTTGAATCTTTGATAAAGATCAAATTTCAGTGGCTAACAAGAGATGATTAATGTTTCAGAAGAACCGGAGATGAGACTTACACAAACCTCTGAGAAAGATGATGATGAAGCTGAACCTGAAGCAAAAGAGGGCTACATCATAATTAAGCTGCCTAAAGGAGTTGAAACTGATAAAGAAATCAAAGCAAGAGCAATGGATGTAAGTACTAATGTCTTTTTGTTGTCCTTACAGTTACATCTATTCCTTTTCTTCTTACTTTGATATTGTTTTGAACACATTGTGATACTTTTGTTTACCCAAGTTGATATTGTTTTACCATTATTTAAAAACTGCCAGGGAGAATAAATTTTGTTAATGATAATGATATTTTATCAAACTGTGATATTGTTCATTACGAACTGTGATATTTATGGTGGCTATTTGTGATATTTTTTTCATAATAGCAACCAATTGTAATGCTTATGATATTGATTCACAATAAGACAAATAGAGTGATATTGTGTCATATAAAGTGTGATATTGTAAAACAATATCACACAAATAGGTAACGTCTACAAGCAAGTGTAATGTTGTGATATTATTAAAGAATAATGGTGATATTTTTTCAATAAATTATGATATTGATGTGATTAAATATTTAATACTCTTGTTTAATATTTTTATTATGTCATTTGGCAGAGTGCTCATGAAGCTTATCTGCGTATAAAGAGGGACAACGAGTTGTTCTTTTCAAGATTTGTACATAACATGAAGAAGTTCATCAAGACGAAACCCAGCAATTTAATAGATGAAAGAACTATTTCTAACCAACCTGCTGCCACAAAAGACTGTACTAAAGATGTTGAAACTGAAAAAGAAGCTGCTGAAGAAAACACTGATAATTGTGATACATCAGAGAAGCAAGAACAAGATACTCCCAATACACAAACTTTGCCTTTCATGAAAGATATTGGATATCATGCCTTTATGTATGGGTTGATAGCAAGGTCTTATGAAAGGGCGAAAGCAAGAGAAGGGCTTCCCTCGTTTGATGTATTGACTGACATGTTAAAAATTCAGTACGCGGAATTGAACAAAAAATATGGAGGATGTACAGATCAAGATCTTCAAATCAGCAGTGATCACGAGGAAGAAGGTGAAGAAATTATTGATATTACAAACTTAAATAGTGCTGATGATGAAAAAAAAGATGATGAGGATTATGATATGTATTCAAATTTGAATGACATAGTAGACAATATTGTTTTAGGAGGAGGAAGGGCTAGTGAGGATATGAATCGTGTTACAACTCCTAGAGCCAACACGGAAACAGATAATGAAACCATTAATGAAGAGACAAATGTGTTGACTCAGTTGAATGAAAACATTAATTTGGAGACAAATGAAGGTTTGGGAGTTATGAAGACTGTCCAAGAGGGACATAATGAGGTGGGTAATAATGGTTCAACAAATCAGGAGGACATTGATAGAGAGGCTGGAAAAAATAATGAGGATGTTGAAGATGAGGTTATCAATAAGGAGGTTGATATTGCTACAGGGGAAAAAGCAGAGAAGGAGAAGGACAATCAGGTTACAAACACTACAAGAAAAACTAAAACAGGCGACCGAAATTTGGCGACTGATATATTTAGTCGCCAATTTGGCGACTGATTTTAAAATTGGCGACTGAAATCAGTCGCCAATCTGGCGACTGTCTTTTTTAAAAAGGGAATCAAACTTGGTGACCGATATTTTAATTTGGGGACTGATTTTTGGGTAGTCGCCAAATTGGCGACTGAAATTCGGTCGCTAAAATGAATTTCAGTCGCCAACTGTTATAATGGAAACCAGGCTGTCTTTTTTTTAAAAAGGGAATCAAATTGGCGACTGATGTTTTTAATTTGGCGACTGAAATAAGGGTAGTCGCCAGATTTGGCGACTGAAATTCAGGCGCCAAATTAAAAACATCAGTCGCCAAATTTTTTAATACAAACCAGCGCTCCTCTCTCCTACTTTACACTTTGTGAAACAAAAAAAAAGGGACGAGCGATTGAAACAGCGGCGACGACACCAACGAACAACACCACACAACCACCCTTCCACCGCCATTTCCACCGCCACATCCACCCTCTTCAATTAGGTTAGTTTTTTTTGTTTAATTTCAGTTTATATAGTTTAATTTGTTAGATTAATTTGTAGTTAGTTTGATTAATTTGTGGTTAGTTTGTTAGATTTATTTGTAGTTTGTATGTTAGATTAATTTGTAGTTAGATTTAGTTTAATTTGTGTTTGAATTAAAAGGGAATGATTATGAGGTTTGTCTTTAGGTTTAGGGTTATGGGGGGCGCAAGGGGGGGGGGGGTCGACCGTGGGTGGGGTTGGTCGGGGGTGGGCTGTGGTGGGCCGTGGGTGGGTGGGTCGTGGGGTGGCTGTGGGTGGGTGGGTCGTGGGTGGTGTATGGTGTTGGGTAGCTAAGTGATATCGTCTCATTATCATTAGTATTAAGCTAAGTGGAACCGTCTTAATTAATAATATTATTATTATTATTACTAAGTTAAGTGAAATCGTCGTATTATTATTAATATTATGCTAAGTGAAACCGTCTTTTGCATTAATGGAATTAGCTAAGTGGAACCGTCTTTTGGATTAAGAGAAATTAGCTATTAGCTAAGTGGAACCTTCTTTAGAACTTGATTTTGATAAATTTAGTTTGATAATTCATGTTATTGATGAATTGAGGTAGAATAACCTTGTTATTTTTGTTTTTCTTTTCTCTTTCGGGGGGTTGTCACTTGTTGCTAGGCACCACCGTCTGTGTAGTTGTTGCTTCTTGTTTTCTTTTCATTTTTGCTTTTACTTGATTAGGTAACCTCCTCTTACCAGTTACCTTTTAAATTTACTAATTATAGTTCAAATTAGGTTATGGACTTTAGGATAGAAGTCTTTATTATGTGGTTGAATTGGGCTATTGATTGACTTAATTAATTTAGTACTTGATTGTGTTGTTGTTTGATTTGATGTTGACTTAGTACCCGTTCAAGAATTACTCATTAGGAGTAATTCTTGAATAGTCCCCATTTTGGGACTGTCTTTGTACGTTTCAAGTCATTTAGGTAGTAAACACGTACTTGTGATTTATTAATGAGGAATGAGTTTGGTGGCGATCCCTTTAATGTTCTCCGAATACATGTATATGTGGAGTAATTAGTTATTCTACATAGATGTGTATTTGGAGAACTGAAGGGAATTGCTGCCGAATTTTTTCCTCATTAATAAATTACAAGTGTGTTTGCTAGTGACTTGAAACGTACATTGACGGGTTTAGGTTGGAGTGATAAGGACCCCATTCGAAGATGGATTACTTATTGACAATATTTATATATTGTTTTCATATGTTTATTGTATAATGTGGAATATACTGTTTAAATTTTGTATGTAATATTATTGTTATTTTCTAAAAATGTTTAAATTATTGTGGGGTCTTCTTTAGATTAAAATGAAGAGATTGGAACGTTCATGGATGTATGAAGGAAGATTAGACCATTCCAATAAGAAAAGACGTCCTACCGCTAGATTTATAAAGGGTGTTAGCGAGTTTATTGAATTTGCTAAACAACAAGATGAATATGACTTGGTAGACAAAAAACTTAGGTGTCCTTGTGCCAAATGCAAAAACCTGAAATACCAGCTTGACATTGTAGTAGAAGAACATCTCATTATAAACGGGTTTAAGCCAAATTATTACAATTGGATTTCACATGGAGAAGCATATTCTCCAATTCATGAACAAGCTCACACCCAACAAATACAAAATGATGAGAACCCATATAGAGAGTTGGTTGTTGATGCTATGGATTCCACCATTTTTAATAGTGATGACCATACAACCATTTCTGAAGAACAACCGCCACACCCACAAGCAAAAGCCTTTCTTGACATGTTAAAAGCCTCAGAAAAACCCTTGTATGAAGGAAGCAGAATGACATTGTTACAAGCCGCTTCTAGGCTAATTACCTTGAAATGTGAGTTTAATATGCCATTTGTTGCTGTTGATGGCATTACCTCGTTCCTTGAGGAATCTTTCCCCGATGATAATATCATGACCCGAAGTTTCTATACTACCAAAAAAGTAGTTAAAGGTCTTCAGTTACCGCATGAAAAGATTGATGCATGTCCTGAAGGATGTATGCTATTTTGGAAAGATGATGCTTTGCTTGACAAATGTAAAGATTGTGGGGCGGATAGATATGAGACTAGTGAAGGAGATACAGTTTTGGTGTTTTAAAAAGGCAACGGTAGTAAGAGGGCCAAAAAGAGTAAGAAACCAATAGCATGTAACCAATTGTTTTACTTTCCTCTCGCACCAAGACTTCAAAGAATCTATGCCACCAAAAACATTGCCGAACAAATGAGATTGCACAAAGAAAACCCACGTGCTCCGGGGAAGATGAGTCATCCTAGTGATGGGGAAGAATGGAAACGATTTGATCAGATGTATCCTGATTTTGCCAAGGAACCCCGCAATGTACGACTTGGCTTGAGTACGGATGGATTTGATCCTATCGGTAATTTTGGGAGGAAGTATTCTTGTTGGCCCGTTATGGTCACACCATACAACCTACGACCTTGGTTATGTATGAAAAGACCATTTATTTTCTTGTCACTTATTGTTCCCGGACCAAAAAGCCCGAAACGTAATTTGGATGTTTATTTACAACCATTGGTGGAGGAGTTGAAATATTTTTGGGAAGTTGGGGTGGAAACTTATGATGTGTCTAAAAAACAAAATTTTCAACTTAAAGCTTCCCTTTTGTGGAAAATAAATGATTTTCCCGCCTATGGTATGCTATCTGGGTGGTCTACACAATGACAAAAAGCATGTCCTTGTTGCATGGAGGAAAGTAAAGCATTTTAGCTTCCCAATAGCAAGAAAATAAGCTGGTTTGATTGTCATAGATGCTTCTTACGAGAGGGAAATCCACATAGGAGGAACAAGAAGGCTTTCACAAAAGGTAAAGAGGTGCTTCATGCCCCTCCGAAACGAGTGCCTGGGGATGAGATATGGAAGACGGTATGTGATTTACCATCCCCTATTGATGGTACCGAAGAAGAATTTAAAGAATTGAAAAGGCTGAAAAACGGTTGGTGTAAAAGAAGCATTCTTTGGGACCTTCCTTATTGGAAGACAATGTTGATAAGACATAATTTGGATGTAATGCACATAGAAAAGAATTTCTTTGAGCAACTAATTGACATGATCATGGATGTAGAAGGTGAAAAATGTGATAGCATTGCTTCTAGAAAAGATTTGCAGAAATTTTGTCATCGTCCCAAATTACACATTCGCGGCGACGGGTCTAAGCCAACATCCATTTTCACTCTCGACAAAGCTAAGAGAAAGGTATTGTGTGAGTGGTTACAAAATTTGAAGTTTCCTAATGGGTATGCATCAGATTTTAGTCGATGTGTTGATCTTAAGAAACTGAAGTTGCAAGGCTTGAAAAGTCATGATTGTCATGTATTCATGGAGCGATTATTAGCCGTTGCTTTGAAACACCTCATGCCGACAAACGTTTGGAATGAAGTTGTTGAGATTAGTCAATTCTTCCGAGATTTATGTGCCTCTTCAATATCTGTTGATGATATGATTCGTCTGGAAGAGCAAATACCACAGATATTGTGTAAGCTTGAAATGATCTTTCCTCCTACATTTTTTAACTCCATGGAGCATCTACCAGTTCATTTGCCATATGAAGCCAAAGTTGGGGGACCCGTCCAATATAGGTGGATGTATCCATTTGAAAGGTAATTAAGATAATCTAGCTACTTTTAAATTAAAATTAATAATAATAACTAATCTATTTATTATATGTTAACTTTATTATTAATAAAACTCATCATTAACTTTTATAGGTTTCTTAATCATTTGAAGAAAAAAATTGGTAATAAAGCTAGGGTGGAAGGTTCTATATGCAATGCTTATTTAACGGAAGAGATTGCAAACTTTTGCTCTCTTTACTTTGAAAAACATATAGAAACCAAAGCAAAAAACTTGAATGTTGAGAAACCGGATGAAATAGACGGAAGTTTACCCGATTTTCTTCAAACTCAAGATGATGAAGGGTTGATTGGAAGGATAATTCTGTCTTATAAAACTGTCTTATTCAAGGTTGACTGGAAGGATAATTCTGTGGCTGGAATGAGAGTACATGAACAATACAAGCTTGTAGAAGTGAATCGTACTAGAACATACTCTAAGTATGATCCATTTATACTTGCACATCAGGCTCATCAAGTGTATTTTGCTACTTATCCAAGCACAACAAATGATAGAAATCAAAATGCGTGGTGTGCAATCTTTAAGACAAAGGCACGGTCACAAGTTGATACAACTTTTTTCCAAGAAGAAAACGTTTCAAATGAAACACTTTTGTCTCCACCCGATGAAATCAACTATGAGTATGAGAATAAAGATGGTGAAGACATGGAAGAGGAAGAATATTATGATGTGGAAAAGAGACTGCCGGGGGAGGATGAGGCGGAGGAGGAGGAGAGAAGGGAAGAAGAGGAGGAGAGGAGGGGGGAAGAGGAGGTGAGGAGGAGAAGGGAGGAGGAGAAAAGGAGGAAGGACGAGGGGTTTGGAGATGAAGATGATTATGATGATGATGATGATGATGATGACGATGATGAGGATGAGGATGAGGATGAGGATGAGGATGAGGATGAGGATGAGGACGAGGGGTTTGGAGATGAAGATGATTAAATTGGTATAATTTTGTATTCCTCAAGAGTAAATTATTAAAATTTAGAAGTCTGTATAATTTTCATTTATCATTATTTGTGTTAATTTTTATTTGTATTCTTTGAGATGGGTGGAGCAGGTCGAGGTAGGAAGCGTGGAGGCGGCTCACGTTCTGGACAGAGTACGCGTCCGGAGGAGGAGGAGGAGTTTGTGCAGGAGGATCCGATGCAGACGGACGGTGACGGTAACGGTGAGGAGACTGACGCTACCGACGAGCCAGTACGGGTGCCGATACGGTAAACTTTGGATCATCGGATGATTCTTGAGCCGGCGGGATTATGGTAAGTCTTATTCTTTATTAGTCTACTATTTTCATTTTTTTTTGGTAAAATAATAATTGTTTCTAATTTTACACGTTCAAAATAAATGCAGGTTTATTGATGATTGCGTGATACGAGGTGTCACGAAAAGCACGAAGACTAATTTCGTGGGTCCAATTCCTACATCGTGGACACAAGCTTCTAATGCACAAAAAGAGGCGTTGTTCAATAACTTTCGGGTATATATTTTCCGTAATTCTTTGTTTTAGAAACCAAATAATTAATTTTGATAATTTTTTTAAGAACCAAGGTTATACTTAATTAATTTTATACTAATATGAAATTTTGTCGCTTTTTTTTTGTAGCTATCATTTGCTTGGTCACCGTCTCAAGAACAGAATGTCCGTAACAGGTACAATGACGTCGGTACTCGACGATATCGGGACGTGATCTGGAAGGTTATCAGGCGCCCGAAGGAACCAGAGCACATGAAAGGTATTTAATTAACTTGTTTTGTTATTTGTATTAATTAGCATATACTCTCTTATATTATAAATAATTTCAGTAACTTATTAGTTATGATTTCATATGTGTAATTGCAGGTGACAAGTATGAAGGCTTAATAAAGCATACCAAAAGTGAAGCTTTTCAGAAGAAGTCTAAGCAAGCATCCCTTAACAAAAGAGGAGGAAAGGAAGACGCCGTGAACGAGCCTACTCATTACGCGGGTTCACGATCGTTCTGGGATAAAGTATTGGGTGTAAGTTTGTCTATTATTTCACACTTTTTTTTGTTTTCAATGCAACATGTTTATTTTATGTTAGATTTTTTTGTTGATTTTCTAACATGTATGTTTTTTTTTTCATTCAGAAAGGAAAGAAGAAGTCAAAGTCGATTGCGACAGATCGAACCATTTCGGACACGCATTCCAGGGTTGACCACAAAGGGGTTAGAAGTTGGACTAAGCCAAAAGACAAGCAATTATATGTAAGTTTTCCCTAACACTTTATTTTTGTTAATTTATTCTCTTTTAAAATGTCGTATATAAGGTGGTTACCATATTAACTTACAACCATTTGTTTAATATTGTAGGAAGCATTTGAACAAGAAAAAGCCGCCAATCCAGAAAAACCGGATAATGACATATGGTATGAGTTGGTGGATGGCTTCAACAAAGGGCACGTGTATGGTACCGGAAGTTCAACACCGGCTTTCTATGAGAAGACGCGTAGGAGATCGACTTCAACAATTCCCAGCAACACGTATCAACCGGGAATTATTAGTCAACTTCAAGGTCAAATAAGAGAGCGTGATGAACGTGATGCCAAACGTGATGAAGAATTCCGTCAAATGAAGGAAAGAATGGAAATGTTTGAGAATTGGTGGCAAGGTTGTAACCCCGGACCTAGACCCAACTACGATCCAAATGATCCGCATGGTCCACATGGGGGGAGTGGAGCCGGCGTTGGCTTCCAAGTAAGATGATTTTAGCATGTAAGCTTGTAAAACATGAACTTTAGACTTGAACATTAGAATAGCTTAGCTTGTAAAACTTTCATTTTCAATATATGAAATGAAGTTTGAGAAAATGGGAGGTGTTGGGTTGAAATGTATGGTGTTGTGTGTGTTGAAATTTGGGATGTATGGCGATGTAATTTGGATTGATGTATGGCGTTGTATGCAGGTTGGCTAGCATTGAAAACGAAAAAAACCACAAAAACATACAGCAACTTTGGCGACTGAAAAGGGTTTTGGCAACTGGATTTCAGTCGCCAAATTGGCGACTGATTAGGAGTAGTCACCAAAATGGCGACTGAATTTCAGTCGCCAAAACCCTATTCAGTCGCCAAATTTTTTCAGTGAAAGTGGCTACGTCACCCAAATTTGGCGACTAATACCAAATTTAGCGACTGAAATTCAGTCGCCAATTTGGCGACTACCTAAAATCAGTCGCCAATTTGGCGACTATTTTTTCAGTCGCCATTTTTGTTATTTGGCGACTGATTAGGCAGTCGCCAATATTGGCGACCGACTTTAGTCGCCAAAGTTAGAAAGGCGACTAAGGTCCGCGACTGACGTTTGGCGACTGATTTCAGTCGCCAAATTGGTTTTAGCGACTGATTTCAGTCGCCAAAATCGGTCGCCTGTTTTAATTCTTTTTGTAGTGAAATGTGGTGACTCAATTGGAGGAGGTTCTTCCAAATGTTGATTTTGGAGTAACACAGCCTGTTGAAGACAAAACAAATGAAGACGTTAATCATGATACAACATATCAGCATTGTGTTGAAAAAGAGGCCGAGAAAGAGAAGGCCAATGAGGTTCCCGAAGTGGCGACTCAATTGGACGAGGCTGTTAATCAGTTCAATTCAGGGAAGGGAGTTGAAAAAGATGTTGTGGTTGATAAGGAGCCTGTTGAAACAGAACTTGTGGTTGATAAAATGAATGACGATAGTAATGTGGTGACTAAATTAAAAGAAATTGTTGCAAATGCTGGTTTAGATACAGCAGGGAAGGGAAATATCAGTGAATATTTGTTGCACTCGAATGAGTACCGCTTGGCCGATATGGTACCTCACTATTTGGGGTGTACTTTTCAATGTGGTTTGTCAGTCAAAGATGATATCCTTGTATCAGAATCAATGTTCAGAAGCAGCAATTTATTTGAACCTGCCTTGTAGAATCGAAAGGACGTCATGGATTATTGCTTCCTTACAGACCATACATTCAACAAGTTGTAAGTCACTCTTTAAACAATTTTTTAAATGTAAGACATGACTTAATTTGCACCATATTAGTACTTTAAAAAAATAACTAATATGCTAATATTTTTGCAAAATGGAATAGAGAAATTGTCTGCAACTTTGGAACTTACCATTGTATACAAAGGGAAGATATTGAGTCTTTGTTGCCTAACACGAAGATAGAAGCAGTGGTAATTGAAGCATGGGCAATATTGCTCAATGAGTTCCAAATTGCTCAAAAGGAAAACGACAAATTGACAAGAATTTTCTATGGCATTGCCCACTCGGTATGGAAACACACACACATTTATCATCTTTTAAATTAGGTATTGTAGAATGTGTTTTATGGAGACTAATAAGATGCCCTTATGAAAAACAGGGTGATATAGAAAAAATCTTAAAATTCGATGAAGATAATATTGATGAATTGGCAAAACTTAAGCAAACAGTATATGACACATGGCACACGTGGTCAGCTCTTTTTAAGGAGCCACTGAATTTGAATTCAGATATGGTGAGACATTTCTACTTTTATCAGTGATATTGTTATGTATAATGTATGATATTGTTTGCAGTTACTATTGATATTGTTCTTAAAAACAATTCTTAAATTCAACTATGATATTGTGCATAATATTGTGTGATATTGTTACTTCTTAATTGTGATATTGTCTCCCAAAAAATGAAAATGAATCCATTTTTTTTTCTAATATTTGACAGTGTGATATTATTATGTACAATGGTTGACATTGTTTTATAGCTTCTAAAAAATAACAACAGTCGATAGGGATTTAAAAGTCTTTTAACTTTGATATTGTTTTGGTACAGACTCTGATATTATTGGGTACACTGGTTGATATTATTTTACAACATACAAAAAAACTTCAGAGGAAAAAAAAATATTATTAAGAATGATATTGTCTAGTATGTACTGTGATATTTTTATTCAGATTTTTGTAAAATTGTTTCCTAATATTATTGTTTCATATAAAGGTGTTCATACCTTTGGTGTACGAAGAGCACTACGTCTGTATCTGTGTTGATTTGAAGAGGCATAAAATTTTCTATTTGGACAACAGAGAGTATGATGAATTCCAAGACGAGGAGCACGTACACATGGCTCATATGGTTGTAAGTACAATATTGAAAACAAAGAACTAATGGTATAATGGTTTTGTTCGATAAGCTTGAAATTGAAAAGTTGTTTACATTAATCATATACAGGGGACTCTTTATGGTGAATACCTCAACACGAAAGGTACTGAAAGTGGGCTAAAGGTGAAGGACTACGAAATGAATAATGTGAAGTTTCATTGGCAATCGAAAGAGTTGAACCTGGACTGTGGCCTATTCATGATGTTTCACATGATGTTCTTTGTTGGTGAGCCTTTTGATTGTGAACTAAGCGATGCAAAGATGAGACAGTTATACAGGGGAGAGGTGGCAGCAAGGCTCGTATTGAGTGATTTGAATAAAGATAGAAGTCAGGTCTGGAAGAGAGTTACGACCTTTAATGCCACAAAAGGTATACTGTTAACTAAATTGCTGGCAAAAAGACAAAAAGGGAAAAAACAAAGCAAGAGAGAAAAAGGTGGGAAAAACAAAGTTCAGACCCCGCTATCAAAAATAAAAGGTTATATTTTAAAACACTGACTTCTACATTGTACAGGCCTAATTTTTTTTATTATTATAAATACAAAATATATATTAAATACTGTAATATAAAATGTTTCTAGCTACTGTAGAAGATCGTTCTACCAGTGTCGTTGGTAGCGGTAAAAGGGGGAAATCCGATGGCCTTGGATGCACTTTGAACTGTGGTGTGGCTGATCCTAAATTTGAGTTCGTCTCAAGATTTATGAAGGCAAACAAGTCGCTGTGTGCAAACATGTTGACTACGAGGAAAGAAGTGATTGACTACTGCCTATTGGACGACCCCGCTATCAAAACTAAAAGGTTCTTTAAAACATATATTTTTCTGCAACTTTTTTTATTAATGGTCTAATAATATTTGCAATGATATCTAAGTTTGACAAAAGAATTACAAAAGGTGATATTGTTGCTAGTGTCATGTGATATTGTACGTTAATGGGTTTGATATTGTTTTAGAGTAGAAACTGGTATAAAAGCATGATATTGTATATAATCAAGTGTCACATAAAGAAAGATATTGTTCTGATTTTTGTTCACTTAATTTTGATATTGTTGTGGTACATAGTGTGATATTGTTACATACACAGTATAATATTGTTAAATTGATTATGAAAAATAAGTAGGGCTTTTAAATTTATAAATGTTGCCAGTGACATGTGATATTTTTTTTAAATGATTGTGATGTTGTTTCAAATTAGACACCTTTTAAATAAGTGATATTTTTTAGTATTGGGATGATATTGTCTACAATCAAGTATGATGTTCTGATAGTGGTTCAGAAGGGCACTGATATTATTAAGCGTAGACTGTGATATTATTTAGCGTGGACTGTGATATTTTTTATCAGGATCACCTTTTAAATATGTGATTTTGTTTAATTTTGATATTGGTTATCACTGTCACAGTTAATGTGACAATTTTTGAACATTGGTGTTAATGTTTTGAACAGTGAGGTTGTTGCCAAGTTCAGTGATGATCAATACCATGCAAGACAGGATATATTGTCGTTGCTTCCAAGTGTACATGTCAACAACAATGTGATTGAATGTTGGTCACTAATTCTGAATCACATTGAGCACACAGAACCCTGTGAAACAAGTTTATTGTTTTTTTGGAATTCGACACATGGTAAGCTGACATTCTGTTTTGATTTATACATATTCACGCTTTGATTAAAAATATCACTTATTTAAAATGTGATATTGTTGGGGTACATAGTGTGATATTATTGCATACACAAATTGATATTGTTTAATTGATGCTGAAATTAGATAGGGATTTAAAATTGATAAATGTTGCCAGCGACAAGTGATATTGTTTTTAAATGATTGTGATTCTATTTACCATGGACTGTGATATTTTATTAGTATGCACTGTGATATTGTTTATCAGGGTCACACTTCAGGAACTGTGATATAGCACACGTAAAAGTGATATTGTTTATACATATTCACGTTTTGATTAAAATGTAGTAACTCTTAAATGTAAAGGATTTGTTAACTTATATATATACATATATATACACTACAGGAATCAATAGTAGAAGTTACTGAAGGCAAAGAAGCGAAGAGGGAAAAGATATTCGAAGAATGGGACAAATTCATAAGAAGAAACACAGTTCCATGTAACATGGAAGCAGATTTGGTTTTTTATTCCGATGGTGTTGCAAGAACACTACTTCTGTGTTTGTGTAAATTTCAAAACCGAGACGATTGAAGTGTTAGACAATACAGAGTACGACAACTGGGAGCAGACTGAAATATACAAGGCTGCAGATTCGGTGGTATGGTTTATTGATATTCTTGCTAGTGACATGTCATATGATTGTCTGATATTGTGGCTAGGATAGGTTGAGTGTATACAGTAAATGAATATGATTGTTTGACAAAATAATGACTAATAGTATAACTAATTATTGTAGGCCTATCACATGAGTGATTTCCTAGCAGGGAAAAATGTTGATAGAGTGCATAACGTAATAGATTTTGATGTTGTCAACACGAGTTTCAATTGGCAAAAGAAAGAAGCAAAAAATACTGAATCGGGAAACTTCTTAATGATGCACATGATTCGCTATGAGGAGGGGCGATTGTTTGAAGTCGATTTGCAAATCGAAAGTGCATAGGCGGTACTACTGGGTAGAAATAGCAGTGGCATTACTTTTAGCTGACATAAATAACATCAGGACAGCGCTGATTGGGAAAGTTAAAGAATTTATAGCGGGAAAGGGAGAGCTTTTAAATAGATTGAAGGAAAAGAGGAGGAATAACGAAGATGCAAAAGACAAGGGCAATAAGATAAAAGCCAAGGATAATGTTGTTGAGAAGTACAATATCGTGGAACAGAAATAACAAAGGCGAAGGTCCGCAAAAGAGAAGCCCAATGTTCAAACAAAAGCCAAGGAGGATGCTACTAGAATGCCAACAATTAACACAGAAATACCCATTCTTCGCAAATCTCCAATCAGAAGGTAAAAACCAAAAACCCGACTTTTACATTTCTGATATAGAATCATAGCATTACGTTTCTGCTTTTATTTGCAACAGATACAACGGTAAAAATTTCACATAGAACCATAACATGCCATTTCTGTTTTTACAGGCTACCGAATCCAAACAAGATGGTGAAGATGATGCAGAAACACCCACAATCCAGTACAAACGACTGAAGACAACTGCAAATCCTAATAATAGAGGAAGAGGGAGAGGTAGAGGAAGAGGACAAAAGTAGGGCTAGGAATGTAATGCTGCTAGGACAGAAATGTGATATTGTTTCAGGAGTTGTGTGATATTGTTGTAGGTACAATGGTAGGAAATATAACTTTTTTTTGATCAACTCTTAGTAAACTGTGATATTGTTTCAGGAGTTGGGTGATACTTTGCTTAAGTTGTTGTGATATTAGTTCTCAGTAATAATAACAGTAGACAAGGTTCTTAAAATCTTTTTTCTTTGATATTGTTTTGGTACCCAGTGTGATATTGTTCCGTAAACATGATGATATTAATGTATTTATTCTCTAAAATAAATCAACGGATAGGGATTTAAAATTCCCTTTTAAGTTGGATAACTTTTTTTGTACACATTGTGATATTATTAAGTACAATGGTTGATATTATTAAGGACAGACATGTGATATTGGTTCAGGAGTTGTGTGATATTGTTTTAGGGACACTGGTAGGAATATAACTTTTTTTTGATCAACTCTTAGTAAACTGTGATATTGTTTCAGGAGTTGTTTGATACTTTGCTTAAGTTGTTGTGATATTAGTTCTCAGAAATAATAACAGCAAACTAGGTTGTGATATTGTTTTGGTAGGAATATAACTTTTTTTTGATCAACTCTTAGTAAACTGTGATATTGTTCCGTAAACATGTTGATATTGTTGTATTTATTCTCTAAAATAAATCAGGGGGTAGGGATTGAAAATTCCTTTTTAGTTGGATAAGTTGTGATATTATTCAGCAGACAAAATTGTGATATTATTGCACTCACTGGTTGATATTGTCTAGTATGTGCTGTGATATTTTAATCATATTTTTGTAATATTGTTTCCTAAAAACATCCAATTGTAGTGGTAATATTTATGAATACTGGTGATATTGTTTCACTTGAAATGTGATATTACTTAGAAGTATTTTACAATATAATACAATATAATAAAATACGTATACAAGCAAGTGTAATGTTGTGATATTGTTTAACTATTATGATGATATTGTTTTTGTATCAAGTGTGATAAACCTTCAAATGAGGTGGGATAGTATTTAATAATGGCAACAAAACGACATTAGTAATTATGCGGTTTTTATAACATTGATACCCAAAATGGAAAGAATACAAAATTGATGCCATTTGGAATGACATACAAGAAAGAAATTGAATAGTATAAGCAATAAAAAGTCGATTGTGAAAAGTTGATGATGTAAAATAAACTTCCTCAGCTTGCAGAAGCCCTTAATCACTATCAACAAGTGAAGAAATCTGCAAAACGAACAGACAAAAACAGTGACATAATGTTAGTAATAAGTTTGACAAAGTATAACTTCTTTTTGATCAACTTCTGGAAAACTGTGATATTGTTTCAAGGGTTGTATGATATTATGTTTTAGTTGTTGTGATATTAATCCTCAGGAACAACAACAGTGGCTAAGGATATAAAAATCCTTTTGTTGTTTGATATTGTTGGGGTACATAGTGTGATATTTTTGAATACACGTGTTGATATTGTTTGGTTGATTCTGAAAATAGATAGGGATTTAAATTTGATAAATGTTGCCAGTGACAAGTGATATTGTTATTAAATGATTGTGATATTGTTTCAAAGTAGACACCTTTTAATATTGGGATGATATTGTCTACAATCAAGTGTATATTCTGATAGTGGTTAACAAGGTACTGATATTATTTACCATGAAATGTGATATTTTTTAGCGTGGACTGTGATATTGTTTATCAGGTTCACACGTCAAAGAATCGTGGTATAGCAAACGTAAACTGAAATAATAAAAGTTGTAAGACAAATTACTTACATCGGATTCATGATCAAACGAGTGTTGTGATGTATCAACAATTTGGATTAGGGCAATTCCGCTTATCATGATGTGCCATTTGTTTACAATTATTGCAAAATCTTTTCGGCTTTTGTGCCTTTGCAACAGACTGATCTTTCTTGGACATCAACCTCTTGCCAGTACCCTTGTTTTTTGATTGAACAAGAGGTAGTATACGGACCTCAGATGAAGACTTAACCCCAAGGAGCATCTCCAACTCTTCGTGTTTAGTCAATTTTTCAAAGACACCAGACTTGAAATTTTGTCTAAATGTCTTGATAATGAAGTCAGTTCATTTATGTGATTTTCAGCAGAGATTTGAGCAGTGTTAATGTTGAGTAGAATTCAGACCAGCATACAGTCGAAATCGAAGCTTAGTGACATCCGATGAAGTAAAATCATCCAACAATTGACCGTGAGCATCATACAAGGGCATTTTTTAGTGTTCTTTGTCCACCTATCGAGAAGATACTTATCGGTATCTTTTTGATCCCTTTACCCGATAAAATCTAGATGATGTGTTTACATATGTATCCCTTCCTCTCAAACAGACTTGCGGGAACATGTTGCATCAAATGTTGAAGGATTAAATGCGACAGTGTAAGTCTTATTAAAGATAGAATCTTCAACTTCTAGGAACCTTGTCGCCCTCCCTTGAAGAATAACCAAAGACTACATGAGTTTAGAGAATCAACGCCTTTCTTTGTTGGAATTCATAAAAGAGAGCGTGCGTATAAACAGTCGATGCATGAAACTCAAGGCTAAGAAGGGTTTTGGTTTGAGGTAGGGAGTGATCACTATCTCTGTCAAGAGATTTTTGGGTGTACCGTTGCTGATCCATAGCACTTTGAAAGCGCATCCAAAACTCAACAAGTGTGCCATGAGGATTCTCAAACCGCTTAAAGAAGCTGTTTTCGCTTTCAGAGCGTTGCGTTGTTCTTAATAGACAACCAAGAGAAATATGACGATAATACGCCGGAATCCAACGTTGCCGCTTGGAAAACAGATATTGCAACCATGCATTATCTTCCAATTAAAACTCACTGATCAACGAACACCACCTCTCTTCGAAGTCAGCAGGCTCGAAGTCTGAATCCCAAACAACAGAATTCAGACGAGTGACGAAGTCAGTCTCTTTGGTCACTGTCGTGCCTACCTTTTCAGGTAATTTCTTCATAATATGCCACATACAATAGCGGTGGGCAGCAGTCGTAAAAGTAGCAGGGACTGCAATTTTCATAGCAAGACATTGATCGGTAAAAAAGCAATGCGGTTCCTTCCCGCCCATACAATCTAAGAATTTTGTGAAAATCCATTTAAAATTCTGGTCATTCTCCCTAGACATAAGCGAAGCGCCAAAAGTGACGGACTTCTTGTGATGATCAACACCAGTAAAAGGAGCAAAGATCATGTCGTACTTATTAGTTGAATAGGTTGGGTCAAAAGTCACCGCCTCACCGTATAGAGCGTAATTACGACGTGCTGCTGCATCAGCCCAAAATACACGAAACAAACACTTATTCTGATCAATATCATAGGCATAATAAAAACCTTCCTGGGTTTCATGAAGGGTTTCCAACTGGTTTACAAACATTTGAGCATCCTTAAGACCTATAAAACACTTGATTTCCCTTCCAAAATTCTTAAAGTCAGTCAAAGAAGCTCCAATATTTTCATAGCCTTCAACATATTCCTTGACGGACCAGAAAGTAGAGGTTGGGCCAATATTGACCTTGCAATTATCAACGATGGTTTGTTTATGTTGCAAAGCAAGGTTTCTACATTTTTTCTGAAATTCTCTATACTTGAGTGGAGAAAGACGGTGGTTATGGGCAGCATGAAAAGGCGATCAACAACAAAGAGTGGCACTTGAACTTGGTCAATTTCTTTAATAACAAATTTAAAGAAAATCCTAGCTTTACAACCAATCCTAGTAACCTTAGTCTTCTTCGGATTATAGGCCTTGACCATTGGCTCCTCCTCCTCACCAGTAATGGGTAATATTGTCGGAATAGAATCCCTAAATCCTTCCCGGTGACACACAATCAATTTTGTCCTAATATCTCCACTACTACGAAACCTTTTCGTTGAAGATTTCCTTGGTTCAAAACCACATGTTATTGCATAAGTCTCATAAAACTGTATACCCTCGTCTAACGTAGCAAAAGTTTGTCCTATTGTAGGTGTAAATTCAGTTGCAATATTTCTGACCCACTCTTCAGAACCTCCAGGGGTCACCATCAAAGAAAGACGATTCCCAGCATGCACCTCATCAACATCTATGCATTGTGGAGTAGGAACGATTATCATAGAGGGGACAACAAAGGTATTTTCTACAGCAAGAGAAGCTGAATAAACAAATTATAACAAATATAACTAGATTATAACAAAACTATGATATTGTGAAGGAATGCATGTGATATTGTGTAACATAAAATGTGATACTGATGAATATCAAATAAATACGCAACCGTGTTGCAGCCTATGATACTGTGAAAGAATACATGTGATATTCTGGAGCATAACAGTGATACAAATATACAAATATAACTAGATTATAACAAAACTATGATATTGTGAAGGAATGAATGTGGTATTGTGTAACATAAAATGTGATACTGATGAATATAAAATAAATACGCAATCGTATTGCAGCCTATGATACTTTGAAGGAATACATGTGATATTCTGGAGCATAACATGTGATACAAATGCACAGAAACTGATTACAAGCCATGTACTGCAGTCTATGATATTGTAAAGGACTCAATGTGATATTCTGAAGCATAACATGTGATACTAATGCACAGAGAGTAATTACCAGTCATGTACTGCAGCCTATGATACTGTAAAGAACTCAATGTGATATTCTAAAACATAACATGTGATACTAATGCACAAAAAGTAGTTGCGAGTTATGTACTGCAGCCTATGATATTGTAAAGGACTCAATGTGATATTGTAAAAGGGAAACTGATTCTAATGAGCAGTAATCAGGCAAACAAAAACTATAAAATGTGATACTATTCAGAATTAATTATGATACTCAACTACATAAAAAGTGATACAAAGGAAACTGTTAAATAACGATTAAAACTTGAAGTAAACACAAGCAGTGAATGCAAAATAAACTTGATGATAAACAAAACAGACAATGAGTACATCATTTTTATACGTCAATTAGAAGATGAAAAAAACAGAGATTAAATTTTAACACATCAAATAGCAAAAACTACATGTTGAAGAAAGTATATAATCAGTACATGATTTTAATACATAAAATAGCACGAATTGATGAATCCGTGACTGATGTTGATGAATTATAACATCAATTATAACAAAAAACCAGTAATTACACAACGAATTCAGTCGAAGATACAATAACAATAAAACATCATGCAATAAAACAGGAAAACAGAATGAAAAAATTAAAACATAAAATTAAAGAAGCAAAAAACGATGAAATACCTGACATTGAATATGTTAAAATTGAGGAAAAAAGAGATGAAGACGAATGATGAAGAAAAAGTCAATGAGAATGAGAAACTGAGACGAATGATGAAGAAAATCGCTGGAAATCGATCACGGATGATGATGAACACAGGTGAAGATGACAACGAGAGCGAAGAAGACGACAACGCGCGAAAAATTGACGGCGTGAGATTGAAAAGTGTGATTGCGGAAGAGAGAGAGAAGAGAGAGAAAGTAAATGAATTCAAATAGTGAGGTTTGAGCTGATAATAGGGTTTATATAACAACTTTAGGAAATGACGAAAATACCCTTACTAATAGCTTGATATAAAGCAGTATTGTTATGAATCATGTGTGATATTGTAGATGGACTCATGGACTCAAATAATTAGGTAGGACTCATGTGATCCTAATTCTATATATATATATATATATATATATATATATATATATATATATATATATATATATATATATATATATATATATATATATATATATATATATATAGGGATTACATGATCGGACAAATGACTATCCGGCCCTTAATGACGCGCGCGAGTCTTAAGTTGTTGGATATCTTCGATCTAACGATCGAATTAATCCTCAATCCTCAAATATATGAGTTATACTCATATGATCCCATTCCTATATATATATATATATATATATATATATATATATATATATATATATATATATATATAGAGAGAGAGAGAGAGAGAGAGGAATTGGATCATGTGAGGATACACTATCTTTTTGAGGATTGAGGATTTCGTTACAATATCAGAGGGTGTTCAATACAATATCACAGGTTATTCGATAAAATATCACCAAAAAAACACCTGTACAGAAAAAAAAGAATTATAACTTTTTTTTTAAAAAATTTTTTTTTTTTTTTTTGCAAATGTCAGATTTTTCGTGATATTGTATTGAAGAAACTGTGATATTTTATTCACTAATCCTCAATCCTCAAATATTTAGGAGTTCTCATCGGATCCCGACTCTATATATATATATATATATATATATATATATATATATATATATATATATATATATATATATATATATATATATATATATATATATATATATATATATATATATATATAACTTATTATAATGTGATTAAATAAGATTTAATAATTTAATTTAATCCGTTAAATTAATCGAGGTTTTGTATTTTAGAGGTAGAGGTTATTTGTTGATTATATTTACAAGGGTTGTAAATTAATTAAATTGGACATTATAGGACTCATTATATTTTCATATAATGACATAATTATCACTTAAGAGTTAAGTATATATTAATTATTAGTTTCTAATATATAATTGTTATATGATCAAAGTAATGCTTATTTATGTAAGATAAATAAATATATGATTCTTGTAATTGTGTGACAAACATTACAAAATCAAAATGGTCAATTTTATCTTATGTTGGCCGAAAATAATATGTTGTTGGACAACATTTTATTTTTTGTCGTTCCTTTAAATCAACTAGTTGCATGTAATCATTCACCTATATGCATGCTTATGACATAACCTAGCCTAATGCACTCATTACCTATTCTTGCATGAAAATTAAAATAAGGAAAAATAATAGCCCACTAATGGCTCCATGGAGCCGGTTTTTTGTGCCTAAAAGGAGCAATTGGTTGCTCATTTTTCTAGTTCTAATTTTTGCATACTTCTCTCCAAAAATCACACAATCACATATTATTATTATTACATTACTAGAGTAGTAATAAAAATAATATTAAGGGATTTAGATTTCTTGTAATATCTAGTTAATATTACTAGAAATATTTTGGGTAAAATCTTGGATGCAATTGAAAGGAGAGTTTCTATATTGAAACTTTGGAGGATCATCCTTTTCTTTATAGCTCAAGAACAAGGTTGGAAGGAGTCCATTCTTGTGCCCACTTTTCGCCTCATTCTAATGTAAGGAAAAATCGTTTTCTCCTTTTACTTTTTTTTGTTTGCATGTTGATGTGACCATTATTTGAACATATTTAGTCCCCGAATTAGCCTCGTTCCTATGCTTTTTAGTGCATATTTGGGCCATTTACTATCTTTAGTCCTTTGTTTTGCATATTCTTTGAGGTTTTGGTACCTTGGTAGGAGAAGAGTGCAAACCTTTCATTTTCATGGCAAAATAGAGCTAAATTGATCGAATCTAATGACCAAGCATCAAAGAGAAGACAAGACTAGAAGGCCTTTGTACATATTATAGTAGATGGGCAATGATGAAGAAATCCTTGCATCCCCGATTAAATCCCGGACGATTATTGGAAGAAGAGAGGAAGAAAAGAAGAAAAGGGAAGCTGTGACGAGATCCGCTCGTCCAGCCATGAAGACGCCCGTCCAACACTTCAGGAATCCGAGCGTCTTTGTCAGAGGGACGCTCGTCCAACCACGCACCAATCCGCCCGTCCAACCATGAAGACGCCCGTCCAGCCACTCCAGAATCCGCCCGTCCCGACCCCTTGGACGCTCGGATTCTCTTAGAGGCCCATACGTCCTCTTCTTCCCTCCATGAAAGATGCGCATATTTATGAAAGACCGGCAAAAAGGAGACCGGCATCTCCTTTGAGAGGAGCGATTCCTCAAGGACTTAATCGTCATTTAAGCCCTTAGTAAACCCTAATTTATGTACCTAATCCCCACTATAAATACCCCATTAGTCTAATTAGATAATCATGTTCTTCTTATCAATTTTTAGTGTAGCTTATATCATTCTAATCTCCTCTTAATCTTGTAATCAACTTCTAATCAAATATTAATACAAATCTCATTTCCTTAATTTCTCTTTTGTTCATCTTTTATTTTGGGTAATTGAAGATTATTTGGGTTATTATTGGGAGATTGACAACCTTCCAATTATTCGTCAAGTACTTCTATTATTCTTTGCTTTATTTTGGAATCATTAGTAGGTATGATTCTCTTAATCCCTTTTTAATTATTGTTAATCTTTCTTACTTGTTCATCATGTTTTGCTTTGTTAATGTGATTGACAACCTTGTTAACATGTTAAACTTGATAATGAGTGAGTAGTTTCCTTAACTAGGGTTAATGGGTAATTAGGGGAAACCAACATGGGGGATGATTCATGCTTAAATTAATATGTTTTCATAATTTATTTGCTTGCTTGTTGTGATCTCAACTTATGCACATGTTATGTTTGATGAAATGCAAGTGATGTGACCATTATTTGCGCACATTTAGTCCCCTAATTGAGCCTATTTTGCATACTATTATAACATTCTATGGCCATTTTATCCGTCAAAACCTTCCTATTTGCTTTTCTATCGCATTTCATATGTTTTGTAGAAAAGGAGATAATAAGGCGGAAATTCCCGTCTTTCGTGCGTTCTCGGAAGCTACTTGACGATACTAGATGGACTAGTATGAAGAGGAAGCAAGGACTAAAGACCAATCCCACAAGAATAAAACGGAAGTAAACAAAAGGGAAGAAAAGAAGAAGAATTATTGCTGAAGAACAATCCGAGCAGATTATCTCCAATCCGCCCGTCTCCTCACAGCACAATCCGAGCGGATTTCCTCCAAAGACGCTCGGATTGCCCCGCAAGAATCCGCCCGGATTCCCTCGAATCCGCTCGTCTTCCATCAGCAGAATCCGCCCGTCCCGACCCCAATACGCACGGATTTCTTCACAGCATAATTTCGTCTTCTCCAACCTACAAAGAAAGAAGCCCTTCCTTCAAGAAATACCGGAGTCTCCCTGCTCTATCTAAAAAGTGTAATTACTAGTTTAGCCCTTAGTTAACCCTAATGCATCCACCTAATTTCCACTATAAATATCCCATTTGTAAATAATCAAAAGGGGATCTCTTTAGCTAGAAAAATCCTTCCTTAGATTAGATTAGGAGTAGATTAGAATAGATTACTCTTTAATCTTTCCACAAATTACACATTAATCTTTCCATAATTATTGTTCAAGTTTATTATTCAAGTTTATTATTGGGTAATTGAAGATTATTGGGTTATTATTGGGAGATTGACAACCTTCTATCAACAATCAATTTTCTTCTATTATTCTTGCTTTATTATTTGGAATCATTAGTAGGTATAATCTCTTAATCCCTTTTTAATTATTGTTAATTACTTTCATTCTATTATCATGTTTATACTTGTTGTGATGATTGACACCTTTATTAACATGTTAAACTTGATAATGAGTGAGTTGTAATACTCCGTATTTATAAGTCTTGGGGTACTCTATCGAGTAGCCCTTACTCTGTCGAGTAAGGGCAAGTTGCGAAATAAAATAGTTTCTGACCTGTTGGGTACTCGATCGAGTACCTTGGGTACTCGATCGAGTGTCCGGTTTTACGGGGGAGTTTTCTCGGGTTTTGTTAATTACGCGATTAAGGTATTTAAACCAATTCGTCTTTGTTCTAAATCACTTTTTACAAAACCTAAAACCTGTTTAAGAGAGAAAGCAACTTGTCTTCTTCCTAATCGCGTTCTTAACAATTCCCGGAGTTCAGACGGTCGGTTTGCATCGTAGTTTGTGTCGTTGGATTCCTTGCGTCAAGGGTAAGCTTTTAATGTAATTTATATAATGTTTTGTTAAGATTAGTGAAACCCCAATTTAGGAATTGGGGGTTTTTATGAATAGTAATTGAATAGTAGTATCTATGTGTTGTATGGTAGGAGGAGAGTTCATAGAAGAGGCGTTTTGAGACAGCTGTAGATACCGTCTGCGTGTTGTGCTATCCAGGTAGGATTTCCTACTCAGTATTAGTCCCATAATGGGATATTGGTGATGTGCTGTAGTTAGTGATTGATATGATGATTGTAATTGTAATTGTGTTTGTGATTGTGGTTGTGTTTGTTGATGGTTCTCGAGATGCGTTCTCGGCTGAGTGGGGTCACTTGCGGGAGTGATCTCACGCCCTAGTTTCGCCCTTCGTGGAACCCGCCACGGAAGGGGATGTGCACATTAATGGGACAGGGTTATCGCTCGTATGATGAGCGGGGCTTAGGTGGGAACGGCTGCGGTCCCCCACTGGCAGGGCTGGTCCAGTGGACAGTCAGTATTGAGACGATGGGAGTTGGTGGTGTGTGTGTGTGTGTGTGTGACAGTCCAGCTGTCTGTTTATCTTATTGTTGATATATGTATTGAATTGTGTGATTAGTACTGACCCCGTTTAAATGTTTTAAAATCGTGGTGATCCATTCGGGGTGGTGAGCGATTATTGAGCAGGTGTGATATGACGCGTATGGGATAGCCGGGATGAGTCATCACGTGGCTGTTAGAAGTCTTCATTTGTGTCGACGAAGTCTAGTAGCTTTGATAGTTTTAGTAGTAGACCGTATGAGAACCTTGTAATTCCTTTTATTAGTTTTGGTTTGAACATGTAATCACTTAATCTATAATTACTTTAAAAGTACGTTTCTTTATTGTCTTATGATATTCAGTACCTCGGGCAACCGAGATGGTAGTATCCTTATACCCGAGTGGTCCTGGTAAGGCACTTGGAGTATGGGGGTGTTACAAATGGTATCGAGCGACGATCTTGGAACTGTAACAAATGAACATAATGAACATAGGGAGTCTAATAAAATGAACCTGGTGTATGTGTAATGGGAGCCGGGTGATGCTAGGTTTTGGGTGAGTAGGCGCCCTCACTTCAAAATCTTGGCCCCATGATACTTAAGCCAGTCACATGGTATGGGAACGTGGAGTCCGTGGGTATATGTGTGACGTGTATGTTAATTGTGTTGTATATGGTTTGTTGAAAGTATGTTGCATGATAGTTGGTTGACATGTTGGTTGGAATCGTTGAAAAAGTATATGAGAATGATGAATGATATGGTAGAAAAAGAATGTAGTTCGTATATGATGATGTGTGATGAAGTGGATTTGTAATGTTGTTGTATTAGCAACATGGAAATAGGATTTGTAGTGTATGGGTGTGGTTTGTGTTATGAAAAGTTATGAAAATTTAAAACATGCGAGTAATACATGATTGAAAGTTGAATGTTATATGAGCATGATAGATGGTAATGTTTGACTTTTGGTAAGTAGTAACATGAAGAATAGAGGTTCAATGATATGTGTTTTGTATAACGAATTGGATGAAAAGCATGATGGTTGTTTATAACGTGGCACTTAATAACACGAAGTAGATTATTTTGTTGATTGTATGAGGAGTCGCGCAGATTTGAATGCGTAGTTGTAATCATAATGTTGAAATAATAATGATTGCATAGTACGTTAGGGTATGTGAGATAACATGCGGGTAGTATTCACGAGTCTGCATGACTCGATCGAGTGGGTTTGATTCGATCGAGTGGGTACTTGTCGTTATTTTGACCAGAATCGTGTTTCTGGGCACTCGATCGAGTACCTCGGGCACTCGATCGAGTATGGGGTCACTCGATCGAGTAGCCGGGCTACTCGGTCGAGTAAGTCAGAGATCAGAAGGTCTATTTGGGTTCTGGAGTCGGGGCACTCGATCGAGCATGTTGGGCACTCGATCGAGTAGCCTCAACTCGATCGAGTAGGTTACGTACTCGATCGAGTGGGGTCTGTACAGGTCATATGCGTATTTCGGGTCGTATGTTTGTCTTTTGACATTCGTTGCATATTACGTTTAATTCAAAGGTGTTGTATTACTTCTTTATGCATTGTTTTACGTATGTGTTGGTCCTGAAGCGTAAGTTACCCAATCTTATGTTGTAAAGAGTGGCACTATGATGAGTATGAGTTCGGTGGGGAGGACATGAATTATGAGTGATTATGATAGATGGTGGAAAAAGAAAAGGAAGATTGGTATAGTTTATTGAGGCAAGGCGCACGTTTTGCGAGACGGGATGAGTGATATGATTGTGTGTTGAGTAATGTAGAAATAAGTGAATATAGACAAGGGATGATGTGAGTATAATGAACGTGAGAATGAAAAGATTGAAAGTAAGAATGTGGATGGTGGCAGCTTGAGATGTGTAAAGAGTTAAGGAGGGAAATGGTTAGGAGTCGTGTGGGTTATGGATTTAGGTAGTGAAAGTTCGTTTAAAGGGGTTGAGAAGAGTAATATATAGTGAACTTTGTGGAGACATGTCGCGAGGTGTATTTATAGACAGTGAGTGAGTTTGGGAGGTTTATTAAAAGATGAAACTACTGTGTGAGTTCCTTGGGTAATTGGCGGTATGAAAGGAATTTTGATTTCTAGAGATGTAAGAAGGGAGATGCAATTGTTGAACAAGAACGTTGATTCTATGGATGTATTAGTGGCAAGGGTGATTGATGACATAATAAGAGAATATTTGTGGTAAGAAAGAGGGAGATGATATCGATATAAAATAATGGGATTTGAGTTTTGGAGCGATGAGAAGGTAATTGGTGCACAAAAGGGTTAGATAGAAGTAATAAGGAGTTGAGCTATTAAATTGGTATTAATGAGTGTAAAGAGAAAAGAAGGATAAAAGTAAGCTGAGGAAAATGTTCACCGGAGTTATGTGATGTAAAGGTAAGGAATCATCGAAATGTGTGATAGTATCACGAAGATGTTAGCTGAAGGTTATATAGGAGTTTCAGGACAACATGATTGATAATGAGTTTCGAGGAATTAAGGAAAGTAAGAAGTTAGAAGAATATCTGCATAATATGAGATTTTGGTGGAGAAATGGACGATGATTCAATTAAGGAAAACATTGGGAAGAATGTTGAGATAATTTTGTTCATGGATTCGATGTTCGTTGTTTGGGATGTTAACCAAAGATAGAAAAGAAATCATGATATTTAGAGATGAGTGAAGAGGTTTGATGTCCGGACAGTGGTAGTGTTATGGTCTTTGACTAGTGGTTAAGGAAAAGTGTATATTAGAAAAGTGGCAATTCTAAAGAGGCTGATTTTGTAAAGACTGAATTGATAAAAGTACGGTTGTCAGGAAGTATAAGACATAGTCTTAGGAGGTGGTTTCTCATAATGAGTGTTATCTGTATGGTTATGTATGGCGCGGAAGGTCTTTGGTGATGCGAAGGGAAGAATGTGATGAGGGGCATACGAGTTAAGCTCGGACGACGAGGTAACCTTTGTTGAGTGGTAACTTAGGTGGTCGGGATTGACTAGTTGGTTGTGATTACGGGTCTATGATATGTGTAAATGTTTGTGTGAGGTTCGGACCTCACAAGAAGTGGTATGGTGTGATAATTATAAAGCTATTTTATGAATGTTCTGTAATATATATATGTTGGACACGGTAGTTTAATTGAATGATATCCAAAAAGGTAATAATTTGATTAATTTGACATGGCTAGTTATAATTTTATGTGTATTAATAACACACGTGTATTCCGTGAAATGGTAGAGATGATGTTCATGAGATGCTTATCTGTTATTTCATATAATATGTTGCGTTGTGATAGAGTAAAGTGGATTGGAGTAAGTTTCCTTGTCCGAAAGGTTATTTCCGAGGCAGTATTTATGGAATCGTATGTAGTTGTGATGTCTATCGATGTGGTTGTGGTGCCTCGGGTGGTGATCCGGGCTCGATATTTAGTGTTGTGATGCGGGTATTTTCGCACTACGGTGTGGTTGTTGGTGGCGGTGTTGTGATGCCGTCACCGGTTGTGGTGGAGTAGGCGGGGTGATTATGATTCGAGTTTTCGAAAGTACATACCGATTATACATGGATTGTTGTTTTGTTTGATGTTGCTCTCTACGAGTTTCGGTTTGTCTTTGATAGACAGTTGTCTTGCTTATTTATGTTTTCGTTACTAGGTTAAGTTGGGAATGAGGTAGAGTATGATGTGAAATAGAGTTGTATATGTTTCGTTGTTGTCATGGGATAGTGATAATCTGGTGATGGGACACGGTTGTGAGAGGTTGTTACGGTAATGTTGATCTTGTTTTCAGATGAGACATCGGTAGACATGGTAATGGGAAATGATTCGTGGATCATGTGTTGTAATGAGCTGAAAGCGGCAGTTAGTTCATAATCTTTTGTTGAGACAGTGAGTGTGGGGTGTTGGGGAAATTAGTGTCATGTTAAGTTGTGTATGAATTTTGCGGTAATGAAAGAAAGAACTTGAGGATCAAGTGTGCGTGTACGTAACGAGTGCGGATCGTGAGTTATGCTTCTGGAAGATAAGTGCTTTACATAGCGAGGTATGCTGGTTTGCAGTGATAATGGAGAGTTAGTATGGTGATTTTGCTACGAGCCTTATGGTATAGGTTAGGGGTGTGCAGATTGATTTGAAGGATGAGAACTGTTGAAGTAAGAGAGCCTTGAGAAATAGGAGTGACTATGGAAATGAGGTTATAGGCAGTTATCTTTGACATAGGGTGGTGATGAGGATAATGAGATAATATAGCTAAGGGTTTAGTATTAGCGAGTTACGAGGACGTAACATTTGTCTTAAGAGGAGTAGGATGCAATAAAAGAGAGTTTCATGGTGGTGCATGCGGTAATTGGAAGTAGAGTGTTAGCGTAGCGTAAAGGAGGGATTTGTTTTGTGGACAATACTTATAAAAGGGCCATGGCCGTGCTCGTAGTAGTGTGATGCTTCAGAGTGGGGGAATATTTTATATAATGTTAACAGTTGGAGGATGATGTTATGAGTGTGAGTAAACTTCGAGGACGAAGTTCCTTTTAAGGGTGGTGGAATGTAACATTCCGTTTGATGTCTATGAGTGTCTTGGTATTGGATTTGATAGTTGATGATATTATGGAGCTAGCAGCATTAGAGGATGGTAGTTGGTTATGTATGGAGTTGGTGTCGTGAAAGATATATATGTGGTAGATACGATGTAGTGAGTCATGTTGTGGAAGTAAACATAGCTGGTAGAATGGGGGTTAAGAGTTCATGTTCTATGTTCGGTCGAGTTCTCGAGTCCTTAGCTAAGTTGTTGTGTCTTGGTCGAGTCAGTATGGTTGTTTTTATGTATGGGTTGAACTTCGGGGACGAAGTTCCTTTTAAGGAGGGAAGACTGTAATACTCCGTATTTATAAGTCTTGGGGTACTCTATCGAGTAGCCCTTACTCTGTCGAGTAAGGGCAAGTTGCGAAATAAAATAGTTTCGACTGTTGGGTACTCGATCGAGTAGTGGGGTACTCGATCGAGTAGGGGGTACTCGATCGAGTACCTTGGGTACTCGATCGAGTGTCAGGTTTACTGGGGGGAGTTTTCTCGGGTTTTGTTAATTACGCGATTAAGGTATTTAAACCAATTCGTCTTTGTTCTAAATCACTTTTTACAAAACCTAAAACCTGTTTAAGAGAGAAAGCAACTTGTCTTCTTCCTAATCGCGTTCTTAACAATTCCCGGAGTTCAGACGGTCGGTTTGCATCGTAGTTTGTGTCGTTGGATTCCTTGCGTCAAGGGTAAGCTTTTAATGTAATTTATATAATGTTTTGTTAAGATTAGTGAAACCCCAATTTAGGAATTGGGGGTTTTTATGAATAGTAATTGAATAGTAGTATCTATGTGTTGTATGGTAGGAGGAGAGTTCATAGAAGAGGCGTTTTGAGACATCTGTAGATACCGTCTGCGTGTTGTGCTATCCGGGTAGGATTTCCTACTCGTATTAGTCCCATAATGGGATATTGGTGATGTCTTGTAGTTAGTGATTGATATGATGATTGTAATTGTAATTGTGTTTGTGATTGTGGTTGTGTTTGTTGATGGTTCTCGAGATGCGTTCTCTACCGAGTGGGGTCACTTGCGGGAGTGATCTCACGCCCTAGTTTCGCCCTTCGTGGAACCCGCCACGGAAGGGGATGTGCACATTAATGGGACGGGGTTATCGCTCGTATGATGAGCGGGGCTTAGGTGGGAACGGCCTGCGGTCCCCCATGGCGTGGCGGGGTCCGGTGGACGGTCGTATTGAGACGATGGGAGTTGGTGGTGTGTGTGTGTGTGTGTGTGTGGTCCGGTGTCTGTTTATCTTATTGTTGATATATGTATTGAATTGTGTGATTAGTGCGACCCGTTTAAATGTTTTAAAAACTGTGGTGATCCATTCGGGGGTGGTGAGCGATTATTGAGCAGGTATGATATGACGCGTATGGGATAGCTGGGATGAGTCATCACGTGGCGGTTAGAAGTCTTCATTTGTGTCGACGAAGTCTAGTAGCTTTGATAGTTTTAGTTTGAGACCGTATGAGAACCTTGTAATTCCTTTTATTAGTTTTGGTTTGAACATGTAATCACTTAATCTATAATTACTTTAAAAGTACGTTTCTTTATTGTCTTATGATATTCAGTACCTCGGGCAACCGAGATGGTAGTATCCTTATACCTGAGTGGTCCTGGTAAGGCACTTGGAGTATGGGGGTGTTACATGAGTAGTCCTTTAGCTAGGATTAGTGGGTAATTAAGGGAAACCAACATGGGATTGATTCATGCTTAATCTAATATGTTCACATGATTAAATTGCTTGCTTGTTGTGATGTTAACTTTATGCACATGTTATGTTTGATGAAATGCTAAGCCTATGAATCCTTGCATTTACAACCATCTCTTATCTACTCAACTTGACTTGTAAGATATAACCCAACTCGAGTCTTGTTAGATCATGCTTAGAAGTTGAATAGGAGGAAAGTAAGTCGACTTGTAGGTGTTGTACAATCTAATCGATTCGGCTCCGGGACCCAACCCTTCCTATGAACCGTAAGACATAAACCAACTCGGTTCCTCCACAACAATAATTGCTTGCTTATGATTGTAAACATGTTTGTATGATCAACACCATGAATCCCCTATGACCCCATGATATCCTAGCACTTTTAATCATTTGTTTACATCTTTCCTTTTATTGCTTGATTTACCTTATTGTTTGCATTAGCCTAGAACACAACTACAATCCAAACCAAATCGTGACACTAGCATAAATTGAGATAGATAGACTTAGAACCCAAAGCACACCATCCCATGGATCGACCTCAACTTACCGCTAACTAGTTGTTTGTTGAGTATTATAAATGTGTTTGATTGGATGAGTGACGACCTCAACCGCATCAAAATGGCGCCGTTGCCGGGGATGGTGCTATGTGATTAAGTTCTTACTTGTTTGTCTATTTTGATTTTGCTTTCACCTTGAGGAACTTGTTCCTCAAGGATTGTTCTTACCGTTTTTGTGTAGTTTCCATGCTTGTAGTTGTTTACTTGTCTTAGCTATGATGACCCAAGACTTGGTACATGGAGTATGTGGTGGATCTTTTGAGTATGACTATGGGTATGGGGAGTTTGAGGAGCAAGTCAACACAAACCTACCTTATTGTTTGTACAACGAAAATCCTAACCACTACCCCAATTTTTCCCGACAAAATCACCACACCCAATATCAACAACAACCACCCACCCAATACCCATTTCACAATGAACTTCAATCGCCACAATACAACCACTTTCACACCTACCCACAAAAAAAAGATGAACCCATTCAAAACATGATTCTCCAAATGATGGGAGATCAACAAACTTCTTCAAACAAATGCTAGAAGAGAGCCGAAAAGAAGATAATGTTCTCAAAGGCATTGTTATCCAAAGAGAGGAATTGGGGATTCAAATTGCCCAATTAAAAGAATCCCAAATAATCACTCCCCACCATTCTTTGGACATTGAGCACAAATGCGAATTTGAAGTAGTAACCTTTGATATAGAAGATAAGAAATGGGAAGAGCCAACCTCCTTGAGCTCTTGTGATTATGAAAGTGTTGTGTTCGATGAGGAAGACATGAGGTTGAGCAAACCAAATACTCTTAACCTTTGTGAGTATGAGGGTGTGTCTTTTGATGTGAACGTTGAGGTGTTGAAAAAAGAGTTACATGAAGCCCACGTCTATGATTCATATGAGGATAGCAACAATGATGATGAGCCTAGGGGAGGGACTCACAATATCACCTTGCTTGAGGAGCCTATCCTTGAGGCATTTGAGATACCCTATCATGAAGAAGAACGGCCTTCCTTTATTCTTCATGAAGACCACTTGGCACCTATCATGGAGCCAATGATCATTGAGGAAGATATGATAGATCTTCTTCAAAAGGCCAAAGTTTCTTACAAGAGCTACTTGGTGAAAAAGCTCAAAGAGAAAATTGCTCGTGAGGCTACTTGTGAAGATTTAGCACCCGCAATCTCAACTCCTATGGTATCCAATCATCAAAGTCATGAAAATTCTCCTTCTACCTTGGAAGGATTGAAAAATCAAAATGCTATCATCATCACCGGGATTGAAGACGAAGTTGGTAAATGGACGTCTACGGATGAAAGTGGACCACAATTCATGCTTAGTGTTGACAAGAATCATGGGTTTATTTATTTGAAGCATCGGGAAAGCTCTAACGCTAAGGAGAAGGCAAGAAAAAGAACATTCTACAAGCTTCCTTGGCCCAATTTCATATTCAAATTGAGCAACCCATACTTGTGCTTATTTGGAGCTTGTTCACAAGCTTTTGATCCTTTATTAAGAGCTTTGAGCTCTATGGTTAAGAATTCCCACAAATTGAACTAGTTTGGTGGAGTCCTACCTCAAAACCATGCACCATTTGTAAGATATTTCTTGGACCCTTTACTTTGTATAATATTGTACATTATTATGTTTACATTTCTTGCATGAGAGAGAAGAGAGAGAGAGAGTCATCTTACATGTTTCATGAGCAAATTTCAGAAAAAAAAGATAAGGAAAAAGAGAAAATTGGTAAAAAGGGGTGCGTTATTTCACGAAAGAAGAAAGAAGAAGAAGGAAAGAAGCAGAAGACGCCCGGATCGAGAGGAGGACGCCCGACCAAGACCCACGGGAAAGAAAAGGTTAAAACTGAAGGAGAATCCGTGCGGATTCGAGAAAATCCGCCCGTCCTGGACAATACGTCCGTTTTCTTCACGGGACGCCCGTCCCATGTGTCATCCAGAAACAATATTTTGAGCTGTGACAGAATCCGTGCGGATTGTTCATAATCCGCCCGTCCCGATCAAGCCGCGCGTCCTAGGCACAATACGCCCGACTTTTTCTCACTTCTCAGCTAAGGAAGTTTGTTGTGTTTGAATCCGTGCGGATTCTACCAAAGACGCCCGTCTTCTTCTCCCATAATCCGCCCGTCCCGACAGAAATCCGCTCGGATTGCCCTGTTCCTCCGGATAAAACGGGTTTGATCCAACCTTATCCGTTCGGATTCCCTTTTTCTTCTATATAATCACCTCCTTTCTCCCTCATTTCCTCACCTTACCAAACCCTAAAACACTCATCTCAATCCTCAAAATCACCCTCCCATCCTCAAAAACACCCCCATCACCAACTTCCAAATGGCACCATTGATGAACACCAAAGGAAAGGCCAAGAAATTGGTTGAATCAATCGGGAAGAAGCGCAAGGGATCAACCTCTTCAACGCCGTGAGAGGTAGTGCTACCAAGGAGCTCCCAACCCTTAATGAGGGGAGGCATTGAACAACTCAACCACTTTTAAGAAGTGCTCTTTCAATCCGACGACCACCGCGAAAAATTTGTCGAGCTACTAGGTAAGAAGTACGAACCCACTCAATTTGTAGACACTAGGGTGTTGGAAATCCTTAAGATAAGGTACCCTACTGAGATGTTCTTTAATGGCCTTGGCATTGGGAAACTTTTCCATGCCCATGAAGAGACTTACCTTAGTCTCACCCTTGAATTCTTGAGTAGCCTCCGCATTGTGGCGGATACCCACAACAATGTGGGCATGGAGTTTAGGTTATGCAACCTAGACCATAGTCTTTCGCTTGAGGAATTTGCCTATGTTTTCGGTCTTGAAGTACCCACCGACTATACCGAAAAGCCCGATAATTTTGGTGTGGACTTTCTTTGGAAGGCTATCTCCGGGAGGGACTTTACCCATATAAAGCGTTGCTATACCTTTGCCATCCAACATCCGGTGATTCGATTCACCGAGCGCTTTGTAGCCGGTTGCATCAATGGGAGGTACGAACAAGATAGGTGTACTCTCATCGACTTAACTTTTCTTGAGTCCTATTTGAATGTTCGAGCGGTGAGGCGTTATAACTTTAATACGCCACTTGAGATACTTACTAGGTTCCATGATTTTGCTCAAGGGACCACCCAACTCAAAACCTTCGTGATGGGAGGTCTAATTACCATTTTGGCCCACCACCTTTGTCCCGGGTTCAATGCCCGAGGAACCTATATTCCTCTTGAGGGGAGGACTTTGATTGATGAGCACACCATCTTCCACAGTCACCGATGGTTTAACTACACTCAAGAAGGGAGTGCAGAGTGGCACACCAAGAGATGCACTTCAATGATCCTTGAAGGATGGAAGATACCGGGCATTGACCCAAGATTGAGTCCATACTATCCTCCACTAAGCTACCTCCTTGATATCCAAATTCTTGATAATCCCCCTCAAAGGGAAGAGCCACACCGTCAACCACCTCGTGGAGGGCCGGGAATACCTATTCGCCCACCTTCCTACGTACCTATCCCGCCATACTCTACCCCATATACCGAATTTCGGCCGGCAATCCCCGGTAACCCGGGCATTAATGATTTGATGGCACTCATGAATAGAGTGGACCTTGGGGTGCATAAAGGGAGGGAAGACAACTACTTGGCCCTCTACCCCCAATACTATAACATGGCTCAACAAGGGTATATTGACCCCGATGGTCCTAAGCCCTCTTGGGCACAACCGGAGCTCTTGTTCCCAAATTATGGGGACCAAGCTTGGGGTCGAGGAGACGGAGGCCATTCTAGCCAAGGTGGAGGGTACCCGGGGCAAGGAGGAGGATTTGACCAAGGAGGATATTGGGGCCAAGCACCCGGATATGATCAAGCCGGAAGCTCTCATCGTTATGGCTATGATCAAGATGAGGATGACGAGTGAAAAAGGCCTACTTCACCACTTCCATTTGTATGATACCCACCTCCCTCTCTCTCTCTCTTTTGTATATACATTGCATTTAGTGTAGCTTTTGCATGCATTTGTATTATATTCCATTTTGCATTTACATTAGTTAGTTCATAGTATAGTTGCATTGTAATATAATTCATATAGACAATTGCATGTAGACTAGAATTCATGCATTGTCACTAATGGCCAAACCTATTCATTTCTACACTAGAAATAGTGTTTAAATCGGTATGGGGAGGTTTGATCATAGGTGACCATAGCTTAATAGAAAACATGCATCACATAATATAGTTTAGATTGCATTCATTTGTTATATACGTCAAATAAAATTGCATTTAGTTAGAGCATGCATTCATTCATATCATATCATTGCATTTGTACTTCAATTTCCATAAAATCAAAAATCCAAAAACATGTATTTCCTTTTTCCTACTCCTACATGTACATTGAGGACAATGTCCAAAATAAAGTGAGGGATGGGAATTTATATTCCAAAAATGCATAAAAATTGAAAAATTTCGAAAAATCACAAAAATATGTCTTTTAATTTCATAAAAACAAAAACCATAAGAATTGAAAAATTGAAAAATCCAAAAACAAGTTCATTTCCTTTGTAGTGTAGACTTGTATATATTGTCTTGTATATATTGTGTTTGTTTTATCCTTGTTCACATTGATTGACTACGCCACATCCGAGACATGAGGATATTGAAGACCGCATGGTATGATCTTTCCAATCTCCTTTTCCTCTTTATGTTAATGACTATGTGGCTTTATTTTGATTGATGCGGTAAAAAAAATGTGAACTTAGGACTTGCATTTAGTTTATATGGCATATTAGTTGGTAGAATCATTTGCATTAAGATATTTATATGGTAGTTGCATCATGGCATGTAGTTCGCATGTTAGAAAATTTTGTGAAACCGTCTATTTGGGAAGCTTGACAAGTGTATATAGGCCCTAGTAGATGCTTTTTCTTCTTAAGACTTTTCCTGTTAGAATACTTGTAAAACACCCTAGGATGTGTCATGCTACTATCCTTTGACCCATGGATTAAGGCCTAGTCAAGAGTACCTTGTGGTGTGATAACTCCTTGGCTACCGTTTATTCCAAGGTGACCCTTGAAACCATGCATACATCCATCATCCATGTTCTACCACATTTTTGTCATCAAAGGGAATGGGTACAAAAAGAAATCAATTTGAGTTCAATGAAATGAAAAGAGAAAGAAAGTTTGCAAAAATGCATCAAATGAAAAAGAGGAGCAAAAATACTCCTAAAAGCTTCAAAAATAAGGCACCCTCCCTACATATGGGGTGACTTTGAAAATGTTCAAAAAGAAAATGCAAAAAGTTGAAAGTTGTCAAGTGTTAAAATGCCAAAAATCAAAAAGAAATGGCAAAGAAAGTGTTCTCAAATGTCAAATGCCACAAGAAATTGGGGGGGAAAAACAAAAACAAAAGCAAACTCCCAAAGTGAAACTTAAATATCTATTGATCCCTTTATCCATAGTATCCATTTTTGTGCATGGTAGAGAGGGGACGACCCTTCTTCTTGTCTAGGCAAGAGGGGGAATTCCGCGATCCTCCAGTGTTTCTAACACCATAGGGAGTCTACTCTTGACAAAAGCGTTTAACGATTGAGGACAAAGGTACCCTAGCTCGACACAACTTGGAGGTGATTTATTGGTATCCTTCTAGGCTTAGTAGTTTGAAGAAATTGCATCTATGAAGGAGTGTGTACCCTTGAATTGCTTCCCTTGTAGATAATTTCTGCCACTTAGATGAGGAAAGTGGGTATTCTTTTGTAGATACATCCATTACTTGTTTTGTGTGCTTAATGCTTGGATGTGTCGCAATTTTGGCAAGACCCACCTTGCCTTGCAAAAAGGCATCCTACCTCATGGTTGTCTTGTTGTGAGTTGAAGGGGCGGAGTGAGACCCGCTAATTGTCTCATATCGGCTATGTTATTAGGTTAGTTTAAATAAAGGTCTAGTTTTAGTCACCTCTTTACTCGGGACGAGTAAAGGCTCGGTTTGGGGATATTTGATGTGACCATTATTTGCGCACATTTAGTCCCCTAATTGAGCCTATTTTGCATACTATTATAACATTCTATGGCCATTTTATCCGTCAAAACCTTCCTATTTGCTTTTCTATCGCATTTCATATGTTTTGTAGAAAAGGAGATAATAAGGCGGAAATTCCCGTCTTTCGTGCGTTCTCGGAAGCTACTTGACGATACTAGATGGACTAGTATGAAGAGGAAGCAAGGACTAAAGACCAATCCCACAAGAATAAAACGGAAGTAAACAAAAGGGAAGAAAAGAAGAAGAATTATTGCTGAAGAACAATCCGAGCGGATTATCTCCAATCCGCCCGTCTCCTCACAGCACAATCCGAGCGGATTTCCTCCAAAGACGCTCGGATTGCCCCACCAGAATCCGCTCGGATTCCCTCGAATCCGCTCGTCTTCCATCAACAGAATCCGCCCGTCCCGACCTCAATACGCACGGATTTCTTCACAGCATAATTTCGTCTTCTCCAACCTACAAAGAAAGAAGCCCTTCCTTCAAGAAATACCGGAGTCTCCCTGCTCTATCTAAAAAGTGTAATTACTAGTTTAGCCCTTAGTTAACCCTAATGCATCCACCTAATTTCCACTATAAATACCCCATTTGTAAATAATCAAAAGGGGATCTCTTTAGCTAGAAAAATCCTTCCTTAGATTAGATTAGGAGTAGATTAGAATAGATTACTCTTTAATCTTTCCACAAATTACACATTAATCTTTCCATAATTATTGTTCAAATTTATTATTCAAGTTTATTATTGGGTAATTGAAGATTATTGGGTTATTATTGGGAGATTGACAACCTTCTATCAACAGTCAAGTTTCTTCTATTATTCTTGCTTTATTATTTGGAATCATTAGTAAGTATAATCTCTTAATCCCTTTTTAATTATTGTTAATTACTTTCATTCTATTATCATGTTTATACTTGTTGTGATGATTGACACCCTTATTAACATGTTAAACTTGATAATGAGTGAGTAGTCCTTTAGCTAGGATTAGTGGGTAATTAAGGGAAACCAACATGGGATTGATTCATGCTTAATCTAATATGTTCACATGATTAAATTGCTTGCTTGTTGTGATGTTAACTTTATGCACATGTTATGTTTAATGAAATGCTAAGCCTATGAATCCTTGCATTTACAACCATCTCTTATCTACTCAACTTGACTTGTAAGATATAACCCAACTCGAGTCTTGTTAGATCATGCTTAGAAGTTGAATAGGAGGAAAGTAAGTCGACTTGTAGGTGTTGTACAATCTAATCGATTCGACTCCGGGACCCAACCCTTCCTATGAACCGTAAGACATAAACCAACTCGGTTCCTCCACAACAATAATTGCTTGCTTATGATTGTAAACATGTTTGTAAGATCAACACCATGAATCCCCTATGACCCCATGATATCCTAGCACTTTTAATCATTTGTTTACATCTTTCCTTTTATTTCTTGATTTACCTTATTGTTTGCATTAGCCTAGAACACAACTACAATCCAAACCAAATCGTGACACTAGCATAAATTGAGATAGATAGACTTAGAACCCAAAGCACACCATCCCATGGATCGACCTCGACTTACCGCTAACTAGTTGTTTGTTAAGTATTATAAATGTGTTTGATTGGATGAGTGACGACCTCAACCGCATCAGCAAGCCTATGAATCCTTGTATTTTTTACCCATCACTTACCTTTCCAATGAGACTTGTAAGACATAAACCAACTCGAGTCTCATTAGACCATGCATATAGTTGAGTAGGGAGGATTAAGTCAACTTGTAGGTGTTGTACAATCTAATCGATTCGGCTCCGGGACCCAAACCTTCCTAGGATTGTAAGATATAAACCAACTCAATCCATCACAACAATAATTGCTTGCTTATAATTTGAGAATATGTTTGTATGATCAATTCCCATGAATCCCCTTTGACCCCATGACACCTTAGTGCTTTTTATCAATTGTTTACATCTCATTTTAATCATCTTGCTTGTTTACTTTTATTGCTATTTAGTTTAGTGATCTTCTTATCTCAACCCAAATCGTGACACCCCTAGACACCGCTACTTGCAATCGAAAATCCTACATCAATACCCGTCCCTTGGGATCTGACCTTTATTTGCCTCTTTACTAATAGTAGAGTTGTTTGTGAAGTTATAAATATTGTTTTGGTCTAGGTGCTCCTAACGACAAGTTACCGAAATTTAAGCTCCAAGTGAGCCCGACCACATGTAACTAGATTCACAACATCTAAATTAATAAGTAACTTAGATCTATGCTTTGTTTTGAAGGCAGTCTTCCATTAATCCCCCTCCCTAAATCTCACCTGATGGTACCCTTGCCTAAGATCAATCTTGGAAAAAACTCTGGCACCACTCAGTTCATCAAGCATGTCATCTAACCTTGGAATTGGGAATCTATACTTGACAGTAATATTGTTGATGGCTCTACTGTCAGTACACATCCTCCATGTTCCATCTTTCTTAGGAACAAGCAATGCAGAGACTGCAGAAGGACTTATAGACTCCCTGATAAAACCCTTCCTCATAAGCTCCTCAATTTGGTGTTGTAACTTTTTTGTGGCTGCTGGATCACTCCTGTAAGCAAGCCTGTTAGGCAGTACAACATCCGGTACAAGATCAATATGGTGCTCAATTCCCCTCAAGGGTGGCAGTCCACTAGGCAGTTCTTTTGGAAAAACATCCCTGAACTTGTGGATCAAAAGTTCAATTTTTGCAGGCAATTCTGAATCCTCTCTTTCAGTTACTTCCTTAGATAGCAGGATCAATACAGGTTGCTCCTGTTTCATTTCTTGGATCATGGCAGCCTCAGACATGAACAACACACCATTGATCTCTTTTGACATATTTGGACTCCCATAGTTTCTTTGATTTGGTGGTACGGGGGTCAGGGTGACCTTCTTACCTTCATGTTTGAAGCTGTAAAAATTCTCTTTCCCCTGATGAGTTGTATTCCTATCAAACTCCCATGGCCTTCCTAACAGCGGGTGGCAAGCATCCATGGGTACAACATCACACAGTACCTCATCCTTGTACACTTTCCCAATAGAGAATGGAACTACACATTATTTTTCAAGCTTAACCTCTGCTCCCTTGTTTAACCATCTGAGTTTGTAAGGATTTGGGTGATCCTGAGTCCCCAGATTCAGCTTGTTGACCATGGTGATAGAAGTCGCATTGGTACAGCTCCCTCCATATATGACCAAATTACAAACCCTTCCCTGAACTGTGCATCTACTCGTGAAGATCAGGGATCTCTGGTCAGCTTCTAAGGGTGCCTGTTGTGAATGCATAACTCTCCATAAGACCAAGTTGTGCCCTGTGTCAAGGTGAACTACAACCTGATCTTGGCCTGATTCCTCCTCATCTTCCATTTCTTCCAACATTAGGTTCTCGTCCTCCTCATACTCTACCAATCCTTCCCTCTCTCACTCTTCTACTTCCATTGCTATCGGTGCCCTCTTAGAAGGACAATCCTTCCTGAAGTGTCCATATCCCTGACACTGAAAGCACATGATCTTTCCCTCGGTCACAGGTGGGTTGGTTTTCTTGTTTATGGGGGCTTTCCCTTTATCTAATGTAGGTGGTGCAGCTGGTTTAGGTGTACTACTAATCCTGACACCAGAAAAAGGTCTGAATGCAGGTCTAGTGGTAGTTTTAGACACTGCAGGCTTAGCCTTTCCCATTCTTTCAACTCTCAAAGACAGGTTAACTACATCATCATAAGACCACAGGGGTTGCATCTTAACCTTTGTAGCAATATTCTTATCAAGACCCTCCAGAAACTAGCAATCCTTTGCTCAGTTTTTTCATTAATCTCACATTGCAGGGTTAACTGCTCAAACTCCCTCGGGTAGGTCTCCACTGGCCTCTCATCTTGTCTAAGTTTGGATAGTTTAATAAAGAGGTCTAATTATAATCCTTGGTGACCAAGAACTAAGTGGTTCTTTTCCTTCCCTAATCCTTTGGTGTTTCAGATTATCATACAAAAGAGAAGCATATCCCTTTAGTTTCAAGACAACAACTTTAAATGCCTTAACATCAGTGTAACCTTTATACTCTAAAATTTTCTCAATATCCCTAATCCATTCTAATAAATCATCAGGATTTAGGCTACCATAAAATTCAGGAATTTCTACCTTTAAATGCTTGTCTGTGTGCTCAGGAACCTCCTCTTGTGCTCTGATGCTCTCCTCAGATTATAATTCATACCTTGGTGGTGGTTGTCCTATCCCTGCTCCCATAAAGAAGCCTCTGCCTCTACATCTACCTCTTCCTGTGGGAGGTGGTTGTCTTCTTGGATCATGGTTTGGAAAGCTCTCCATCACTACATGAACATCATTGAGTAGTGTGTCCACATTTCCTGCAAGAGTTTCTATTCTGTTTTTTTTTTGGTAAAATGTGAGATGTGTATATATATATATATATGAAAAAATGAACCAATTACAAGGCCTTATAACATACAAAGCAAAGAGCCCTATATGTATCCTAGTTCGAACCCCATGAGGCTCAAACTTACAATCTAATTCCCAACTTTTCTAACCAAGCTTCATCCCGTCTATTCAAATTGGCTGAACATTTGAACTTAATTCTTTGCCTTATAACTTCTTTAATTCTCTGAACCACCACAGATGGAGCAAGAATACAGCCATTAATCCTAGCGAGTTCCATTTGCTCCCAGACGTGATAAATACAGGCAGAGAGACCAAGAGCATATACCCGTTGTAACAGTTTGCCACCAGCATTGCCATAGCCTCCAGCCATGGTACTAGACATCGAAATGCGAGCCCCACACCAATATTGAATGAGAGATACCACAGTTGAACTGTATTCACATTCAAAGAAGAGGTGTGATATAGTTTCCTTTGCATTCTCACAGATACAGCATGTATCTGTACTGCAGCAACCAAACCTGTGTAATTTTTCCTTGGTATTCATCCCACTGTGCATGGTGATCCAAGAGATAAAAGAATGTTTAGGGACATTCCAGTTACTCCAGATTGTGTCATACCACCAAGGTTTGTTTTGATGCACTCTCAACCAATTATAACCATTTCTAACAGTATATCCCTTCACATCAGGTTGCCAATGTCCATCAGTATAGGCACTCTTCATCAGTTCCTTAATCTTGCAGATGCTCTTCCATGTCCAAGCAGCATCTGCAGGGGGACTGTAAGAATGCCATTCACTTTGCTTTATGTATATCTGATTGATCCATCGTATCCACAACCTGTCAGCCTTACTGTAAATCCAGTCCACCAGCTTAGCAACAACAGCAATGTTCCACAGTTCAGCTTTCTTGATGCCAAGTCCACCTTCATTTTTTGGCAAGGTGACTGTGTCCCATCCTACCAGAGGTACCTTATGATACTCAGTATTCCTATCCCAAAGGTAATTTCTGCATATTGCTTCTATTCTTCTGATGATACTTTTAGGAAGAATAAAAATATTAGCCCAGTAGGAGTATAGAGTATTGAGGGCAGAGTTGATCAAAGTGAGCCTTCCAGCGTAGGATAGTTTCTTAGCACCCAAACTTCTTATTCTATTAACCATCTTCTCTGCAATAATGTTACATTCCTTCTTAGTGAGCTTGGTAGGTTGAATTGGTACACCCAGATACCTGAAAGGCATCTGTCCCTCTGTAAAACCAGTCACTTGCTTAATATCATCCTTTAGTTCAGCTGTCATCCCATTAAAATAAACCTCAGATTTTGAACAGTTCATGGATAAACCTGAAGTCTTTGAAAAAGTTGAGAATGCTCTGAGTAACAGCATCACAGAATGGGCATTTCCTTTGCAAAATAGAAGGAGATCATCTGCAAACATCAGGTGAGTGAGTTTCAGTTCTTTGCAAAGAGGGTGATATTGAAATGGCCATTTAGTGGTAGCATATTTGATTGTTCTTGTGAGATAATCCATACAAAGAGTGAAGATCAGGGGAGATATGGGGTCCCCTTGCCTCAATCCTCTTTGACCCTTGAAGTAACCAAAATTGCTGCCATTTAGGGATAAAGTGAAAGAGGTAGTTCTGATGCATGTCATAACTTCTTTGGCAAAAGATGGGAGGAAATTTCAGACCCTTGAGCAAATCTTCCACAAAATCCCATTCTACTGTGTCATATGCTTTTTGAAGATCTATTTTGAAGAGGCATCTAGGAGACACAGCAGACCTATTATATAACTTCACAATGTCTTGGCAAATCAGGATGTTTTCAATAATAGACCTTCCCTTAATAAATGCACCCTGATTCTCATGTACCAGGTCGGGCAATATCATAGACGATCTGTTACAAAGCGGTTTTGAGATGACCTTGTAGAGCATATTGCGGCGAGGCAATAGGTCTAAAATGTTTAATCGAAGAAGGTCTTTCACATTTGGGTATGAGGGTGATGTTTGTAGCATTGATCTGGCTCAGCAAGTTACCAGTTGTGAAAAAATCTTTAATGGCTTCACAAACATCATGGCCTACAGTATCCCAGGCATCCTTAAAGAAACCACTGGTATACCCATCATGGCCAGGGGATTTATCAATAGGAGTATTAAAGAAAATACCTTTGATTTCTTCATTGGTGACAGGCATCATCAGAAGATTACCTTGTTCCTGTGTACAACAAGGACCTTGGCTCAGAATACACGTCCTGATGCTCTCAGTAGGGGTACTGCTACCCAATAGGTTCTTATAGTAGTCAAGGAAAGCTTCATGTATACTATGGCTTTCAGTACACAGGTTCCCATGTTGGTCCTCAATCTGTATAACCTTATTACTCAGTTGCCTTCTCTTGATTGTTCCATGAAAGAAAGCAGTGTTTTGGTCACCATCCTCCAACCACTTGACTTTAGCTTTTTGTTGTAGGAAGCTGTTCCTTGCCTTGGACAAGTCTTTTAGATCAGCAATAGCATTCAGCTCTTGTTCAATGAGCACCTGATTAGTCATGTCCTGGACAATCTCCTTTTGAATACATTCTAATCTCTTCTCTGCCAATAAAACTTTATTCTCAATATCAGAATAGCATTTCATATTAAGACTTTTGAGAACAGGTTTCAGACTTTTTAGTCTCTTCACCACACTAAACATCTTGTACCCTTCATACTGATTCCCCCAAACTTCTCCCACATTATCCTTGAATCCAGGTGCTTGCCCCCACATATTGAAGTATTTAAAGCTGGCATTCTTAGTATCACCACTCTTGTTACTCACTATGCAAGGGCAATGATCAAATAGGCCTTCAGGATAAAAAAGAGCTACCATGTCAGGATAAATATCTAGCCAAGCTTGATTAACCAGAAATCTATCCAGTCTACTATAAATCCGGGTAGAATAGTCTTGCTTGTTGTTCCAAGTGAACAAAGCACCAGTGGAAGCGATATCAGTCATGCCACAATTTCCCATACTGTTGATAAAGTCATCCATATCCTCCTGTTTGGTATTGCCTCCCAGTCTCTCATCAGGACTTAGAACAGTATTAAAATCCCCAGCTAAAGCCCATGGACCAGAACAGTTGAGGTTGATAATCTCCAACTTCTTCCAGAGGTTAATTCTATCACAACCTTCATTGAATGCATAAATCATGGTCAAGTAAAACTCCTGTTGATTGACCCTGGAGTGAACTTTGGTATGAATAAACTGTGCATCATATTGCAAAATTTGCACATCAAATAAACTTGGTTGCCAAAGAATCCACACCCTACCTCCTTTATGATAAGTACAATTGGTAGTGACACTCCAGCCATCCAGCATATTATTAGCAATATTAAAAACATTTTTATTGTTGATTTTGGTTTCTAACAAGCCAAAAAGGCCAGCACCCTTATTATGAATAAACCACTTAACTTCACGCTGTTTATGTACACTATTGAGCCCTCTAACATTCCAAAACCCTATATTATGCATTGGGGGTATTTGGAGAAAGAGTACCTGTACCTATCCCACTTTTAGGGGTTACTGAACCATCTAGTGCTTGTAGATAAGATTTGCCTGCTGTTTTACCACTATTAGGTTCTTCCTGCTACACTGAAACCTGTTTGATGGGTGTATGCTCAGGACTTTCCACTACTACCAGTTCAGTAGCCTGTTCAGGTTCAGTAACTGTCACAACTGCTGACTTTGTCTCAGTTGCATTAGCAGGCTTCTCAGTAGCCACAACAGCTGATTCAGTAGTTGTAGCAGCAGCAGGTGCAACTGGCTGCCATACCTGTTTAGTAGCAGATTTCTTTTTAACTGTGGGAGCAGTTTTCCTACATTAATCTCCTATGTGGCCAATACCCTTACATTTAAGACAAATATCTGGTCTCCATTCGTATTCAATCTTTATTGAAACCACTGCACCTGTCTCGTCCAAGAATTTCACCTGCTTAGGGCACTTCTGGCCTACATTCAATTCTATCATAACACGAGCAAATCCAAGCCTCGTTTTGTCACTGGTGGCTTGATCAGATTTGACATACTTGCCAGCCAATCCTGCTATGGTAGGTAAGCACTTGCCCCAGAATCTTAAAGGGAGTTCGTGTAACCTAATCCATGCAGGAACAACTTTAACGTCCTCTCTTGTCAACTCAATATCCTCCTTCCAAGGCCTTACAATCAGAGGTTTGTTATCAAACATGTGATAACCCGCAGACAAAATAGTCTCCTTGCTTTTATTCTCTTTAAATCTAACCAAAAAAACTCCATTTGGAAGAAAAGAGACCTTATCAATGCCATATTTTCCCCATATTCGATGGATATAGCCTTGTAACACATCACTAGGAGGGTTTGCCCCAAGAACAAAGCAAACAACAGCATTATTCCAGTATGAAATCTCATCCTTAGTATCATCAGATGAGAACTGTATCAAATTGTCTAAACATACCTCATCCTCCTCCTCAATCTGTATCTTTGTCTTTTTTCCACGTTTAGTAATCCATTTAGAATTTTCTGCAATAGAATCTTTATCTTCAAATGACAATCCAGGAATGCCATTAATTTCATGCATGCTTTTGGTACGAACCACGTCATTCTCAGAAGGTCCCTTACCCATGTTCAATCTTTGTGAAAACGATGCTCTACGTTGCGTTTGCATCTTACCAATCCTACTAAATCGCTTTTGAATAGTTTTTGCGGAAGAATTACGTGCCATATGCAAGATCTGAAGAAGAAAATTTGAAAAAAAATGGAAGCCCTAGGTGATGAACGTAGTCGCCTCCTTAGGGTTCATTTCTTCAAGAGTTTCTATTCTGGTTTCAATTCCAGCAAGTCTTTCTTCACTCATGGTTGTTTTTGTGTTTTTGTTGTTGGTAGGGATAATGAACTCACAGTTTCTCTCAACCCAAGACTAACACAAAGGTGGAATTGTGTTAAACCTTATTCTGATTACCAATTTGCAGCGTCAAACCCCTGGCCTAACACAAAGACTGAGACTTTAACTTGGCCTGACTGACTTGATATTTTCAGGATGCAATGCACTTTGAGAATTGGGTAAAAAATACCAAATGGATTGCTAAAATCATGAAATTTGATGACAAGCTAGTTAAATGGATAAACTAACTCTGATTAAAATTTCAAGAAGATTGAAGCACTCTAAGTATTTTTGACAACTTACCTAAGACTGCCTGACATAAGGATTCAGGCAATTTGACACAAGATTGATGTTTGAGACTGAACCAAGAAAAAAGGATATAATTATCAACTTAAATCCCACAGATTACTCACAGGGAAGCATGCTAACAATTTAGAAAACTTAAACTGGAAATTATCACAGCCAAGCACAGATAAAAACCAACTCAAGTTAACAGCAAGACCAAACAACCCACAGTCTGAGCACAGGATTGAATGAACCTCACTAACAGACTTTGGTCAACACCTACAGTCTAAGCACAAGATGTTAACAGGCCTGACTCTTAACTACAGACTAAGCACAATTTATAGAAATTTAAATTTGAGAGAAAACTCAGGTTTTATATTCATCAAAAGCTGCCTTAATGCAGTTGGAAGAGAGGTCCTTATATAGGCCTTCCTCTTGGAAATCTGTGGTTAGGTTTCAAACTCGTCGTCAAAAGCTACCAACCAAAATAATATTTATAACTTCATAAACTACTCTTCGCAAAGAGGCAAGTAAAGGTCGGATCCCAAGGGACGGGTATTGATGTAGGATTTTCAATTGTATGTGGTCGTGTCTTAGGGTGTCACAATTTGGGTTGAGATAGGAGATCAACTAAACTAATTAACAATATAAAAGTAAAATAATAAAAAGCAAGATGATTTAAAAGAGATGTAAACAATTGATTAAAAGCACTAGGGTGTCATGGATTCATAGGGGATTCATGGGAGTTGATCATACAAACATGTTTTTAATTATATAGCAAGCAATTATTGTTGTGATGGGATCGAGTTGGTGTATAAGCTTATAATCCCTAAGAAGGTTTGGGTCCCGGAGCCGAATCGATTAGATTGTACAACACCTACAAGTCGACTTAATCCTTCCTATTCAACTATATGCATGCTCTAATAAGGCTCGAGTTGGTGTATAAGCTTACAAGCCTCATTGAAAAGATAGGTGATGGGTAAAAAATGTAAGGATTCATAGGCTCGCATTTCATCAAACATAACATATGCATAAGTTGAAATGACAACAAGTAAGCAATTTAATTATGAAAACATATTAGATTAAGCATGAATCATTCCCCATGTTGGTTTTCCCTAATTCCCCATTAACCCTAGCTAGGAGGCTACTCAATCATTACCAAATTCAACATGCTAATAAGATTGTTAATCAAACTAACAAGGCTAAACATGATGAACAAATGAAAGTAATTAACAATAATTAAAACAAGAGTTAAGAGAATTATACCTATGGAGATTCCAAATAATAAAGCTAAGAATAATAGAAGTACTTGATGATAGATGGAAGGTTTTCAATCCTCCAAATAAACCCAAATGATCTTCTAATTACCCAAAATAAATGATGAACAATAGAGAAATTAAAAAAGATTAAGATATGATTAATATTGATAAATTGTATTACAACTAATTTGAGAGTATTAAGAACTAATTAAGAGAGTATTAAGGAATGATTAAGATCTAATAAGGAGGTGGTGCTACTCTAGGTAGTACGAAGGGGTATTTATACTAAAGATTAGGTACAAGGATTAGGGTTACTAAGGGCTAAAATGACTATTAAGACCCTAAGAAAAGTTGAGGAAATGCTCCTCTCGAAGGAAATGAGCATCTCCGTTTTGCTGGTCCCGTGTCAATATGCTCGTCCCGCGCCTCTTGAGTTGTGGCACGGTTGGTACTGACTTGTGGTCCGAGCGGATCATAGATGAGACGCTCGGCTTGAGCTGCTGTGGGACGCTCGTCTTGGGCACAAGACGCCCGGATTATGGTGTTGGGAGACACCCGGATTGTGGACAATCCACTCGGATCCTGGGACACACAGCTTCTCTTCTTTTTGCTCCTTAACAATCCGCAAGGATTGTGTTGAGGATGCAAGGATCCTTTCATCATTGCCCATTTCACTTTATTATCTATTTAGGCCTTCTAGTAATGTCTTCTCTTTGATGTTTGGTCATTAGATGCCATCAATTTAGCTCCATTTTCCCTCATGAATGCAAGGTTAGCACTCCTTTCCTACAAAGGGGACAAAACCTCAAAGAATATGCAAAATGGGGAACTAAAGATAAGAAATGACCCAAATAAGTGCTATAAAGCATAGGAACGAGGTTAATTCGGGGACTAAAAGTGCTCAAATATGAGTCACATTAATCTGTTACAATTTTTAACCTACAAATCTCATCCAAGGGCCAGGATTAGTTCTTAGGACATAAACAAAGTGCTGAAAATATTTTATAATGATGACAAAATGATTTAAAGGAAAACTGCAATAAAACTACGTAAATTCTGCACTGATAGTGACATGCTATTTTGTAGGCTGTTGTGTTGTTTTGGCTGGGAGTATAAGGACGAATGGGTGCAGTAGGGGCCTTGACTTTGGCTCTTAGGTGGTATCTGAATTATGGAGAGACAAGCAAAAGCTCTCCAGCAACAGCTCCTTCTTTGTTTAGCCAGAAATGGCAATATGCTTTATGCTTTATGACCCTTTCAGCAGCTTGATTTCTCTTGATTGCAGGGTGAATTAGGCATGGCTTCTTAGGACTTTTATGATCATAGTTGGTTAATGTTTTAGCTGGCTAAGGTGGCAGCTGGAGGTTGAGCTTGTACGGGTACTTGAGACCTCCCAAAGTAGGCCTGGCAGGGGTTGTTAATAGGGTAGTGTGACTGGAATTGTTGCATGCTGCCTGATCAGTGTTGGCCTGGTTCCTGGTTACTGCTGCAAACCCGATCTTCAAAGGACTGCCATAAAGATGAGTACCGCCCGATGAAATCTATAATAGACTTGTGACCATGTTTTCACAAGCTCCTAGGATTATTCAATATGAAGGGGCTTCCCAATTATTTGACCTCAATATTAAAGAAGGACAAAAACTGTGTCCTCATGTGCTCAAAATGATTGACTATGTCGAGACCCTCAAGTTGAAAGGGGTTGAGATCCCCGAGTAACTCGTGATTGACCAAGTGCTTCACTCCTTAAGCCGAATCAAGGGCTATGTTCCGTTTAAAGAAAACTATAACATGCAAAACTTGAAAACCGATCTCCATGAGTTGCACAAAATGCTCGTGCAAGCCGAGAGAGACATGGGGCTTAATGCAAGCAGTAGCAAGGATGTGCTCAACATCAATGCAAAGAGTAATGGAAAGTTTAAGAAAAATGCTAACAAGGGTAAGAAGCCCACTTCCTACAAAGGTAAGGAGAAAGCTATTGAGAATAGCTCTTCCAAACCCAAAAGGGGAGTCAAACCCGATGACAAGTGCCATTATTATAATGGCACAGGCCATTGGAAGCGTAATTGCCCCAAATATTTGGAAGACATCAAAGCTGGACGTGTGACTCCAGTAGGTAATATTTCTTCCAAAAGTTTATGATATTGATATTAGTTTTCCAACTCAACTTTGTATTAAGATACTAGTTGTGTTTCTCACGCTTCTTATTGAATTTAGGGCAAGAGGAGAAAAGAAAAGCTAAGCAAGCATGAGGAGGATCTCCATGGGAAGCTAGAGTAGCCGCCGCATAGATGGAGACCTATGGACTTGGCTTGGCATTTTATTTTGAATATGTCTTCATAATAGTAGTTATGTTATGACATTGTCTTAAAAACCTATTCTGTTTCCATGTTAGAAGTGGAATGTTCTTTTATTTTGCATCTCCGAACAAATATTGTATTTTGTTTTGAATGACTTGGCTTTCAAACCAAGTCATTTCGGTTTATAGCATTTTAAGTTTTAAGACATCTTTCCTCTTTCTCTATTAATATCTATTAAATAAAATGAATCGACTCAACTCAATCGATAACATTGAAAGATGATGATTTGTTCAATATGGTAATGACCTAAGTTGTTAATTTGATTCGCAATTAAAAGATTCATGGCACCATGATATTTCTTATGTAATGTAAGATCAATCGATTGAAAATTGAAATGAGTTATTGAACTCATATTTGGGGATTTGAAATGCAATTTTAGCATGGATTATTTAAAGTGAAAACGCACAATATGAATCATAAACGAGACTCCATACAAGATATGGAGGGTATTAGTCTCTAAAATGGTAACATATCTTAATAGATAACTCAAGGATAACATGTGCCTAATGCTCTTTTGCATTAAAAAGAACAAACTTGTTTGTAGTTCTTAAAGCTATCTTCTTGGAAAATAGGTGTATTTCTAAACAGATAGAGTGGGAGAAAAATCGCTAGAAACTTGTTTTGTGAATAATGACACGAGAAAATGTTCTAAAAGTCATCCACATGTTATAAATAGAGTTGCTTTTAGAATGTAATAGAACTATTATCCATTGAGTGAATTTTTGCTAGTAAACCAAATCGGAATTTAATGCAAAGAAATCTTGGTTTTACAATCCGTGATAGATTCTATACGCAAAGCTAAGAATGATTACTTTAAGATATTGGTCTCCTTGAAGTAAAACCTTCAAGTATAGAATAGCTTTGATGAACATGGTGATGTTAATCGAATCAAATCATGTTAGTAATTGCCGCAATTCATTTTTGATGAAACATGGCAAGTGATGTTAAACCGCTTTTCTAAAAGGGTATTTAGAAGAGGATGTGTGTGTAACACTGATCTTAGGTTTAAGTCTGTGAATTTTAACATGCTAAGTAAGCTTAAGGGATCCATATTTGGTTTTAAGCAAACCATTAAGAGATTGTAAAAATTATTTTTCCCAGTCATGTGATAATAGAGAATGGTTGCATTTGATTTTTCAAAGAACCATATTTATACATGAAGTTTAGTGGGAGCTTATTTATAGTTCATATTGTTGGGTTCATATACCCCTATTAGACTCATCTAATTCATTTTATAAATTACCCATAATTTATATTTATGTGGATCTAGTGCAGGCATAACAAAATAATGAAATAAGGAAGAAAATCAAGTTTCCTTACATTGTAATAAAACGAAAATGGGCACAAGGTTGAACTCATTCAAACCTTGTTTTTGAGCTTAATTAATTTGGGATAATCCTCCAAATCCAAATATCCAAATTAGAATACCTTTTATCAATAGCACCCAAGACTTTACCCAAAAATTTCTAATGATATTAACTAGATATTATTAGAAATTATAATCCCTTAATATTATTAATATTACTACTCTTAGTAATAAGATGATATAATATTGTTGTAGTGAGAAGTAGAGAGAAGGTTTGCAAGTAATGGAATCAATGAAAATTAAGCAACAAAATTGCTCTATAAAGGTCACATAAAACCGGCACTTAGATGGCCTTAGTGGGTAATTTTCATCTTATTTTAATTAACATGCAAACTAGGCATGTCATACTAGGGTGTAGGTTAATTATCATCTCACAAGCATGCTAATATGTAATGATTACATTGCAGGTGGATGTAAAAAGCAAAAACAAAATGTTGTCACACCAACATCTTATTTTTGGCCAACTTGATATAAAATGGCCCATATTTATTTTTTAATGTTTGTCACACAAATATTAGAATCATATACTTATTTATATTATATAAATAAGTATTAGTTTAATCATATAACAATTATATAATATATAAACTAAATATTAATATGCACTTAACTCTTAAATGATAATAATATCATTACATTAAAATATAAAGTGTCCAATAATGTCCATTTTAATTAATTTACAACCCTTGTAAATTATAATCAACGAATAACCTCTACCTCTAAAATTACAATACCTCGATTAATTTAATAAATTAACGATTAATTATTAAATTAAATCTTATTTAATCACATTATAATTAGATATAAAATTTCATTAGTCAGTCATCACACAATTGAATAATAAACTTGCGTTGACTCGAGTTCCAAACTCGACCTCAACAAAACTCACACAACTAAATATACATATAAATATTAAAGACTGATCAACCCGTATCAAATACATTCGATCAGAAATATTTGGGTTCCATCCTTTAAGTGTAACCTCAAGGGATCAACTGATCACCACTGTCAAACGACAGTAACGTCAAACTCTAGTCAGCCAATCGTTACCGATAAATTTTGATCAGTTGACTATATAATGTATCATCCCTTATGTATTCTTATCATGAGATTTAAATACATGATCGCACTATTGTTGAGGACACATACTCCAACAATCTCCCAGTTGTCTGAGACAAGTGTGCGTCACCAATTCTCTTATCCTATTACATCATCTCTCACTCAATGCAAGGTGTCTTGCAGGTCGTACTTGCATTTGATCATATCTTGAATGGTTTTCTCGATCTGGAGAGTAACTGTCTGACCGGAATTATCTACCGTAGATACCTTCCGAGCGTGGCCACGCATTTTCTGTTTACTACTCCTCGAGTGGACCTGAGATTTTAGATAACCCTGACAAGGGGATGGTTAATTCCTATCGCACTATTCCCTTCTAATAGCTACAGCTTATCATGACCCAAAAGATGCCCATTTGACCTCAGTTACGAAAACCGTAGAGCATAAATCAAAGTCACTCAGAAAGTGTGCCACCTTGGGCGAACAGTCTATAGTCAAAGAATCGACTCAAAAGAATACTATAGTAGTTCTCGCCATGACCAGGCTTTATAAAAATTACCAGAACTCTATAAGCGGTCACTGCCCGACAGAGTGTCCCATAAAGTCTGCCTATTTGATCGACTAGTCATCCCATATGACTATATGGCACTTGAACTTGCCATCAATCGCATCACACTCTAGTCACTTCAAGACGTCACCTCATATAAGTAACTAGGGGTCAATACTATGTTAATCCAGTTCACTTTAATAGGGTTCAACGTTGCTCATACAACCTATTCGGATATAACAAAGCAATAAAAGAATTTTTAATAAAACTCAAACGATGAATGCATTATCACATATGTAAAATTGATACAATATCAATTACTACATAATCTATAATTCATATTCCATTTTTTATATAATTGCACATTTCAACTCAATTTAAATGACATGACTTATCATGTTAAGCCTGTGAAAAGGCTTTTGGTTAGTAAGGCTCAGCAACACCTCGCACTCTTCCTAACCTTACAATGTACTATTTCACATTTTTATGTATAATCTTTATTATAAAAACCTTTTGAGTACGTGTCTAGATCTAATCTAGATATAGGCTCTCTAGCCTTAAATAACTCCCACTGTCCTCACAGTGTGTAGGGATAGGACTTTCGGTTATTGGAATGAACTACCATAGTTCCTCCAATTCATAAAACCGAATCCTTATATGATCCCTTCCTTCTTGCATATGTCATTATTGCAAGTGTACTCAATTTCTGTTGTGTATATCTCATTGTTCAACTGCCTAGGATGTTTCTAGCAGATATCCTCCTTAAATATATAGCCAAGATGGTTCTCTAACCATCCTTATGTATTTAGAATATGGTTTTTGTGTAACTCCTTGCACATAAATCCATCTCAATTCTAAATGCTTAGCTTCATATCTTTAGTATTTCTTGGGTACTAACTAATGAACTATGTGGCTATATAGAGACTTCACTCAAAGATTCGATTTGTAACTTTTCGTCATACTCCAAGTATACGAAATTTAAGAATGGTGATACATCTTAGCGTAATGAATTAATCCAGCAGCGGAAGCATGTGGATTCAATTTCTACATGTTCAATGCTTTTGAACTTGTCAAGATTCTTATTAACATAAGAATACTCATTCAACGCTAATATCCTCTTAGAACTATCTTTATAGGTCTCGATACCTTAGAGATGTATTATTCTTCTCCTAAGTCTTCCATCATTCAAAGTGATCAATATGTCCCTTACACATAAGACTAGTAATACCAAATTACTCCCACTAAATTCCATGTATAAACAGAACTACTCGACAATTCGAGTAAAGTTTATCACATGATCAAAATATACAATTCAACTCCTTTACTTCTACTTAAGACTTCTTCCTACCTTAGGATAGTTGCGATTAAAAACTCATACAAGATGATATTTAAATCCAACTATAAAATCCGAATTTTAATGAAGCGTTTTTATTGCGTGCAAAACCCTTTGCCACCAATCAACCAAGCTAAGTAAACATCTTCATGTTTATACTCATTTCGGACTCTTGTGGAGTTGAGATTAGATAAAGTATCTTAATAAGTTACAGGTTTGTTACTTCCAAAAATAACATGACTCCTGTCCATTGAGGTTTCGAAACAATAATTACTGATCTTGACCAAGAAGGAACATCTTCCTACGTCTTATTCTCAGTTTGTGTGATCTTGACCAAGAAGGAACATCTTCCTATGACTTATTCTCAGTTTGTGGCTCTTGAACATATTCTCCCACTCTGTCTTTAAGAAATACTCCTCATTTCTTTAATAGGCAGCATCACGAGCCACAAACCCTTTGTTCTCGTGATCATGTAGGAAAAGAGAGCACATGTTTACTATCGAAACAAGCTACAATTTAGGTACCATGCCTAACCATATCTCATATGAAAAGTAGATGATTGCTTTAATCATGTTTTATATTAGTGGGAAAAATTAAATGCCAGATAAATTTAATAACAGAAACTACCTCCAACTACAATATAAAGATTCAATCCACTACAGGAAAAACGCGGGAAACTGACGGAAAAATAAAGCCCATACTGACGGAATTTCCGTCGGTATTTCAATTTACTGACGGAAATTCCGTCAGAATCGTGGTCGACTTATTTCGTCAAGTAAAATAATATCTTGTCGGAATTTCCGTCGATCTTCCAAAATCGACGGATATTTGACGGAAAATCCGTCTTTATTTATAGGTCAATAGTGACGGAATTTCCGTCATTGTTGCGCATTACTGACGGAATTTCCGTCAGTTGCGTCTGACACGTGGCATTCCACGTAAGTTTCTGAAATCAAAATAACAGGGGGTAGTGACGGAATTTCCGTCAGTTTTTTAATTTTACTGACGGAAATTCCGTCAAGGGCTAGACACGTGGCACATTTATTTTAATTCTGGGAAAATGATTGAGGAAATCACTGACGGAAATTCCGTCAGTTTTCTCACTTTACTGACGGAAATTCCGTCAGTTCCAGGGACACGTGGCACTTTCCTCTTGAATCTCGAAAAATGGAGAGGGAAAGCAGTGACGGAAATTCCGTCGGTATTTTGAAATTACTGACGGAATTTCCGTCAGATATATTAAATAACGGGCCTGGAAACAGCAGCCTGCTGCCCAGCCACGATGCGTTTTTTGCATCGTTTCAAATCTGACTTCTTTGCCCACCACGATGCCTATTTGCATCGTTTCCAATATAAATAAAACCTGCAAAACACATCCAATCGTCGACCGCCAAGCGGGAATCCATTTTCACGTCGACCGCTAATGCGGGAATCAATAGACAACAAAAGAGAAGGAGACGCAAATTGTTTTACATAAAAACATAGTCAAATTTGTACATTGTCTTACAAATTAAACAGAGAATTGTTTTACCATGTCTTTCATACTTACTAGACGACAATACTAACTAAACTAAAGTTCTAACCTAAAGGCTCTAACCTAAAGGCTCTAACTTAAAGGCTCTAAGTGTTTATAGGGTCAATAAAACTACCACCAATACCTCCAAACCCGTCATCACCACCCCCAAAGTCATCCCGTCTATGTGGAGTAAATTGTGAACACATGTTTGGGGGTTGAGATGCTTGCAAATCAGCCCAAGCCTTTCTCATTGCCGCCATTTCTTCACTGTTCACGAAACCTGTCTTTCAAGAGCAACTCGAGCGGCTCGCTCATCATTCATTTGGGTGGAAAGCTGTGAAATCATGCTAGGAGCATAAGACAAAGACCGTCGGCCAGCTTTGTTAGGAGGAAGATCATACCATATTTGGGCCCCTGTAGGTCCTGTCCCAAACATCCGGTTCTTCTCGTCAAATCCTCCTACTGACCTTGTAGTAGGCCCGAATCTCGTCGGAGAGATGTCCGGTGGCAATGGTCGGCTCATCTCCTCTTGGAAATCACGCTGAAAAAATAGAAAATCGTTAGAAATGATATATATATATATATATATATATACCTATCTTTATAAGAAAGAGATTATCGTTCTTTGTAATAAAAATAAATATTAAATTAAATTCAAGAATTTACCTCAACATCAGCCGCTCGAGGGTTAACCCACTCGCCCTTCTTATTTTTCTTCGTCTTCATGAACATCTTGTGGGGGTGGCCTCTTGACCCTGAAATTATTATGGAAACAAGTAAAATCAAGTATATTTTTGTCAATCATATATATTAACCACTTTTTAAAAGCAATATAAACAATACTTACCAATTCCTTGAAAGCATCGGAGCAACTCTTCCGACCAAGAGTGTGGGTGCCCAATGCTTTCCCATCTTTCCCACCCGACTTCCTATTTGTCGTGTTGATTTTCGAATGTTTGGCAAAAGTAGCATCATTTGGCCTATTCCTAAGGTTCTCCAACCAAGAAACAGGCACCCACTTTGGCGGTTTCTTGTTATATTTTATTCCATTGATAAGAGTGGTAATCCGCCTCGTTACCCTCGCCTGCCACTCAGGAATAGGATCATACCCAGGATCGATGGATCTTACATGAGTCTGTTTCAAAAAACAAGTGTGAAATTAGTTATATAAAACTTAAGAAAATTATTATAAACTTAAGAAAATTATTATAAACTTAAGAAAATTATTATTGAAAAACATAATTACCGCAAAGTAATTCCACATCTTCCGACGCTGTGCGTTACTCGCTTCACCCCACCTAGTGAAGTACTCATCTCTCCCGTGTTACGGGTGAATGACCAAGTAACATATTTCTTGATTGGTTCGTCATCCCACCTGAAAAACACATAAATATTTGAAATTAAAACTGTAAATGTTAAGTTTTTTTAAACTTAATAAAAATTAACATAAACTTACCAAAAATGATCTGGCCGAGCACGGGCCTCTCGAGAGAATCACCGCATGTTCTCCTGTCTATCCGTTGGAAATTCAGGATTTTCCTCATCCTCAACCTCGTCGTCCTCCCGATTCCGTTGAGATGCATTTGCCTTACTATTGCTCCCAATCATACGGCGAAAAATGTTCGGCATAATCACTGCATGTTAACAATTCAAATCGTTAGTTCAAAACAACCATTTTTCGGGGTATATATAAACAATTGAAAAAAACACTATGGAAAACTGTGAACTAATTACCACTTGCCTCTTCTTTAATGCATTTTATTGGGTGAATTGAGAGGTTTCTTATAACCAAATCTTGAAAATTGAAACACACTATTGATGTTAAGCTAAAACGACATGTATAAAACAAAAAACCAAATAGCTTAGAACGACAAGTAATAAAAAACGGAGGGCATATTTTATTGAATGTTTAATAATTGTACAATTACAACTAGTCCTCCTCACTATCACTATCACTACAAATCAAAACAGGTTCATCTTCTGAAAAAAGCACTCCCACTTCTTCCTCTGATTCCTCATTTTCGTATCTAATAAGTTCTTCAACTTCATCTTCATCCCCTTCTTCTTCGACGTCTCTGTCATATTCCCCTTGACCTCTTTCCACTGTCACTTCGTATACATCTTCATCATCTGTATCTTCCAACAAAATCGGTGAAATTGAGTGATCATTCACAACCACATCTTCTTGAAAGACACTTTCTTCAATAGGAGCATCATCTTGTGATCTTGCATTGGTTTTAAAAACCGCGGACCACTGAATACCTTGATTACCTTTCTTAATGGTTGGATAAGGAGCATAACAAACTTGATCGACTTGAAAAGCTGCCACAAATGGGTTATGTCCACGAAGTTTCTTTTTCTCGTTTACATCTACAAGTCCATAAACCTTATGGATAATAAGTCCTTGTGGGGAATTATCAAGCCAATCACATTTAAACAATATAACCCTATAAACCCTTTGCCCGGCATAATAAGAAAGCTCAATTACTTCATTTAGGGTTCCATAGTAGTCCAACCCTTCAGTTGAATTCACAGAAACCCCATTGCTTAACGTAGACTTCGAAACATCAACTCCCTCCTTATAAGCTCGAAACTTATAGCCGTTGATGGAATACCGTCTCCAAGACTTCACCATGTTACTAGGACCCAATGCTAAAGCTATTATTAGATGATCCTTCAATCTATGAATCTATGAATAAAAAAATGTTAATTAAGTTGTTATATTTTTTTCAATATCTAATAAGAAATCTAAATGTATAGTTCAATTTCAAAGAAAATGTATCATCACTTACTTGATTTCGGAACCATTTCGGAAAACTTTTTTCATGTGATGCCCAAACATCATCAGAGGATGTGACATCAGGAAAATTGATTTTGATATGTGCCTCAAATTCCCTATAAGTAGGGAAAGCATGTTTTAGTTATGTATTAATTACCTATAAATTCGATGTAATTTGATAATTAAAAAACAATTGAGTAATGATGAAGTATTAACTTACTTTTCATAAGTATCTAAAAAATCTCCACAGTTCCTTAGCACATAAAAATGAGCTTCTTCATACTCTTTCTCGTTAAGTACCTCTCGTATACATTTTTAGGTTGTAGTTCCCATGTCATCATTGAATAACTCGGGTAACTTAGATTTCAATTGGTCATCGGAATTTACACCAACATCTAAGTCTTTTGCTTTTGTGTCAATGTGATCTTCGAAATAAAAAGAACAGAAATTTGAAATTTCCTCTAACAAAAAAGCGTTGCATATTGAACCCTCCACCCGAGCTTTGTTGCCAATCTTTTTTTATATGATTAAGAAATCTCTCAAATGGATACATCCATCGATATTGGACAGGTCCTCCAACTTTTGCTTCATAAGGTAGGTGAAGAGGCAAATGCTCCATGGAATTGAAAAAAGACGGGGGAAATATCTTCTCTAACTTGCATATTATCTCCGCAATGTTTGACTCTAGACGTTCCATAGAATCAACTCTAATCGTAGAAGTACACAAGTCTCTAAAAAATTGGCTTATCTCAGTTATTGCATTCCAAGGACCTGTCGGGAGCAACTCTTTCAAGGCAACGGGGAGTAGTCGTTCCATAAAGACATGACAATCATGACTTTTCATGGAATGTACCACCATCTTTTTATGGTCAACACACCGACTCAAATCTGAAGCATAACCATCCGGGAATTTTAAGTTAGCAACCCAGTCACATAGAGCCTTTTTCTCCGCGTTTGATAAAACAAACCTAGATGATGTGTTCCGTTTATAGCAAAGTTCATTAAAGTCTTCTTTACCCTTAGTGTCAAATTTAGTTTTACCTGGTACATCCATGATGGTGTTGATAAGCTGTTCAAAAAAAATTTTCTCAATGTGCATAACATCCAAGTTGTGTCGAATCAGCAACATTTTCCAATAGGGAAGTTCCCAGAATATGCTTTGTTTCCACCAACCTTCATTCTGATCTTTCAATCTTTTCAATTCTTTATCAGAAGCATCAACTATTTTAGGCAAGTCTTTTACGGATTCCCACACTTCATCACCCGTTAGTTTCGATGCGGCTATGCGATTCTCGGTTTTTTGCATTTTTAAGAAAATGCTTACAATTGTCGCGGAATGGATGATCAGGTGTTAAGAACTCACGGTGACAATCAAACCAACAAACCTTTTTGCTATTTTTAAGCCAAAAAGATCTATGATCATTTTCAGGACAATAAGGACAGGCACGATATTCACTTGTGGACCAACCAGAAAGCATGCCATATGCCGGAAAATCGTTGATCGTCCACATTAATGCAGCCTTTAATTGAAAATTTTGTTTCTTAGAGACATCATAGGTGTCCACGCCGGTTTCCCAAAGTTGTTTCAACTCTTTGATCAACGGTTGAAGGAAAACATCTAAATTTGTTTTCGGATTCTTAGGACCAGGGAACTAGCATGCACAAGAACAGAAATTGTCTCTTCATGCATAACCAAGGAGGTAAGTTGTACGGAGTCACAATCACGGGCCAACAAGAGTATTTCGTCCCAAAGCGCCCAAAAGGTTGAAATCCATCCGTACACAAACCTAGCCTAACATTCCGGGGTTCACTTGCAAAATCTGGATGCTCTCTATCGAAATGCTTCCACGCTTCTCCATCACTTGGATGTGCCATTGTCCCCCTTTCTCTTAATCGAGAGTTTTTGTAGTGCCAACTCATCTCACCTGCTATGTGCTTGGTTGCATATAGTCGTTGTAACCTTGGCGCAAGCGGGAAATAAGTTATTGGTTTAAATGGAATTCGCCTCCCACTTGAATTCTTTTTACCTTTATACCGAGATGCACGACACTTTGTACATTCTTCAAGATTAGAATTTTCCTCCCATAAAAGCATGCATCCATTGATACATGCATCAATCTTTTCATGGGGAAGTTGGAGTCCCTTCAGAACTTTTTAATCTCATTAAAATTGCGCGCCATTTGATTTTCCTTTGGAATTATGTCACCAACGAACGACACAAAACTATTAGCGCATCTAAGAGATATGTTGTTCTCACATTTGATTGATAACAACCTAGCAGCTGCTTGCAACAAACTCATATCACTTCCCTCAAACACCGGTTGTTCAGCTTGCTCTAACATTTTAAAGAACGAAGAAACTTGGGGGTTCGGGGTTTCATAATGCACTTCTTCATCGTCAAGGTCATCAGGATTAAGTCGATCCTCCAAAATTTGGTCAACAGTATCACGCAATGCATTTTCCACGAATTCACGGTAAGGATTCTCACTAGCATTTGTACTAGGTAGTTTCTCACCGTGATACGTCCATACATAATAATTATCGGCGAAACCATACGACCAAAGATGAATTTGAACATCTGCTTTCCTTTTAAAACCTAGGTTTTTGCATTTCTTACACGGACACCTCATTTCACCTAAATTCTTGTACTCACTACTTCCCTCCGCGAATTTAATAAACTCTTTCACCCCCTCTGCATATGCTTTCTTGGGTTTCTTTTTTTCGTCTAATCTTTCATATATCCATTTGCCGTTCTAATCTTTTCATGTTATTATATATCTACACATTTATATATATCATTAAAAAGATAATAACCTAACAACAATCAAAATCAAGCATAATAAACAATAATTTAACATTTTAACCAATATAAATATTGTATTTCTTTGAATTGGGTCCTTATCACTCCAACCTAAACCCATCAATGTACGTTTTAAGTCACTAGCAAACATGTACTTGTGATTTATTAATGAGAAAAAAATTGGCAAACAATTCCCATCCGTTCTCCAAATACACAATATAGAATAAATAATTACTCTACATATGCATTTAGAGAACATTAAAGGAATTGTCACCAAACTCTTTTCTCATTAACAAATCACAAGCACATGTTTACTACCTAAGTGACTTAAAACGTACAAAGACGATCCCCAAAACGGGGACTATTCAAAAATTACTCCTAGTGAGTAATTTTTGAACGGGTACTAGGTCAATATGAACAATAATTTTAACAATATTAAAAACAAAACATACAACAATGACTACTTTTTCAATTAACAAAAACTAACATGATTTACTTTTCATTTTACATATCTAGTCTAATTCATATTTATTCTAATTAACATTTAACAATAATCTAACTTTTAATAATAAAATTAAATATCTATCTTAACTCAACATGCATACATTAAAAAAAAAAAATTATAACTAATAATCTAAATTAACAACATACATTAACAACATACATCCGTCACAACATTGGCTTCTATCCTAAGTCAACATGCATCAACACCAACCCTTTTTCAACAACAATTAAAACAATAACTAATAATCTAAATTAATTAAACTAATTAAAAAAATTAAAAAGAGTAATATCCGTCAGTTTTTTCACAATTCTGACGGAATATCCGTCAGTAGAAACCTCTGACGGATTAAAACAATAACTAATAATCTAAATTAATTAAACTAATTAAAAGGAGTAATACCTAATTAACTTGACAAAAAAAAATGAAAAAGGAAGTGGCATTGCTGCGGCGGCAATATTGGCTGGGGGGCGGGCGGCGGCGGGCGGAGCGGAGGCGGCGGCCTACTATTAACAAAAAAAAAGATAAATAAGAAAAGGAGAAGGAAAAGGATGAAGGAGAAGGAAAAAGATAAAAGAAATAGAAAAAAAAGATAAAGTTAATTACCTTATAGTGATGGCGACGGCGTGGTGGTGTTGGTGGTGGTGGTGGTGGCGCCGGAAGTGGAGGAGGGTGGTGGTGGTGTCGGGTTTTAAGGAGGTAAGGGGTTAAGGCGATTTTAATTGATTTGGGGGAATTTTAGTAAAGTGAAGGAGAAACTCTTCGCGTGTTTCAGTTAATAGAAACCTCTGACGGAAATTCCGTCGATTAAAAAAGAAATCTGACGGAAATTCCGTCAAGTATTCTATTTAAGCGACGGAAAATCCGTCAGACGCTCACTTTATCAGAAAATAATGCAAGTGACTGTACACGTCAGTTAAAGTACAACTCTTGACGGAATATCCGTCAGTTTTTTCAAAATTCTGACGGAATATCCGTCAGTAGAACAATTATTGTGACACCCTTTTACACACTACCACCAACTAATAATTGACCAAGTCACGGATATTCCGTCAGTATTTTGAAAACACTGACGGATATTCCGTCATTAGGCTAAAGTGATTTCCAGCTGTAATGCAATTTAACGTGCAAATACCATTGACGGATTTTCCGTCAGTATTAAGAGATTACTGACGGAATATCCGTCACAGTTCTTTTGGCGCCTTTGACTTGGTCAACGCGCAATAGATCTTGACGGGATATCCGTCAGGAAACTTTACTGACGGAATTTCCGTCACACATCCGTCAGTAACCCGTGTTTTCTGACGGCCTCTTTTTTCCGTCGGTAGGGCCGTCAGTAAGCCGCGTTTTTCTTGTAGTGAATCATATCGTAATGAAAGTGAACTTGTGATACCATATCACACTCTTTTTGGTGTAAATCAAAGTCATTACTTTATTGTTCCCCATTTAAACAAAGTACTAATACTTTGGTTTTATAATCTGTAGGTTTTGATACTTTTTAAACATTCATTGAACTTTTTCAAAGAATTTCTCTTCTTACCTCATTAAGTGAATATCAAGTATCTACCTAATTCGTTGGTAAAAGAGATAAAGAAGTAATAACCTTCTCTAATTGAAATTGTATTCGACCATACACTTCAAAGTGTAAATAGGGCGAATATCTTGCTCTATTCATAATCCTTTTCCAGAAAAAGTCATGAATTAACTTGCTTTGAATACAAGATTCGCACATACCAAAAGATTCCCAATCAAGCGGTTTGGGAGACTAGTCAAAACTAGTTTCTAAATGTGATTTTCAGTCGAGAATTGAGAAATGATTGGGGTCACTAACTTGAATCTTGTATATACGACATTTTATTTCTAGTTTGAATATAATTATCTTGATTTGTATGGTCTCACCATAGACTTAATCGTTGTATGTAAGAGTACAACACTTGTTTTAATTGCATAATGGTAAAACCCTTTACCTTTTGTGCAAAACTCAAATTATATTCTTATTTAGACATATTGTACATCATAACAATTATTGAGGTATATTTCTAAATACAAAACTAAAATGAGTACATTACAACATTCATATGTTCATGGATGAAATGGCAACTACCCTAGTTCTATTCGTGCAAATTTCTGAACTTATTCTTGCTAGTCGTCACACGATAATGCCAAATATCGTGACGAAATCCACAAATTTGTATCAAATACTCATGATGTGGTAATTGGCAAGAATGCAATGTCAATGTCATAGATGTTCAGGAAGGAATATGTTGGAGTCACACGACCAACTTCGTAGATCTGTACTTATTTGGTGTTTGTCTCTATTTAAGTGTCTTACACTTTCTCTTTTGAGCCTAGTTCTATCCTTAACAATTAAGATAGGTACTTTACTTCTTGTTGCTCCCACTGACTTCAAGAATTTCTACTTGATGAAGACTTATCTTCATTTAAATTCCTAGTTAATCCTTCACAAGGGTTAACTCTATGGTGGTATTTGGTTAATCAAAATTTCTAACAAATTAATTTACCAATTTAACATTGTCATGTTTTTAACAACTTAAGTGCTTGATGACAAGTGTTTAGGTTGAGAAATAAGACTTTTGAATCGTGGATGCATAGAAGATATTTTCAAAACATATTTTGATTAATCATCACCTCTAATCATACTTCTTCATAAGAAATTATATATAGGTAGTAAGGAATTTAAGATGTTAATCTTATATTTGAATAGGATGATTCCTATCGAGTTCTATGGAATAGAACGATTCCTATGGAACTAGTCCACAACCTATGATACAGTTCATTTTAGAAAGAGATTCTTTGTCGTTAGCAATAGTGGTTTAGTGGAGACTCGTGTTACAATTGAATGATATCGCATATGAGTATGAGTAATGAAATAAGACAACATTAAAAACAACGAAATAGTGGGAAAATTAAACATTTATCGTTATATCTAAAACATTTTAGCATGTTTTAGCATTTATATAATGACCTCCACCCAATTATATAAATGATTTCGAGATCAACCAAATTAGAACTCTCGGTCGATGAATTTACGTTAAGTTCATATTTAGCCCGAACCTATTGCAGCTACGGTCACAAATACCTTCGTTGAGATCAACCAAATTTTCGAAGTGTAATAACTATTTATTACCCCACTTACCCAACGTCAATTGAAAGCACCCCGGTATAATGTTTCAATACCGTATTGTACCTATATGAAATTGGGATTCAAGAGTTCCTACTATTTGGTAAGGCTAAGTCTCAATCTTTTAAAATGTGTGAGGTCGAGTCAATTTATTATCTATCAAATTTAAGTGAACTAAATTGTTGAACTAACGATAATTATAATTGACACGGTCGAATACTCAATATGATATTCATGTGTTGTTTATGACGATTTGGCAATGCATGCAACATATAATGAAAAATGCATAAGCAATAAATAACTTTCCTAGTATGGCCTTTCCTAAAATATAAAATCTAATAATCTATTTAAAATTCGGAAACTAACTTCATTGGTCCCTTGAACTTCAAGTGACACGCTTCCCAAGGACTCCGTCTTGATCGGAACGCCTTTCCGATTGGCACCGTCTTGAAGGAACTCCGGAATTACAAATAATAATAAAATACATAGCTATTCCTATTATACATTTGTAATATGAAAAACTAGTAAAAATAAAAGGGATACGAGATCACATTAAATTATAACCGAATCAATATCCCCTTACATTACGGGAAATATCGACTAAAACTAAGGTCATACTAAGATAAAATTACATAATTCAAAATTACATAAATAAAATATGACATTCATCAATGAAATTTGCAGCTTTATTATATGATCTAATATGCCAAATTATGTGCCAAATCGCCCTATTTAAACCTTATATCGTATATAATCCGGTTTTATGGAAATGCGTGATAATAACTTATTAAAATCACAAATCAATACTTAAATTAAATTTAAGCTCAAGTTAATTACCCTAACTCTCTTAGGACTCAAAAATTAGTCTTTACTCAATTTTTGACAATAATTCAACTTGGTTTTCTATTATTGCTTATTAAACTTCTCTTAATCATAACAATTATGAAATAATTCCCAATAAATCATAAAAATTTGAAAAAAATCGAAATCACATTTTTGTATATACTGAAATATTATCACGATTCCAAAAACTCAAAAACATTTGCC